>NC_056623.2:234348811-235007145 GCF_002870075.4 Lactuca sativa
AGTTTTCAAGGTTACTGAATGTTTTTCTTACACTAAATCAGAAGCAAATGACAGGTGAAGTCTGCATTGCATTTAAAAAAGGGGTACTATTCTTATATATCTCTTAAGTAACATTCTACTAGTTATTTTTCTTTGCTGTAACGTTACATTTTGAAAAATTTATCAATTTGTATGATTGCAACTTGCTTTGTATTTGGATTATAGAAAATGAGGGGTAAATTTTGCATGCGTTCGAATATTATGAATTTTTTTTTTTTGAAATGCAGAAGATGATGGAGGATCCAACTCTATAAAAAATGGTGTACTCGTAAGTTGTTGATTTTTTAGTTTTTCAACTTTTAGCAAATAGTGAAAAGGTCAAAGTCAAAGCCAATCAAACAAAACCAAAAAAAAATTGTCCAGTTGCAGCGAATGGCAGCCTTAGGATGCGGCACATTTTCTTTTTAATATTATGGGTACTAATAAGGAAGTGTAAGTGGGTTGCTATTATTAGTAACAAATTGTGAGTATTGATTTACAATGGTTTTCACAAGCTTACACAAAGTTCTAATTAATCGATTTGGGGTTGATAAACAGTTAATTTTTTCCCTCTCTTTATATTTTGCTCTCTTTTTATAACTTCACATTTTCTAATCAAGGTATTCATTTTGATAGTCAAGTATCAAATGGGAGCTGCTATCTTTGTATATGCTAGTCAGTTTCAGTCATTGTCTGCATTAGTATTTTTGGCTTCTTTTCGGCGATTTTGAAGGATTGAGAGGATTGCCGCCGGTAGACGACTCCTCGATTACCAACAAATTAACGTTTTTAAGAATCCACCTCCACTTTTTCTACACACACAACCAAACAACAGCAACAGACTCATAATGACAACAACTTAATGAAGAAAAAACAAATACCATTCTATCCCATGACAACAAGCAGCATACACATTTAACAAAAAACAAATACCATTCTAATGCTTTGCACCCATGCAAAGCATGGGCTCCTACACTAGTTAATAAGAAATACAATTAAATCATATTGTAATTATCTTTAGTTTAATATTAAACCAATGCAATGGATGTGCTCTAGATTCGTCTCGAAATAGGCTCTACAGAGAATTCATAAGGAGAATGCAGGCTATCACACATTGCTTGGTACATCAAAGTTTGAATGATTACTTAGCTTATAAATGGAGAATATGCCTTATTTCATTTCCACTCTAACTTAAGGTTTGAATTAAAAACTTTATATGGGTTGGAGTATTTGGGAATTGGGCATGCTCTTTACACCAACAAGTTTGAAAGTTTTCAAAATAATGATTATGAGGTCTTTAAATTGACGATTGTTAATAATTCTATGAATTTTGACTTAAATTAGTGTGAAAGTTTTTAGCAAGCGGGTGTCCGGAACCAGAACCAGTCCTGGCGGTTCTGGGAGCGGTTCTAAAACTTTAGGAACTGATGTAACTAGTTCTGATTCCAACATCCTAGGAACGGCCGGTTTCGGTTCCATTAAAGTTGGTCGGGTACCCGGCTTTGCTCATCCCTACTCATAGGTAAGATACGCCTACCCTATTTTAAATATAGCTTAATTTAAATATAATATCGTTATTATGAACCTACAAATAAGATTTATCAGTGATTCAAAGTTGTTATACTAATTGATCTACTTACGAGGATGATGTCTAAGTTGTGATTTAGTGAGGTGTTTAAAGTGAGATTTCCAAACAGTATACTTCATATACCAAACGGACCCTACCTCCGATATGATCCTACCTGGTTGTTCCTTACTTGATAGATCATGAAGTAGACTCTGAGTTAATGACGAATCTAGACTAATAATTAGTCGCAATAAATATTAGACTAAAATCTAGTGGTAATAATACTAGGTTTCATCGAAGGAAATCATATTGTTAAGAAGCAAAGCGCTGCTCGAATTTCGAGTCGTCACTTTAACAAGTGAGTGCATAGTTACTTTCATCTTACACACAGATATGAAGTATTTAATATAAATTATGTGTTATGTGTGCAATATATGTGTTCTTGATATCTATGTTGGATGAACAATTTATACATGTTTTTAATGATTTAAGTTGTATAAGTATTTTATATCTACGAATATGTTGGGTAAAACATGGGTAGATGAATGATGAGAGATCAAAGATGATATAAGTAAACATTAGTAGCTATGGTCTTAGTGCCTAATAGATAATGTCGATACCTATGGACTTAGTGCCTATTAGATAAACGATGGTAGATATGGACTTAGTGCCTATTAGATAAATAATGGTAGCTATGGACTTAGTGTCCGATAAATCAACTTCGGCAGCTATGGATTTAGTGCATTACAAAGGAGCATGGGCAGCTATGGACTTAGTGGCTGATATAAAAACCCTAGAAGCAATGGACTTTGGAATGAACGAATGCAGTGTTAATGATTTTGTAGCACCCGGTTCCTGGTATGTATTTTATTTAAATTATTTTGGATTTTCGGCCTGGGACTCGGCGAGTTAAAGGCACAACTCATCGAGTAGGAGCGGCTTTGGACACAGGACTTAAGTGGCGGACTCGTCGAGTCGGCGGCCAGACTCAACGAGTAGGCTCTGAATGCAGAAAAACCATAATCTAAGGGTTTGCACCCTATTTAATCATCTCTTTCAGCCACCACTCGTCCCTATTGCTCCTAAACATCCTCCATAGCAAACCCTAGCCGAGTGTGTGAATATCTAAAGGCAATGGTTGTGATTTTGGTGGTTTTGTTCACAAGGAAGAAGGAAGAGCATAAAAAGACCAAGAGGAGACTGAATGATTCGTGTTTGGGACATCATTTGCAGTCTTTGAAAGGTATAAAGCCTATACCTTGCTTACTTAATTGTTAGATCCCTTTTTTGGGAAGATTTAGGGATTTTAAGCCATATGAGGCGACCAACCATGATTTGCAAACATGGTTGGGGGACAAGACTTCGGATCTAGCACTTAGGAAGAGTCACAAGGCAGATTGGAGTTGCTTTTGCACTCAAGGAAGGTCACATGCATTGTAAGAACCATTTTAGGGCCTTTTAGGCTCAAAAGTCCCATGAATGCACATAAAGTTCGTAACTTTACGTGCTAGATCGAGCTTAGGGGCTTGGATCTATCATTTGGACAAGTGTTGTACATCAGAAATTAAGGATTTAGGGTGTGGACGTTATCGACTCGGCGAGTCCGTTCTTCGGGCTCGACGAGTCCAAGGCATAAACTCGCATATCTGTTGAGGGTCAAAAGAACTCAGTTGGCTGTTAGAAGGGTTGTAGCAGGTCAGAAGGAGTGACCCAATGCATTGGACTTAGTTTTACACCTGGAGTTCATAGGACTGGACGAGTGCTAGAACAGACTCGGCGAGTCCAAGGCAATCTCCTTATGGTTGAAGATGAACTCGATGAGCTGTTCATACAACTCGGCGAGTCAAGGTCAGGATTTGGTCATCAGATGAAGGTGAACTCGATGAGTTGTTCATACAACTCAGCGAGTCAGATGAAGGTTCATTTGATGTTCGTAAAGAAGAGTAACGCATCGATTCGTTGCCAAACTCGACGAGTCGAGTCGTGGATAAGCATGGATAAAAGGTTAGGGACTCGCCGAGTTGACAACCCAACTCGGCGAATCGGGTCAACTTGAAGTTGACTTTGACTGGACTTGAACTAACCCTGTTTAGGGTTGCACGTTCTGTGTGCTAACTTGAAGGTTGTCGTGTAGGGATCGAGGAGTTAAAAGGAGTCGACTTGTACGCCAAGGATAGTTCAAACACTGCACGACATTGAGGTGAGTTACCTTCCAGTAGGGGTGGGTCTAAGGCCACAATGTCGGCCCACCAAAGAGGGGTATTTAGAAGATGATTGTCTTTGTGATAATTATCTTGGTCTGGTTATGTGCTTTGGTCGTGAGATTTATCTGTATGATATGTTATGTGTATAGAAAGGATCAGTTTCCATGACAGCGGTCCTTAGGACCGAAGGGTAGGCCAGTACCCGGATATGCCTGACTGTATGTTTATATCTTTTTGTTGTATGCTAGTGATAGGGGTGGAATAGTCCCCAATAACCGGTTGAAAGATATTGATGATAGTTACTGGTTGAAAGATACTGATGATTATTACCAGTTGAAAGATACTGATGATGATTACCGGTTGAAAGATACCGACGATGATTACCGGTTGAAAGATATTGATGATGATTACTGGTTGAAAGATACCGAATATATTGTATGGTATGTGGTATGATGGGGGAACTCACTAAGCTGTGTGCTTACGATTTCAGTTTTGGTTTCAGGTACCTCTTCGTCTAAGGGGAAGGAACCAGCGGCGTAGCATCGCATAACACACACACACACACACATGATTCCACATCAGACTTTCTGGGATTGTACTCTGATTTTTATTGTACTGATGATATGGATTTTTGAGACATGACTTTACGATTTCCTTTATTAGCAATGTTTTGGAGATTTTGAGAAGGGAGAAATTTTATGCTAGGTTTTCCAAGTGTGAGTTCTGGTTGTGAGAGGTGCAGTTTCTTGGGCACCTTGTCAACCAAAACGGGATTTTGGTAGATCTAGCCAAGGTAGAGGTCGTGATGAGGTGGAAGGTCCCGAGGTCTCCATCCGAGATTCAGAGCTTCCTGGGACTGGTGAGCTACTATCGGAGATTCATTCAGGATTTCTCCAAGATAGTTGTGCCCCTGACCAGGATGACAAGGAAGGTTGTGGTCTTTCATTGGGGGCCTGAGCAACAGGCTGCATTTGAGATATTGAGGCAAAGATTGTGCAAAGCGCCGATCCTAGCCCTGCCTAAGGGCATAGAAGATTTTTTGGTATATTGTGACGCATCTATTTCGGGTTTGGGTGCGGTTTTGATGCAGAGAGGGCACGTTATTGCATACGCTTCGAGGCAGCTGAAGCCTCACAAGGCGAACTACGTGACACATGATTTGGAGATGGGGGCTATTGTATTCGCCCTTGAGATTTGGTATCATTACCTCTATGGGGTTTGATGTACGATTTACATGGACCAAAAGAGCCTGAGGTATCTCATGGACCAGCCAAATCTGAATATGAGGCAGCGTCGGTGGCTTGATGTGGTAAAGGATTATGACTATGAGATCCTCTACCACCCGGGAAAGGCCAATGTGGTGGCCGACACACTTAGCCGCAAGGCAGCGCCGATCAGGGATATCTGTCTGAGGATGACGGTGGTGACTCTGCTATTAGAACAGATTCAGGAGGCCCAGCAAGAGGCCATGAAGGAGGAACATCGTAAGAGCAAGCGGATTATGGGGCAGGTTTCCTCCTTCGACTATAACAGCCAAGGATTACTGACACTACACCGTAGGGTGTGGGTGCCGTACCACGGGGGTGTGAGCCAGGTTCTGATGGAGGAGGCGCACAAATCTCAATTCTCCATTCATCCCGGGGCGACGAAGATGTATAGAGATCTTCATCTGAACTATTGGTGGCCCTGCATGAAGCGGGATGTGGCATGGTACGTGGAGCGGTGCTTGACCAGCAGGAAGGTCAAGGCCGAGCATCAGACACCTCACAACAAGATGCATCCATTGGACATCCCGCTGTGGAAATGGGAAAACATTACGATGGATTTTATCACAAAGCTTCCCATGACCGCACGAGGAGTGGATTCAATTTGGGTCATCGTCGATCGGTTGACCAAGAGTGCCAATGTCGGTGATTTCAGACACAAATGTTCGGTTCACTTCCAGGTTTTGGAAGAAGTTTCATGACGAGTTGGGTACTCGTCTACATTTTAGCACCGCCTTCCACCCGCAGATAGATGGTCATAGTGAGCGAACCATCCAGACTTTGGAGGACATGTTGCAAGCATGGGTCTTAGACTTCAGAGGTAGTTGGGATACTTACCTTTCGTTGGCTGAATTCTCGTATAACAATAGCTATCACGTGACTATCGATCATCCTCCCTTCGAGATGTTGTACGGGAGGAAGTGCAGGACCCCGATATGTTGGGGCGAAGTTGGCCAGAGGTTCATGGGGAGCACCGAGGTGGTGCTCAAGAAGACAGAGAGGATTCAATAGGTCTGGAGCAGGCTTCAGATTGCTCAAAGGCGGCAGAAAAGTTATGCCGATAAGCATTGGTCAGACCTGGAATTCTAGGTCAGGGATATGGTTCTCCTGAGGGTGTCGCCATGGAAGGGCGTCATCCGATTCAGGAAGTGGGGAAAGTTGGGCCCTAGATACATTGGGCCTTTCAAAGTTACCGCCCGAGTGGGCAAGGTGGCATGCAGGTTGGATCTGCCAGCCGAACTCAGTCAGATCTACAACACGTTCCACGTATCCCAGCTGCAGAAGTGCCTGGTGGACGACTCGGTGGTGGTTCCCTTAGAGGATATTCAGGTCGATGACAACCTGAATTATATTGAGCGACCAGTAGCGATCCTCAACCGGAAGTCAAAGGATTTGAGGAACAAGAGGGTGGAGCTAGTGAAGGTACAATGCCAGCACCGGAAGGGCTTAGAGTGGACTTGGGAGCTAGTAGATGAGATGATGGAGCATTACCCAGAACTTTTTTGGGAACGAGCAGCAGACTTCAAGGATGAAGTCTGAAATAAGTGGGGGAGATTTGTAGCACCCTATTTAATCATCTCTTTCAGCCACCAGTCGTCCCTATTGCTCCCAAAGACCCTCCATATCAAACCCTAGACGAGTGTGTGAAGATCTAAAGGCAATTGTGGTGATTTAGGTGGTTTTGTTCACAAGGCAGAAGGAAGATCATAAAAAGACCAAGAGGAGACTGAATGATTCGTGTTTGGGACATCGTTTGCAGTCTTTGAAAGGTATAAATCCTATACCTTGCTTGCTTAATTGTTAGATCCCTTTTTGGGGAAGATTTAGGGCTTTTAAGCCATATGAGGTGACCAACCATGATTTGCAAACATGGTTGGGGGTCAAGACTTCGGATCTAGCACTTGGGAAGAGTCACAAGGCAGATTGGAGTTGCTTTTGCACTCAAGGAAGGTCCCATGCATTGTAAGAACCATTTTAGGGCCTTTTAGGCTCAAAAGTCTCATGCATGCACGTAATATTCGTAACTTTACGTGCTAGATCGAGCTTAGGGGCTTGGATCTATCATTTGGATAAGTGTTGTACATCAGAAATTGAGGATTTAGGGTGTGGAAGTTATCGACTCAGCGAGTCCGTTCTTGGGGCTCGACGAGTCCAAGGCATAAAGTCCTATATCTATTGAGGGTCAAAAGAACTCAGTTGGGTGTTAGAAGGGTTGTAGCAGGTCATAAGGAGTGACCCAACACATTGGACTTAGTATTAGACCTAGAGTTCATTGGACTCGACGAGTGCTAGAACAGACTCGGTGAGTCCAAGGCAATCACCTTACGGTTGAAGATGAACTCGACAAGTTGTTCATACAACTCGGTGAGTCAAGGTCAGGAATTGTTCATCAGATGAAGGTGAACTCGACGAGTTGTTCATACAACTCGGCGAATCCGATGAAGATTCATTCGATGTTCGACAAGAAGAGGAACTCGTCGAGTCGTTGCCAAACTCGACGACTTAAGTCATGGATGAGGACGGGTAAAAGGTTAGGGACTCGACGAGTTGACGGCCCAACTCGGTGAGTCAGGTCAACTTAAAGTTGATTTTGACTGGACTTGAACTAACCCTGTTTAGGGTTGCACGTTCTATGTGCTGACTTGAAGGTTGTCATGTAGGGATCGAGGAGTTGAAATGAGTCGACTTGTACGCCAAGGATAGTTCAAACACTGCTCGACATTGAGGTGAGTTACCTTCCAGTAGGGATGGGTCTAAGGCCACAATGTCGGCCCACCAAAGAGGCGTATTTAGAATATGATTGTCTTTGTGATAATTATATTGCTCTGGTTATGTGCTCTAGTCATGAGATTTATCTATATGATATGTTATGTGTATAGTAGGGATCAGTTCCCTGACAGCGGTCCTTAGGACCGAAGGGTAGGTCAGTACCTGGATATGCCTAACTGTATGTTTATATCTTATTGATGTATGCTAGTGGTAGGGGGTGGAATAGTTCCTAGTTACCGGTTGAAAGATACCGATGACAGTTACCGGTTGAAAGATACCGATGATGGTTACCGACAGAAAGATACCGATGATGATTATCGGTTGAAAGATACCGACGATGATTACCGGTTGAAAGATATCGTTGATGATTACCGGTTGAAAGATACCGATGGAAGTTATCGGTTGAAAGATACCAACGATATTGTATGGTATGTAGTATGATGGGGGAACTCACTAAGCTTTGTGCTTACGGTTTTAGTTTTGGTTTCAGGTAACTTTTCGTCTAAGGGCAAGGAGTGGGCGGCATAGTATCGCATCACACACACAAATGATTCCGCATCGGACTTTCTGGGATTGTACTCTGATTTTTATTGTACTGATGATATGGATTTTTGGGACATGACTTTACAATTTCCTTTATTGGCAATGTTCTGGTGTTATGACTAATGTTATACTTAATTTAAAATGAAATTTTCGTGCTTGAATTTTGGGATGTTACAGATTCTTAGGGTAGACCCTTAAGAATAAAGAGGATAATGGGGATGGGTAATTGGGTTAATTATTTGATGATTAAACATAATAACTATACTATTTTGGGTTGAAAACCCTATGTACTCACCAGTTTTTCCAACCTGATCCACTCAGATTATTTGTATCACAGGTTTCGATACGAGGCTATATTACACTGAGAGATTAAAGAAGATGCGAATCACTAATGTAAAAGAATGTAATGTTTGTTTGTGGTTATGTTTCTGTATTGACAATGACATCCGAATGTATTAAAATGAATAAAATGCATTTCTTTGGAAATTTGATAAAATACTTATCATGTTTTTCTTGGAACAAATTCCGAAACATTTTTCTTTAAAAGGATACTCTGATTTCCAAAATAAAGCATAAGCAAATCGGTCTTTTCTGGCAGTGAAATTGGGGATGTCAGAGTTGATATCAAATCATTAGTTTAAGAGAACTAGGAATAAGGATTTATTTCTAGACTTAAACTTAGAATGGTAAGTGATGATCATTAGGAGTGTGCCCAATATATTTTAGGTAGTACAACTGAATAGACACAAGCACTAGCTTATTTTGGGAAAATGTCTAACATGCATTTATTTGCTAAATGAATTGTGATGATTTTGATGGGTTTTGAGCATTCTAATACTCCTATGGTGTACATGCAACCCTAGATGCTTTGGATCTATGTTTTCTCTAATATACATGTAAACTTTTAAAATTCCAAAGCATCATCCTAACTAGTATACAATATAGTAACTATACTACAAAAATTCTAGTTAGATGACATACCTTTTAGTGTAGTTGAAACCTTGAGGCTTTAAGAGCCTAGCACCAATAATGTGAATGCCTCAAATGGAACCACAAATCACCACCAACAATTGGAAGAACTTGAGAGGTGATAATATGCACTCAAAATTGGCTAGTACTCTTACAAGAACTCTAGGTGCCGATTTCAAGAAGCAAAGGGCTTCTTATATAGTGTGGCTACATTAGGGTTACACCATGCAAACCCTTTCCATATTCCTCATGCTCCATGGGTTTTAACCTCCATGGAGTAACCATGGGTCACCACATGGGTTTAGCCCAACATAAGGAATAATGGATCATTAGCCCACTTTATAAAAATGAATGATTTACACAATCAATCCTTATATATTTAATTAGTCTCTTTTGATCAAAAAATTAATTCCAAATTAATTCTTGATTAATACTAATTAAATAATTTTCTTTCATATTAATATATTAGAACTTATAATATATTAATAAATCATAATTATCCTCTTCTTAAAAAAAATCCATCCTTCAAATTGTCCTGGTGAAGTGCAACCCAAATGGACCATGCTACTCTCGAGTCAAGTACATACCAAATATAGTTATGGACTTAGACACCTTATCCAACAGTCTCTGACTTGGATAAGTCTAATAACTATAATTGTAAGTATAACTTCAGGATCCGACTAGCAATTGTAGCTCTTAAATGCCTTTGTCGATCTTAGGGGTACCATTTTAGATAAGTGATCATAGAATCCTCTGTTCTCAAGATATTAGCCAGACAAGCTCATGGAACACAGTCAATCTTATTGTCCAACAGTTTGTTTCCCAATTTCTGATTTGTTTGACATAGAACTTAATCGAACACATCAATTTAGTTCAGACCAGGCCCGACACATTAGTCAAAACAACATCATCGAGGGGCCCAAGATATCGCTTTTAATCCTCCAAGGACAAAAAGGAACAGATAAACTTTGATAGTAAATGTTTGTACTAACTATTCACTAAACCATACACAACAACACTTTTTATAACACCGAGTTATCGATGCGTTTACGTACTATCAATGTATGACCAACACAAAGTCAACAAATCATATATCTAGGTTTGAAGATTATATGATATTATCATCTCACGATTACTCGAGATAAATTCTATGAAGTGATACAAGTGAGTGTGAGTTGAATCCAATACTCATACCTTATGAGCACTCATGAGTGTCATAGCAATGTCTAACCATTTCTAACAATCTACAAGCCAAATTCATGACAGTCTTAATTCAATACCTACTTCCAAAGTATGATCGACTGTGGATGGTTTGAATAATCCAATTATTCTGGGAGTCAAAACATGCAAAATGAAACAATAGTAAACAATTGACATGAGACAGTACCATACTAGTAAATAAAAACACCTTTTATTTAAGCATCAAATGTCAATTACAGTCTATCTATTACAAGTTTCGAATCAGCTATCTAATCATTAAAACTAACATCATCCCACAGCCCAATGCGCCTTGCATGTTGTAAATGCTTAACCCTACTCAGTCCCTTCGTGAGGGGATCTATCGGGTTTTCGTCTGATGATACCCTCTTTGCCACGAGGAGTCCTTCTTCTATCTTGTGTCTTATGAAGTGATATTTCCTGTCGATATGTATGGACCTGCCATGATCCCTTCGTTCCTTGGCTAAGGCAACTGCATTATCGCTGTCACAGAAAATCTCCACAGTCTCCTTTATAGCTGGTACAACTCCAAGGTCTCCGATGAAGTTCTTCAGCCATATCTCCTCATTCGTCGCTTCCCTTGCTGCTATGTAATATGATTCGCATGTTGAATCAGCTACATTCTCCTGCTTGGAACTTTTCCAAGTGATTGCTCCTCCATTCAAGGTAAACACCCAGCCCGACTAAGAGCGGAAATTATATCAGTCGGTGTGAAAGTTGGCATCGCTATACCCTATCACTCTCAAGTCATTACTCCCACCGAGGGTAAGGACCCAATCCTTAGTCCTTCGCATGTACTTGAGAATGTTCTTTACCGCAGTCCAGTGAGCCTTGCCCGAATTCCCTTGATATCTACTGACCATTGTTGGGTGCAAAGTTATCCATGTATGACTTTGTAAATGTGTTGACTTTTGTAGACCCACTTGCATGTGGTGCATTAGCCTTTTGACATGAGATAGAGAGTGAAAGAGAGACGTGTAAACATCTCTATATAAGGTGGGTTCATACCACTTATGGAGATGTGCTTGAGAGATGTAACATTGAGTGTGTGTGTGTGTGTTAATTATGTAGATTTAGATCTAGATCCCTTTTTGTGTAACACCATACATAATCGAATGCATCTCTTAACCACCCAAATCACCATGTTCATTGTGTGTTCTTTAATTCCGCATGCCAAACCAATGTTCATAAATCACTACATTTGGTATCAAAGCTGGTCTTCGAAGATCAACGCGATTTTGTGAAGAACGATTCTCGGTTTGGCAAAATTTGTCATAATTGGAGCACTTTTGGTGAGTCTCTCTCTATGAACTCTCTTACTTTTTTTGAATCGTGCTTTACGTTTTTGAATTTTGATTGATTTGTTTCGTTGAATCTAATCCGTTTTTACCCCATTGGTGATTCAACAAATTTTGTTTAAAGATCAAGCCCAAACAAAAGTTTTAATTCATCCAATTCATTCAAATCTAAATGTTCTGATTGGTGTACTGTTCATCTAGACATTTCGAAACCCAATTAATTTAGTGATAATTCATTGAATTTTGATTCATAAGCCCAATATTCGATCCATTATTGTTCATTGTTCTTCCGAAATTCAACCCAAATTCATTCCAATTACTTTTTATCTTTATATCTCATTCTTATACTTCATCGTTTGTTTTGATTATTCCTTCGTCATATACTTCATCTGTTCATGATTCACGATTTCTTTATCATTGATTGATATCATTTGAATCTTAAGAATTCATCACTTGATTGTCGATTGAATTTCATTTTTCTCAATCATCATCTAATTTTTAATAAAAATCGATGATTAACAAAGTAGTCAGGTTTCATTACTTGAATCGTTATTAGATTTAATCTGGGAGTTTGTTTGTAGATTATCATGGTTGATTGATGAAAAGCAAAAAGGTTTTCATTGATAAACAAGGTAAATCTAACTGATGAAGAACAGATGAGAATTTTTGATGTCGTTTTGATGAACTCAGTGAATAGCACAAGAATAAATGGTGAAAAGGATTTGAAATTCGTGTTTGATCTAAAAATCGAATTAAAATAATCGATTTTAGTGTTTGTCGACAATCGCAATTGAAGAGTCAACACAGAAAAGTCAAATTGTTAAAAAGTCGACATTCAAGCAATGAATCGGTGACTTTTATGCTGAAATTGATAGATACAAGTTGTGTTGAGGCTACGTGTGTCGAATTCAAGTCCAATTTGGAAGTTAATTTCGAAAGGTGTTTGAGTTTTACTTCATGATGTCGAACACAGTTCAAGTTCGCATCTTGAATACTTTTTGGAAATCAATTTGGATAAACTGTGTTGTGATGTAGAACTCATTTGGATCCATAGGCGAATTGACGATGGGTATAAGATTGATTTCGAAGGGTGATTGATTATGGAGTTATGATGCTTTATTTTGGGTTTGGCGTTCAAACAGCCTTCGATTTGAGATAATGGAATCGAATTGATTAATGAATTGGGTTGACATTGATGATTGGGTTTATTGACAATGAAAGCATATGAAACTGAAAGCGAATCGGAAACGAGATGGGAGAAGTCGAGAAATGAAGGAAAATAGCAGATTTCGAAATTGGGCCATTTACATAAAAGCGAAAGTTGTGATTTTGAGATCGAAGGTTTTTTTGGGGAAGATTAAAGCCTTTAAGACTAATGGTAACGAAGATTGTGAAAGGAGAAGGAAACAAAAAGTTTCGAATCTTATCCTTTAACTTTCGAATGTTTGATAGCTTTTATACACATTCGAAATTTGGACCTCAATTTCGACTTTTTGAAGTTGTGGGCAGACTTTTCGAATTTGGTCCCTGTTGTTTCGAAATTTTGAAAGATTACACCCACTTTCGAAAGTTGGATTAATTTTGGATATTTTGGGACAAAAGGCAGAAATTTCGAAAGCAGTCAATGAAGTTTCGAAAGTTTGACAGTTTTTGCCCATTTTCGAAAATGGACTGATTTTGCTGAGAAATTGAAGAAAATGCATTTCAGGGCCCTGCAGTTTATGCAAATTGATGCTTTCTACCCAGTTTCGAAAAAGGGGGAGAGTTTCGCATTTTTGGCTGTTTTGGGCGCACCAAGTCACTGCAGAATTTTGAAATTGACAATTTCTACCCATTTTTGAGAAATTTTGTCAAAGGCGGTCCATGAACGAAGCTAAAAATTGAAGATTTTTTGGATTTTCCGGATTGAAGCAAAAAGTTTTTGCCACATGTTAAGGGGGAGTTTTGACATGAAAAATTCCGAATAGAGCACATTCTCTTTCCTTGATGGTTTTATAATGAAATTTCGATTATAAAAAGTGGGAGAATTTTATATGGAAAATCGAAGTTGGATTTTTCATATTACGGGAACTTGAAGACCGAAGTGACCTTTAATTTTGGAAGTTTATGAAATGATGTGATTGGAGATTCGGATGTGATTTCGGTTCGAGATGGGTTTGGATTTATTGAAGATTTTCAGGGTGTGTTTTTAATGCTCAACGTTAGGGTGATTATTTGGAGTTTGAGAAGCTCTTGATCATTCGTTGATGCTCGATTCATATGGTCTCACATCCTAGAACCCATATTGAAGAATCATGGAAGAATTGAAGATTTGAAGTTCGTCTTAACATATGTCACACTTGAGGCTCGGATCGTGTAGTTGCTCGATTTTGGAAGATTTGAAGTGGGTCATCCATTCCTAACTTTGAGGGGGAGAATGTTGCGTACAAAGTTATCCATGTATAACTTTGTAAATGTGTTGACTTTTATAGACCCACTTGCATGTGGTGCATTAGCCTTTTGACATGAGATAGAGAGTGAGAGAGAGACATGTAAACCTCTCTATATAAGGTGGGTTCATACCACTTATGGAGGTGTGCTTGAAAGATGTAACATTGAGCGTGTGTATGTGTGTGTTAATTATGTAGATTTAGATCTAGATCCCTTTTTTTGTAACACCATACATAATCAAATGCATCTCTTAACAACCAAATCACCATGTTCATTGTGTGTTCTTTAATTCCGGATGCCAAACCAATGTTCATAAATCACTACAACCATGTTCAAAGCAAAGGCCACATCACGGCGAGTACAAGTCATAGTATACATGATCGAGCCAACAGTGGAACCATATGGTAATCGACTCATCTCAGCAATCTCAGCTTTTGTACTCGGATACTGAGCCTTGCTCGGTCCGGAATTGTGCTAGATTGATAAGTCACCTTTCTTGGAATTATTCATGTTGAACCTTTTCAACACCTTGTCCAAGAAGGTACTTTGACTAAGTCCAGTTAGTTTCTTACTCCAGTCTCTCAATATCCTTATCCCAAGGATATAGGCAGCTTCCCCAAGGTCCTTCATAGCGAAACACTTCTCAGGCCAGGATTTCACCTCCTACAAGGTTGGGATGTCATTTCCTATAAGTAGTATGTCATCCATATATAGTACCAAAAAGCTAACTATACTCCCACTAGCTCTTACATATACATAAGACTCATCCTCACTTCTCGAAAAAGCCAAACTCTTTGACCTTCTCATCGAAGCAAAGATTCCATCTGTGAGATGCTTCTTTCAATCCATAAATGGATTTTTCAAGCATACACACTCTATTAGGGTACTTAGCATCGACAAAACCCTCTGGCTGACTCATGTAAACATCCTCAACCAACTTCCTATTAAGGAAAGTGGTGTAGACATCCATTTGCAATATTTCATAGTCATGAAATGCAGGAATGGCTAGCATAACCCTAATAGACTTAATCTTCGCAATTGGTGAGAAGGTCTCGTCATAGACAATTCCCAGAGTTTTAGTAAAGCCCTTTGCAACCAGTCGAGCCTTATAAGTGTGCACCTTCCCATCCATGTTAGTCTTCTTCTTGAAGATCCATTTGCACCCAACTGTCTTACGACCCGGTACATTGTCAACCAAGTCCCAAACTTGATTGTCATACTTGGACTGAATCTCTCTTTCCATCGCCTCTTTCCATTTAGTAGACTCGGGGTCTGCCATGGCTTCCTTGTAGCTATTATGTTTATCTAAATTTATCATTGTGTTATCACTGATAAATGTATCACCCTCAGATGTTATATGAAAACCATATAAAACAGGTGGAACACTAACTCTACTGGAACGTCTTAGAGGTACGCACTCGTCAATTGGCTCAACAGGAGTTTCCTCCTCAGGTTGACCGCTAGTGTTTGAGGTTCCTTCATCGGTTAACTCTTGAAGTTATTCAAGGTCAATTTTCCTCCCACTGTCCCCTTGGATCATAAGTTGCCTCTCTTGGAAAACCTATCTCCTCAAAACGAAGACAACATTGTCACTCGGTCTGTAGAAGAAATAACCAAAGGACTTTTGCGGGTAGCCGATGAAAAGACACTGCTCACTCTGACGTTCGAGCTTGTCGTGAGTCTCGCGCCTCACGAAAGCCTCACAACCCCAAACCTTGATGTATGATAACGAGGGAGCCTTCCCTGTCCACATCTCGTGAGGTGTTTTGGCAACCTTTTTAGTTAGGGCTCGATTAAGGATATGGGCAGCAGTCTCTAAGGCATACACCAAGAATGAGATTGGTAACGAAGCTCGACTCATCATGGAACGAACCGTGTCCAACAAGGTTCGTGTGCGCCTCTCATCCATACCATTAAGCTGTGGTGTCCTAGGTGGCGTCAACAATGAAACAATTCCACACTCCTTAAGATAGTCTAGGAATTCGATACTAAGATACTCACCACCCGATCGGATCGGAGCATCTTTACCTTCCTGCCCAGCTGATTCTCCTCTTCTTGCTTAAACTCTTTGAATTTATCAAAGGTTGCTAACTTATGCTTGATTAAGTAGATATAGCCATATCTGTTGTAATCATCAGTAAAAGTTACATAGAAGCGGTTAGCATCCCTTGTGGGGTTCTGAAGGGCCCAAACACATCGGTGTGTATGAGATCCAACAAACCCTCACCCTTTTCACAAGAACCAGTGAAGGGTGACTTAGTCATTTTTCCAAGCAAACAAGACTCGCAAGTGTCATCCGACCTTAAGTTGAACGACTCCAAAACTCCAGCCTTCTGGAGTTGGCCTATCTGCTTATTGTTGACATGTCCAAGATGACAATGCCACAAGGATGCCTTATCCAAATCATTAGAAGAATCGATATGCAACACATTATTTCCTAAGTTGTCTACAATCATCACAGTTTCATATACACCATTACAAGGTAATGCTCTAAAATAAAAAATACCATTATAATAAGCATTTATTGCACCAATTTCATTATCAAATGAAAATGTGAAACCTTGTTTGTACAAACCATGAAAGGAAAAAATATTTATCGCCATATCAGACGAGTAGCAACAATGATTCAAATCTATTTCTTACTCACTACAAAGCAATAAAGAGTAAACTCCAATCTTGGTGATAGGTGAAACCTTCCTATTCCCCATGATCAATTTTATCTTCCCGTGCTCCACATCCTTACTTTTTTTTAGGCCCTACACATCAGAACAAATGTGAAATCCCCAACCTGTGTCAAGCACCCAATAGTTAGTATGTAATGAGTTTTTAGATAAAATAGTGTAAATACCTGTATGGATGGGTTTGACCTTCCCATCCTTAACATCCTGCAAGTACTTGGGGCTGCTTCGCTTCCAGTGCCCTTTTTCATGGCAATCAAAACACTCTACTTCTTTTGGGATGGTCGAGGGAGTAGCAGAACCTCCTTTGATTCCACTTGAAGAGGATCCATCAAGAGGCTTTCCCTTGTGGCTCTTGGAAAGAGCCTTCCTCTTCTTCCCTTTACCTTGCCCAATTCCCAGAACCGGGGTGATGATAGGAGTAGTAACAACCAACTTACCTTTGAGACTAGTTTCAGCTGTCCTCAAAAGTCCGTGAATTTTGCTAAGTGTGACCTCCTCCTTTTTCATATGATAGGTCATGCAGAACTAATTATAACATGGAGGTAAGGAGTGTAGTTTCATATCAATAGCCAGCTCCTCAGGGAAGTTCACATTCAACTTTAGCAATCGATCCATAAACCTTTGCATCTTCTGGAAGTGGCCCGTGATGGCTTCACCATCCTTCATCCTAGTTGTTATCATGGAAGAGATGATTTCATACCTCTCTTGACGAGCACTCTAATGGTATCTTTCCATCAGGTCCTGGTGCATCTCATAAGGGTATAAATCCTCATAGGACTTTTGGAGTTCAGCTGACATAGTGGCAAGCATGATACAAGCTACCTTGGTGGCATCTTTCTCATGTGCCCTAAAATCAGCAATTTATTGAGGAGTAGTAGTATACTCATCAATTTCCTTCAGCTCCTTGTTGAGGACATATTCCTTGTCCTCATAATGAGTAACCATCCTTATGTTCCTAATCCAATCATTGAAATTAGCTCCATCAAAGATGACTCTCCCAAAAAGGTTCATGAGAGAGAAGGAGCTGGTAGGGTTTGAGCCAGAAGCAGCATTGTTGGAAGACATCTGAAAAGAAAAGAACAAAGTTTAGATTAGATGTAAGAATCCTTTTAACACCCAAATGAAATATTAAGGCTAGGACCCAACACAATATTTTACAATTTGGAAGAGGGATGTCGTAATCCAACTTGCAAAATATTTGAAGGTAGGTAAATGACGATTTACCAATTTCCACCATAAAAAACAAAATTGTCATTAAGTTTTAATTGGATTAAAAATCCTAGATCCTTTGAGATTCAGTGAACAATTCAATGGCATGTTTAATTCTCGATTATGCCCTTTAGGTTTGTGACTGGGATACCGAGGATCACAAACAAGGTGTGAATAACCATGCAAATGTACTTGGTACTCTCAATGTCAATTATCACCTTAATCAATGTGTCGGTTAACCACACATGCTCTATTGACCTTATGATAAACATTAAGCTACCCTTTGACACTCATACTAGTCCAAGTTAATGTGCTGCTTAACCACATATGCTCCATCAACCACTTGGTTAGGTGCAAAGTGAAATTTCATGGATTAGCATCAATTTCATATTTTCCTAAAGTAAGTAAGAATGGGAATCTATAAAAGGTTCAGTTACTTTATTACTATCATTATACTTTTAATGAGAATTATAGTCTTTGTCCTACCCATTCAGCTAACAACCCTCCACCAGTCAAGGAAGTGGTGGGTGAGAGTAGACACCCATTAAACTGCCATTTTATAGGTCGTAACCTTATACCTCCCTTATAGACTGGCTTCATGAATGAGGCCTACTAACGGAAAACAATCCTAGTCTCTGATACCAGTGATGGGTTTTGAGCATTCTAACACTCCTATGGTGTACATGAAACCCTAGATGCTTTAGATCTATGTTTTCTCTAGTATACATGCAAACATTCAAAATTCCAAATCATCATCCTAACTAGCATACAATGGAGTAACTATACTACAAAATTCTAGTTAAATGACATACCTTTTAGTGTAGTTGAAACCTTGAAGCTTTAAGAGACGAGTACCAATAATGTGAATGCCTCAAATGGAACCACAAATCACCACCAACAATTGGAAGAATTTGAGAGGAGATAATATGCACTCAAAATAGGCTAGCACTGTTACAAGAACTCTAGGTGCCGATTTCATGAACCAAAGGGTTTCTTATATAGTGTGGCTACATTAGGGTTACACCATGCAAACCCTAATGTGCATGACTTTCCACATTCCACATGCTCCATGGGTTTTAACCTCCATGGAGTAACCATGGGTCACCACATGGGTTTAGCCCAACATAAGGAATCATGGATCATTAGCCTTCTTTATAAAATTGAATGATTTACACAATCAATCCCTATATATTTAATTAGTCTCTTTGATCACAAAATTAATTCCAAATTAATTCTTGATCACTACTAATTAAATACTATGATTTCAAATTAATATATTAGAACTTATATTATATTAATAAATCATAATTATCCTCTTCTCAAAAAATCCACCCCTCAAATTGTCCCGGTGAAATGCAACCCAAATGGACCATGCTACTCTCGGGTTAAGTACATACAAAATATAGTTATGAACTTAGACACCTTATCCAACAGTTTTATGATGTTATCGTCTGATCGGATCTATGGTCTGTTGCCGACCGGATCTAGAAACTTTATGAGTTCAGATTTCTAAACGTTTAATTACGATATTAGAACCGGCATATAACTTTTCGGAGTGATAGGGAGATTTACATGCCGATCGTAAACAAAATCTTTATTATCTGAATTATTGGCATTATACACCGAACATATAATTTGGTTTATAGATCAACATGGCAAGAACTCAAAGCGGAATTGGAAACGGGAATAGAAACAGGAATCTGCAGCCGCAACCCCAAGTGATTAAGCAAGTACCTGTAGTAGCAGTTGCACCCGAGCCAATCACTATGGTTGGGGTAAAAGGAATGATCCAGATGATGTTAGATCATCAAATGGAAGAAACAAGGCATTTGCTTCAATAGAATCGAGATGAACCTACAGTACCTGTTGAATAGCCCGAACTGAATGATGATTTGTCATAGGAGGGAAATTATAGTCGTATAGTGAGTCAAGTTAGACCCCAAGTGGTCAAGAGAAACGACCCGGACAGAAGGATTGACAGGGATGGGCGTATGTATAAGAACTTCTTGAGTGCCAAACCACCAAGCCTCTTTGGATGCCCAAAACCAATGGAAATTATGGATTGGATCTCCGATATGGAGATGGTATTTGAGAGCTGCGACTACAGCGATAAGAAAAAGACGGTCTTTACAGTCAGACAACTAAAGACCGGAGTGCTAAGTTGGTGGAAGTTGTTGGCAGATACAATGCCACGAGGAGAAGCCATGTGAATGTCTTGGGAAGCATTCATGGAGCAATTGAAAATGCAATACTACTCAGAAATAGATCTGATAGACCTAAACAACAAGTTCAGAACCTGAAGAAAGGGAAGATAATTGTTGATGAGTATGCCACCGCATTCATCGAAAGGATGAAGCTATTACCCTACTTGGTGCCTAACGAACTCTCCAAGATAGAAAGGTTTTCTTATGGACTGCCCATAGACTTTGGCCCAATGGTCAAAATGGCAACTACTTTGAAAACAGTCATTAGAGCAGCTAAGAATATAGAGACCCAGATAAGCGAAAGCGGTCTAGAAAAAGATAAGGTAAGAGAAAAGAGGAAGTTTGAAGGATCTGCGAGGTCCAACGAAGAGAGCAAACTCTCGAAGTTTGGAGGAGGAGGAATAGGTGAGGTGAGATGGTGTGATAAGTGCAAGAAGAAGCATTATGGGAGATGCAACGAAGAAGTAACTTGTTACAAGTGTAAGAGGATCGTTCACTATTCCAAGGATTGTACACATAATGATAAGGTATTCTACATATGCGGAAGCAAGTGGCACATGTCTAGAGACTGCCCGAGGAAAAATGAAGCAACAAGGCCAGATGCACCGCCAAAGCCATGGGCATTCCACATGATCCTCGCAGAAGCAGATAACAATAAGAGGAGCCTAGGGTGAGGATGATGTGATTTATGAGCTTTGGTTTGGCTTGCAGAATTAAAAAACGCAGAGTGAACATGGTGATTTCAATGTTTAAGAGATGCATTCGATTGTGTATGGTGTTACAAAAAGGGATCTAGATCTAAATCTACATAAATAACACACACTTACACACTCAGTTTTACATCTCTCAAGCACACCTCCATAGGTGGTATGAACCCACCTTATATAGAGGTGTTTACATGTCTCTCTCTCTCACTCTATATCTCATGTTCCAAGGTTAATGCACCACATGCAAGTGGGTCTACAAAAGTCAACCCATTTACAAAGTCATACATGGATAACTTTGTAACCAACATTCTCCCCCTCAGAGTTAGGAATGGATGACCCACTTCAAATCTTCCAAAATCGAGAAACTACGCAATCCGAGCCTCATGCGTGACACATGTTGAGATGAACTTCAAATCTTCAATTCTTCCATGATTCTTGAATTTGGGTTCTAGGATGTAAGACCATACGAACCGAGCATCAGCGAATGATCAACAGCATCTCAAACTCCAAATAATCACCCTAAAGTTGAGCATAAAAACACACCCCAAAAATCTTCAATAAGTCCAAACCCATCTTGAACTGAAATCACTTCTGAATCTCCAATCGAATCATTTCATAAACTTCAAAAACTCAAGGTCACCTCGGACTTCAAGTTCGCGTAATATGAAAAATTTAACTTCGAAATTCCATATAAATTTCTCCCCCTTTTTATAATCGAAATTTGTTTATAAAACCATCAAGGAAAGAGAACGTGCTCTATTCAGAATTTTTCGTGTCAAAAATCCCCCTTAACATGTGTCATAAACTTTTTACTTCAATCCGGAAAACTGAAAAAATCTTCAATTTTTAGCTTTGTTCACGGACCGCCTTTGATAAAATTTCTAGAAAATTGATAGAAATTATCAATTTCAAAATTCTACAGTGACCCAGTGCGCCCAAAACAGCCAAAAATGCGAAACTTTCCCCTATTTGCAAAACTGGGTAGAAAGCGTCAACTCACATTAACTGCAGGTGCCTGAAATGCATATTCTTCAATTTCTCAGCAAAATCAGTCCATTTTTGAAATTTGATATGAACAGCCAAATTTTTGAAAATTTAGGGACTGCTTTTGAAATTTCTGCATTTTGTCCCAAAATGTCAAAAATTAACCCAACTTTCAAAAGTGGGTGTAATCCGTTAAACTTTCAAAACAGCAGGGACCAAAATTTGATACTTCTGTCTTATTTTATCAAACTTTCGAAAAATTGCTCTAACTTTTGAAACTTCTTCCCAATACTTCAAACTTTCGAAATATAAATCCTTATTTCGAATATGGGTGGAAAATGATAAACATTCGAAACTGTAGGGAGAAATTTCGAAATATTTTGATTTTTTCCACAATTCGTTAATCCAGGTAATGAAAATATGTAAAAGTTCGAACTTCTCAATCAACACTTTTGTTACTCGTTATCAATCATACTTTCCAATTCGTTGTTTTTCCTAACCCAAATTTTCGAAACATCGTTACCCAAATTATCCTTCTCCATTCGTTACCAGGTAACGAATTTCACAAAACATTCGTTAATCCCGTAATCACCAAAACCTTCGAAAATATCATCAAAACCAAATCTTCGCTTTTGTCCAAGTCTTTGACTTTCGCTATCCAACCTCCAAATTCTTTAACCATCTTCGTCATCAACCACCTAGACAGTGATCTCCAAATCTTCGCTATCAAAGAACATCAAGCCTTCAATAAACCCAAAATCAATCAATATCAACAACTAATCCTCCTAATTCGCTTTTCATTCAATCCAGTCGATATCCAAGCTTCGATCATTGACTACCCAAACACCGTCAATTAACTATTCGACATCAACGGCCAAACATCGACTTCCAGTAACCATACGATCCAATTGATCAACCCAAAATCGAAATTCCATAATTGAGTTCCAAGATCAACTGTAAACCAAAGCTTCAAACATCGGCTTCCAAAATCAACATTAAAATCATCAACCACAGTCCAACCATTTAATTTCGCGACTTCACTTTTTATTCATCAAATTCGTCAATTTGAGGTTTGAGATCTTCGCACACATCAATTACAAATTGAATCCTCAAAATCTCGTTCCCAATCCATCTCATTCGAACATTGACTTTAGTATCAGATTTATTCAAAATCAATTTTGACTCACTAAACAAAAAAGTTAATTTTGACTTTTCTTATTGTTTGACCATTCAATTCCAGACAATCGATCACTATCGAAATCAACCAATAACTAACTTTGAAATCAATCAACCCAAGCATCGATTATCCAAGAACACGAATTTTTGACTTTTGAAATTGACTTTACAATTGAATCGATTATCAATAGCTTGATTATAACTGAATCACAATCAACCAATTCCATAAGCAAATTGATTTACTAAACCAGATTCACAACCAAAACTATTTGATTATGAGAAAGAAAATTACGATCTGACTATAGGAGCGAGACAAGAACATCAGAATGTGTAAATGTGAAACTGACGAATCAATCTTACTAAGGAACGAACAATGGATTGAATGAATTTTGGGCTCTAATATGATGATGAACAGTAACACTCAAGTAATTGGGTTGGATCTTTGAATAAATGAAATGGTTCGTGTTTTGAATTTGTCTTTGGCTTGAAATTCGGATCATATGAACAATAACAGATTCAAGATATTAGATCATAAAATGAATTTTGATCTTAAATCTCAACTCAAACGAACACTTGTAATTTGAAAATCAAATCGAACAAACGAATAGGATTGGATCGGGACTTGATCAACGAAAAAATTATTGGATCATCACAAACGCATATTTTCAAAAAAAAAAAAAATTTGATCCAACGAATCAAAATGATCAAAAATCAAGAACGCAACACACGAATCAAAGAGATTAAGAGAGATCATAAAGAGAGACTCACCATAAATGCTACAATTGTGATAAATTTTTCCAAACTGAGAATCGTTTCTTCAAAAAATTGTGTTGATCTTCGAAGACCCGCTCTGATACCAATTGATGTGATTTATGATCTTTGGTTTGGCTTGCGGAATTAAAGAACTCACAATGAACATGGTGATTTCGCCGTTTAAGTGATGCATTCGATTATGTATGGTGTTACAAAAAGGGATCTAGATCTAAATCTACGTAAATAACACACACTTACACACTCAATTTTACATCTCTCAAGCACACCTCCATAAGTGGTATGAACCCACCTTATATAGAGGTGTTTACATGTCTCTCTCTCACTCTCGATCTCATGTCACAAGGCTAATGCACCATATGCAAGTGCGTCTACACAATTCAACCTATCTACAAAGTCATACATGGATAACTTTGTACCCAACAGAGGACTTCATATCCAAAGATCAAGATATGAAGTAGCTATGTAGATAGTATCAGGAGGTGTAGCCTATATGAGGCATAGTATAGGTTAAACTTGAACACCTATGTAATCGTTTCAAGGAATAATATAAAACCTTCATTTTGTTATCTGATGTGTTAAATGATTATGTGACATTCTTGAATGGTGACTTGGAAAAACTGAAGGACAATACTTGGGACGAGTATTAGTAGGTGTGAATAGTGGTAGAGGCCTATACTACCGGAAGCACAGGACTCGCACTTGGATCAGGGAAGGTCACAAGGTTACCAAGAAGCTAGTAATTGATTCGGTGTTGTTTATGTTTGTCATTACCATCATTTCGGTAATAACTGAGAAGATGATTATTAATCTGACCCTAGTGGTCATATCAAATCGAGTCAAACTGAGATGGGTATGTTATGTGGTTTAAAGAACCAAGTTCGATGTAACATCTGACTTAAGCCAGAAGCTTGAAGTAAAAGATAATCGAAGCGATCAATAGAACTATTGCAAAAGAAGCTTGTAGCTAGAGTGCTACAATAAGATTATATCACATTAGAACAAGAAGAAAGGTATATTCCATTCTGGAATTTGACTCTAAGAGACCTGAGTCTAAGCGTTGCATCATATGATGAGAGGTCATTAGAACATGACCCATCGGTCTGTCATGATAATCAAAGTAAGGAACTTATATTAAGTTAATTATGTTAAGAAGAAGAAGGAGTCACCAATAAACACTGATTTTTCAAATCGAAGGTTACGATTGAAAGTCTAACGCGAGATAGAGAGCGGATGTAAGATTGAGCATCGCCAGCAGTCAAGAATTCCAAAAGCTAGATACTCATTTAAAGGAACATAGAAGTTATGCTTGTTACCTAAGATTAAGATATAACGTATGGAGTCATTATACAAGCCCTGTTTTGTTGATGATTCCGGGAGGTAATCATCCTAAGGAGGAGATAATTGTAACGCCCGCAAATTCGGGCTAGTCAAGTCAAAGACAATAAGCTTCAAAAAATGACTTTTTGATAGAAGGTTATTTAGAATGAACAATCTTAATTAATTTGTAGTATATATCACAAGGGTTCTGTACATATAAAGAACGTCGAAATCCGAGTTATAACGAAGAAGTTATGGCCCGTCGAAGTTTTACAGCTAAACCGGCATGCCACTGCGTAACGTAAAAAGTGAATTTTGATAAATTACTTTTTAGACTTAGTAATCTAAACGAAAGTCATATTGTACGTTAAACCGAGAGCGTGCATAAAAAGAACGTCAAAATCTGACTTCGTATAAGTAAGTTAAGATTTTTCTATGATTTAGCACAACAGTGCACAACCTGGAATTCGAATTTTAGATCGATCGGTTTTTGGCCAATGCAACCTAAATGATAATTGAAGATCTCGTTAATAGGAGCTCAACGATAAAAATACAGATGAAAATGGAGTTCGTATGTAGAAGTTATGAATTTTACACAATCATTTAACAATATAATCTTCTCTTACTGGTAAATATAAAATTGGTTGAGAATTAGCCGACGGAGTCAAAAAAAAGTTGTAGATCTTGTCTTTACTTACGCGTGGATCTAAAGAACTTCAAAAACAGAGTTCATATGCGAACGTTATGAATTTTTAAAGATTGGTTGTTTTACCTGCATTCGCGCCACGTAACACCACCAACCTTCACCTTGGAGCCTACGCAAGGCTCGCGACGTGAGCACCCTTTTTCACGAAGTGAATCGGCCCAGACAACCTATAAAAAGACGCATAAATCACCCCCAAAACTCACACCTTTCATACTCATTCTCTCCCATTACCCCCAAACCCTAATCCCCCTTCCCTAGCAACTTCTTAGTGCTAGAGGCGAGTCCCGGAGCGCTGTAGGGCTCCGACAAGAAGATCTTTCGGCTCGGAAGTTCTGCCCTTGCAGAGCCCGACTCCTAGCCAAACCCCCTCGTACGTAAGATACGGCTAACCTATTTTAAATATAGCTTATATTTAAAATAATATCGTTATTATGAACCTATAAATAAGATTTATCAGTGATTCAAAGTTGTTATACTGATTGATCTACTTAAGAGGATGATGTATAGGTTGTGATTTAGTGAGGTGTTTAAATTGAGATTTCCAAACAGTATACTTCATATACCAAACGGACTCTACCTCCGATATGATCCTACCTGGTTGTTCCTTACTTGATAGATCATGAAGTAGACTCTGAGTTAATGACGAATCTAGACTAATAGTTAGTCGCAATAAATATTAGACTAAAATCTAGTGGTAATAATACTAGGTTTCATCGAAGGAAATCATATTGTTAAGAAGCAAAGCGCGGCTCGAATTTCGAGTCGTCACTTTAACAAGTGAGTGCATAGTTACTTTCATCTTACACACAGTTATGAAGTATTTAATATAAATTATGTGTTATGTGTGCAATATATGTGTTCTTGATATCTATGTTGGATGAACAATTTATACATGTTTTTAATGATTTAAGCTGTATAAGTATTTTATATCTACGAATATGTTGGATAACACATGGGTAGATGAATGATGGGAGATGAAAGATGATATAAGTAAATATTGGCAGCTATGGACTTAGTGCCTAATAGATAACATCGGCAGCTGTGGACTTAGTGCCTATTAGATAAACGATGGTAGCTATGGACTTAGTGCCTATTAGATAAACGATAGTAGCTATGGACTTAGTGCCCGATAAATGAACTTCAACAGCTATGGATTTAATGATTTGACTCTATTGTGTAGCTCTCGTCTGATTCTAACCGTTGCAGGGATGAATCTTTTACTCAAAGGATTATCTGATCCACACACTGTGTTTGGTGTTCAGCACTAGGACATAGTAAGTGGAAGCATTCAGTAGGTAACAACGAGGTAACCGACACAGGGAGTGCCTAGAGATATAGTTACCACGAAGGATTTTTCCTTCATAGAGGCAGGAAAGGTTTGTTGCCGATCTACAGTTGCCTTGGGAAGGCCAGTGAATGCATAGGGTAACGGTTGGACCCTCAAGACGCCAAGAGTAGCGGTCCTTTCGGGGATCGGACCGAACTGACAAGGTTATGCGTTGTATAAGGATTGCTGCGAGCATTCAGGCTAGTTCGAAGTGACTATTGTGTCACATGAGGAGCATCAGTTAGTACGGGATAGACAATGGAAGCCTAAGGCGTGATGCACGAGAAGTATCTGAGATAGGTAAACGCAGAAGACTTCGAGGATGAAGTCTAGTTTAAGTGGGGAGAGTTGTAACACCCGGAATACAGAAGGCCAATTAAGGAACGAAACACCCCAAATCAATAGGCCAACTCGTCGAGTCAGGGGGATAACTCAACGAGTAGGTGCAAGTTTGGGAACGCGGGTGGAAGGACCTACTCGACGAGTTGGAGGGACCAACTCGACGAGTTGGTCTGGGTTTGGGAAACCCTAAATTCAGGATTGTGTAGCCTATTTAATCATTCTTATCCCCACCTCTCAACCCCATTTCCAGCCCCCACTGTCCATACCCTAGATCTCAGAACCCTAATGTTATTGTGAGCCATTTTGAGTGTTCTTGAGTGCTTGGAAGCTTGAAGAAGAAGGAGAAGCTTGGAGATTCAAGAAAAGGCTTGTAGATCTAGAAACAACATCCCATCCTAATCATTTTCTGGTAATCAAGTGTTGACCTTGCTCATTAATCACTTAGATCTCTTTAGTCCCTTTTATAGTGAATCTTGGTTCAAGAAGCTTGATTTATGGGACATAGACATCCCAAGCAAGGATCCTTTCAAATCTGGAATCATTAAGGTGTGTTATGGCATAAAGGTGCAAACTTTATGCCATTGGAGCCCCCATGCAAGCTATAAGTGGTCATTTTGGCCTTTTAAGATCAAAAAGGCCATGCATGGAGAGAAAGTCAGAAGCTTTACGTGTCCAAGGGGTGTTAGGGGTTTAGATCTTTGGTTGTAAGCTTTAGTTTGGTGTATGGATGGCTTAAGGACCAAGTTCTAGGTCCCAAGGTGTTAGGGTTTGAGCTAACCCATTAAGAAGATGTATTAACGGATAAGGTTGGAAACTTTACCCTTAAAAGGACATTTTCAGGGGTTATGTGAAGTATGAAGCTTGGATCTGAGGTGTAGGGGCTTAATCCATTATGATAGCCCAAACAAACAGAGGAACTCATCGAGTCTAGGGAGGAACTCGACGAGTTAGGTCGAGTTGTCCCGAATCTGTACCAGGTAGAACTCGACGAGTCTGTGATGGGGCTCGACGAGTTCACTCAGTTTATCATGAGTTTCAGTAGCATAGAACTCGACGATTTGATGGAGCAACTCGGCGAGTTGAGTCAACTCGGAGCATTGACTGTGACCGTTGACTTTGACTTTGACCAAGGTTGACCAAGTTTGACTTTGAGGGTATTCTGGACTAAGAGTTATTTTGGTTCTGATAGCTCGAGGAGCCGAAGGGGTAGCAGTTTGGGGAATTGCCAGTTGGCGGCCAGAGGAGTATCAGCAGGACTTCAACAGTGCAAGGTGAGTCTCCTCATTGTTTGCATGGGTCTACGGCCACAATGCCGGCCCATTTAGTTATGCACAGTAGGAAGACCCGGGGGTTACCCCTAGGCATTGTATGATAGTATGTTATTCCAGACCAAGTTCCGATGTCGGGCGGTGCTCGAGGAAGGTGCCCAAGGAATGTTTGCATGTTAGATTATACTTGTTGTCCGTATGATACTTGTATGTCCCTGGTAGGGAGGTGAGTGTGGGTGAGGTCTCGTATCTCATCACTAGCTGAGAATGGATGGGGTTCCATATCTCATTATTATTAGCAGAGTAAGGACGGGGCCTGAGATAGGAGAGAAGTGAGTGTGAGGGGACCGTATCTCACTACCAGCAAGAGTGTGGATAGGGTTCCATGACTCATTAGCAGCAGGACAGGGGTGGGGCCCAAGTTAGGCGAGGCCTTAGGACAAGAAATATATTTAGAGTATGATTACTTTATGTACTAGCATGTTTATATGATTGTATGTGTATAGCGGGCGAGTCCCAGAGACAGGTAGGGTCTATGAGAAAGAGATTTGTATACCAAGCGGGGTGGTGGTTGTCGAGGCCAACAAAATTAATAACCCTAATTATTACACACTAAAATAGTGTATAGTGGTAAAGGGGTCGAATCCATGGAGATTGGTTCAATTTATAACTCTATGAAAAATCTCTTTGTAAAAATACTTGTAAAATAACAATAAAAATAAAATGGGGAGTTTTAGTGTTTTAAAATACATGAAACAACTAGAATTAACTATGATTTAAATAGAAATTTTCAACAAAAATAAGGGTTTGATGTAAAATCAATGTAAGAAAGATGGTTGACTTAAGGTTTCCTCACTTTGACTTTTGATGAACATATCATTAGAATCCAATGATGTAATACTTGATTTAAATCCTTAATTTGGCTATAGTAATCTAAGAAGCTTGAGATTACCTAGACTTTTTTTAGTTGTTAAAACGGTTAGAGAAGCTCATAACAATTTCCTTAGTCAAAGTCACAATTTTCATTAAGCATGTAATTAGTGAAAGTCAACTAGCATTAAGAACCAAAAAGTCACCAAATCCAAGAGGGTCAATTTCTTTCACCACCATGTTGGAGGAAATGTTTTTATGATTGTGTGAAGCAAAAACAACACAAAAATCATTTGTTGCTTGCTAATTTGAGGATCCTTTACTTAATCAAGAAATTAGCCAACTAATCACCACAAATACATTTGAACTCATGAACTAAAAACATACTAGTAGTGATAATATGATAAAACACAAAACATTTCCATAAAGATTTAAGAACAAGTTCATGGATTCTTCAACATCCAACAAAAAGTTCAAAGGATTCAACAAAAAGTCAACCAAGATTAGTTTAGCCAAACATGACTAAACTCAAAGAAACAAAGTTAGTTAAGATTGTACCAAACATTTGACAAGAATCAAGAGATGAAAAGAAGATATTTTTCAAGTGTTCTTGGCCTCCAAAAGTGCTCCAAACTCCAGAGAGAAAGTATCAAAATCGGACCTCCAAGATAAGGCTGAAGAGGCACACCAACCTTCCCAACATAGAGCTCTAAGTAAAATCCTGAAATTGCCCTTGTCAGGAATCCATGCGGGCCGAGTAACTTCGACGGAATTTTTGGGCTTCTTCAAGTCTTGGGCCCCCACAGCTAATCCATTGGCCCAGTTTGAATCCAATCAGCTCCTAGCCTATTTTTCTTCAATATTTCTTCAATTAAAGCCCAATTTTTCTTTCCACATCACTCAAAACTTCCGCAAACTCCTAAACATCGATCTTGCACACTCAAGAATTCTCCCGCACCCTTTCAAATTTAAAGTTCAACACTTCTGCGCCTTTAAGCAATCGACAAGCCTACTCCCTGAATCACCTCAAAAGCAATCAAGCACGAAATCCCCATTTCCCTTCAAGCCCAATCGCCTCCCAAGAGTCCCACTCCGCTAGTCTCCAAGAAAATCTGCAATAATGCTCAAGAAACTAGAAAGTACCCGAAATGGTCATAAAAATAACAAAAGGGAAAATATGCATGGAAATTAACTAAAATGCGAATGAAATGTGATAAAAAAAACTATAAAAAGAAGTAACTAAAATGAAGCTATCAAATCACCCCAAGCTTAAACCTTACTTGTCCTCAAGTAAGACAAGACTAAACTGAACTTGGGACGAACTACCCTAGAAATAAAAAGAATGGATAGAACCATGGAACTTGTTCGACGTTAGTCAACATGGTCAGAATTGATCTCGCTGCTATCTCACAACTTTTTCATCCGATAACAATGGGACCATAAACCACAGCCAGGACAACTCCTCTAGATGAATAAGGAGGGATGGTCAGTCGCAGTCTTAATGGAACATGCATACAATAGAACATGCAACTGGATGGGCTCTGGTGGAGCTCTTCTTTAAATGCACACTCTGCTCTCACGTCTGCCGGTTTCTCTCATGTGTAACTAGGTTTAATCGCTCGGGCACCGTTGTAGGAATCGGTTCACTTAGTGTTGGCCCAAACCTCCCGTAGTATCCGACTCGACAGTCTCCCTAACATCACCAATTTGCGAAAAAAACAACTCAATCTATATACAATAGAACAGATCTATACAAGTGAATATCAAACGCCGGGTGACCAAGATGCTGGAAATTTTGTTCAATAATTGAACCGGCCACCTATCTAAGATAGTTGCAACTGAAAATTTGCATGCCATTTTTTTGTTTTCTTTTTTTTTTTGTTTTTGTTTTCTTTTTTTTTTTGTTTTTTTTTTGTTTTTTTTTTTTTTTGTTTTTTTAGTACTTGAAGGTAATGTATTAACAATCGAAATTTTAACAAGAAAACCCTTTGACTCAAAATTTGGTTCCCAAAAGTGTGTAAGTGGAACCAAAAGGGTAATGATATAATCTGAATGGCCTAAGTGTGAAAATGACCAAGTGTGGAGCATAAAAATGTAATGTAAGCTCCTTTTCAAACGTGTGGTTTTTCAAAGATGATGAAAATGTCCAAATGTGGACTAAAAGACTCTCTAAAATTCTAAGAAAATCGCAAAAAGATATGGTGATGTAAAGAGACCGGATATGGATTCTACTCGGGGGCAAGCACCAATGCTTCATCCTAACAGTTCAAACATGATCAATTGTGATCCTCTCAGCGGTAGTGACCGCAAGGCTAAGAACATCCATTGCTATAGTATATCCTACAGTTGTTAGTATTGTATGCATAATTCTTCATGAAACTACCTGGCCATGATCACTTACCCCTTTAAGCTACCAGCATATGATCCCAATTATGAAATCCCAAACTGCAGCTAGTGGTCCCGGTTCGATGGGTGAGATAGCAACAAGATCCTGGACCAATAATGATATAATAACTATGAACCTGTTCCATGGCATCCAAGGAGGTGAGAATAAACAGACAACAAAAATGCATGAATGCTAATGCCCTAAGCTAAATGTTATGCAAAAATATAAAAGGTGAAAAAGAAGAAAATAAAATCTTTTTGGAATTTTGATGTTAAAACACAAAAAATGAATGCGAATTAACTTAAACTAATATGATATGCAACCTAACAAAAAATGCATGAATAATTAAAAGAAAGGGAAATGCCCCACCCCAAGCTTAAGAACAAGCATTGTCCTCAATGATTAAGGAAAGGGTGGAAATGACCTAAATCGGAGGGTCAGGTAGACCATAGGGGTTTGTAGAGGAGGAAAAATGGTGAAGAATGGCGGTGGTCTCGCGGGATTCCGGCTGGTAGATCTCTGGGAAATCGAGTTTTTGTATGGAGCACGGGCGGGGCGCGGGCCACATGTTGGTCGCGTCTAGTTTTCTCGAAATCCCACTGATTTTTCTGACCTTTCAAGGGGTCCGCGGGTTGGCCACATGGAGGCCGTAGGACCTGAATCTTGAAAATGGAAAAAAATCGGAAATCTGTGCGGGCCGCATGTAACCCGCATGATGGCCGCACAAAGTCTTACGCGGGCCGCGTGGAACCCGATCGCTGGCCGCGTGTGCTGAACAGGGTTGGAGGTGATTCTTCTACGCGGGCAAGGAATGGGCCGCACAAAACTTTTCGCGGGCCGCGTGGATTTTCACACGGGCCGCGTGGCTTCCTGCACTTCAAAATTTGAAATTTTTCTAAACAGTTGATTTTTGGCCAAAATGATTCCCGCAAAGTCCCGGGTTTCAAAAACACAACAAAAAGTTTAGACCAAAGGCGAGAATAAAGCTGGAAGTTTTTCAAAAATTAACATTTTCAAAAAAAAAATCAATATCATTTTATTCGGTTTATAAAAGACGAAAGTACAATGCTTCCCAAAAATGCCCTTCTTTAACGTCTTTGGCGAGATGCCTCCAAACTTCACTTTAACACTTTGAGGTGTCCAAATGGACGACATCTTGGACATTTGAATCAAAACCTTCATAGAAAGGTTTTAACTGATGTCCATTAACATTGAAAATTTGCCCCGTGTCGACATTTTTTAGTTTCCACACCTCCATTGGGACTCTTTTCTTGTATTTGACTTTCTTTTTACGGGAGAACCATACCGGACTTAGACCTTTGATAATAGAAAGCATCCAACCATATTCTTTATTGTACTTGTTTAGTAAGGTAACCAACTCTTCCATCTTTGACATGGTGGTCAAGTTGGTGACCGGTTGGGCGTCTTCATTCTCGATATATGTATCCTTTAAAGGGTCCGACATATTTATCATTCCCGGCTCTTGTGGTTCATCTACTACTGGAGTTATTTTCTTAATGGTAGTGGGTGGTTCAACCTCTCTTTTGTTAACAACGAACACTTCCTCTACAGTTTCATTGACATCTTTCTCAATTTTTTCTTCCTCCTTGATAGCCTCTTCCATTTCTACGCCTTCTTCCTCTTCTCCATATAACACTCTTGGGCCATCAAAACTTTTCTCGTCTTTCAAAGGAATGGCACATGCGCTCTCTTCAGATGGTAGTTTGTCTTGATCTTCCAATATACTTATTGTTTGAGCAAGTTGTGTTATTTGTTGCACTAAGATTTTGAGGCTAGCTTGAATTGTTTCCTGGAAATTTTGGGTAGATGTGGCAATGCTCTTCACAATGTCCTCTAAGGACATGCTTGGCGTTTCAGGTTGTTGAGGAGGTGAAGGATATGGATGCTGGAACTGTGGAGGTTGTTGGTATTGGTTGTTACTCCAAGCTTGGTATGGGATTTGGTATTGGTTGTATCCCCAAGATTGGTTGTTGTCCCACCATTGATCATGTCGAGGTTAATCATAACTCCATTGTTTTGATCAGTAGTAGCTTCCCTTCTCTTGCACTTCTTCCCATTCTCCTAGTAAATATGGACACATGTCGGATTGATGTTCATTTTGGGCACAAAAATCACAAAGAAGAGGTATGGGTTGCACACTTCAGTTATTTTCAATCATTATAATTAACTGAGCTAGCTTAGAAAGTTTATCTTCAATGCTAGGAGTGTTCATTCCCGAACCACACTTTTTTCTTCAATTTTTGAGTTTTAAACTAGAGTACCTACACAATGAGATCTAGGCATAGAGAAACAAACTGATTAAATAAAAACCAATCCCCGGCAACGGCGCCAAAAATTTGGTGGTTGTCGAGGCCAACAAAATTAATAACCCTAATTATTACACACTAAAATAGTGTATAGTGGTAAAGGGGTCGAATCCACGGAAATTGGTTCAATTTATAACTCTATGAAAAATCCCTTTGTAAAAATACTTGTAAAATAACAATAAAAATAAAATGGGGGAGTTTTGGTGTTTTGAAATACTTGAAACAACTAGAATTAACTATGATTTAAATAGAAAATTTCAACAAAAATAAGGGTTTGATGTAAAATCAATGTGGGAGAGATGGTTGACTTAAGGTTTCCTCACTTTGACTTTTGATGAACATATCATTAGAATCCAATGATGTAATACTTGATTTAAATCCTTAATTTGGCTATAGTAATCCAAGAAGCTTGAGATTACCTAGACTTTTCTTAGTTGTTAAAACGGTTAGAGAAGCTCATAACAATTTCCTTAGTCAAAGTCACAATTTTCATTAAGCATGTAATTAGTGAAAGTCAACTAGCATTAAGAACCAAAAAGTCACCAAATCCAAGAGGGGTCAATTGCTTTCACCACCATGTTGGAGGAAACCTTTTTATGATTGTGTTAAGCAAAGACAACACAAAAATCATTTGTTGCTTGCTAATTTGACGATCCTTTACTTAATCAAGAAATTAGCCAACTAATCACCACAAATACATTTGAACTCATGAACTAAAAACATCTAGTAGTGATAATATGATAAAACACAAAACATTTCCATTAAGATTTAAGAACAAGTTCATGGATTCTTCAACATCCAACAAAAAGTTCAAAGGATTCAACAAAAACACAATCAAGATTAGTTTAGCCAAGCATGACTAAACTCAAAGAAACAAAGTTAGTTAAGATTGTACCAAACATTTGACAAGAATTAAGAGATGAAAAAAAGATATTCTACAAGTGTTCTTGGCCTCCAAAAGTGCTCCAAACTCCAGAGAGAAAGTATCAAAATAGGACCTCCAAGATAAGGCTGAAGAGGCACACCAACCTTCCCAATATTGAGCTCTAAGTAAAATCCCGAAATTGCCCTTGTCAGGAATCCACGCGGGCTGTGGGGAATCTTACGCGGGCCGCGTGACTTCGACGGAATTTTTGGGCTTCTTCAAGTCTTGGGCCCCCACAACTAATCCATTGGCCGAGTTCGAATCCAATCAGCTCCTAGCGCATTTTTCTTCAATATTTCTTCAATTAAAGCCCAATTTTTCTTTCCACATCACTCAAAACTTCCGCAAACTCCTAAACATCGATCTTGCACACTCAAGAATTCTCCCGCGCCCTTTCAAATTTAAAGTTCAACACTTCTGCACCTTCAAGCAATCGACAAGCCTACTCCCTGAATCGCCTCCAAAGCAATCAAGCACGAAATCCCCATTTCCCTTCAAGCCCAATCGCCTCCCAAGAGTCCCGCTCTGCTAGTCTCCAAGAAAATCTGCAATAATACTCAAGAAACTAGAAAGTACCCGAAATGGTCATAAAAATAACAAAAGGGAAAATATGCATGGAAATTAACTTAAATGCGAATGAAATGTGATAAAAAAAACTATAAAAAGAAGTAAATAAAATGAAGCTATCACGGGGCTCGATGCCAGGCGGGGCCTGATGCCGAGCGGGGCCTGATGTAGGAGCGAGTCCGATGCCGGGAATGTTTCAATGTGGCAGGTGGGGGCCCAGTTTATGTGCCTAGTTATGTGGTATGTGGTAGGTTGGGGAACTCACTAAGCTTCGTGCTTACGACTTTCAACTTTTGTTTCAGGTACTTTTGGTAGCGGAGGGAAGAGCTCAGGATGACTACATTGCACACACCAAGATGTTTTAGCCTGGGATGTTTTACTCTGATGTTTTGATACTCTGATAATAATTTTTGAAATATTATAACTTATGTTTGATGAATGATTGACAACTATGGTTTTATTGTGATTAAAAACAAAATTTTTGGTCATGATTTTTGGGATGTTACATTTTTGTCAAATATTTACCATGACTAATTATTATTCTTAGTATTATTATTATTATAGAAGTGTAAAACAATACTTTCCAACCACTATGTACAGACAGGGGATAGACCTGAAATACCGGAGAGCAGGAACATTTTGACATTAAAACACTTTTGAAATCCAACAACCCAGGTGGCCCTTCAAACCGGATTTCCCGTATCGGGAGAAGTAAAAAAGACATTATAATGACACTTATATAAGTCATAATAATAGCCCAAATATCTATTATAAGCTCATAATAACAATAATTGAATTAAATATAAGCTATAGTTAATGTAGGGTAAGCATAACTTACTCACAATGGGGTTTTATCTAGGAGCCGGGTTCTACAGGCGCAGAACTTCGTAGTTGAATCTTTCTAAAAAAGATTCTTGCAGGGCTTCAACACTCACCTTACTATACTAAAACTATAGAAAGAGAAGTCGAATCACGAGGGACTAAAATGCTCGGAGGATAAGTAGAGAAAAGACTCTTGAATCAAGAGAATGATGCAAAAACTATGAGAGCCTAGAGACTCTTATTTATATTAATCCAATTGACAAAAACTACCCTCCATAGTTACTTAATGACCTTATACTTATATAAACGACTAAACACCCCTTTATAATATTATTTTAAATAGATTTAACAATATTTGTACTAAACTAATGTCGAAAGTACTTAGCACTAGTCTTATAACGACCGCATCGTCGATACCTTTCTAATGGTATATACATATGTAGATATATGTATACGTATATATGATTTATACTTTATTTTACTACATAAATATGCTATTATAATTTATAACTCATTCATACAAAATCCGTTTTTGACGTTTTTTATATCCACACGTAGCTATCGACGAGATCTACAACTTTCGTTTAGACTCCGTTGGTTAATTTGACTTCATTTTTTGTCCATATTTTTATAAAATTAAATGATTTTGCTAAAATCATATCTCTTTCATACAGACTCCGTTTTTTGGCATTCTTTTTCTCAAAATTCCGATTTTAAGGAGTACTACGCTTTTTGTTTTGGTGAAATTAGCTAAAAGTCAACCATTCTCTTCGTAGCTTTTTACGTCACACATTCCTTGTGCGCGGTTGACTTTTATATCTTATAAAAATCATATCTAATTCATATAGATTCGGATTTCGACAAAATTTATATTTTCGGGGTCGGGATGACGTGCACTTTCTAGATAATATATATATATATATATATATATATATATATATATATATATATATATATATATATATATATATATATATATATATATATATATATATTGTCACACCCCCAAACCGGAACGGCGGAAATGTTCGGGGGCGGAGGACGTGATGTTTAGTATCACAACACATGTATCATAGCAATCATAGTAACAAACAACCATTGTATTAATATTAAAGTGTTTACAAGTAGTGATTCACAAAAGATTGACTCCAAAAGTAAATAACAAAACAAGACATGAAGCTACTATATTTCATCTTCTGAATCCCAGCGCGTGTACCTGTCTACTAGTGTCCTGAGAATACAAGTTATTTTGAAAGAGTAGATCAGCATTTAAGCTGGTGAGTTCGTAAGATTTTAGTGATGTAAAGTAAGTTGAAAGTTCTTTTAGCAAAGTTCGCCTGTTCCTCCAGAAGATCCTATATCTTCTGATATGATGAATGTTAAGTAAAAATGGGTCTACAATCCTTTCTATGAGTACTAAATGGATACAAGTTATATAAAACCTAGAGTAAACAGACAATCGATTGTGTGTATCTGCCCTAAGCCCACAACCAAACAAGGAACAACAAATGAGGCGGAAGTTACACATCCCATTGTTTGTTAGATCTTCGTTGTATATAACCTTGGCATATTCATTTGGTACTCACGGAGTTAACTGTAATAGTTCTTTTATATTTGATGAAAACATTCTTTAAGAAAACCCTTATTTCTTTTAGTAAAAATGGTAACCATAATAGTTCCTTCTATAATCACTTAGTTTATACAAGCTATATATAATCTAGAATCGAACGGATAGTTAATTGTGTGAATCTGCCCTAAGCCCACAACCAAACAAGGAATAGGAAGTAAGGCAGAAAGCACACATACAATTGCCTTTCGGATATTAATTATGTATAACTCTGATGTATAAACTAAGGTATTATAGAATTAACCACGAAAGGTCCTTTAAGTTATATTGGTTTAATAAAATGGATTAAACCCTTGTTTCCTTTAGTAAAATGGTAACCACAATAGTTCCTTCAATAATCACTTAGTTCATACAAGCTATATATAATCTAATATCGAATGGATAGTTAATTGTGTGAATCTGCCCTAAGCCCACAACCAAACAAGGAACAGGAAGTAAGGCGGAAAACACACATCCAACTACCTATCGGATATTAATTATATATAACTCTGATGTATAGACTAAGGTATTATTGAATTAACCAACAAAGGTCCTTTCTCTAATAAGTTTCTAGTTTAGTCTATTACATGTTCTATCTGAAAAGTATGTTTTTGTACTAGAAAATGGTGTACTGAATTTGTATGTTATGACCTGACCTATACCTGGTACCCCTTATGATTACTTGGTGTATACGAAATATATATATATATATATATATATATATATATATATATATATATATATATATATATATATATATATATATATATAGCTAATATTGAATAGATAGTAGACTGGGTGCATCTGCTCTAAGCCCACAACCAAACAAGGAACAGGAAATGAAGTGGAAAACACACATCCTACTATCTATCGGACTCGATTAATATATATCCCTGGTGTATGCACTAAGGAATCATAAAGTTAGCATTATAGGCCCCTTTCTAAGTAAATGTATTACGACTCGAGTGTACTGTTTGTCTTTTGTAATAATGAAAGTATACAATAGTATTTTAAAGTGACTACTGAAGTACCGACTACCTTAAAACCAATTCGTATTATTAAGGTCAAAAATGTGATGTGGTTGTAACCATACTAATAATGCTCTCCCTCCAAGAGATTCTGGTTACAAAACTTGAGTTAACAAACAAATTGCTAAGTCGTGAAGTAGTCTCACATTTAATGTTAAAGTATTATTGTATTAGTGTTGTGCGTTCTCATTGTATAATGTATAGTATGTTCCTCCCTGTTTCTCTTTATAATATGTTCCTCCCTGTTTCTCTTTATAGTATATACCGAACCCCTAAACTATACCTATTATATTTTACTAGTATGATTACTTCAACTGATACTAACTTTGAATAAAAGACTCATTTATCTACTGAGTTGTGATTGTACTTCAAAAACGGTTTTTTGTGAACACTAAAGTAACATAACTTAAAAAGAGTTTTTGAAATGGTTTTGAACACTTATAAAGCATAAGAAATCTTTTGAATATGATAGTTATCACAAATAACATTTACACAATTTTCATTGTGTTCAAAATGTACCCCCCCCCCCCCATAAAAGCATTTAAAACATTTAAAAAATTGATTATATAGGTATGAACTCACCTTATGTGGGTGATTCAATTGAAGATTCACGTAAGGATGAGAAGTTCCATGAATGAATTCCTGAGACACAACGAGTCCTAAAATGACATATAATGGTACATATATGTACATAATTAGTGTATAAATAACTAATCATGAAGAGAAACAACCTAAGGGACTAAGGAACACTTGAAATGAAGTGTAAAATCATATGTGATTGATCAAAGGATAGTTCATGGCCACACTAAGGTGTGTACGGCCAAGGTTCACGGCCCACCAAGTGTGTACGGCTGTACACACTCCAAGATGGTGAAATTTGGGTCTTGATTCATGGGGATTCAAGGGTTCAAGAGTTCTAATGGATAGCAAGTACCTAGAAGTGTTTAAGGCTCAATATTATGAACCAAACAAGGGTCTATGGCCATACATAGAGTGTACGGCCGTATACTCTTGATGATCATGAGTTTGATGATGTTTAATGGCTATGAATCAAGTGCTTCACATGTCTAACTAGATGATAAGGGAAAAAATCTCACAGTGGAGGTCCTTTAGGGTGTGTATGGCCAACGATCCTATAAAGGGTTCACGGCCGTACACCCTTCAAGATCATGAAGTTCATGTTGAAACATGAAGAATCAGGGATTGGATTAAGTGTTCTTTCAAGTATAACAAGTTTAAGGATGAAACACTAACATTTTTTAGGCTTTAGAGTGTTCTTGGACGAAGCTAGTTGAGAGAGAATGGAGTTGTTTGCAGCCAAAGAAGGAAGTAATAAAGAAAATGAAGTGATCTTATATATGTATATATATATATATATATGTGTGTGTGTGTGTGTGTGTGGTGTACGACCACCTTGGTTGTACGGCCGTAGACCCATGTTTACGGTCGTACACACCTCTTGATGGTGTGTTTGGCTCGAATGCAACTTAAACAACCTAAGTTAACTCGTCCCTAAACCCAAAACTTGAATGTACTATGCTTAGAACACTCAAACAGATCCTAAACAATGCTAAAAGATAGCAGAAATGAGTCTGACTCTCGATTGATTGGCTGGACTTTACAAGACAAAAATTTTTGGGTTGTGACACACACACACAGATATATATATATATATATATATATATATATATATATATATATATATATATATATATATATATATATATGTTTTGGCGCACTTATTTTATGGTTTACGGACGATTCGACTGATTTTTCCTATTTTATTATATTATAATAATCATGAAACGTATAGTATTCAAATAATTCTTCTTTATTACATCAAATATGTTACAATTGTTGACCCTAACTATTACTTTGGTTAAGATTTATCCTGGATAATTTTCTATACAGAAAATCATTTTAAACGCTTATTATATCTTAGTTGACTGACCCTTATATATATATATATATATATATATATATATATATATATATATATATATATATATATATATATATATATTAAATCATAAGGACTTTAGCATCAGTAATTTTTTGGTCTTTAAGTTTTTGCCACAAATCTTTGGTGAATTTGATAATTTTTGTCCCTAAAGTCAATACTTTTACATTTTTGTGTTTTGATTAAATTTTTGTGCCTTTAGGTTTTTGCCACAAATCTTTAGTAATTTTAACACTTTTAGTCTTTGCACTCAAAAGTTTTATATGTTGGTGTTTTTGCCACAAATCTTTAATGAATTTGACATTTTTCGTCATTGTACTCAAAACTTTTACATTTTGACATAAAAACACAAAAAACCTCCTTTTGAATTTTGCCACCATATTTTCCCAACTTTGGCAACTTTAACATTATTGCCACAACATTTTTGAATTTTCTCTATCAGTGTCCCTTCTTTTGGTTGTACACTTTTGACATCTAAATTTAGGGGTCATCGACTTTTCCCCTATTTGTGGTGATTTACAATTTCAGCACATATCTTTTAAACTTTGCTGATTTTTCCCATATTACCCCAAAAGCGGCGTAACCGCAGGTTCTTTACTAGTTTTTTCTAAATGCAAAGGGTATTATATTTTTGAGTTTTGATCATGCAAGTTTACTTGAATGAGGATATAATATCATGTCTCATCCACATTGGCAAATGCATCATTAGTGTGTTATTTCAATATAACGTTACTAAGGGCGTGTTCGACAAAAACTAGCTGGTAGCAGGTAGCTGGCAGGGGTAGCTTTTGATTTTGGAGCTTTTTGTTGAAAGTTACTCAATGTAGCTTTTGATTTTGGAGCTTTTTGTTTTAGGCTAAATCTAAACGCTCCTGTTTCCGAACGAAACTTTTTCTTTTTTACTAGCTTTTTCTTAAAAGCTAGAAGGCAAAAGCTACCAAAAGGTGTGTGCCGAACACGCCCTAAAACTAAGAGAAATGGATTTTTTTATAACTTTAAAAAAGAATATTGATATAAAATTGTCTTTTATATCGAAAAATACCATGTTATCTTGTTTTTGTCTTTTTTTTTCAAGTTACAACGGTTATTATTGTCATTTATCTCATACTAAATTACTTAACTATTTTTTATTTAATACACCTTTAGTTTATTCGGTTAATGACAATCTTCTTTAAAACATATATACGAAGTACGAACACTTCTCACCACATATACATTTAATTTTCATGTAACACATACTTCCTCCGTTTTAAATTAATAATTGACAAAATTGCAAAAAATGGTCCCTATGGTTGGCAAAATTATGCGACTTTGGTCCAAAACGATATCTTGGTGCACCACTGGTCCAAAATTGGATATTTCTATTGATTTTGCTCCCTCATACTAACTTCCATCCATTTGTGTCGTTAGTTGCAATAAAGACGAGGGTATTTTCGTCTTTCCACCTACAAGGATCTTTTTTGCAACCTTATTCAAAATAAAAGCAGGAGCTACATCAATCTTCCATCTTCAAACTTCATGAGCTTCATATTCTTCCTACTCTATGTTCACAACTTCTTACACATCAAAAATTCAAATGGTGGTGTGTTTCTGTGGTAGGGAAGCAGTGGTTCGCACCTCCTGGACATCAGCAAACCCTGGTCGGAGGTTTCTTTCTTGCCCTCAAAAGGTAAGTGTTCCATTTTGCTATTTTACCCTCTTTTTGGAAAATCACCATCATGTTTAGGAGTTTTTTTTACGTGAAGGGTTCCAGATGCAGATTCTTAGGATGGATTGATCCTCCAATGTGTGCAAGATCTATGTTGATAATACCCGGATTATTGAGGAATATCAACAATGCAAACTATCAAGTGGCAAGTTTGAAGATGTGTTTGTTTGCAAGTTGGTTACTATTTGTGGTGGTTTGGGTGTTTTTCATTTAGAATTAAGGAATTAGGGACCCCTGTAGTTGCATGTAATTTTGGGTGTTTTTGTCTTATGAAATTGTAATAGGGGAATGTGGTAGTTTTTTGCTATTTGATATTGTAATATCAACTTAGGGTTATTTTGGTCCAACTTCAGAAATGAGTACCCTTTTCATGGTTGTAATGACAATGTAATGCAGTTATCACCTAATGTTAATGTTTATTTGGTGTTTCAGAACAAAGTCGTTATAACCATAAATGTGTTCCATAAACATGACAACAAAGTTGTTATAAACCATAAACATCATTTTTTTAATAATCACAAAGTTGTTATTGTTGGATTAGTGTCTAAGGCTGTAACTGTATTTGGTAAGTACTTAACCAGGTTGAGCATGGTCCTTTTGGGTTGCCTCCACCATAGCAACTTGACAGGATGATTTGTTAAGAGAGAAGAAATATTATTAATATATTATGAGAATAATATATTAAAAGATTAATAATATTATTTGATTAATATAAGTCATATATTAATTAAGAATTAATTTGGAGGTTAATTGAATAAAGGGGCATAAATTGTCAAATGTGTGATAGTTTTGTTTAGGGCTATGTATCCTTATAGATAATTGGGTGGACGAAATTTAGGGTTTGGGAACCTTAAAATCGTCCAAGCCGAATATATAGGAGATTCTTGAATTGCTTAGGGCCTAAGTTATTCAATTAGGGTTAAAGGTGAAACCCTAGTATCCCATAGTATAAATAGACCCCTAGGGTGAGGGAAATCGGCACTCATGCAAGGCAAGAAACCCTAGGGCCGATTTCTTACCCTCCTTCCTCTCTTTCAAATCATCTTCTTGCTAGTTGGTGTTTATAAGTCATTAGAGGAGTGACAATTATGACTCTAAGCTCCAAGAAAAAAGAAGTATCAAACAAGCAACTCAAGGTATTCTTCTAGATCTGTTTTTCATATGTTATGAATTGTTTGTTTACACTAGATCTATGAATGAAAGTCTTCGATATATGCATGTTCAATTAGAGAAACCTAGATCCAAGCAATTAGGGTTTGCATGTGCACATAGTAAAGTTCTTATGGCTCAAACCCATCAGTGGTATCAGAGCTTTGATTGATTTCTATTGAATTGATGCATTGGTTATTTGCTTGTTGCTTGAAAAATTCATTTTTTAGTCTTCTGCCTGATGAACTCGGCGAGTTCCACTGTGGAATCGGTGAGTAGCTCCAACTCGGTGAGTCCATAGTGGGAACTCGACGAGTTCGAGCGTCAGAAAGAGGGAGTTTTGGGATTTCTTGCTGTTTTACTTGAGGAAACTTGCCTTAACTATTTTGGGTCATTAAATTCCGATTTTAACCATATATATGAGTATATTCTTGACCAAACAAAAGATAATTACCAATTAGTTAAATAATAATTTCCTTATGTGATAATAATTGATTATTTGAATTGAATTGGTGAATTGTTTTGCAAGTAATATTGAATAAGATCAAATTGAGATAATCTAATTGTTGATTTACATTATTTGCTATTTGATCCTTGTGTTTTGAAAAGTTTAAAACTTGTCCTCGAGTTTTTGAAATTTAAGTTTTGTGATTAAAAGTTTAATTTGAATAATTTAAATTTCAAACCCTAGAGTTTTACAAGTTTAAAATTCAACCCTATACTATTATATGATTACAAGCTTAATATATACATATATATATATATATATATATATATATATATATATATATATGAGTTAAAATATGCTAGTCTTACCGTTAGTAGGCCTCATTCACGAAGTCGGTCTATAAGGTGGGTATAAGGTTGCTGCCTATAAAATGACGCTTAATGGGTGTACACTCACACCTACCGCTTGTTTGACTGGTGGAGGGTCGTTAGCCGAACGGGTAGGATAGGGCAAACCTCTTCTCATTAATAAGTATAATGAATCTATATAAAGTAACTAAACTATTTTATAAAATTCCCAATCTTAGTTACTTTAGGAAAGTGAATTGATGCAATCCCATGAAATTACACTTTGCACCCTTATTTAGATATTAGTGGAGCGTGTGTGGTTAACCAGCACACTAATTGGTTCTAAGAAAAGGTGGCAAAGGGTGATTCATTGTTTGTCATAGTTCGGTGGAGCGTGAGTGGTTTACCGGCACATCAAATAGGTGATTGTAACAATGAAGGCAGCATGTAGATTTGCATGGTTATTCACACCCGCTTTGTGATCCTCGGTATCCCAGTCACAAACTAGAGGGGCATATCGAGATTTAAACACGCCATTGAAAAGTTCAATGAATCTCAAAATCTAGGAATTCTCAATACATTTAAAACCTAAAGATTATGTTTTTCATGGTGAAGAATTAGTGAATCGTCATTCACTTACCTCCAAATTGTTTGCATGTTGGATCACGGCATCCCTTTTCTAATATGTAAATAATGTTGTTGGGTCCTAGCCCTAAATTTTCATTTTTGGTGTTAATTAGGGACTTAATTCTAATCAACTTTGTTCCTTTCTATTTGCAGATGTCTAATGCAAACAACGTTGTTGCTAGCTCATTCACGCTAATGAGCCTTTGTCAAAAGGTGACTTTTGATGGATCGAGCTTTAGCGAATGGATAAGATACATTCGCGCGATCGTGCGTTACGAGGACAAGGAGTATGTTCTCGATGAGAAGCTCGAAAAGATAAATCCAGAAACTGCCACTCCTGAAGAAATGGTTGTGTTTGAAACACATGAGCATGATGCAACGAAAGTCCATTGCATCATGATAGCCACCATGAACTTTGAATTCCAAAAGTCCTATGAGGACATGTATCCTTATGAGATGCATCTAGACTTGATGGAGCGATACCACCAAAGCGCGAGGCAAGAGCACTATGAGATCATAACGAATATGATCACTGCTAAGATGGGAAGTGGAGAATCTCTTACCGTGCACTTGCAAAAGATGCAAAGGTATGCCGATCGTCTTCACAAGTTGAATGTCAACTTTGGGGAAGATTTGGCTATCGACATTGTTCTCCACTCCTTGCCCTCATGCTACAACCAGTTTAGGATGACCTACCACATGAACAAGGAAGAGGTCACCCTAAGCAAACTCCAAGGGCTCCTAAGGACTGTTGAGAGCAACCTTAAGGACAAGTCTGTTGCACCATCTCCCAATCTGTCTGCTGCTCCTGTTTTGGCTATTGGGCAGGGAAGGGGCAAGAAGAGGAAGACTTCTTCGAAGAACCACCGCAAGGGAAAGTCCCAAGATGGTTCCTCTTCTAGTGGGACCAAGTTTGATCCTGCTAAGGCCAACCCTAACCCAAAAGAGGCAGATTGCCATCATTGCCACAAAATAGGGCATTGGAAGAGAAGCTGCACGGAATATCTACAAGCCATCAAGGATGAAAAGATCAAGCCATCTTTTGCAAGTATATACACAATTAAATCTAATGATTCATCCCATGCTATTTCTTGGGTTCTTGATACAGGGTGTGGTTACCACATTTGTTCTGATTTGCAGGGACTAGGAAGAAGTAAGGATGTGGAGCTCGGAAGAATAAATCTAATCATGGGGAATAGAAGATCGTCGCCTGTTACTAAGATTGGAGTGTATTCTTTAGTTCTTAGTAATGGATTGAATTTAGATTTAAATAATTGTTGCTACTCGCTAGATATGACAAGAAACATCATTTCTTTTCATGGTTTGTTTAAACAAGGATTTAGATATTCATTTAATTATGAGAATGGTTTGATTTATGCTTATCTAAATGGTGTTTTATATTTTGAAGCAATGCCTTGTAATGGAATTTATGAAACTGTTATGGTTGTAGATAACCTAGGAAATGATGTGTTGTGTATGGATTCTTCCAATAGTATGGATAGAGCATCCTTGTGGCATTGTCGTCTTGGACATGTCAACAAGAAGCGCATAGCCCAACTCTAAAAGGATGGAGTGTTGGAGTCATTCGACCTTAGGGAAGATGACACGTGTGAATCTTGTTTACTTGGAAAGATGACCAAGTCACCCTTCACTAGCACTTGTGAGAGGGGTGAGGGTTTGTTGGATCTTATACATACCGATGTGTGTGGGCCCTTTAGATCTACCACAAAGGATGGGAACTGCTTCTATGTGACTTTCACCAATGAATATAGTAGATATGGGTATATCTACTTGATCAAACACAAGTCAGAAATGTTTGAAAACTTCAAAGAATTCAAACATGAAGTGGAGAATCAATTGGGCAGGAAAATCAAGATTCTTCAATCCGATCGAGGAGGAGAGTACCTAAGTCTTGAATTCCACGACTATCTCAAGGAATGCGGAATAGTTTCGCAATTGACGCCACCTAGGACACCACAGTTGAATGGTGTGGCAGAAAGGCGTAATCGAACCCTGTTAGACATGGTTCATTCTAAGATGAGTCATGCTTCACTACCTATCTCATTCTGGGGATATGCCTTAGAGACTGCCGCCCATATCCTTAACCGAGTCCCTACAAAGAAGGTTGCCAAAACACCTCACGAGATGTGGACAGGGAAAGCTCCCTCGTTAGCACACATCAAGGTTTGGTTTGTGAAGTTTTCGTAAGACGAGAGACTCACGACAACCTCGAACCTCGTGGTGAGTGATGTATTTTCATTGGCTACCCGCAGAAATCCTTTGGATATCTCTTCTATAGACCGAGTGACAAAGTTGTCTTCGTTTCGAGAAGAGGGGTTTTCCGAGAGCGAGAACTCATAAGCCAAGGAGACAGTGGGAGGCAAATCGATTTTGAAGAGATTCAAGAGTCGAGCGATGAAGGAACTGTTGGCTTTTGAGCAATCTAACACTTCCTAAGTGTGCATGCGACCCTAATAAACCTTGGATCTATGTTTGTCTAAATACATGCAAAATAATAATTTTCCCAGCTTCATAACCTATCTAACATGGCATGGGGTACTTTTAAACATAAAAGAATTAGATAAGATTACATAGCTTTTGATGAGATTGATTCCTTGGAGTTTGAGAGCCAAGCACCAATAGTGTGAATGCCTCAAATGGAAATCACAAATCACCACAAACACTTGGAAAACTTTGAGAGAGTGTATACACACTTGTAATTTTCGGCCACACACAAGCACACACATTAGTGGCTATTTCATGCAACATAAGCATGCTTATATAGTGTGCATGGTTAGGGTGAAACCCTAATAACCCATGACCTTTCCTTTTCCAAGGATCCATGGGTTAAAAGCTCCATGGATCATCCATGGACTTCCATATAAGCCTAGCCCATTAACAAATGAGTGTTAGCCCACACCATATAAAACAATAGCCCACAATTTAATTAGTCTTCCTTTTAATCTCTAAATTAATTCATAATTAATTTAAGACTAAGACTAATTTAAATAACATAACTTCATATTAATATATTATAACTTACAATATATTAATAAACATATGTGTATAACTCTCATAAAATTATCCATAAATAGTTCGGGTAAAGTGCAACCCAAATGGACCATGCCGGGTCGGGTCAAGTATATACCAAATAAGTTATAGACTTAGACACCTTATCCAACAGTCTCCCACTTGGATAAGTCTAATAACTGTATTTGTGTATATTACTTCAGGAACCAACCAGCAATCATAGCTCTCGAAAACTCTGTTGAACTATGAAGCGCCATTTTAGATAAGTGATCATATAGTCCTATGTTCTCATGATATCAGCCGGACAAATACATGGAACAACGTCATACTTATTGTCCAGCAGCTTGTTTCCCGATTTCCGATTTGTTTGACAAAGAACTTAACTGAACACATCAATTTAGTTCTGACCGGGCCCGGTACATAGGTCAACACAAAATCATCGAGGGGCCCAGATATCGCTTTTATTTCTAGAAGGAACAGATAAACTTTGACTCATATGCTTGTTCTACTACTTGTTGAATTGTACACAAAGGCACGTTTTATAACATCAAGTTACTGATGCGTTTACGTGCAATCAATGCACAACCAACTCATACGTAACAACTCATATCTCTAGGCTTGAAGACTTATATGATCTTACCGTCTCACGATCACTCGAGATAAATTCAATGAAGTAATACAAGTGAGCGTGGGTTTATTCCAATACTCATAACTTATGAGCACTCATGAATGTTGTAGCAACCATTGCTATGTCTAAACCCATTTAGCCATCTACAACCTCGATTCATAACAGTCTTAATTCATACCTACTTCCAATATTTGAACGACTGTGGAGTGTTTAAATAACTTAGTCATTCGAAAGAATAACCTAGCTATTATGGAAGTCAAAACATGCAAAGTGAAACACAATAATAACCGAATCCAATATGGTCTCAGAACCGTTTTGAATATAAATAAAACCACTTTTTATTTATCACCATATTGATTACACATTATTCATTGTATAATGTTTCAAATAATCAACTTAATACTTGAATAAAACAACAGTTGTCCCATGCTCCTAGCATGTACACTTTGTTTTCTAAACAATAGTTATGCCATACTCCTAGTATGCACACTATATTTGTCTATGATCTTTACTTTGTGAAATAGATCAATTGAGCATGATTCCAATGATACTCATTTCACAATCCCAAATCCTTATTTTAAATGTATGAATTCCTAATTCCTACCATTTACCAAAAATTTGTTAGATTTTAAACTTATATGCACTGATCCTCTCATAATGATTATGCACAAGGTCACCAAAACCTTGTCATCAGTCATTACAGAGTATTCCAAAGAAGATCAACTCTATGGAAACGAAGTCTCATATTCAAAGTACATTGCTTTGAACATCCTTCTTGCATTAAAGTTTTCTAATCTTACACAGTTGAATAACTTCCACCTATGGAGACATTTCCATAGTCCCATTTTGACTATCACTTCTGAACAAGAGTTGCCTCTTTTCAGAAAATGTCAATATGGTCCTGCCAAAATTAACACTATACTTCCAAATGTCCCTGAGCAACCAATCTTTGGCAAACCTCAGATTGTCCTTAACAATTGCTTAATCACTTTAGTCATATCCAGTTCTAGACTTTTCCCTTCTAAATGCCCTGAGCATTTGGAAAATTTAGAAAGGATGAATATTATAGCACATGAAATCGCTCCTATATCTGAAGCATATGGGACACAATTCATGATGTCTCACATAAAGACATGATACCAGACTAGTCTCTTGCTACAATATTTTTTATTTGCCATGTTTTCAAATTTTAACTATGAAGAGGGATGCCGTAGTCATAATTGAATTTTGAGAACGCAATACATATATGAATTTCCTTAAGTCGAACCATTCAGACATAAAATACATATATATATATATATATATATATATGTATATATATATATATATGTCCTTGACTAAAGATGATTAAAATCTCAATCTAAGCTTCTAGAATTGAAATGAAGTCTAATTTCCTCTCCCTTAATTATAGCAAAACGACTTTTTCAACCCCTGCAACTTCACGAATTGAAACTTTTGTTTTTCTATAATTAACATTGCTTGCTTGCAATAATAGTAATCACAATTATCATGCTCCCACTAACATGATGATTATTAGCATAACACTTATGCTCCCACTAGCTTTGACATGTATTCAGAAATCGATTGGACTTCTAAAATTTAGATTCATACACCACTCCATTTATGGCTTACTTGTGTGTCTAAACAATTTCCAGAACTATGAAAAGGGATGTCGTAATCATAGTCTCAATTGATTAGTCCTTTTCCATTTCTCACAAGTCCATGTTAGTGTGCCGGTTAACCACACACGCTCCACTAACGACTTTTGAAAATGCAAATATCACAATTGCTATCTACTTAAAATCTACTTAGTGAAAGCGTTTCCTCGTCATCATTCTCATGAATAGGAGGGAAGCCTTATGACACTTAGATTTTATGGTGTATGAGTTCATATCCATGTGAATTTGTCAAAACCATAATCACAAGACAAGGTTAGTGACAAATTCAAACTCATATGGATTGAACTTGTTCAATCTTAATTTCTTGCCACTTGGTAGCACAAAAGCCCACCATTGCTTCCAAGTTGAACTCTGATAACTCACATGCATATTCAACTTAGTTGAATTAGGCACAGAAATAAGAATTATGTCAACACGATAGGTTGCAAACCTAAGTCGTGTGCCAGTGATAAAACTCAGGTTTTACTCTTGCTTAAATCTTTAAAACCTTTCAGGATCTTTAAGACTCCCACCGTCCTCTTGACATATAAGTTTCCCTAGTCAAGGACCATTCCTTGACAAAAACAAATATTCAAGGGATAGTGCAGATTCTTATCAAGATAAACACTTCACACAATTGGTCTTAGTCGGTCTTTGTCTTATCCAAGACATCACAACTTACCAATTTCAAATGTACAGGAGTAAAAAACATTTTACACTACATTTGATAAGTGTTTCAAACCTTACTTTATGTCACTCAATGTAACAATCCTGGAGTATGACTCTAAGAGTTGTTTTGGAACGAAGTATGATTCATCTTCTTGATTTTAACCATTCCAAAAATTCATGACCCCTCTTCTTAGTCATAACAATGCACTAAGATGTCCTTAGAGTATGAATTTGTGATATGGTATCTTAATCATCAAGATGATCATAAAACATGATACTAAAGTACTCTCCCATCTTTTCAGATTTGAGAAACTTTCATCTTTCTGCCTAATTTGATTCTTTCCCATTCGTTCTGTCACTCATTGAAAACTTTTCAATGCTTCAGAATTATACTTAAACTTGTAAGTATAACCAAATCTACTAAGCTTTAGCAAATCGTGACGAATAGTCTTATCAAACTTTGTCGTGGACTTGACCAGTGCACAAGCATGTGTACTCGATCCCTTTAGTCCAATCCTTATTCACATAAGGAATTAGTCTTAATTTTCCAAAGATGAAAATTCTCATCCATCAAACAATATAGCTTTTATGATTCCAAGTTTCGGTCCAATTGAAACTTGGATGATGAGAACCTTTCCTCATTTGGTAAATTCAGATACTACCACAAATGAAAAAATCAAACTCATATTTCCATTATTTCTAGAAACATACAAACATCATATTTCCATAAAAGCCATTGTACGGGGATATAATATAAAATAAACTAAACAAAACTTTTATTTCTATATAAAATGCGGAAAAATATTCCTTACAATGCATCTTTAAATGAAAACTATGCTATTACATATTTCTTAGCAATCTATCATAACTTTTAAGTAGTAGCTCAAAAATCCGATCCTCGAACCATGCGATAGAAATCCATCTTCGTGATCAGATTCAGCACACTCCTCTTTTAACCTTCCTTTTGCTTGATCCTGCGAAACATCAAGATGCAATCTAGTCACATCATGTAATAGGAATCAACAATTAGGAACTTTAATAAAGTTAGATAGTGGACTTACCTGAAGCAGAGTCAACCATTTTGTCTCTTCTTACTTTCAAATCTTTCAGGTATTCAGGGCAGCTTCGCTTCCAATGTCCCTTCTCATGATAATAAAAACATATAGACTCTTTGGGAACGGTACACGAGACAATCACAGACTTAGCCTTTCCCTTTACCTTCCGGTCAACCGGGTTGACCAAGGTCGATCCCTTTCCATTGGGAAAAGAAAGCTTTTCTGGACTATCAATGTTACCATTATCCAAGTCCATGGAAGTTTGAGAATTTGATCTTTCGCCAATATTTACTTTCCCAGTGCGCCAAAACATTTCTGATTCAGCAGCAATGAGCAAATAAGAAAGATCAATAAGAGTCATGTCGTGATCTGTCACATAGTAGTTCTTAATGAACTCACTATATGACTCCGGAAGTGTCTGAAGAACCCAGTCAGCAGCCAACTTCCTTGAGATATTGACACCTAACATTCTCAACCTGTCAATGTGTGACTTCATTTCTAAGACATGAGTACACACAGGGTTTCCATCTTTATGTTTCATTTCCAGTAGGGTTTGAGTGATCTTGAACTTTTCAAGTCTTCGAGCTTGTGGGTCAGGGAGAATAAATGGAGGAGGTGGAGGAAGTGAAGCATGATGTTGAGGGACATCATCTTCAAGAGGAAAGCTTGTTCCAAGTGATTTGGGAAGATCATAGTTATCTGTATCAGACATCTTTAATGGGAGATAATCAAGTTAGTTGATTCAAATCCTTAATATAACACCCAATATGAAATATTAAGGCTAGGACCCAACACAATATTTTATAACTTGGAAGAGGGATGCCGTAATCCAAGTTATAGAATATTTAAAGGTAGACGAATGACGATTCACCAATTTCCACCATGAAAAACGAAATAATTAATTAGGTTTTAATTGGATTTGAAACTCCTAGATCTTTTGAGATTCATTGAACTTTTCAATGGCATGTTTCAATCTCGAGTGTGCCCTCTCAAATTTTGTGACTGGGATGCCGAGGATCACAAAACAAGGTGTGAATAACCATGCTAATTCACTTGTTACCCTTAATATTATCACCTAATCAATGTGTCGGTTAACCACACATGCTCCATTGATCTATGACAAACATCAAGTCACCCTTCGTGATCCTTACTAGTCCAAGTTAGTGTGTCGGTTAACCACACACGCTCCACCAATGACTTGGTAAGGTACAAAGTGTGAATTCCATGGGCTAGCACCATGTTCACATTTTTCCTAAAGTAACTAAGATTGGGAATTAAAAATATTTAGTTACTTTATAATAATCATTATACTTTTAATGAGAATTTAAAGTCATTGTCCTACCCGTTCGGCTAACGACCCTCCACCGATCAAGGAAGCGGTGGGTAAGAGTGGACACCCATTAAGTCGCCATTTTATAGGCAACAACCTTATACCCCCTTATAGATCGGCTTCGTGAATGAGGCCTACTAACGGTAAAACGACTTATTCTTATACATATATATAATTATTAACCTTTAATCTTATAATAATATAAGGGTAGAATTTTAACTTTTAAAACTTCTAGGGTATGGAATTAAAGTTTATTAAAGTGTGTGAAACTTTACAAATTCCAAAACTTGAGGGCAAGTTTTGTAACTCTTCCAAAACTTTTCATTTCATAACTTATGAATTAAAAGTTCATAAAATGAAGACTCTTCATTTTCATGTAACTTATGTGTTTTAAATGTGTGTGTTTAAAACAAGTGGCCTTTGGATATCCATAACTTGAGGGCAAATGATGGACTCCATTAAAACACATAAATGATCAAGAATTAATCTTAAACAATTCAGCAAATAATTCCTATCATCTTCTAAATTCATAAGAACATGAACATGATTATCAAAGTTTCAAGAATTATATGAACACATACAAAGCATGAAATTTTGATATATGCTATTGTAAATGGATTAGAACAACCATTACACCAACTAAAACAAGTTTTAAAACACCAAAACAGTTTAGGGTAATGTTTCTACTCCATTTCCAGCAGCAAAAGTCAAAATTCTGCATTCTGTTCATTCTACTCGCCGAGTGCACGAACCTACTTGGCGAGTAGGATGAATTTTGCCTTGAACTCGGCGAGTCCCCCCATGGACTCGGCGAGTCGATCAGCCAGACAGCAACAATTTCAACTTTTTTCACTATTTTGCATCAAGTATCAAACAAGCAAGCCTAGGCTCTAATACCACTGTTGGGTTTTGAGCAATCTAACACTTCCTAAGTGTGCATGCAACCCTAATAAACCTTGGATCTATGTTTGTCTAAATACATGCAAAATAATAATTTTCCAAGGTTCATAACCTATCTAACATGGCATGGGGTACTTTTAAACATAAAAGAATTAGATAAGATTACATAGCTTTTGATGAGATTGATTCCTTGGAGTTTGAGAGCCAAGCACCAATAGTGTGAATGCCTCAAATGGAAATCAGAAATCACCACAAACACTTGGAAAACTTTGAGAGAGTGTATACACACTTGTAATTTTCGGCCACACACAAGCACACACACTAGTGGCTATTTCATGCAACATAAGCATGCTTATATAGTGTGCATGGTTAGGGTGAAACCCTAATAACCCATGGCCTTTCCTTTTCCAAGGATCCATCGGTTGAAAGCTCCATGGATCATCCATGGACTTCCATATAAGCCTAGCCCATTAACAAATGAGTGTTAGCCCACACCATATAAAACAATAGCCCACAATTTAATTAGTCTTCCTTTTAATCTCTAAATTAATTCATAGTTACTTTAAGACTAAGACTAATTTAAATAACATAACTTCATATTAATATATTATAACTTACAATATATTAATAAACATATGTGTATAACTCTCATAAAATTATCCATAAATAGTTCGGGTGAAGTGCAACCCAAATGGACCATGCCGGGTCGGGTCAAGTATATACCAAATAAGTTATGGACTTAGACACCTTATCCAACAGGAACCTCTAACGCTGGTGCTCAACCCGAGGAGGAAACTTCGGTTGAACCGATTGACCAATCCTTACCTCTTAGACGTTCCGAAAGAGTTAGAGTTCAACCCTAGTTGTATGGCTTTCATATTAATACCGAAGGGGACACGTATATTAGTGACAGTACACTAGTAAATCTAGATGAACCTACAGCTATAAGGAAGTCATGGCAGGCCCAGAGTCTGCTAAATGGAAAGAGGCAATGGACAGCGAGATTCAGTCCATGTATGACAACCAAGTTTGGAATTTGGTTGACAATGTGCCCGGGCGTAAGACGGTTGGGTGCAAATGGATCTTCAAGAAGAAGACCGATGTGGATGGGAATGTGCACACGTATAAGGCACGACTAGTGGCGAAGAGCTTTACACAAACTCCTGGAGTTGACTATGATGAGACCTTCTCACCAGTCGCTAAGATAAAATCAATTAGGGTGATGCTAGCCATTGTTGCATTTCATGATTATGAGATATGGCAGATGGATGTCAAGACCGCTTTCCTGAATGGGAAGTTGGCTGAGGATGTTTACATGGCTCAGCCAGAGGGTTTTGTCGATCCGAATCATCCCAATAGAGTGTGAAAGCTTGAGAAGTCCATTTATGGACTTAAGCAAGTGTCTCGCAGATGGAATCTTTGCTTCGATGAGAAAGTAAAAGAGTTTGGATTTGTACGAAGTGAAGATGAATCATGTGTATATGTCAAGGCCAGTGGGAGTATAGTTAGCTTCCTCATTTTGTATGTTGATGACATATTGCTTATAGGAAACGACGTCCCGACCTTGTAGGAGGTTAAATCCTGGCTCTGGAAGTGCTTCGCTATGAAGGACCTCGGAGAGGCTTCCTACATTTTGGGAATAAGGATAGTGAGAGAAAGAAGTAAGAGACTAATAGGACATAGTCAGAATACTTACTTAGATAAAGTACTAAAACATTTTAGTATGGAAAACTCGAAGAAGGGAGAACTACCGATACAAAGTAATGCCAAGTTGAGTAAGACTCAAAGTCCGAGTACCAAATCTGAGATAGCTGATATAAGTCGAGTACCATACGCTTCCGCAATTGGCTCAATCATGTACGCTATGACTTGTACTTGCCCTGATGTGGCCTTTGCTTTGAGCATGGTTAGTAGATATCAAGGGAACCTTGGCAGAGCTCATTGGATTGCAGTCAAGAATATACTTAAGTACCTTCGGAGAACCAAGGAATGGTTCTTAGTCCTCGGAGGGAGTGATGACATAAAGGTGCGAGGGTATAGTGACGCCAGGTTCCAGACCGACAGGGACAATTACCGTTCGTAGTCGGGCTGGGTCTTTACCCTTAATGGAGGAGCAATGACTTGGAAAAGTTCCAAACAAGAGACCGTAGCTGATTCAACATGTGAATCAGAATACATTGCAGCAACTGAAGCGTCAAAGGAGGCGATGTGGTTGAAGAACTTCATTGATGACCTTGGAGTTGTGCCTGCTATAAAAGAGCCTATGGAAATTTTCTGTGATAATGAAGGAGCGGTTGCCTTGACCAAGGAACCAAGGGATCATGGTAGATCTCGACATATCGACAGAAAATATCATTTTATTAGACATCGAGTAGAAGAAGGACACCTCGTAGTGAAGAGGGTATCTTCAGAGGATAACCCAGCAATTCCGCTTACGAAGGGACTGAGTAGGGTTAAGCATTTGCAGCACGCTAGGAGCATTGGGCTGAAAGACGATATTAGTTTAGATTAGATAGTTTTGAAAAATGTAATAAATAAATGTAATTGACATTTGATGATTAAATAAAAGAGTATTATTTATAAGTAAAGTTACTGTCTTATGTTAATTGTTTAACTATTGTTTCACTTTGCATGTTTTGACTTCCTGAATAATTAAGTTATTAAGAATAATCGAATTATTCGAATGATCCACAGTCATTCATATGTTGGAAGTAGGTATGAATGAAGATTGTTATGAATTGGTGTGTAGATTGTCTAAAAGAGTATTAGACATAGCAAAGGTTTGCTACAACGTTCATGAGTGCTTATGAACAAGTTTTGAGCATTGGAATAAACCCGCGCTTGCTGGAATCACCTTTTGGAATATGACACAAGTGATCGCAAGACGATAATATCATATGGTCTTAAAACCAAGATATATGGTTTATTGTTTATTAATTAATTGTGCATTGACAATGCGAAACCGCATTAGTAAATTGATGTCATAAAACGCATTGTTGTGTATAATTGATTAGTAAATAGTAAATGCATATAAGTCGAAGTTTATCTGTTACTTTTATCCTAATAGAATAAAAGCGATATCACGGTCGCTCGATGATTTGATTTGACTTATGTGCCGAGCCCGGTCAGGACTGAATTGATGTGTTCAATTAAGTTCTATGTCGAATGAATCTGAGATCGAGAAACCAAATGTTGGACAATAAGTTCCATAAGATTGTCTGCATAATATCTAAACAGAGGACTGTACGATCCCTTATCTAAAGGACAGGAGATTGATAAGATCAGAGTTGACAGCGTCTTTGAGAGCTACGATTGCTAATTGGTTTGTGTTTTGCATATATAGTCACTAGACTTATCCAAGTGGGAGACTGTTGGATTAGTGTCTAAGGCTGTAACTATATTTGGTAAGTACTTAACCCGGTTGAGCATGGTCCTTTTGGGTTGCCTCCACCATAGCAACTTGACAGGATGATTTGTTAAGAGAGAAGAAATATTATTAATATATTATGAGAATAATATATTAAAAGATTAATAATATTATTTGATTAATATAAGTCATATATTAATTAAGAATTAATTTGGTGACTTAAAGAGGTTAATTGAATAAAGGGGCATAAACTGTCAAATGTGTGATAGTTGTGTTTTGGGCTATGTATCCTTATAGATAATGTGGTGGACGAAATTTAGGGTTTGGGAACCTTAAAATCGTCCAAGCCTAATATCTAGGAATATCTTGGATTTCTTAGGGCCTAAGTTATTCAATTAGGGTTAAAGGTGAAACCCTAGTATCCCATAGTATAAATAGACCCCTAGGGTGAGGGAAATCGGCACTCATGCAAGGGAAGAAACCCTAGGGCCGATTTTTCACCCTCCTTCCTCTCTCTCAAATCATCTTCTTGCTAGTTGGTGTTTGTAAGCCATTAGAGGAGTGATAATTGAGACTCTAAGTTCCAAGAAAGAAGAAGTATCAAACAAGCAACTCAAGGTATTCTTCTAGATCTGTTTTGCATATGTTATGAATTGTTTGTTTACACTAGATCTATGAATGAAAGTCTTGGATACATGCATGTTCAATTAGAGAAACCTAGATCCAAGCAATTAGGGTTTGCATGTGCACATAAGAAAGTTCTTATGGCTCAAACCCATCAGTTATAAACCATAAACATCATTCTTTAACAATCACAAAAGGTTGACAATTGTTTTTTGACCAAAAGGGCTAAAAGACCAAAATAAAACCATGACAACAAACTACTTTTAAACCATTACATCCAAATGCACAAAAGTGGTGCTAAACCAAAAGATAAGTTTTAAACAAAATACACTAATTTCTGCATTGACTGCCACCTCTATTCCCTCCTTGACTTCTTCATGCATTCCCTCCTTGACTACTTGCTTCCTGCATTCCCTCCTTCACCCTTGCAAGTCCTGGAGTTATGACCCCTATTATTGCATTTCCCACACTTGACACTAACAAACTTTCTGGTGAGTTTTTCAGGTTCACTTCCACCATGTTTATGCATCTGACTATCATATTTTTCATATGCACTCCTCTTTCTCTTGGTCTTTGGTCTTCCAGGTTGAATGTGATGTGGTGGTGGTGTTAATTGAAATCGACAGGTACTTTTCGGCCACATGGCTCTACCCTTTATAGGTTCCACAGTGTAAGAGTAAGCCTCATTCCAAGTTTGAAGCCAATACACTTTGTTGACATAAGTGTAAAGCTCCCCAACTTTATCTCCACTATCATCCATTTCATGTATGGTAGCTATGGCATGCCTACATGGAATCCCATTCAACTTCCACCTTCTGCATGTACATGACATATTTGTCATGTCAACCACATGTTGGTCATGTCAACCACATGCTGGTCATGCCAAGGACCATAAACTTCATACTTTGCAGTCCCATTCCATCTAGCCCTATATTGGACTGAAGCTTCCTTATTTCTCTCAAGTAACATTGATGTTGTTGGAGTGAGTGGACCTAGAGCTTTAGACATCACTTTCTTCACATTGTAGATCCTCTTCATAAGGTACTGCCTGATGTACTCAAGACAACTTATGATGGGCTTATTCATACCATGAATAAGCTTACTGTTGAAAACCTCACACAAATTGTTGAGCAATATATATGATCCTGCTCTGCCTGTATTAAACAAGAACATTATATCAAATAAGTCAAGTACAATTAGCACCAGTAAAGCTTCACCTAAGGTATGGAATAGAACCTGAAAAGTGGCTTCTGGCCCAATGGTGAGGGGGGGGGGGGTCTTCAACCACTCAAAAGCATCCTTATCAAACTTGTTAAGTTCATTCATGTAGTGTTCAAATTCTGGTACTGTAGTTGTTGTTGCACACTGCCATAAGTGATCTTTATACTATTTTGTTTTCCATTTTTTTCTCATGTTCTCATAAATATGCCTTAGACAGAAAAGATGCTCAGCTTGTGGGTACAGTTGTGCAATAGCAAGTAAGAGTCCCTGTAAAAGATTATCCTACATAATCATTCCAACATTCATATACAAATGAACTATTAGTTATACAAAAAGAAGAAAATAGTACCTTTTTTCTATCACTCATGAAAGTAAAGTTAGAATTTGAGTATAACTCTAAGTCATCTCCTAAGCATTCTAGAAATCATTTCCAGCTACTCATATTTTCAGTCTCAACAATGGCATATGCAAGTGGGTATATGCCATTGTTTGAATCCAATCCAACTGCAGTGAGTACTTGGCCTGGAAATGGTCATTTCATAAAAGCACCATCTAGTCCGAGAATATCTCTTCAACCTGCTTTAAACCCTTTCTTTAATGCCCCTAAGCAAATATACACCCTTTTAAATAGACCTGGCAATTCGTGTATTTGTGTCATGAAAACGTGTCAGCCACAAATTTGACACGATACGATTACACGATGAGAAATAAGTTTTATCTCAATTTTATAGATGTATTCATGTCATGTATTCGTGTCGTGTCGTGTCTCTCATAGATTCGTGTATTCGTGTCTGGAATTGCCAGGTCTACTTTTAAACTGCCTTGTTTCTCTAGCACTGTTAGGCTCATTAACAACCTCAAGCTTCACAGTTGTATCCACATTAGTTGCTTGTAGTTCCATAAGATAATCTCTTAACACCTCATATTGCTTTGTGTAGTCACCGGTCACTTGCTTTGTAGCTGTTGCTTTTGCCCTTTGTACTTTGTGTATGGACACACCAACTTGAAGCCTTTTCTGAACTTGGTCTTGAATGCTTCGAAGGGGTACAGTAGGGTTAGACTCGACCATGTCTAAGATTTCTGTGGATATATACTTCATAGTGCAAGCCCTAAGTTTTCTAGTTTGAACACAAGTATGTTTGTTCAGTAAAGTTTTCACATACCAATAATCACTATCTTTTGACCTTGAAGTCTACATTGACCAAGAGCAATTCACTTTATTACCCTTACCTACCCCACTTGCATTTACATTAGGTACATTACCTTTATACACAACCCTAAGCCTTGTTTTGTTGTTTTTCTTGAACCCAAGATTCCATCTAGTCTCAATGGCAAGTTTGTTGACTTTGTCCTTAATTTCCTTTTTACTTTTATACTTTTGACCCACTTGAAAAGTAACTGCATGGACTTCAGCAAAAGAGCACTTCTTCTCCTTCACCATCTGTTTTAATATTGCTTTCCTCCTCTCATCATCAGTATCTTCACCTAGGGAGTCCCATTCATCATTATCAATTACTTCAACATCTTTAATATCTTCAATATCAACATCTTCATTTTCAGTTTCAACACCATTTCCTCTGTCAACATAATCAACATCTAGATCAACATTCATATAGAAATCACTCATTTCCACCTCAATATCACTTACATAATTTTATTCATCTTCAAGAAAGTCACTATCTTCCTCACTCCCTTCACTACCCCCTTCACTACCTCCTTCACTACTCCCTTTACTACACCCTTCACCAAGCCCTTCAGAAACTCCTTCACTTTCAAATTGAACTTCACCAAGTCTTGCACCAACTCCCATACTCTGATCATTATGTTCATTAACAATATATTGATCAAAGAAAGGATCACAGTCTTCAAATTGAAATGCTTGGGTATCAAAGGTATCAAACACTTCTGTATTTAATTCTTGATCACTAAGACTTGCACCTTCATCATGAACTTCTGTATCTTGATCACCAATAGGTGCACCTTGATCATGAATTTTTATACCTTGATCACCAATAATTGCACCTTCATTACCAATTTCAACATGTGCATCTTGATCACCAACAGTTGCAGTGTGTTCCAAGTTGAAACACAAAAATTCTTACTACATGATTGACTCCTTTCAACTAACCTCAATCTCCTATTCTTATTGTATTCTGGTGTCTCATACCTTACCAAACACAATTCATGTTTTGGTTTACTGGATGCAAATCAACCAGTACTGAATTTGATTTTGGTAAGGGCACGTCATCTGCTATTTCCTCAACTATGACCCTAGGTTTATCTCTTGGAGACATAAAGTATGTAAGTAACTTAGTTTCATTATGTTAAGTGTATACCGTGATGATCTTATGATGTTCATGATGGGTTTTTGCCATAAGAACTTTCCTATGTGCGCATGCAAAACCCTAATGCTTGGATCTAGGCTTTCTAAATAAACATGCTATGAATCCAAGACTTCTAATAACTACTTAGGCTAAATAACAACATTGAAACATATCTAGAATCATACCTTTGAATTCCTTGTTGACCTTGTTGTCTTGGAGCTTCTAGAGTCACGAATGTCACTCCTCTAATGGCTTACAAACACCAAAGCAAGAAGGATGATTTGGGAGAGAGGAGAGGGGAGGAATTTCGACCAGAGGTTCCTTACTTTAGGTTAAGTTCCGAAAATCCTATGCCATAGGGTCTATTTATACTTGTAGACTCCTTAAGGGTCACAGATTAAACCCTATTGGATAATCTTCTCTTAAGGCTATCCAAATCCATTCCAAGATAACTCATATGGACGATTTTAGCTATCCTATATCTCTTAGAATTCGTCCAATGCGTATCCTTATGGATTTACAGTCTAAAGTTTAACTATCAAACAATTGACAGTTTATACCCTCTTATTTAATTAATCTCTTTAAGTCACCAAATTAATTCTAATTAATTCTTATGACTTATATTAATCAAATAACAATATATTATTTATTATATTATTCTCATAATATACTAATAATATTTGCTCTCTCTTAATAAATCATCCTATCAAGTTGCTATGGTGAAGGCAACCCAAAAGGACCATGCACAACCGGGTCAAATACTTGCCTAATATAGTTGTAGCCTTAGACATTATTCCAACAGTCTCCCACTTGGATAAGTCTAGTAACTATATGCACAAGTACAATTCGGTTCGCAATCGTAGCTCTCAAGGACGCTGTCAAACTCTGATCTAATCAATCTTGTCCTTTAGATAAGGGATCTTACAGTCCTCTGTTAGATATCATGCTGACAATCCTATGGAATGGTTAGTCAAGCATTTAGGTTTCTCGATCTCTGATTTATTTGACATAGAACTTAATTGAACACATCAACTCAGTTCTGACCGGGCCCGGCACATAAGTCAAATCAAATCATCGAGCGGCCGAGATATCACTTTTACCTTCTTAGATTAAAAGTTACAGATAAACTTCGACTTATATGCATTTACTTATTCATTAACTAACTATACACAACAATGCGTTTTATAACACCGAGTTACTGATGCGTTTTCGCATTATCAATGTACAATCAATTAACAAATAACAAACCATATATCTAGGTTTTAAGACTATATGATATTATCATCTTGCGATCACCATGTTATATCTTATTCCATAAGGTGATTCCAGCAAGCGCGGGTTTGCTCCAATGCTCAAAACCAATTCATAAGCACTCATGAACGTTGTAGCAATCCTTTGCTATGTCTAACACCATTCAGACAATCTACACACCAATTCATGACAATCTTCATTCATATCTACTTCCAACATATGAACGATTGTGGACAATTTGAACAATTCGATTATTCCTAATAAACTCAACTATTCTGGAAGTCAAAACATGCAAAATGAAACAATAGTTAAACAATTAACACGTGATAGTAACATTACTCATAAATAAAACTCCTTTATTTAATCACCAAATGTTAATTACATTTACCTATTACACGTTTCTAATACTATCTAATCTATTCTAATATCATCCTTCAGCCCAATGCTCCTAGCATGCTGCAAGTGCTTAACCCTACTCAGTCCCTTCGTAAGCAGATCTGCTGGGTTGTCTTCTGATGATATCCTCTTTACTACGAGTTGTCCTTCTTCTACACAACGTCTAATGAAGTGGTATTTCCTGTCGATATGTCGTGATCTACCATGATCCCTCGGTTCCTTGGTCAAGGCAACCGCTCCTTCGTTATCGCAGAAAATCTCCATGGGCTCCTTTATGGCAGGTACAACTCCAAGATCACTGATGAAGTTCTTTAGCCATATTGCCTCCTTCGACGCTTCGCTCGCTGCAATGTACTCTGATTCGCACGTTGAATCAGCTACAGTTTCCTGCTTAGAACTCTTCCATGTCACTGCTCCACCATTTAGGGTAAAGACCCAGCCTGACTGTGAACGATAGTTGTCCCTGTTGGTCTGAAAACTGGCGTCACTATACCCTCGCACCTTTAAGTCATCACTCCCTCCGAGGACTAAGAACCATTCCTTCGTCCTCCGAAGGCACTTAAGAATATTCTTCACCGCAACCCAATGTGCTCTGCCAGGATTCCCTTGATATCTGCTAACCATGCTCAAAGCAAAGGCTACATCAGGGCGAGTACAAGTCATAGCGTACATGATTGAGCCAACTGCGGAAGCGTATGGTACTCGGCTCATTTCTGCTATTTCAGCTTCGGTACTCGGACTTTGAGTCTTACTCAACTTGGCATTACTTTGTATTGGTAATTCTCCCTTCTTCGAGTTCTCCATACTAAAACGTTTTAGTACCTTCTCTAAGTAAGTGTTCTGACTAAGTCCTATTAGTCTCTTACTTCTCTCTCTTACTATCCTTATTCCCAAAATGTAAGAACCCTCTCCGAGGTCCTTCATAGCGAAGCACTTCCCGAGCCAGGACTTTACCTCCTGCAGAGTCGGGATGTCGTTTCCTATGAGCAATATGTCATCGACATATAGAATGAGAAAGCTTACTACACTCCCACTGGTTTTGACATATACACATGATTCATCTTCGCTTCGTACAAATCCAAACTCTTTGACTTTCTCATCGAAGCAAAGATTCCATCTGCAAGATGCTTGCTTAAGTCCATAAATGGACTTCTCAAGATTACACACTCTATTTGGATGCTTCAGATCCACAAACCCCTCTGGCTGAGCCATGTAAACATCCTCAGCCAACTTTCCGTTAAGGAAAGCGGTCTTGACATCCATTTGCCAAATCTCATAATCATGAAATGCGGCAATAGCTAGCATCACTCTAATAGATTTTATCTTCGCAACTGGTGAAAAGGTCCCATCATAGTCAACTCCAGGAGTTTGAGTAAAGCCCTTCGCAACCAATCGCGCCTTATATGTGTGTACCTTTCCATCCACGTCGGTCTTCTTCTTGAAGATCCATTTGCATCCTACGGTCTTACGTCCGGATACATTATCAACCAAATTCCATACTTGGTTATCATACATGGATTGGATCTCGCTATCCATTGCCTCTTTCCATTTCGCAGAATCCGGGCCTACCATGGCTTCCTTATAGCTATTAGGTTCATCAAGTTTTACTAGTGTACTGTCACTAATATACGTGTCCCCTTTGGTAGTGATATGAAAACCATATAACTGGGGTTGAAACCTAACTCTTTCGGAACGTCTAAGAGGTAATGATACGTCAGTCGGTTCAACCGGAGTTTCCTCCTCGGGTTGAGTGCCAGTGGTAGAGGTTCCTTCATCTATCGATTCTTGAATCTATTCGAGATCGATTTGCCTCCCACTGTCTCCTTGGCCTATGAGTTCTCGCTCTCGGAAAACTCCTCTCCTCGTAACAAAGACTACATTGTCCTTCGGTCTATAGAAGAGATATCCAAAGGATTTCTGCGGGTAGCCGATGAAAATACATCGCTCACTTCGAGGTTCGAGCTTGTCGTGAGTGTCTTGTCTTACAAAAGCTTCACAACCCCAAACCTTGATATGTGCCAACGAGGGAGCTTTCCCTGTCCACATCTTGTGAGGTGTTTTGGCAACCTTCTTAGTAGGGACTTGGTTAAGGATATGGGCGGCAGTCTCTAAGGCATACCCCCAAAAAGAGATTGATAATGAAGCACGACTCATCATAGAGCGAACCATATCCAATAAGGTTCAATTACGCCTTTCTGCCACACCATTCAACTGCGGTGTCCTAGGAGGCGTCAATTGTGAAACTATTCCACACTCCTTGAGATAATCGTGGAATTCAAGACTTAGGTACTCTCCTCCTCGATCGGATCGAAGCATCTTGATCTTCCTGCCCAATTGATTCTCCACTTCATTCTTGAACTCTTTGAACTTTTCAAAGGTTTCTGACTTTTGCTTGATTAAATAGATATACCCATATCTACTATAATCATCGGTAAAGGTCACGTAGAAGCGGTTTCCATCCTTCGTGGTTGATCTAAACGGTCCACATACATCGGTATGTATTAGGTCCAATAGACCCTCACCCCTTTCGCAAGAACCAACGAAGGGTGACTTAGTCATCTTTCCAAGCAAACAAGACTCGCATGTGTCATCTTCCCTAAGGTCGAATGACTCCAACACTCCATCCTTTTGGAGTTGGGCTATGCGTTTCTTGTTGACATGTCCAAGGCGACAATGCCACAAGGATGCTTTATCCATACTAGTGGAAGAATCTATATTCAAAACATCATTTCCTAAGTTATCAACAATCATAACAGTTTCATAAATTCCATTACATGGTATAGCTTCAAAGTAAAAGACACCATTTAGATAAGCTAAAATAGAACCATTCTCATTATTAAAAGAAAATCTAAAACCTTGTCTATACAAACCATGAAATGAAATGATGTTTCTAGCCATTTCTGGCGAATATCAACAATTGTTCAAATCTAAAGATAAATTACTCCTAAGCACTAAAGAATACACTCCAATCTTGGTCACAGGCGACGATCTTCTGTTCCCCATGATCAGATTTATTCTTCCTTGCTCCATATCCCTACTTCTTTTTAGTCCCTGCACATTAGAACAAATGTGATAACCACAACCGGTATCAAGAACCCAAGAAATAGCATGATTAGAATCGTTAGATTTAATTGTGTATATAACTGCGAAAGACGGCTTGATCTTTCCTTCCCTAATGGCTTGCAGGTACTCTGGGCAGCTTCTCTTCCAATGTCCTATCTTGTGGCAGTGGTGGCACTCTGCCTCCTTCGGGTTAGGGCGGGGCTTAGCGGGATCAACTTTGGTCCCACTAGAAGAGGCACCATCTCGGGCTTTCACCTTGCGATAGTTCTTAGACGAATCCTTCCTCTTCTTTCCCTTTCCTTGACCAATAGCCAAGACAGGAGCAGCGGGTGGATTAGGAGTTGGTGCAACAGACTTGTCTTTGAAGTTGCTCTCAGCGACCCTCAAAAGACCTTGGAGTTTGCTTAGGGTAACCTCCTCTTTGTTCATGTGGTAGGTCATCCTAAATTGATTGTACATCGGAGGCAAAGAGTGAAGCACCATGTCGATCGCCAAGTCTTCTCCAAAGTCAACATTTAACTTGCGAAGGCGGTCGACATACCTTTGCACCTTTTGCAAGTGCACAGTAAGAGATTCTCCATGACCCATCTTAGCGGAAATCATGTTGGTGAAAATCTCATAACGCTCTTGTCTCGCGTTCTGATGGTATCTCTCCAATAAGTCTTGATGCATCTCGTACGGGTACATGTCCTCGTAGGACTTTTGGAATTCGGAGTTCATAGTTGCGATCATGATGCAATGCACTTTCGTTGCATCACGCTCGTGAGTTTCGAAAGCGGTGATTTCGGCAGGAGTAGCGATTTCGGGGTTGATTTTCTCGAGCTTCTCATCGAGGACATACTCCTTATCCTCATAGCGAGCAATGGTGCGAATGTATCTTATCCATTCGCTAAAGTTCGTTCCATCGAAGGTGACCTTTTGGCAAATGCTCATCAACGTGAAAGAACTAGCAGCAGCGTTGTTTGCGTTCGACATCTACAAATAGAAAGGACAAAGATAGATTAGAATATGAATCCCTAATTATCACCCAATAAGAAAATTAGGGCTAGGATCTAACAATAACATTTACATACTAGAAAAGGGATGTCGTAATCTAACATGCAAATAAATTGAAGGTAAGTGAATGACGATTCACTAATTCTCCATCACAAAACCTAAAACTATTAGTCCTAAGTGTATTGAGAATTCCTAGGTTCAGATGAGATTCATTGAAACTATTCAATGGCATGTTTAAATCTCGATATGCCCCTCTTGTTTGTGACTGGGATACCGAGGATCACAAAGCGGGTGTGAATTACCATGCAAATTCACATGGTGCCTTCATTGTAACAATCACCTATTCGATGTGCCGGTAAACCACACACGCTCCATCGAACTATGATAAACAATGAATCACCCTTTGCCACTTTTGCTTAGAACCAATTAGTGTGCCGGTAAACCACACACGCTCCACTAACTTCTTAGCAAGGGTGCAAAGTGTAATTTCATGGGATTGCATCAATTCACTTTTCCTAAAGTAACTAAGATTGGGAAATTTAAAAATATGTAGTTACTTTGTATTACTTATTATACTTTTAATGAGAGGGTGAGGTTGCCCTATCCTACCCGTTCGGCTAACGACCCTCCACCAATCAAGCAAGCGGTGGGTGTGAGTATACACCTATTAAGCGCCATTTTATAGGCCGCAACCTTATACCCACCTTATAGATCGGCTTCGTGAATGAGGCCTACTAGCGGTAAGACTAGCATTCTAGTTATACATATATGTATATTATTCTTGTAATATTATATTAGTATAGGGCTGTATTTTAAACATTTTAAAATCTAGGGTTTGAAATTTAAGTTGTCTAAATTAAAACCTTTTAATCACAAATATAAGTTTCAAAACTTGAGGATAAGTTTTAAGCATTTAAAACAAGGAGGATCAAATAACAAATAATTTCAATTAACAATTAATTTTCTAATTATCTATATTTGATTTACTCAAGATTTCTTTTAAGATAATTACCAAAATAATCAAAATAATTAATTAATTATCATATAAGAAAATTAAATATTTTATTAGTTGATAATTACCTTTAATTAGATCAAGATAATTGTTATATTTATCAGAAAAACGAATTATGATTGATCTAATTAGTTTATGGAAAGTTTAGATAAGATAATTACAAAGAAATCCCGAATCTGGCCATTCCTGACGCTTGGACTCGCCGAGTGTACAAAGGGACTCGCCGAGTCAGGCCTACTCACCGAGTCCACTTTAGAACTCGCCGAGTCAGAGACTCAGAAACCAAAAATTCGGATTTTTCAGGTTTGTTTCAGTTAATTAAGCAACAATTTACAGAAAACCAAGCTATGCTCTGATACCACTGATGGGTTTTTGCCATAAGAACTTTCCTATGTGCGCATGCAAAACCCTAATGCTTGGATCTAGGCTTTCTAAATAAACATGCTATGAATCCAAGACTTCTAATAACTACTTAGGCTAAATAACAACATTGAAACAGATCTAGAATCATACCTTTGAATTCCTTGTTGACCTTGTTGTCTTGGAGCTTCTAGAGTCACAAATGTTACTCCTCTAATGGCTTACAAACACCAAAGCAAGAAGGATGATTTGGGAGAGAGGAAAGGGGAGGAATTTCGACCAGAGGTTCCTTACCTTAGGTTAAGTTCCAAAAATCCTATGCCATAGGGTCTATTTATACTTGTAGACTCCTTAAGGGTTACAGATTAAACCCTATTGGATAATCTTCTCTTAAGGCTATCCAAATCCAATCCAAGATAACTCATATGGACGATTTTAGCTATCCTATATCTCTTAGAATTCGTCCAATGCATATCCTTATGGATTTACAGTCTAAAGTTTAACTATCAAACAATTGACAGTTTATACCCTCTTATTTAATTAATCTCTTTAAGTCACCAAATTAATTCTAATTAATTCTTATGACTTATATTAATCAAATAACAATATATTATTTATTATATTATTCTCATAATATACTAATAATATTTGCTTTCTCTTAATAAATCATCCTATCAAGTTGCTACGGTGAAGGCAACCCAAAAGGACCATGCACAACCGGGTCAAATACTTACCTAATATAGTTGTAGCCTTAGACACTATTCCAATAGTTCAATGTACTGTGCAAGACTAAGTACATCAACATCATTCCCTACAGCTCTAAGACCAAACTCCAAATCTCCATTTGACAGTTGATAGTGGTAGTAAATGATTGGTGGTACCTCATAACCAAGCTTTAGCATCACCTCGTCCAACTCATGCACAGAGAATTCATACATGTCTACCAGGTCGACGTGGTCTAATTTTCCTTCAATGTAGCTTATCCCTGGGAATTTTGTGAACCTCCCTACATGATGGAGCTCAATAGTGAACATCGTGGGATATCCTTCTGTAAAAATCATGAACCAAACCAAAAAAAAACATTACTTTATACAGATTATAAAAGATTTTTTTGTTCCAAAGAAATATGTATGAAACAGAGTACGTTACCGTAAATCCGAATTGCATCAAAACACTGATTTCTTGGCCTGATTCCCACATTTAGAGCATACTCATGTATTCGAACTTACGATTGGAGATGATGATCAAATGCAGGATTTCGAGGAACGATTAGGGTTTTTGATCAAAAAAACGGGTTTAGTGGGTAGAGAGTGAAGGGTCATTAATTGTGTATATCCTTCAATATGGCGGTAATCGGTGACATTGAGGTGGAAAGACTAAAATACCCTCTCTATATTATAGGTAACAGAACATATGGACAGAAGTTAGTGTGATGGACCAAAATCAATAGAAATATCCAATTTTGGACTAGTGGTGCATCAATATATCATTTTGGACAAAAGTCGCATAATTTTGCCAACCACAATGACCATTTTTGCAATTCTGTCTTAATAATTTATGTTTTGTTTTTGATTTGTTCCAAAATAATTATCCATTTATAAAATAAATATCATTTTTACCAAAAATATAATTTATTATTAGTTAAACTACAATAAAATCATTTTTGTCTAAGGACAATAATTTTGAGACAAAGACAATATTATATAATATTATGTGTTTGTTTTCTTTTAAAGCAATTTCGTAACAAATGGATCTTCCCAAAAGGTAAAATTTAATAACCACCACCAGGACAAATTCATGTGGAGTAAGCCAAGAAATCTTGACAAACAACAAATCCCTACCATGACCACATAACAACCCTCTTTCTCCTCCTTCCCAAAGGCCAAAACAACAAATTACCATTTTATAACTTAAATCAAATCCAAGCATTTATTACAAAAAAAAAATGAATTTATTCAATTAATTGTTTATTTTATTTCATTTACAAAACAAAATCTCTTTCAACCATGATGGAATCAATTTGCTGTTTTCCATTATAAAATTTACTGCAAACTTCAACGTTCCTCTCCTCTCTACCCTTATGGATTCCGATTTTTGGACCGCTCGTCTCGCCGCCGCGAAGCGGCAATTCACGATGCAACACCACCATCACCACCACCACCAGAGCTCCCATCTGGGTTCGGTTTGTTTTCGTTTATTATGTTTCCATTTTTTTATAATTAAAATGTGATTTTTTCCCTCAAACGATTAGGGATTCTTATAGTTTAACAAAATCATCATTCAATTTGAGATTTCTGTGAAGATTATTGGTGTTCTCATGATCTGGGTTGTTTTTAATTCATCATTCCACTCTAATTTCTTGTTTATTTCTCAGATCGGTTGAACGTTGATGATTTCGAGGTCGAAGAAGAAATCCGACCCGATTTTCCATGCCCTTATTGTTATGAGGATTTTGACATCGGGTCCTTGTGTTCCCATCTCGAAGATGAACACTCTTTTGAATCTAGAGCCACTGTAATCCTCTCTCTATCTCTTATACACACACATATGTATAAATAGTCAAATTATATTAAAATAGCTATGAATTCGGGTTTTGTCATGATCCAAGTTTCCGTTTATGGGAAAGGGGAGATTTTTTGCGAAAAAGTTTCCATTTTTGGTCATTTTGGTGTTTGTGTAACTGTGTTATCTAAAAGCGGAAACATAATTGATGTTTGGTCATAAATTAAAGGTAATTAATCATATGTTTTGTTTCCATTTGATGTTAAGTAGCTATTCGTTGAATTACTTTATCTTCATAGCAATATCTATTTTTTCTTTGTTTATGCAAAATAGTACAACCTAACATCTTGATTGAAAGGGAAACAAAATAATTGAGAGCAACTTTGCAAAAAGTTAACGACTTTTATTCGACAACTTAATTTGTTCTTTCTGTATTAAGTCAAAAACAACATACACTCATGTCATAAATAGCTTACTGGATTGAGTTATTTTCCTATTAAATCCATTAAGTTAAAAGAAATAGAAGTGAATGTATTTGACATCGAACTATTGAAGTATAGAATGATTTATTTGGTCTCAAGTCCATTGGTTTATTATCCTCACATGATCGTTTTTGATAAAACTTGACTTGCTTTCTAGTTTTAGTAAATTTGAAAGCTAAAATTACTTCTTTGCCCTTTGTCATCAATTACAAATTATTGGTTTCAGCTAGGGTTCCTTTACTTTGTTGTTATTGAGGGGTAGTTTAGACATTTAATTACATGGTGAAAAATTAAACACCATAAATAATCTGTAACAAGGACAATGAGCAAAAAGGTAATTTTACGAAGAAATGCAAAAATCAAGATGGAATTTGTTGCAATTTTATTTATGGGATTACATTAATAAAATAATTTGTAGTTACATGAATCTTATAGTGTCAATTTTCTGTTTGCAGATTTGTCCAGTTTGCTCTGCTAAAGTGACAAGAGATATGTTAAGCCATATCACTCTGCAACATGGACACTTGTTCAAAATATCCTTTTTATAGAAAATTGGTGTTTGGATGTGCTTTTAAACTGATTACATTCATATATTTGTTTATTACAACATCCTACTTTTATTTCTTCTTGTTACAGTTTTGTACTTTGAAAAATCTATCCAATTATAGCAATGTCAGACACGTTTAAATTAAAAACATATTTGACTGTTATAATTGGGTAGATTTTTCAAAGGACAATGTCTCTAGAAGAAAAAAAAAACTGAAAGTATAATTTTATAATTGGGTTTTTAAATCACAACTTAAGTAGAAAAAAAATTGAAAGTACAGTTTTTTTAGTTCCTCAACATAAATAATTATTATTGGGTTAATCTCATAATGACTTTATATTTTGTGTTTTTTTTTTCCGGATTAAACCTCAACTTTTTTCTTTTCTGAAAAAGACCTTGTATTCTTTCAGTTTTTCCGAAAAAGCCCTCAACTTTGTATTTATTTCCTAAAAACCCCTCAACCTTCTAAATGCTTCCAAATAAACCCTCAACATTTTTAGTTTTTCTCGAAAAAGCGCTCACATTTTACAATTTTTTTTGGAAAAAATAACTAGAAGGGCCAGATCGGAAAAAATGAATATATATATATATATATATATATATATATATATATATATATATATATATATATATATATATATTTCAGGCAAAAAATAAGGGTTTTATGCAGAAAAGTCCCATTATTTTGGGAAATTATTTGTTAAAGTCCTAAATGTTTTTTTTTAACAGAAAAGTCCCATTATTTTGGGAAAATCGCATAATCTGTCATTTCTAGTTAAAAAAAAAAAATCGTTAATTTGGGCAAAATGTTAAATAATCAGGACTTTTCTGTTCAAAATTTATTTTTTAAGACTTTTAAGATTTTCCGAAAAAAATAAATTTAAGGTTTAATCCAGAAAAAACACAAAATATAAGGTTCTTTATGAGATTAACCGATCATTATTTGACGTAAACTTTAATCAAATTTATTATTTAATTATAAATTCAAAGATTTCTTTAACTACAAGAATACTTGCAGCGACGCCGTAGATTACGCAGAGTGGCGGTTCCAAACAGTCAAGCACTTTCCCTTTTGGGGCGGGACCTACGGGAGGCTCATCTGCAAGTGCTTCTCGGAAGCGGCGGCGGTGGTGGTGGTGGCGGTTTCCGGTCAAACATCACCACCTCATCGGCGGCAAGTGTGGCGGCTTCTGATCCGTTTCTTTCTTCTTTGGTTCTAAACTTTCCGGCATCTGAAGCTGAAGAGATATCCAAATCGATCGCGTCAAATGTGGAAGAAAGTCCCATGAAGTGTCAAACTCCACAACATATATGGAAATCAAGGTAGTGTGTTTGTTATTAAAGATTTCAAAAAAAAAAAAAAAAAAAAAGAAACATTGTTGCATAAGTTAAGTAAAAAGTTGAAGATTTTTTGCAAAAATTGGTAAAAAGGTGAAACATTGTGTTACATAAACAAACATGTAACCCTTTACAATATTTTGTACATGATTATTGTGATAGAACGTGATATATTTTATATGATACTACATTGACATTTTGTGTATTTGTGTTTCACAGTTTTGATTCTTCATTAAGTTCTGAAGAACGGGAAAAGAGAATGAAACGAGCTGCTGGACAAGCCGTTTTTCTACAAGATCTGCTAATATCAACGCTTTTATCGGACTAAAGTGGGACCCGAGAGGAAGAGCTGAATAAGTTTTTATTTGCAAATATAATGTTAAAATTATTTGCTTTTAAAAAAAAGGTCACAAAATCACAATAGAACAGGTCATTGGTAAACCGATTGAGCAAAAATCTTTGTTGTATAAGTTTCGATCTGTTGTTCTTCGGCTCTTGCCCTCTTGATTGACCCGTGTTGTATGAGCAAATATGATGTTTTTTCTTTCTTTTCTTTTTTCTTTCATGTTAACAAAATCGGTGATGTTTATTTCTGATTGTTTTGTTTATGGTACAAATTTCCTGTTTTGTGAAACGTTTGTTGGATTGTGTATGTCTTTTTTTTTTTGGATGTTTGTTTGAATGCATGTTAGTGATTTGTACACAACAGTGTTTTGCCATACACAACATTAAAGCATCAATTGTTGTGTATGGAGAAAATTTGTTGTGTACGGATCAGCTCCTTGTTTTTTTTTTTTATTTTTTTTTATTTTTATTTAGGTGGTGTTTCTTTTTTGACACAACGAGACATGACGTAGGACGTGTAACGGGCAGGTAACTGGTGGCGTGCAGCGCGTAGTTGGAAGCTGAAGATTTTATTTGATATATGAGTGTTTGACAAAAATAGTCGGAAACTTTTGAAATATATAAAATTACGTAAAAAGACAATTGTTTAAAAATAAATAAATAAATAAATATATTTTTAAGGGCAATGATGCAAATTGATTTTAAAAGTTCAGTAGTGTTTTATTAAAAGCTATATATATATATATATATATATATATATATATATATATATATATATATATATATATATATATATATATATATATATATATATATATATATATATATATATATATATATATAAAGTAACTTTTAGATTTGAAATGTTTTGTTTAAATTAAAAGCTATATATATATATATATATATATATATATATATATATATATATATATATATATATATATATATATATATATATATATATATATATATATATATATATATATATATATATATAAAGTAACTTTTAGATTTGAAATGTTTTGTTTAAATTAAAAGCTAAATGTTCACCAAATGAAGTTTTTTGTTTAAATTTGAATGTTTTCTCAAAGGCTAAAAATTAGAAGCTTCCAAAACAAAGTTTTTTTTTTTTTTTTTTTTTTTTTTTTTTTTTAGAGAAATAATATTTCAAGAAAACATAGAAAAATGATGTTTTTTTTATATTAATTTCCAATATCTTTTTAATTTGCACATTGTTTTTCCATGTATGTCATCATTTTTAAATTTTTTTACGAATTGTTGATCTATATAGCATTTATTGGAAAAAGAAAACAAAGTGTTACTTCTATGATTAATTAAGGGGTAGCTAAAGCTATCATATGTTTTTAGTTTTATGGATTTAGAACTCGTATTCTATTTGTTTGTATTAAAGTTACCATATTTTGAAAATAAATTTAACCGTAATCCTTATTGTTGGTTCACCATGTTATCAAAATAAAGTGATGTATATATTTTTTCATTAAAGTCACTTAAATTCAACTGTAACTTTTATTGCCGGTTGACCTTACTACCATATGATAAAATAATATTTTTTTCCATTAAAGTCTTAAATTCAAACGTAACCCTTATTGCCGATTTACCATGTTACCATGATAATGTGATTTTCTTTTTCATTAAAGTCGCTTAACTTCAACCATAACCCCTATTGCCAGTTTACCATATTACCATGATTTGGTGATTTTTATTTTCATTATAGTCACTTAAATTCAAATCTAACCCTTATTGCGGGTTCACCATGTTACTATGATAAGGAGATATTGTTTTTCATTAAAATCAATTAATTTCAACACATTTTTCTGAATAGACTACTATAACACTTTTTTTTTTTTTTTCGTTTTTTTTTGTTAAATGCCGTATTTTTTATTATAAAGAGTTTTTAAATATGGTATTTTGTTATAATTTTTATATTGTCTTTTTTTCTTTTCGTTTTGTATTCTTTTTGTTAAAATTAAACAAAGAAGAAAACCATAATGTGAAGATTTTTCTTCTCTCGAAATGAAACTGTTAGTGTGCCGACGCATAAATCTTCACATCAACTTTGTTACACACAATCATCAATATCCTCCATGAATTCTTTTCGTGGGGGTTGTTAAAATTAAAATCTTAGATTTGATTACCATATCTTCAAACTTACTTGTTTATTTAAGAGTGAAATCATATGAAGTTTGTCATTTGTTTAATTTGTTTGTTTATGAGGATACGAAGTTGAAGAACTTTCAACCTACAATTCATCTTCAATGCGGATGAAAAAAAGGAAAAGCCAAAGGAGGATGTGGTGTTAAAAAATATGTCAATGTCAACTCATCTAAAAATTATATACCTTATTAAAAATTTAGAAAAAGACCACAATAATAATAAAAAAAATAAAATACTTGGAAAGATGTTATTATCAATGTTCTAAAAACCTTGTTATGACGCGTCAAGGCTCCAAGGCTTGTACTTGTCGTTAAACTTTAACAAAATGTTGTGTTAGGTCATATATGTATATAAAAATGAATATTAGTAGAAAATACATATAAAATTACTAATTATATAGAAAATTATCGCCTAAAGTCACGTCTTACAAACAAAATGGCTCGACATGACTCGTAAAATCTTGAGACTTGACATTGTCGTCTAGTCACGCCTAATGTTATTTAGAACATTTGTTATTATAGATCAAATTTATCAATTTACCAAAAGTTGTTATTATGATAACACATTAATCGTTCTTAAAAAAAAATACAAATATATATACACACACAAAAAAAAGGACATTCTATTTAAAAAATAATGTACATAAAAGTTGTTATATTTGTCAAATCAGAAAAATGTGATAAAGTTTTATGGCTTTTATGGGAAAAAATGACACGTTTTCATGACTATCTGAACACGCAATAAGGGTCGCTATTGTGCATGTAAACTGGTCCGGAACCAGACCCAAACCGAATCGGAACTGAATGTCGGTAGGAGTCTTCGGCTTCGGCCACTCCCCGACTGCCATTATCTTAGCCGGGTCCACTTTAATCTCATCGGCCCCAACAATATGTCAAAGAAACTGGACCTTGAACTTAATAAAATCCTAAGGATGTCATAATTAATATGTAAACATAAGTTACAACATAAAGACCTAATGGTCATGAACTCTATTGCAGACCGTCTTTTAATCACTCAAAATCCTACTCAAGTTCCAGCAATTTAAGTCTTAACACTTGTGATGCATATAAACTGAATGGGTCATGTTGAGAAACATGGTGAGATACATAGGGATTTCAATCCCATAATATTTTCATGATGATATTTCTTTATTATCAGACCTGCAAAACCAATAGTTACCGAATACTATAGATAAGGTTTAAATATCTATAGAACCCTCTACATATCCTAAATGATCCTCACATATCCTAGTCCATTATTGTTAGGAAGTTTTATCTTACCCGATGAACCGTTAAAAGGGTTTGACCACACAACTATGGGCTTCCTTGGCCGGTGTAAGTCATAAAGGCACATGAGCCATTAGAGTATTTTTATGAATATGATATTACCTTTCATCTACGCATGTAGGTTATGAGCCTACACTAGAAACGTAATCATTGGACCGCTTAGAATGGTCAAGTGTTGTCATCATACTCTAAAATATGGCCAAATATAATAACATAAAAAAAAAATTAAAAGTGCTAGTACATTAAACCGATCCGTTACATCTTAAATTTTAAATTTGAAATCTACATGTACAGATTTTTTGAAACCGCTCTATTACATTTTCAATCTTCCTTTCATAAGGACTTCTTTTTCAACATAAGAAACCATGACATCGTTCAAAAAATCATCACCAATTTTGTTACGCAAGTCCGTCTTCAAAAGCTTCTTTACAGAAAAACATCTTTCGACTGTTGCGGTCATGACAGGTAAAACCAAAACCAACTTTAACAACCTATAAACCATAGGATAAGACCGATGTTTCTCCGTTTCCATCATCAAACGAGAAATGTCAGAAATTCCCTTCAAACTAGTGAAAGAAGTCGATTATGCCATGGTTCTTCGTTTCTTGTAGATAGACTTACATGCTTGTCTCAGTCCCTTTTTATTGTGTTCTAGTTGTAAATCTGGAATCCCTTCCATTTTTTTCTCTCTCTTTCCAGTATCAATATTTCTTCCCTCAACTTCCCTTATGCTCTCCCACTAGAGTCCTTACTTAATTCCTGATGCATGATGTTAATTAAACACTTCAACTTGTAACGTAGAAAACAATTTGTGAAAGAAAAAGTCATTTTTTGTAACCTGGACATTGTTAATAAGAGTTTCCATGCTCATAAGTTTGCGATGATGCCACCGACGAATGCCCAAGTCTTTAAAATGTTTCTTCAACAATGTAATGCCAATGTTAAGCTCATTTGCTACTTGTTTAATTGGCATGTAGAAATATTTAGCGATGGTTTCCCTACTTAACATCATCTTAGAGGTATAACTGAAGCGCCAACATTGCCGTTTTCGACTCTCTCTTTCTCCATTGTTCTTGGATTTTGTTATGTTCCAGCCTCCAAAGCTATATCAGCCATCTTTGTTGACAAAATGAAACCTAGCGTGGCAAAGTCTTCCAACCCTATGATGAAAACAGTTAATGAAGGCAATATGAATGGTGGCTGCCAAGACTATAATTAGAGACTTCATTCTTCAGTTGTATACATCCCAAACACAGAGAGTCAAGCATAACACTTAGAGTGAGAGTATTAGAATAGAGGGTTGGTTTTTTGTAATAGTTGAGTGTGAGAGTTGATCCTTCTATTGTAATTCTACTTTGTGTTTAATAGAAGAGTTTTTCAACCCTAACAACTGGTATCAGAGCCCATGTTTGGTGTCTAGGGAATTCTTTACGAATTTCTCTGTTTTTTTGTCAAGTTTTTTTTTGTCTCAAAATCTATTTTTGGATACACCGTCGGAAATGGCTCGTTTCAAAGATTCCGAAAAATATATTTTTCGTAATTTTTTGACCATTGGAAGGCCCTTAAATCGCCAGTCAAAGTCTGGTCAAAGTTGCCGGAAATTGTCACCGGAAAAACTAGTCGTCGGAGAAGCCCGCTGGAGAAGACGAGTGACATCGTCGATGACGTCAGAATTGACCGGCTTTTCAGAAAATTTGCAGTTTAGCCCTTGAAGTTCCAAAAGGTTGCATACATGTACCTTTGTTTCTGAAAAACTATGGTTCGGTCCTTGTTGTTCTGAAAATAACTGTTTTGGTCCCTAGACTTCTGAAAAGATTCAAAAAGGTCCATGGTTCACAAAAACATTCATATTGTCTCCTGCAAGTTTTGAAAATTACAGTTTGGCCCCTATAATTCTGAACAATGACAAACTAGCACATAACTTTTCAAGAAAGTATATGTTGACCCCAGAAAATTCTACCCCACCATTTTGACGCTCCAGAATCTAACTGAGAGATCGGTTTTATCTAATTTTTCCTTGAAATATTTGTAGAATAAATTTGCAATTATTTTCGATAGAATCTACAAGTACGATTACGATGGTTCAACATACACAAACAAATTGCAACATGTGGAAGCCAATGATGGAAGATTTGCTTAATCTAAAAGATTTAGCAGAGCCTATAGAAAAAGCAAGGCGTTAAACCCGACACAAAGACATATGAAGTTTGGACGAGAATAAACAAGAAAATGGTGGCACAAATTCTACAATGGATCGACCATAGTGTTTTTCGTTATGTCTGTCAAGAGACAGATGCGTAAAAACTTTAGGAGAAGCTTGAGAATATGTATCAGGCAAAGACGGCATGCAACAAGACCTTGTTGATGAGGCGCCTTGTAAACCACAAGTTATAAAGTGGTACATCCATAACCGAGCATACGAGTCAGTTCGAAGATCTCATAAACCAGCTCGGTGCTGTTGATTCGGTTCTCAAAGACGAGGAACAAGCCATATTTCTCTTATGTTCTATACCAGATAATTAAGAGACACTTGTTGTGACTCTAAATTTTTTTGCCCCCGGTGGTAAAGTGACAATGGAGATGGTCACAGACGCCCTAATGAACGAGGAAGCCAAAAGGAAAGAAGTTGGTACAAACCACTCTTTTGCCCTCATGTTAGAAAACAAAGAAAGAGATGGAGGCAGAACTGGAGGTTGAGGTTGAGGCAAACATGGTCAAAGTAGAGGAAGATCCCAAGATCATAGGAAATCACGAGATCGGGGGAGATAACGAGAGCGAGGTAAATCTTCAAATACATGGTTTGAAGGCTATTGCAATCATTGTAATTATTATGGCCATAAAAGGAGTGATTGCCGAAGGTTCTTATGAGAGCAGCCCGAGACAAGCTAGAATTCAAGCAGGGAGAATGGTGAAAACATGGTCACCATAACACAAGACGCTTCCCTTGTTACATATGAGGAGAAAGGATGCCTATATGTTGGAAATCATGACGATGAGTGGATGATTGATAGTGTTGCATCATATCATTCGACTCCAAACCGGGATTTATTCACTCCTTATAAACCCGGAGACCATGGTACTGTGAAAATGAGAAACACCGGTTTCTCAAGCATTGTTGGTATTGGCGATGTGTATTTAAAGACCAATGTTGATGTACATTGGTGCTGAAAGATGTTCGACATGTGTGACAACCCTATATTTTTCCAAAAGCAATGTAACACTCAAAAGTCAAATACAACGAAAACTATTTGGAATCAACGAAATTAACCTCAAAAATAAAGTGTTCAAATATCTAAATTGGGATGCATCAAATGTTAGATATCGTGCCAAGGTTTCCAAAAACATAAAGAACATTCGAAACCGGGTTATATTGAAGAAACTATAACCACTCAAATATTTACGACACACCCGGTAAAACATTATTTAACGTAAAAAGTGAAATTTCAATAAAATGCATTTTAGTCTTAAGTATCTAAACAAAAGTTGTAGAGTTCGTTAAACTGTAAACGTACATAAAAAGATCGCCCAAATTGGACCTCGTATGAAGAAATTACGAATTTTCTAAGTTTCGTAACAATAGTAGAGGGCTAAAAACTCGAATTGAAAATCGAGCGATATTTAGCTAACGCAACCTAAACGAAAGTTGAAGGTCTCCACAATAGGAGTAAGATGATAAAAAGACAAACGAAAACCGACGTCGGATAAAGAAACTATGAATTTTCAACGGACTGTAACAGTCCCGGCCTATTAAAAACATAGCATTAAAAATAAAGTCACAACTAACCAATGGAGTCTAAATGATAGTTGTCGAGCATAATCTCACCTATGTGTGGATATAAAGAACGCGAAAAACGGAGCCCGTACGCGAAAGTTACGAAATTTAGTAGGTGGAAGCCAGAATTATGCCCAACGTAATTCAGGAGTACACCCAGCGTACTCAGGTGCAGGGTCGAGTCCCATCGGCTGCAAGCTCTACGCCTAGCTAGACCCGATTCGTAAGCCATGACGCAAAGTTACGCCCAGCGTAACCGAAGTACGCCAAGCGTAGCGCGTACGCCCAGCGTACTCACATTTTCAGCCCTATAAATAGAAGGCATAAGCTCCGGATTTTGGCACATCTCTCTCAAACTTTCACTCACTTTCACACACCCTTACGCACCAGAGGCCTTCCCGACACCCTCGGTACCACACCCGAGCCCCCGACGAAGGTTCTACGCTACCGAGATCCCCGAGAAGCTCGAAGACGTAGCTTTCCGCGGTTGAAGTTCTGCTCGACTCTAGTCCCACTCTCTACAAACCAAACAAGTGAGTTCATACCCCTACTTTTCAAGTCTTTTCATGTTTTAGGGGGGGGGGGGGGGAATACAAGTATAATACAAGAAAACGTATCGTTTTATATAAACTTAAATGCAACAACTATCTTTATGTATAAAGTTTAGTATATCACCAAGTTATTTTCACCAAATGGAACATATTTTCTGAAAAACTATAATGGGTATAGTTTGCGAGTTATTCATACATTCTTACGTATACATCATGAAAAACGAAATACTTTTATCTAAAGTGAAATAAAGACTTTCTTATCGTAAATCTATTTATACTAAGTAACGTGAGAGATTCAAACTTCAACGTACTCTTATGTATGCATTTCAAGTCCTGTATTATAAGCCATAATCTCTTGAAGGGAGAGCGTGATACTTTTGTATAGATCTATACGGGATTGACAACCCCGCACCTAAACTGTTAGCTATAGTTAGACCGGCAGGTCTGGGGTGACAAATGTCATAACACTACAACACCTAAAGAATTTTGTTACAGGCAGTTTGTGTCAATAGTATGGTTATAAGACTCACACGAAAGTATAAAACAAGCTTGATTTACGAGGTTCATACATGCATTCAGTATTTACATTATTTTGAGTACGAACTTATCCTTATCATTCAATTACGAAAGATACTAACGTCCTCCAACTTTGAGAACTATTCAAACTATATTAGCAAATATTGGATTTTCTGAAAACCACGTTCATCGATTTTCTTCCAAAAAGACATACTTTCCAATACAAAACACTTATGAACTCACCAAGTTTATTGTTGACACTTTTTCGAAACCACTTGTATTTCTCAGGAAATCAGTAATACAGGTAACTACCACCTTTTGAAGAAGGAACGCTAAAGGCGTCTATTATTAAACATTTTACATCATCATATTGTAATATTCTTTTGGAAACATGTATAACGCAACAATGTACGTTTTTATTATATATATGATGGTTGTGTTGCTTTCTTTAAAATATTCAATTGTTATGATACTACGTGAAGTCATCCACCCCCGAATGTTTCCACCATTCTGGTTTGGGGGTGTGATAGATTGGTATTCAGAGCATTGTTTATAGTGAACTAAGTATATCAAACCACTTAAGATATACAAACTATAAATGCAAAGGGGACCAAAAACCCTCTGACAAAACGTTTTCATAAACAATATATTTTCTTTTAAAAATATACATTTTTACTCGCATGTATCAGTCTCGTATCATAACAAAGTTTTCTAAAAAGTATTAAGGCAAGTTGCGGCACTACGATTGGGCCTCGAGGTATGTAATCAAATCGAGAATAAATATAGCCTGATCAACTATATTTATCCTGGATCTAACCAACATACGTCAAGGAATGGTCGTAGTGGACAACAAGTCAAAAACTTACCAAATAAATTTTTTAGACTCGCAAATTTGAAATACTATAGGAGTATTGTTATAAAATAATAGGACAACCTGCACACCATAAGATATAGATAAGCTTAGGATGCCGTTAAATAAAAATTTCTTTTCTTATAAAATTCTCATACCTCTATCCTAGTACAGACAAATGGCCGGATTCCATTTACCAGGAGATCCCTACTACCCAAACCAAGGCAACGACGGATGGATAGAAGAAGACCCAGAAGAAGACCCGGAGGAAATTGAAGAGGAAGTCGAAGAAGAATTCGAAGTTGAAGTCGGAGAGGAATTCGAAATCGACGAGGAGGTCAAGGAGGAAGAAGAAGCTATCGATGGAACAGACTCCGAGCCAGAAGTAATCAACCCTCCCGCTCCCCGTCCTCCCAAAGTCAGAATAGGCTACCAAGGACCCATTCCCATTTGGGGAAGCCATCTTTACCATTGGAGCCGTCAACTAGGTGTACGCCCTCCTTTTGGCATGTGTCGAGACTTTTACAATGTCAGTGGGGGAGGCTCAGCTGATCGAGCACTTCCCGTTATTGTAGGCATAATAGCCACCTAGAACTACCAGTCAGACATGCAAGCGGCCAAAATCCGTGAGGTCAATGCTGCTACACAGGGTAACGCCGCAGACATCCGTCACTTGGACAAACTACACGAAAGTACCCAACTCCACACAGGGACGCTTCAAAGCCAAATGGTGACATCACTGGAAGAAATAAGAGAGATGAAGGAACAACAAGCAGTTCTTGAGAGGCGCTTAATGGGAGTCAAGCAGTCGGATGCCGAGTCTAGCTCCAAACGCACAACACGCCGCAAGTTGAACTTGCCCAACTCCAACAATTTTGATATAGAATAGGACCGCGGATAAAGTTTTTTCTTATTTCCTTTGAACCTGTAATCGGAGACCTCTAGATAGGTCAAATTTTTCTAAACACGAAGCATAATGTAATGCACCGTATGTGTGACATATATATAAATATGAAGTACTTCTTTACATACCTCTCGAAACTTATGGGATTATCTAAATTGTTATATCTACTTTGAACTAAAGTTAAAACAAATTACAAGATACAACTAACCCTCTAGTACACGATTGTCAAATCATTAGAAACTTATAGTGTTCACTATTATTTCTCTACTAGAACATGCCTCCTCGTAGATCAGCCCGCATAAACTCATCTCCAACACCACCTCCACCACCCCATCCAACTATGGATGCAGCTATGTTCCAAACTGCTGTAACAGCCGCTGTTACCGCATCGATGGCCCAAATGAGTAACAACGGGTCAGGAGGAGGAATAAACAGCTTTACAAATGGCCAAAGCCAAGGCCGTTCAGGAGTATGTACTTACAAAGACTTCACCAACGGAAAACCTATTCCCTTTTATGGGACTGGGGGAGTGATGGCTCTATCCCAATGGACAGAGAAAACGGAAGCTGTATTTGAAATTTGCGCATGCCCTGAAGAGAGCAAAGTAAAATTTGCCGCTTTTACTTTCTCCGAACGAGCCCTGACATGGTGGAACGGCCACGTCAAGGCACTAACCCTAGTGGTGGCGAACTCCATGGGTTGGGAAAACCTGAAACGAATGCTCCTATGAGAGTACTGCCTAAGAGGCGAGATTAAGAAGCTCGAACAAGAACTGTGGGGCCTTACGATGGTAGGCTCGGACATCGCAGGCTATACCAACAGATTCAATGACTTGATAATACTTTGCCCAGGAATGTTGATCCTGGAAAGCCAAAAGGTGGAGAGGTACATCTAGGGACTATCACTCCAACTTCGAGGGAGTGTGTTAGCCTCCAAACCCATAACATTCGAAAGCGCCAAGGAACTGGCGCAATCTCTCGTTGATCATGGTGTCTGTCAAGGAGCCACAGCTATCATCGTTGAACCAACCAAAGGGAATCAGTAATACAGGTAACTACCAGCTTTTGAAGAAGGAACGCTAAAGGCGTCTATTATTAAACATTTTACATCATCATATTGTAATATTGTTTTGGAAACATGTATAACGCAACAATGTACGTTTTTATTATATATATGATGGTTGTGTTGCTTTCTTTACAATATTCAATTGTTATGATACTACGTGAAGTCATGCACCCCCGAATGTTTTCGCCATTCTGGTTTGGGGGTGTGACAGATTGGAAAGCAAGAAGAAATTCTGGAACAAGAGAAAGGGGCAAACTTCGCAAGAACCTTCAAAGAAACAAATGGTGGCGGTTCATGCCGTTACTGCTCCCACTACAACTCCTGCTACCCCTGCGCCAACAAAACAATATGTTGGGAACCTGCCAAAGTGCAGCAAATGCAACTACCATCACCACGGTAATTGCCGCGAGATGCACTGTAAAAACTGCGACAGGAAAGGGCACACTGCCCGTTTCTGTAAGGCACTGGCGCGACCAATCACTCAAGTTCCTGGTACTGGGATAAGCCAGGCATGTTATGGGTGTGGAGAATCTGGGCACTTCAAGAGGGATTGCCCCAAGGCAAAGAATGTTGGCGGAATTGGGAGAGTGCTGGCAATAGGTCAAAATGAAGCAATAGCTGATTCCACGGTGGTTAACGGTACGTTTCTCCTTGACAACTTTTATGCATGTGTACTCTTTGATTGCGGTGCGGAGAGAAGCTTTGTGAGTCATAAATTCAAACACCTACTTAATCACAAACCCCAACCACTCAATAAAATATTCACTATAGAAATGGAAAACGGTAAAACGGAAAGCACAAGCGATATGTACGTAGGGTGCACATTAAACTTAAACGAACACTTATTTCAAATCGATCTTATGCCCATTTCGATAAGAAGTTTTGATGTCATCATCGGTATGGACTGGTTAAGCCTTCACCATGCCGATATACTTTGTCACGAAAGGGCCGTTCGCTTCAATCTGCCAAACGACGAAATTCTTGTCATTTATGGTGACAAACCTAGTACAAATTTACAAATCATCTCCTGTGTTAAAGCACAAAAATATCTTCGCAAGGAATATCATGCCTTTCTAGCTCACGTAGTAGACCAGAAACAAGAACCAAAGAACATTAAAGACATTCCGGAAGTCTGCAACTTCCCAGACATCTTCCCAGAAGATCTTCCAGGAATCCCACCAGAACGCCAAGTCGAGTTCAAAATCGACTTAATCCTCGGAGCTACTCCAGTAGCAAAGTCGCCTTACCGTCTAGCCCCAGCCGAGATGCAGGAACTGCCCAGTCAATTAAACAAACTACTGAGCAAGGGCTTCATCAGACCGAGCTTCTCACCATGGGGAGCACCGGTCCTATTTGTGAAGAAGAAGGACGGATCTTTTCGCATGTGCATCGATTACCGGGAGCTGAACAAACTCACGATCAAGAACCGATATCCCCTACTGCGCATAGACGATTTGTTCGACCAACTACAGGGAGCAAGCTACTTCTCAAAAATCGATCTAAGATCTGGTTATCATCAACTGCGAGTGCTGGAAGGAGACATCCCCAAAACGACATTCCGAACACGCTATGGTCACTACGAGTTTGTAGTGATGCCCTTTGGATTGACAAATGCACCAGTAGTGTTCATGGACTTGATGAACCAGGTATGTCGTCCCTTCCTGGATAAATTCGTGATTGTGTTCATAGATGATATACTCATCTATTCAAGAAGCAAGGAAGAACACAACCAACACCTCTGCAAGTCTTGGAAACATTGAGGGCAGAAAAACTATACGCAAAATTTTCCAAGTGTGAGTTTTGGATTCGGGAAGTAGATTTCCTAGGTCACGTAGTAAGCAAAGAGGGGATACACGTGGATGCTTCTAAGATCAAGGCAATAGAGAATTGGACGATCCCAAGAACCCCAACAGAAATCCGGCAATTTTTGGGACTCGCCGGGTATTACCGAAGGTTCATACAAAACTTTTCGAAGATTGCTAAGCCACTTACCACCTTAACTCAGAAGAGTGTGACCTTCGACTGGGGAGAAAAACAAGACGTCGCGTTTCAAACACTAAACCGAGCCTTATGTAGTGCGCCCATTCTAACCTTACCAGAAGGAACGGAGGACTTCGTGGTCTATTGTGACACGTCAAACCAAGGAATTGGGTGTGTCCTGATGCAACGAGGGAAGGTCATCGCGTACGCCTCAAGACAACTAAAGACGCACGAAGTAAACTACACAATGCACGATCTCGAGCTAGGAGCAGTCATTTTTGCTCTAAAGATATGGAGGCACTATCTCTACAGCACAAAATGTACAATCTTCACCGATCATAAAAGCCTCCAGCATATCCTCAACCAGAAAGAACTCAACATGAGACAAAGACGGTGGGTAGAACTACTGAATGATTACGAATGCGAAATTCGATATCATCCCGGAAAGGCTAACGTGGTGGCCGACGCACTCAGCCGGAAGGAATACTCGGGCCGCAAAGTGAAGTCTCTAACCATGACAATCCATTCACACCTGTCCACGCAAATCAAGGAAGCCCAAATAGAAGCCTTAAAATCTGAAAATGTGACAGGGGAAGCTTTAAGGGGAATGGATAAGAAGCTTGAAGTCAAGAATGATGGAGTTCGTTACTTCATGGATCAGATCTGGACATCGAAGTTTGGCGGATTCAGAGAAGTCGTCATGAACGAAGCCCATAAGACACGATACTCCATACATCTCGGCTCCGATAAGATGTATCTTGACCTCAAGAAATTGTACTGGTGGCCGAACATGAAAGCCGAAATTGCTACCTACGTGAGCAAACGTCTGACGTGCGCCAAAGTCAAGGTGGAATACCAAAAGCCCTCGGGATTGTTGCAACAACCATAAATACCCGAATGGAAGTGGGAGTGGATAACCATGGATTTCATAACCAAATTACCCAAGACGACAAGCGGACTCGACACCATCTGGGTGATCGTCGACAGGTTAACTAAATCCGCGCACTTCCTACCAATCAAAGAAACGGATAAATTGGAGAAACTAACTAGAACATACCTCAGAGAGATTGTATGGCTGCATGGGGTGCCCATATCCATCATCTTGGACCAAGATAGTAGATTCACCTCAAGGTTCTGGCAGTCGCTACAAAAATCTCTAGGAACAAGACTAGACATGAGTACTGCTTATCACCCACAAACTGACGGCCAGAGTGAGAGAACCATACAAACCTTAGAGCATATGTTGAGATCCTTCGTAATCGATTTTGGCAAAGCATGGGACACCCATCTACCCTTGGTCGAGTTCTTGTACAACAATAGTTACCATACTAGCATCAAGGCTGCCCCGTTCGAAGCCCTCTACGGCCGTAAGTGCAGATCAACTCTGTGCTGGGCTGAAGTGGGGGACACACAACTAGCAAAAGGACAAGCAATAGACAACACGCTCATTGGGCCAAAAATCATAAGGGAAACTACGGAGAAGATTGTTCAGATCCGGGAACGACTGAAAGCATCAAGAGACAGACAAAAGAGTTACGCGGATGAAAGACGGAAACCCTTGGAATTCCAAGTTGGAGACCGTGTCCTACTAAAAGTCTCGCCCTGGAAAGGATTAATACGTTTTGGAAAATGTGGGAAACTGAACCCAAGATACATTGGACCATTCGAGATCCTCGCTAGGATCGGTCCGGTGGCCTACAAACTTCGATTACCTCAGGAACTCCACAACGTACACCCTACCTTTCACGTATCAAACCTAAAGAAGTGCTTGTCCGACGAGACCCTTGTCATCCCTCAAGACGAAATTGCAATAAATGAGAATCTCCAATTCGTGGAAGAACCAGTAGAGATCATGGATCGGGAAATTAAAAGGACTAAACAGAGCCGGTAAAACATTATTTAACGTAAAAAGTGAAATTTCAATAAAATGCATTTTAGCCTTAAGTATCTAAACAAAAGTTGTAGAGTTCGTTAAACTGTAAACGTACATAAAAAGATCGCCCAAATTGGACCTCGTATGAAGAAGTTACGAATTTTCTAAGTTTCGTAACAGTAGTACAGGGCTAAAAACTCGAATTGAAAACCGAGCGATATTTAGCTAACGCAACCTAAACGAAAGTTGAAGGTCTCCACAATAGGAGTAAGATGATAAAAAGACAAACCAAAACTGACGTCGGATAAAGAAACTATGAATTTTCAACGGACTTTAACAGTTCCGGCCTATTATAAACATAGCATTAAAAATAAAGTCAAAACAAGCCAACGAAGTCTAAATGAAAGTTGTAGAGCATAATCTCACCTACGCGTGGATATAAAGAACGCGAAAAACGGAGCCCGTACTCGAAAGTTACGAAATTTAGAAGGTGGAAGCCAGAATTACGCCCAGCGTAATTCAGGAGTACGCCCAGCGTACTCAGGTGCAGGGTCGAGTCCCATCGGCTGCAAGCTCTACGCCTAGCTAGAACCGAGTTGTAAGCCATTACGCAAAGTTACGCCCAGCGTAACCGAAGTACGCCGAGCGTAACGCGTACGCCCAGCGTACTCTAGTGGTACGCCCAGCGTACTCACATTTTCAGCCCTATAAATAGAAGGCATAAGCTCCAGATTTTGGCACATCTCTCTCAAACTTTCACTCACTTTCGCACACCCTTACGCACTAGAGGCCTTCCTGACACCCTCGGTCCCACACCCGAGCCCCCGACGAAGGTTCTACGCTACCGAGATCCCCGAGAAGCTCGAAGACGCAGCTTTCCGCGGTTGAAGTTCTGCTCGACTCTAGTCCCACTCTCTACAAACCAAACAAGTGAGTTCATACCCCTACTTTTCAAGTCTTTTCATGTTTTAGGGGGGAAATACAAGTATAATACAAGAAAACGTATCGTTTTATATAAACTTAATCGCAACAACTATCTTTATGTATAAAGTTTAGCATATCACCAAGTTATTTTCACCAAAAGGAACATATTTTCTGAAAAACTATAATGGGTATAGTTTACGAGTTATTCATACATTCTTACGTATACATCATGAAAAACGAAATACTTTTATCTAAAGTGAAATAAAGACTTTCTTATCGTAAATATATTTATACTAAGTAATGTGAGAGATTCAAACTTCAACGTACTCTTATGTATGCATTTCAAGTCCTGTATTGTAAGCCATAATCTCTTGAAGGGAGAGCGTGATACTTATGTATAGATCTATACGGGATTGACAACCCTGCACCTAAACTGTTAGCTACAGTTAGACCGGCAGGTCCGGGGTGACAAATGTCATAACACTACAACACCTGAAGAATGTTGTTACAGGCAGTCTGTGTCAATAGTATGGTTATAAGACTCACACGAAAGTATAAAAACAAGCTTGATTTAGGAGATTCATACATGCATTCAGTATTTACATTATTTTGAGTACGAACTTATCCTTATCATTCAATTACGAAAGATACTAATGTCCTCCAACTTTGAGAACTATTCAAACTATATAAGCAAATATTGGATTTTCTGAAAACTACGTTCATCGATTTTCTTCCAAAAAGACATACTTTTCAATACAAAACACTTATGAACTCACCAAGTTTATTGTTGACACTTTTTCGAAACCACTTGTATTTCTCAGGGAATCAGTAATACAGGTAACTACCAGCTTTTGAAGAAGGAACGCTAAAGGCGTCTATTATTAAACATTTTACATCATCATATTGTAATATTCTTTTGGAAACATGTATAACGCAACAATGTACGTTTTTATTATATATATGATGGTTGTGTTGCTTTCTTGACAATATTCAATTGTTATGATACTACGTGAAGTCATCCACCCCGAATGTTTCCACCATTCTGGTTTGGGGGTGTGACAACATGTCCCAGAGATGAGAAAGAATCTTATCTCAATTGGAGCTCTAGACGTCCAAGGATATGATAATCAATTCAAAAATGGAACTTGAAAGTTGTTAAAAGGTGTTATGGTTGTTGCAAGGGAACAAATTAATGGTACTCTATATAAAAGCCATGCAAAGCTGCTTCAGCCAAGTCTTAACGTTGTTGTAGAAGAGAGATCATCAAACTTGTGGCATAACAGACTAGGCCATATGAGTGAAAATGGATTGATGACTCTTGCAAAGAAGGAGTCCATTTCAATGGCAAAAGATATTGCCCTAGATCCCTATGAATATTGCCTATTTAGGAAAAAATCAGAGTTTCCTTTAGCTCTACAAGAAAGAATCACTCTGAGTTGTTGAGCCTTGTCCACTCCGATGTATGTGGATGCTTTGAAGTAGAATCTCCTGGTGGAAGCTGGTATTTTCTTATATTCATTGACGATGCATTACGAAAGGTATGGGCATATTGTTTGAGGTTGAAGGACCAAGTATTGGACCGCTTCAAAGCCTTGACAAGCAGGCAAGCAGTTAAAATGTCTCCGATCAGATAATGGAGGCAAGTACTATTACCGTGAGTTTTCTACATCCTGCACGGAACATGGTATCATACATGAAAAGACTGTCCCACGAACCCCACAACACAATGGTGTAGCATAACGAATGAATCACACCATTGTTGAGAAAGTTCGACGCATGCTCTGTTGGATTAATGTCTAAGTCCATAACTATATTTGGCATGTACTTGACTCAACCCGGCATGGTCCATTTGGGTTGCACATCACCGACACAATTTATATGGATAGTCTTTTGAGAATAGTATATTTATGATTAATATTAATATATTATAAGTCCTAATATATTAATATGGAATCATATTATTTAATTAGTATTGATCAAGAATTAATTAAGTGATCAAAAGGAACTAATTAAATATAGACTCTTTTATATATGGAATGGGCCAAGTTCATTTAGGTTGGGCTAAGCTATCATGGATAGTCCATGGAGCTTTTAACCCATGGGTCCTATGTAAATGAAAGGTCATGGGTATTAGGGTTTACATGGATGTAACCCTAATCCTCCTTAATATATAAAGGGGTCCTTGGCTAACAAAATTGGCACTAGTGTATGGAAATAAGAGTGGGCCAATTTTAGTGTGCATACATATTCTCTCAAGTTCTTCCAAGGTGTTTTGGTGATTTGTGATTCCACTTGAGGCTTCCACATTATTGGGGCTAAGCTCTTAAAGCTTGAAGACATCAAGCTACATCAAAAGGTATGTCATCTAACTAGAACTTTCTAGTACAGGTGCTTCATAATATGCTAGTTAGGATGAAACCTTGGAATATTTAATATTTGCATGTGTAATAGAGAGAACATAGATCCAAGGTTTATAGGGTTGCATGTACACCATAGGAGTATTAGAATGCTCAAAATCCATCAGTGGTATCAGAGCCTAGGTTTGTTTTCTTGTTATACTTGCTTAAACTACTTAAAAATCGAATTTTGGTGTTGTATGCACAGCAAACTCGCCGAGTCCACTGATGGACTCGCCGAGTCCAAGGCAAAAATCATCCAACTCGTCGAGTTTGTTCATGCACTCAACGAGTTGGACCCCCAGACGTCATATATTCGACTGTTTTGGCTGGAATTGGACTAGGAACATTACCCTAAGCTGTTTTTGGACTTATAAACTTATTTTTGATGTGGTAATGTTCATACTAATCCAATTTCAAAGATAATTGTCAATACATTCATGTTTTGTATTAGTTTAAGTGTTATGCTAATTACATGAAAAAGTTTGATTCCAATTATCTTGTTCATATGAGTTGCTTAGATTAATAGAAAAAGGTTGACTGATTATGTGTCTTGGATCCATTTTAAACTAAGAATTGATTCTAAAATGTGTTTGTGTAACTTGTCCTCAAGTTACATGAAAAGTCACATTAAAGTTTCTTAAAACTCATAAAAGTTGGCAATAGTTACAAAATGAAGAGCCTTGTCCTCATTAAATGGTTTTATGACTCCATAACTTGTCCTCAGGTTATGGAGGTTCAAGAGTCACTTCATTAAATCATTAAAATGTGTAACCTTAATTAGTTCTATAAGTTACAAAGAAGAAGAGTTACATTCTTTAATAGTTTAAAGTCTTCCATAACTTGTCCTCAAGTTATGGAACTTGAAGAGTTTTTAATTAAAACTACTTTAAACACATAAGTTATGGAATTAATGAGTTTTGAATATTTTCAAAACTTGCCCTCAAGTTTTGGAATTTGAAAAAGTTTTCTTTTATGAATACTTTAATTACAAGTTTAGCCCTTAAAATTTTAAGAGTTAAAATTCAACCCTTATACTTTATAATATTATAAGTTAATAATATATATATATATATATATATATATATATAAGAGCAAGTTAGTCTTACCGTTAGTAGACGTCATTCACGAAGCCGATCTATAAGGGGGGGGGGTATAAGGTTACTGCTTATAAAATGGAAGTTTAATGGGTGTCCACTCTCACCCATTGCTTCCTTGACTGGTGGAGGGTCGTTAGCCGAACGAGTAGGACAAAGACTATAAGTTCTCCCTTCATTAAAAGTATTAATGATAAATACTAAGTAACTAAACCTTTTATAAATAACCAATCTTAGTTACTTAGGAAAATGTGAATAAGATGCTAATCCATGCAATTACACTTTGCACTTTGTTTAAGTCGGTTAATGGAGTGTGTGTGTTTAACCGGCACACTAACTCGTATTTAACAAGGTAGGAAAATGGTAACTTAATGTTTATCATAGTATCGATGGAGCGCGTGTGGTTAACCGACACATCGATCGAGGGTTATACACTTAAGGGTACCAAGTAATTTGCATGGTTACTTCACACCTTGTTTTGTGATCCTCGGCATCCCAGTCACAAAACCTGAAGGGCACACTCGAGATTGAAACATGCCATTGAACAGTTCAATGAATCTCAAAAGATCTAGGAGTTTTAGATCCAATTAAAAAACCCAATAATTTATTTCGTTTTTCATGGTGGAAATTGTTGAATCGTCATTCACCTACCTTCAAATATTCTATAGCTTGGATTACAGCATCCCTCTTCCAAGTGATAAAATATTGTGTTGGGTCATAGCCTTAATATTTCATATTGGGTGTTATATGAAGGACTTTAAATCAACTATCTTGAATATCTCCCAAAAAGATGTCTGGTTCAGACATCTATGATCTTCCCAAGACTTTTGAAACTTCACCTCCTCCACATCCTCTAGTTATTCTTCTTTACCCACAAGTTCAAGGTCACTAAAGCCCTATTGGTAAGAAAGGTCTATGTGTGGTCGCATCTTGGAGATGAAGTCACATATTGACAAGCTAGGAGAGGTGGGTGTTAAATTCTTGAGAAAGTTGGTGGTTCAATCACTTTCTAAGTCACATAGTAAGCTCCTTTGCGAATCCTATGAAACAGACTATGACAAGACCCTTAATGATCTTATCTATTTGCTTGGTGCTGCTGAATCATAAATGATTTGGAAGGATAGTAAAGCAAATTTGATTAGAAGATTGACTTCCCAAAACTTTATGGACATTGACAATGGTGACACTGGAAATCCAGAAAAAGCATTCTCTTCCCAATGGAAAAGGGATCAGCCATAGTCAACTTAGTTGACCAAATGGTAAAGAGAAAGACTAATTCTGTGATAGTCTCATGTACCATTACCAAAGGGTTCGTATGTTAAAGTGACAAAAGGAAAGGGCATTGGTTGCGAAGCTGCCAAATTAACCTGAGAGATCATAAGGCTGGTAAAGTCAATAAGTTTGACTCTACTTCAAGTAAAGTCCACTGTCAAACTCTATTAAGTTTCTATTATGAGATTCTTATTACATGATGTGACTGGGTCACATATTGATGTTTTAAGATTCAAAGAAAAGGTGAAGAAGGAAGTATATGCTGATTTTGATCGCGAAGATGGATTTCGATCGCATGGTTCGGTGATCAGAATTTTGAGCTGTTACTTAAGAGTTATGATATATTGCTTAGGAATAGATAACAACAAAGTTTTCATGTGCTTTTGCACTGTAAGGATAGTTTTTCGCAAAGTTTTTAAAATGAAAGGAAAAGTTTAGATTTTATTTATTTTAAAATATCCTTACAATGTCATTTGTGAAATTTTTTTGTTACTTATAAGGTTCCATTAATAGCAAGAGTGGAAATATGAATTTGATTCTTTCATTTGTTGTAGTGTCTAAATTTACCAAATAAGGAAAGATTCTCATCACCCAAGTTTCAACTGGACCGAAACTTGGAATCATGCAAGTTGTATAGTATGATGAATGAGAAGTTTCAAGCATTGGAAAATTAAGACTAATTGCTTCTTCACATGGATGTGTTAGTCAAGTAAAGGACTAAGGGATCATGTACACACTCTTGTGCACTGATCAAGCCCACCACAAATGATCGTTAAGACTATTTGTCATGATTTACTAAAGTTTAGTAAATATGATTATACTTACAAGCTTAAGTATAATTCTGAGACATTGAAAAAGTTTCAATGTATGACAGAACAAATAAGAAGAATCAAATTAGGCAGAAGGGTAAAAGTTTCTCAAATCTGAAAAAGATGGGAGAGTACTTTAGTATCATGTTTTAAGATCATCTTAATGATTTTGTGACCTTATCACAATTCATCCTCTAAGTGCATTTTGATAGTTAAGAAGAGGAGTTATGAATTGTTGAAGTGCTAAAATCAAGAAGATGATTCATACTTCGTTCTAAAAGCAATACCGTCGATGCTCGCACCGATCGGTCATCAACAATCTCTACCTCTAAAGGGCAATCCAGCATGCCCGAAGACTCAGGAAACTTCTTGCTAAGCGCAAGAGAGACAAATGATCGGGTAGCCCCCAAATCAAATAATACCTAAACTGGGATACCGTTCAGGTGGAACGATCCTAAACAGAGCACACACATAACATATCAAAATCACAGCAGCATATCACAAAATCAAAAAGATAGGAAATCATACCCGTCACCTCATCAGGTGCAGGGCGTGCCTCCTCGGTAGTCAACTGGAATGCTCGCCTCCTCACCACTGGAGCCTCTGCCTTGCCCTGCCGACCATCTATGATCCGCATGGTTGCTGGAGCTGGCGCCTTCACTGGCGTTGATGCCGCTGTCAACTGGGGGCATTTGGCCTTCTTGTGGCCCCTCTGGTTGCAGTGGAAACATAGAAACTCAGATGCCTGAATAACAGGTGCAGGGGAAGTACAATCCCTGCTGGAGTGTCCCGTCTTGCCGCAGTTGTAGCAGCCCGACAATCCCAATCTACACGCCCCCTCATGTGGCCTGCCGTATTTCCTGCAGCGGCCCACTCCTGACTGGCCTTTCGGCCTACCATCTGATCCTTTGGGCTTTTTCCCCAAAGCCCCAGTCGTCTGACCTTCCTCTATCTTCCTCTTCCGGACATGTTCCAGATCGATCTCCCTCTCTCTTGCCCTGGCAATCATGGAATCCAGGGTAGGGCAAGCTGAAAAACTACCATGCTCCCGAATGTCGGCTCGCAGCGTGTCATGATAATGGGTCCTCCTTATATCCTCATGCCCCGCATACTAGGGCATTAGCAATGCCCTCTCCCAAAATTTGGTGGTGATCTCCGCCATAGTCTCCGTAGTCTGTCTCATGTCCAAAAACTCCCTGGCCAGCTGCTGAAGCTCTACAGCTGGCGCAAACTCTGCTCGGAACCGGGTCACAAAATCCAACCATGTCATAGCCTCAAAAACCGAGGCTCCCAGAGAGTCACCAACTGACTCCCACTAATCCCTAGCTCGGTCCCTCAAACACCCTGTTGCAAATCGTACCTTCGACCCCTCGGGGCAGAAGCTGGTCAGCTGCGTGGACTCAATGTGCGTAATCCATCATCTGGCAGCAACGGGGTCCTTCGCCCCATGGAAATCTGGCACACCAATGCTCCTGAGTAGCAGCCCGACAATCCCAATCTACACGCCCCCTCATGTGGCCTGCCGCATTTCCTGCAGCGGCCCGGTCCTGACTGGCCTTTCGGCCTACCATCTGATCCTTTGGGCTTTTTCCCCAAAGTCCCAGTCGTCTGACCCTCCTCTATCTTCCTCTTACAGACATGTTCCAGATCGATCTCCCTCTCTCTTGCCCTGGCAATCATGGAATCCAGGGTAGGGTAAGCTGAAAAACTAACAAGCTCTCGAATGTCGGCTCGCAGCATGTCATGATAGTGGGTCCTCCTTATATCCTCATGCCCCGCATACTGGGGCATTAGCAACGCCCTCTCCCCCAAAATTTGGTGGTGATCTCCGCCATAGTATCCATAGTCTGTCTCATGTCCAAAAACTCCCTCGCCAGCTGCTGAAGCTCTACAGCTGGCGCAAACTCTGCTCGGAACCGGGTCACAAAATTCGACCATGTCATAGCCTCAACAACCGAGGCTCCCAGAGAGTCACCAACTGAATCCCACTAATCCCTAGCCCGGTCCCTCAAACACCCTGCTGCAAATCGTACCTTCGACCCCTCGGGGCAGAAGCTGGTCAACTGCGTGGACTCAATGTGCGCAATCCGTTGTCTGGCAGCAATGGGGTCCTTCGCCCCATGGAAATATGGCGCACCACTGCTCCTGAAGTCCTTAAAGGACAACGTGCGGGATCCTGACTGGCCAGATGCCATGTCGCTCCGGAATGCCCTAAGGCGATCCTCCATCAGCTCCACAATCCATTCCTTGATTGACGCAAAGATGACCGGGGTCGCATCAAGGATTGTTCAATTGATCTCAGACGCGATGAACTCGCGTAGTCTCTCGTCCACTGGTTCGGAGCCTGAACCTGAACCTGATCCCTCTCCTGAGCTGCCTACCACTGGTCTCTGACATAGTACCACCATTCTGCAAAACGTAATACCAACCGTTAGTGATACTGATACATCTAGAGGGATCACTGATGGGTTTTGGTCATAAGACATCCTATGTGCTCATACAAACCCTAAAGCTCGGATCTAGGTTTCTCTATTGTACATGCTTTGAATCCAAGACTATAAACCCTAATTCTAGCATATGGAAATCAAAATTCACATGTAAATAGGTTTAAGAACATACCATGATTGTTATATAGCAATAACAATCTAATTCCTCCTTGAATTGACCTTGGAAAGCAGAGAGTCACAAGTGTCACTCCTCTAATGGCTTACAAACACCATAAGCAAGTGGAGAAGGTATAAAGAGAGAGGAGGGAGGTTAGAATTTGTCTCTAAGACTTCTTGGGAAGGGATACACGAATTCATGACCCTAGGGGTGTTTATATAGGTGTAGAGATAGGGTTTCAGTCATTATCCTTATCTAGTTGCTTATCCACCAAGCAACCAATAAGATAATCCTTGAATCCTTATCATACTCGAATTCTAAGGCTCTATATCCTTAAATTCGTCCAACCTAATAATAAGATAACTCTTACCTTATTTTGTAACTATCACATAATTACAATTCAGCCCCTCTAGTTTAATTAATTACACTTGATCACAAAATTAATTCTTAATTAATTATTGACCAATATTAATTAAACAAATATGATTTCTCCTTTAATATATTATTCTTATAACATATTAATAAATCATATTATCCTCTCTCTCTATATAATTCTCCAATCAAGTTGCTTTGGTGAAGGCAACCCAAAAGGACCATGCACCATCGGGTCAAGTACATACCAAAATAGTTATGGACTTAGACACTAATCCAACAGTCTCCCACTTGGATAAGTCTAATAACTATTCTGCGTATGACTTCGGATCCCGATCTGCAATCGTAGCTTTCCAAAGCCGCTGTCAACTCTGATCATATCAAATACGCGTGTCCTTAGATAAGGGATCATATATTCCTCCATTCTAGATATCATATGAGATATGATTTCAAATCATTCTCTTTGTACTATATCTCGATTCCCGATTTATGACGACTGACTAATTGAACAAATCAAATTAGCCCTAGCCCGGCCGAGCATTTACGTTTTTCATCACTAAACCATCGAGGGGCCCAAAGATATCGCTTTTATTCTACTTTGAATAAAAGGAATGGATAAACTTTGATACAATGCTCGCTTGCCCTCACGCACCAAATTACACACAACAATATGTTTTATAACACCAAGTTAGTGGTGCGTTTACATATTATCAATGTGCAACCGATTCGCAAGATACAACTCACACATCTCGGTTTCAAGAATATAAGATGTTATCGTCTCACCAATCACTCGTGATACAATTCATGGAGTGATCCAAGTGAGCGTGGGTTTGATCCAATGCTCAAATCACATTCATAAGCACTCATGAACGTTGCAGCAAACATTTGCTTATGTCTAATGCTCTTTAGACAATCCACACACCAATTCACGACAGTCTTCATTCATATCTACTTCCAACATATGAACAACTGTGGCCCGTTCGAATAATTCGATTATTCTTAATAAACTCAATTATTCTGGAAGTCAAAACATGCAAATGTGAAACACAAGAATAATACTAATCCCATATGGCCTCAAACCTTTGAGTATAAATAAAACGCCTTTTATTTATCACCATATCGATTACTCATTATTTGTCGTTCCGGGTAATCAACTTCTTACTTGAATTACAACACTTGTCCCATGCTCCTAGCATGCACACAATGTTTACCTATGGTTCTTACTTTGTGAAATAGATCATATTGAACACATTTCTAATCATTCTCATTTCTCAACTCCAAATCCTTTTTCATAAGTTAAAGAATATCAAATTCTTGCTACTTATAGAATATGCTAGATTCTAACATTCTATGCAACTTATCCTTTCGTAATGTCACTGCACCAAAGTCACAAAGACTATTGCCAATGATATTACAAAGTCCTCTATCGGAGATTGTTACAAGACAATTCCATAGACGTGATGTCTCTCACTCAAAGTACATTCTTTGAACATCCTTTTGCATAGAAGTTTCTAATCTAATCATAGATTTCTCAATATTCATTTCCCAATATGGACACACTTCCATATGTTCCATATGACAACTCATTCTTAATAGAATCTTTTCTATTTGTAATGATGTCGATATGATCCATCCAATATGGAAACATTTCCATAATTTCCAATACTATACTTCCAACTACTCACAAGCGACCAATCCTCGTCGAACTTGGATTGTCCTTTGATAGTTGTTTAATTATTTTAGTCAAAACCAATTCTAGTCCCTTTTCCCTCTAAATGCGCTCGACATTTGGAAAATTTTAGAATGGTCAAACATTAAAACATTTGCAATCGATCCTATACCCGAAGCGTATGGGACACGACGCATAATGTTTTATTTGCTATGTTCTCAAAATTCGAATTGTGAAGAGGGATGCCGTAATCATAATCGAAATTTTAAGAACACACTATATACCTTTGACTAAATTTATTAACATTTCTCAACCTAATCCTTTAGATTTGAAATGAAGCATAATATTTTCTCCCTTAATTATAGCAAAACAACCTTTCAACTTTGCAAAGTATGACTCTTGTTTTCTATAATTAATATTGCTAATTATACAATCATAACATTTATGCTCCCACTATCATGATGATTATTATAAAACATAACACTTATGCTCCCACTAGCTTCGACATGTATTCATAAACGTCTTAACTTTAAGAAAACAATACTTATTGAATTTCTTAAGTTCATGTTTCTAATACTTAGTGCTTTGATAATCCTTTATCAATGCTTCTTGAACTTATACACCTTTGCCTTCGATAGTTCATATGTATGTCTAAACAATTAAGACTAATTGCCAAACCTCACAATTCAAATTATGGAAAGGGATGCCGTAACCATAATCGAATTTGAGAATGCAATTTTACAATCACTATCTTCTTAAAATCTTTCTTAGTGAAAGCATTTCCTCACAATCATTTTTATGAAGGAGGAAATCTTATGACACTTAGATTTTAAACGGTGTATGTGTTCCTATCCATGTGAATTTGTTAAAACCAAAGTTTACAACAAATTCAAACTCATATGGATCGAACTTTCTTAATCTTGATTTCTTGCATTATGGTAGCACAGCTGCCCACCACGTTTTCCAAGTAGTTAAGCAGCTCACCCTTTCCTATCAATGTACCTTTCATTGATCAAGGTGCCTTGCCTTTTATACGTTCAAAATGAGAACTCACAGAACTCACATGCATAATTAACTCAATTGGAACAACACAGAAACAAAATAATGTCAACACGATAGGTTGTAAACCTCAACTCGTGTGCTAGTGATGATAGATAAGGTTTATTTGATTTGTTCTTGAAACCTTTCAAGACCATTAAGACTCCCACTGACTCATATAAGATTCTTTTGTCAATAAACATTTCTTGACAAACAAATATTCAAGAGTTAGTGTAGCTTTTATCAAAACACTTCATAAATTGGTCCAAGTTGGTCTTTGTCTTATTCAAGACATCACAACTTTCCACATTTGATGAATGTTATAAACCTTTAATACTTTTCACTCATTGTCACAATCTTAACTTTAAGACTTGTTATTGGAACGAAGTATGATAGACTTCTTGATTTAACCATTTCTTCAATTCTTGATTCCTCTTCTCAAACATACAATTTTATTAAGACTTACTTAGAGGATCAATTGAGATGTGGTTCTTATTCATTAAGACCTATCATAAAGCATAAAAGGTACTCTCCCTTCTTCCTAGAATGGAGAAACTTTTATCTCTCTGCGTACTTGATTCTTGTTATTCGTTCTACTATTGAAAGCTACTCAAACTAATCACATGTGACGTGATCACATGTGACGTGACGTATTCACCTAATGGCTAACTCTCATTACTCATAGTCCCACAAAGCACAAAGCAAGCGGCATTCGGACGCATGAAAGCTACTCAAACTAATTTGTTCTTATAATGAGAAGCTGAACTAGCATATAATGCTGAGCTCATACTACCAGGCATAACCTAAACAGGCTATCCTATTACTGTCTACTCAATACTAGCATGCAATTTTCATAGGCTGAAGCACATAAAGCAGGCACATAAGGCATCATCCCTAGATCCTTAGTCCTATTCTAGCATGCTTTTCTACTGCAACTGATAAACATAAGATAATTTGTATGGGTACTATGGGGAATACTTACTTGAGCTTGGCCGGTTGCGCACATCACACACTTGTTCCTTCTCAAAACTCTTTTATCCAGGCTTTTAGAAAGTCATTTTATTTGTAAAAATCTTTTAATCCCTTGGTTTGAGTCCAGGCACCCCGAAGGTGTGTCCGAATCCCTCAAACCAGGGCTCTGATACCAACTTGGAACGACCCAAATTTCAAGTCCAAAAATTTCATTGTTAGTTAATTGATTTATAAAAAACGTTTATAAGAAAACACCAGCTAATAGTAACTTTTCATAAATCCACAACTCATGTCTAAAAACCACTCGCAAAATAAAACAATGTCAGAGTACAATCCCAAGAAACACTAATGCGGAAAACCAACATGTGTGTGTGATGTGCCGCTACCGTGCCAGCTCCTTCCCCTTCGTTGAAGAGGTACTTGAAACCAAAACTGTAAACTGTAAGCATGAAGCTTAGCGAGTTCCCCCATCATACTATATACCATACAATCACGTAACATACATACTGTCGGGAAATTCTGGGGTGCCCGACCTACCCGGTACGGCCATTCTAGGGTGCCGACCTACCCATGTCAAGCCATTCTAGGGTGCCGACCTACCCGCCGGTCCTAACAACCGAACTTGGGGACCACCCCCTCCTACTACCGCTATCTCTCATAACATATCATGCCAGCATATAAACATATAATCACATACTGTCAGACATATCTGGGGTGCCTGACCTATCCTGCGGTCCTCACAACCGAACTCTACTACTATCACATATAACATATCATGCCAGCATATAACATATCAGGTAGTATCAAACCTAGATGATATCACAAAGACGATCATCTAACATACAGCTCCTACTGGTGGGCCGACATTGTGGTCGTAGACCCACCGCTACTGGAAGGTAACTCACCTCGATCAAGTAGTTGCTGTCAAACTGAGTGGGAAGTCTCTTCCTGCTGCCGCTCCCGAAATCCTCCGGCTACAATCCCCAGAAAACACTCGGTCAGAATTGATATCTACTCTTAGGGTAAAATGACTATTTTACCCCCAAATAGGTCCAAGTCAAAGTCAACTTCAAGTTGACCCGACTCGCCGAGTTGGTCCTCCAACTCGCCGAGTCCCTCATCCTTTACTTGTCCTTATCCATGTCCCGACTCGTCGAGTTTGGTTTCGCCTCGACGAGTTCCTCTCTTATATGAACATTGCATGAAACTCATCTGACTCGCCGAGTTGTATGAACAACTCGTCGAGTTCATCTTCAATCTTAAGGAGATTGTCTTGGATTCGCCGAGTCTATTCTAGCACTCGTCGAGTCCCATGAACTCCAGGTCTAAAACCAAGTTCAATGCGTTGGGTCACTCTTTCTGGCCTTCTACAGTCCCTCTAACACCCAACTAAGTTCTTTAGACTCTTATCACATATGGGACTTTATGCCTTGGACTCGCCGAGTCCAGTCTTAACCAATTCCATACAGTCGATCTAAATGAGATCTAATACACCAAAGCCATAAATCTGGCCTCCTAATGTCCACTTTTTACGTAAAGTTCCAAACTTGATGCACATGCATGGGGTTTTTAGCTCAAAAATCCACATAAAGTGTCCTACAATGTGCATGGGGCTCTCATGGCCCTAAAGTTGGCATCTTTATGCCATGAGACCCCTCTTAAGGTCCAGATCTGAAGTCAAAACCCAGTCAACACTTCCAATTCGGAAACATGACTTAGCAATCCAAAGAGATCCCAAGTTAAAGATGAATAAACACATAGATGAGTCAAGACAGGAGCATTATACCTTGAAGCCGCTGAAAATGAAGTAAAATCCCTAGATCTACTGGCCCCAACTCAAGTTCCAAGCTCCTTCCTTCTTTCCAAGCTTTACAACCACAAAAGAACACCAAAAATGGCCTCAACAAAGCACAATCGGCTAGGGTTTCAATGAGAAGTGTTTTGGGAGCATAGGGGACAATATGGCCGTCATATCATTGCTTAAATAGGGTGCAAACCCTCGGATTAGGGTTTTGTCTGAACAGTACCTACTCGCCGAGTCCGGGACCCGACTCGCCGAGTTCATCACTTAAGTACGGAGTCCCGTCCCACTTCTACTTGGCGAGTTGGTCCTTCAACTCGTCGAGTCCAAGGCCAAAATGCGAAAAAAATATATATAAATAGCTGGTGAAGGAATACCAAGAACCAGGTGCTACATTGTGGCTTTGTACATAATCATTACAAGAGGAACATTGCATATATGTAACGCCCCGATTCTCAGGTATTGTTTAAATAAGATTTATTGGGTTAAGCCATACTCGACGAGTTGGTTGACCTGCTCATCAAGTAACAGCGAGGTGGGATCGTGTGTTAAGTGACCTACTCGACGAGTCCATATTGAGACTCAGCGGGTAGGAGCTGGCAGATGAAACCCTAAATCCTGGGGTTCGCACCTCTATTTAAAGGTGCCTCAGCCTCCTTTGGCCTCTTCGCAGTCTTTGAGAGCCCCTTAAAACCCTAATACGTGTGTGTGTGTGTGTGCCCATTGTGTGTTTAAAGCTTGAAAAGAGGATATTTGGAGGGAGAAGGCTTGGAGGAGAAGGATATTGGAGCAAGTAGAGTGTGGGAATCAACTCTTATCTTAGTTATCATCTTTTGGAGGTAACCACATCGCCTTTTCCTTGTGAATCTCTTCTATTGGTTGAGTTTTAGGGTTTTTGGTGAGATAATAAGTTGGAAAGATGAGCTATGGGCTAGATCTGAGGTTGTAACTTCAGATCTGGACCCTCCTTGGATTCTAGAAGCATGAAGTTTCAGTTTTGTTCATGATTAAGGTCCCTCTTGAGCATGAAGTTCCATTAAGAACTTAAAATAGCCATTTAGAGCCTTTATAGCCATGCATGCACATACAGTTTGCAACTTTACGTAATAAGCATGCCCTAGAAGCTTGGATCTGTGATTTGGAGCCGCTACATGGCTCAAAATAAGTCTGTATGGAAAAAGGACTGAATGGACTCGGCGAGTCGCAAGGTTGACTCGGCGAGTCACATGAAGATGGCCGTGAACTCGACGAGTTGGATGAACAACTCGACGAGTCCGATGAAGATTGCCATAAACTCGACGAGTTGAAGAACAACTCGGCGAGTCAGATGAGTTGTCTCCAGGATATGTATGTGTGTATCCGTCAAGTTGTAGGAAGGAAACTCGAGGGGTGGCCTTAAATTTTGATCGAGAATCGAAGGAACTCGACGAGTCACCACGATGACTCGGCGAGTTGGAAAGTGCATCAAGGAACTCGGCGAGTAGTCGAGGGTACTCGGCGAGTTAAGGTCAACATGAACTGTTGACCTTGACTGAGGACTTTGACTTTGACCAGGGGTAGACTAGTGGGTTATGGAGTACCTTAAAAGGTTAAGGACTTATGAGTATGTTCTACTATGATAATAGGTGGTGGAGCCTATCTCAAGTGATCCGAGAGTTGGAGTTTACCTTTCGAGTCGACATCTGCGAGGTGAGTTATCCTCACTGTATCGATAGGGTCTACGGCACCAAGGCTGACCCTTTAACTTTTATTGTTATGGTATGCTACATGTGGTTATGATCTGTTAGATCGAAATCAGGGTAGATAGTATGTTATGCTTTTATGATCCGTAGGGATTGGTATGTTAGTGACCTGCTAGGTCGGTACTCTAGTTATAGGAGAATTCTATGATTGATGATCAGTGAGATAGATATGTTTGATGTTTGTATATGCCAGTATATGATAGTATGCGCACATGGTTATTTGCTTGTGGTTGGGTTGAGGCGGTCCTGCTTTGTGCTGAAGGCCAATATACCCTATGAGTGGTCCGGGGAGACTGTAGGCCCACGTGGCGGACCAGTCATGCCGAAGGCTCGGGATAGATTCAGACAGACTGTAGGCCTGGTAGGGCGGTCCGGTCAGGCTGATGGCCCAGTATGCATGTTGATTGATTGATTATTCCTGATATGGTATTGTTAGTGTAGGTATTTTTATTTTTGGGGTAGCTCACTAAGCCCTCGGGCTTATAGTTTTCAGTTTATTGTTTCAGCTACTTCAGGAGATCATGGAAAGGCGAAGGCGTGACTGTACCGCTCATCATCCTTATGTTATGATTTTTGGGACACTCTGATGGAAAATGATTTGAAAACATTTTTGTAAACAATGCTATTTGGTTTTTATTTATGATTGAAAAAGTTTAAATTTGGTGTAAAATTTATGGATGTTACAATATAAGTTTAAAATCTAAACAAATTTCGATAAATGATAGGAATTTGGAATTCTTACATTTAAGACAAGGATTTGGGAGTGTGAAAAGAGAATCATTGAAATTATGTTCAAATGATCTAAGTTCACAAAAAAGGATCATAGAAAAACATAGAGTTCATACTTGGTGTATGGAAAAGCTATTGTTTAGAAAACATAGTGTACATGCTTGGAGCATGGGACTGATGGGTTTTATACAAATAATCCTACGTGTGCATGCAACCCTAGAGCTGGATCTATGTTTTCACTATTAGTTATATAACTTTATGAACACAAAAAGAAACATGGAATGCTAGTACTATTTTCGAAATCCACATAGAAGAATAGAATACATACCTTTTGTTTTTATATAGAAATAACAATTAGTTCCTTGAATCTCCTTAGCTTTGAAAGCAAGTACCACAAGTGTAGTACCTCTAATGGCTTACAAACACACTAGGTGAAAGGATGAATATGGGAGAGAGGAGAGAAGGGTACCTTGCCCTAGAATTCATCCCTTTTAGGGTTTCCTAAAGCTTAGACGAAATCTTAGTGCCTTAGGGTGCTATTTATACTTAAGGCTAACTAGGGTTTCAAGGTGTAAACCCTAATCCCTTAGCTTAGGGCCTAAGCAAGTCCATGGACTCCTTTCCTTAAGCCCTTGGACGAAAACTCCTAGATTCTTCTAGGATTCTCGTTCAAGCCTTAATAAAGGTGATCCAATGGCCCAAAGCCTCAACTATTGAATAATTACAAAATAACCCCTGCACTTTCAGTCAGTTCCTTTAATCCCAAAATTAATTCTAAATTAATTTCTGATTAAATACTAATTAATAATATGATTCAAAATTAATATATTATTATATAATATATTAACAAATCATATTTATACCCTAATTTATTATTCTTAACAATAAACCAGCCTCTCTCCTCAACAATCATCATGTCTAGTCACCAGTGTGAAGGCAACCCAAAAGGACCATGCACAATCGAGTCAAGTACATACCAAAATAGTTATGGACTTAGACACTAATCCAACAGTCTCCCACTTGGATCAGTCTAATAACTATTATGCGTAAGACTTCAGATCCTGATTAGCAATCGTAGCTTTCAAAAGCCGCTGTCAACTCTGATCTTATCAGAAGCGTGTCCTTTAGATAAGGGATCATATATTCCTCCATTCTTGATATCGCCTAGATGTGAGACATGGATTGAAATCATTCTCTCAGTCTATGTGTTGTTTGCCAATTTTCGATTTATGACGATTGACAATAGACTACAATTGAACACATCAAATTAGTCCTGGCTTGGCCAAGCGCTTAGGGTGTCATCACTAAATCATCGAGGGGCCCACATATATCACTTTTATCCCACTTTGGAAAAGGAACGGATAAACTTTGACTCAATGCTTGCTTGTACTCACTCATCGAATCACACACAACAATAAGTTTTATAACACCAAGTTACTGGTGCGTTTACTTATCATCAATGTGAAACTGACCAGCAAATAACAACTCACATGTCTCGGTTTCAATAATATACAATATTATCGACTCACAATCACTCGTGATAAAATCCATGAAGTGATTTTTGTGAGCGTGGGTTTAATCCAATGCTCAAAATCATATTCATAAGCACTCACGAACGTTGCAGCAAACCTTTGCTATGTCTAATACACTTTAGACAATCTACAAACCAATTCATGACAGTCTTCATTCATACCTACTTCCAACATATGAACGACCATGGACCATTCAAATAATTTGATTATTCTTAAATAATTAATTATTCAGGAAGTCAAAACATGCAAAGTGAAACACAAGAATAATACTAAGCCTATATGGTCTCAAACCTTTGAGTATAAATAAAACACCTTTTATTTATCACCATATCAATTACTCATTATTTGTTGTTTTGGTTAATTAACTTATTACTTGAATTATTACTACAATTGTCCCATGCTCTTAGCATGTACACAATGTTTACTTATGGTCCTTACTTTGTGAAATAGATCAAATGAACACATTTCCAATCATACTCATTTCACAACTCCTAATCCTTATCATAAGTATAAGAATATCAAATTCTTGCCAGTTATAGAATATGCTAGATTCTAACATTTTATGCAATGATCCTTTCGTAAAGTCATAGCTCAAAATCATCAAGACTTGGCCAATCTCTATCAGAAACAATTCTATAGATATGATGTCTCTCACTCAAAGTACATTCCTTTGAAGATCCTTCTTGCATAAAATTTTCTAATCTAGACATAGACTCTCAATATCCAACTCTCAATATGGAAACATTTCCATATTTGCCATATGACAACTCATTCTTAATAGAATCTTATCTATTCATAATAATGTCGATATGGTCCATCCAATACCATACTTCCAACTACTCACAAGCAACCAATCTTCAGCAAACTTTGGATCGTCCTTTGATAGTTGTTTAATTATTTTAGTCAAAACTGATTCTAGTCCTTTTTCCATTTTAATACGCTAGACATTTGGAAAATTTTAGAATGGTCAAATATTATATCATTTTCAATCGATCCTATACCCGAAGCGTATGGGACACGATGCATAATGTCTTACATAAAGATATGATACTTTATCAATTTTCTGCCATAATATTTTATGTGTCACGTTCTCTTAATTCGAACTATGAAGAGGGATGCTGTAATCATAATCGAAATTTAAGAACTCACTATGTATCCTTGACTAAATTTATTAACATTCCACAATCTAAGCCTTTAGATTTGAAATGAAGCATAATATTCTCTCCCTTAATTATAGCAAAACAACTTTTCAACCCTTACGACTTTGCGAAGTATAACTCTTGTTTTCTATAATTAATATTGCTAACTTGCCATAATAATCATACAAGCATAACACTTATGCTCCCATTATCATGATGATTATTATCATATAAGCATAACACTTATGCCCCCACTAGCTTCAACATGTATTCAGAAAATAGCTGAACTTCCAGAAAACAATGCTTATTGAATTTCATAAGTTCATATTTCTAATACTTGATCTAAGCTTCTTAAACTTATACACCGTTGTCTTAGAAAGCTCACATATGTGTCTAGACAAATTCAAAACTTATGTTACTAAGTCCCAAATGTTCAGACTTAATTGCCAAATCTCACAATTTGAACTATGCAAAGGGATGTCGTAACCATAATCGAATTTGAGAATACAATTTTCACAATTGCTATCTTTTTAAAATCTCTCTTAGTGAAAGCATTTCCTCACAGTCATTTTCATGAATGAGGGAATCTTATGACACTTAGATTTTATGGTGTATGTGTTCCTATCCATGTGAATTTGTCAAAACCAAAGTTTATGACAAATCCAAACTCATATGGACCAAACTTTCTTAATCTTGATTTCTTGCCTTATGGTATCACGAGTGCCCACCATGTCTTCTAAGTAGTTCAATAACTTATCCTTACATATCAATGTACTTTCCATCGATCAAGGTGCTTTGTCTTTATACATTCAAATGAGAACTCATAGAACTCACATGCATAATTAACTCAATTGGAATGACACAGAAACAAAATAATGTCAACACGATAGGTTGTAAACCTCAAGTCGTGTGCTAGTGATGATCGATAAGGTTTATTCTTGATTTGTTCTTGAAACCTTTCAAAACCATTAAGACTCCCATTGACTCCTTGACATATAAGATTCTCTTGTCAAGAAACATTCCTTGACAAAACAAATATTCAAGAGTTAGTGTAGTTCTTATCAAGACAAAAAACTTCACATAATTGGTCCTAGTTGGTCTTTGTCTTATCCAAGACAACACAACTTACCAATTTCAAATGTGCAAGAATAAGAAAACTTTTTCAGATTCCACATTTGTTGAGTGTTATAAACCTTCTTGAGACTTGTCACTTAATTCACAATCTTGGAGTATAACTCTAAGACTTGATATTGGAACGAAGTATGATTGACTTCTTGATTTAACCATTTCCACAATTCTCGATTCCTCTTCTCAGACATACAAATGTACTAAGACTCACTTAGAGGATCAATTGAGATATGGTTCTTAATCATTAAGACTTATCATAAAACATAATAAAAGGTACTCTCCGTTCTTCTTAGAATAGAGAAACCTTTATCTTTCTGCCTACTTGATTCTTCTTATTCGTTCTGCTATTGATTGAAACTCTTTCAATCAACTCAGAATTATACTCAATCTTATAAGTATAACCATATTCACTAAACATTAGTAAATCATGACGAATATCTTTGTCACTCTTGTGGTAGACTTGATCAACGTACGACCTAGTGTACTTGATCTCCTAGTCCTTCAATTGACACTTTGTCAAGGAATTAGTCTAAATTTCCCAAATGTGAAAGTTTTTCATTTATCATACAATACTCATTGCATGATTCCAAGTTTCTGTCCAATTGAAACTTGGGCGATGAGAAACTCTCCTTATTTGCTAAATTCTTGTCATTTCCACAAATAACATAATTAAGAATCAAATCCATTATTTCTAATAATAGAAACCTTCAAACATCAATTTTTCATACACGCCATTGCAAGGATAAATAAATAATATAAAATCAAAATTTGTTTTATTGCGGAATAATTAGTCCTTACAATGCAATTCAATTGAAAAACTATGTTAATACATATTTCTTAGCAATCTATTCTAACTCCAAGTAGTAGCTCAAGAATCTAATATTTAAGTAATGCGACCGAAATCCATTTCTTCACGATTAGATTCAGCTCACTTCTTCCCTTAAGCTTCCTCTCTTTTCTTCGATCCTACAAAACATCAAAATGTAATCTTATCACATCATGTATCAAGAATCTAGAATAGGAACTTAAAAGAGTTAGTTAATGGATTTTACCTGAAGTAGAGCCATACATCTTGACTCTCCCATCTCTTAGATCTCTCAGGTAATAGGTCAGTTTCGTCTCAAATGCCCCTTATCTTGGCAATAAAAACAAATGGGCTCTTTTGGAATGGCACAAGGAACTATCTCATAATTTACCTTTTCTGGATCTCCAATGTCACCATTTTCAATGTCCATTGAAGTTTGGGAGTTTGATTCACCAGACAAATTTGCTCGACTAGCTCGCCAAATCATTGCTGATTCAACTGCTATAAGCAAATAGGTAAAATCAATGAGGGTCACGTCATGATCCATCATATAGTACTCTCTAACGAACTCACTATATGATTCAGGAAGCGACTGAAGAACCCAGTCAACAGCCAACTTACCTGAAATCTCGACACCTAACATCCTTAACCTATCAATGTGTGATTTCATCTCTAAGACGTGTACACACACAAGTTTCCCGTGTTTACTTGGCCAAAGGGCTTGAGTGAGCTTGAACTTTTCAAGCCTTCGAACTTGTGGGTTAGGGAGAATAATTGGAGAAGGTGGAGGTAGTGAAGCATGATCTCTTGTTCCTCGATCATATCGTGGAATATCATCTTCGTTTGGAAAGCTTGTTCCATGGGATTTAGGAAGACCATGATTTTCATAACTAGACATCTACAAAACGGGAGAAAATTCAAGTTAAGTTGATTAGAATCGTTGATGTGACACCCAAATGAAACATCGAGGCTAGGATCCAACACAATACTCTGCAACCTAGAAGAGGGATGCAATAATCTAGTTGTAGAATATTTGAAGGTAGGTAAATGACGATTTACCAATTTCCACCATGAAAAACGAAAAGGTAATTTAAGTTTCAAATCTATTGAAAACTCCTAGATCTTTTGAGATTCATTGAACTTTTCAATGGCATGTTTAAATCTCGATATGCCCCTCGATTTGTGACTGGGATGTCGAGGATCACAAAACAGGGCGTGAATAACCATTAGGGGTGTTCAACGGGTAATTTTTTTGGGTTTCGGGTAATTCGGGTTGGGTAATTCGGGTTTTTCATGTTAGAAAAATTACCCGTTACCCTACCCAAACTAAATTCGGGTAATTCGGGTTTGGGTAATTCGGGTGTTACCCGATATATATATATATATATATATATATATATATATATATATATATATATATATATATATATATTGAATTTCACCTGGAAATAAATTTAATGTAGTAAATGCGTCGTGCTTTATTAGTCTTGTTTATATAAACAAACGAGACATAAACGAAGTTACTCAAGCTTTGAACATTGAAATTTTTTAGTCAATAATACATGAGATATCAAGTAATTTTTTAACAACTTAATCTAATCTAATAAGATGTTAAAAAACAAATACCTAAAGATCTTAATTTAAAAGTTTAAAATGTTTAAGATAAATGTAGCCATAAGTTTTGTCATGTTCTGAAGTTTCGTCAAGATAATGAGTTTGTTAGTTGCAATAAAAACTATAATCTAGAAAACAGTTAAGTTTTAAAGAACGTGCTGATATATAAAAATTACTTTTAATATTGTTAGTGTCGTATTCCCATAATAAATATATTTATGTTTTACTATAATGATAGTTAGTTTAAGCGTGATCAAATACCTACTATATAGTACAAGCTTTACAAAAAAATGAATTTTTAAAATAATTTGGGTAATTCAGGTATACCCGAAACTCAAAAAATGTACCCTTTACCCGACCCAAAAAAAAGTCGGGTAACCCGATTACCCGGAAAAATTTACCCGATACCCGAAAAAATCGGGCGGGTAATTCGGGTATCGGGTATTTTCGACAGGGCTAATAACCATGCAAACTTATATGGTGCCCCCAATGCTACAGTCACCTATTTGATGTGTCGTTTAACCACACACGCTCCATCGAACTATGACATACATTGAGTCGTCCTTTCCCACCTTTGCTTAGAACTCAATTAGTGTGCCGGTTAACCACACACGCTCCACTAACGTCTTAGCAAGGGTACAAAGTGTAATTTCATGGAATTGCATCAATTCACTTTTTCCTAAAGTAACTAAGATTGGGAATTTTGTAAACATTTAGTTACTTTATTATTCATTATACTTTTAATGAGGAGAGGGTTTGCCCTATCCTACCCGTTCGGCTAACGACCCTCCACCAATCAAGGAAGCGGTGGGTGAGAGTGGACACCCATTAAACGACCATTTTATAGGCCATAACCTTATACCCCCTTATAGATCGGCTTCGTGAATGAGGCCTACTAACGGTAAGACTAGCAGTTTAAGTTATACATATATGATATTAAACTTTTAATATTATATATAGTATAATGGTGTATTTTACGCTTTTAAAATACTAGGTGGTTTAATTTAATAAATTACACTTTTAATTTGATTAAATATAAACCATATGATTATGGATTTATTAACTCTCTTTTAATTTTACTTTTAATTAATTTAACAAAACCATAAGGGTGTAATTTGAACTTTTCAAAACTATGGGTTTTAGAATTTAGACTTTCAAAATTAAACCTTTTAATTAAACAATTTAAATTCCAAAACTTGAGGGAAAATTTTGAAACTTTTCAAAACATAAACAAGAGCATTCTAGATCAAATTACAAATAATAATAATTAACCAATTAATTAGTAATTATCTAAATATGACCTAATTCAGTTTCTTGCAAGATAATCTATCAAATAATTCAAATAAATCAAGTTTATCACATAAGGAAATGATTACTAATTAATTTGACAATTATCTTTTATTTTGGTAAGGATATCTTTTAAATTAAACAATTAATTTAATCTAATCCCTTAAATCTTCTAGAATTCGAAATTATGGGATGGGATAAATCAAAATCTTTAATTACCAAATTTAAACATTTAAAGGATAATTACAAGATATGACATTATCCAAATCCCTAAAATTTAGGATCTAATCTTGGGGAAGGAGGCAATTTCAAAATCCAAGGGATTTCGAAATCTTGGAGGCTAAGGAAAGGGTTTGGGAAACCCTAGCCAAATTTTGAAAATCAGGGTTCAAGAACCCTAATTTTTTGAAAATTCATGCCTCCTAGGGTTTATTGGCCATAAACCCTAATATGTCAAGTTCATACATTTGAATAATGCTAATTGAAAACAAAAACCAATGGCTCTGATACCACTGATGGCTTTTATACAAACAATCCTATGTGTGCATGCAACCCTAGAGCTGGATCTATGTTTTCACTATTAGTTATATAACTTTATGAACACAAAAAGAAACCTGGCATGCTAGTACTATTTCTCGAAATCCAGATAGAAGAATAGAATACATACCATTTGTTGTTATATAGAGATAACAAGTAGTTCCTTGAATCTCCTTAGCTTTGAAAGCAAGTACCACAAGTGTAGTACCTCTAATGCCTCACAAACACACTAGGTGAAAGGATGAATATGGGAGAGAGGAGAGAAGGGTATCTTGCCCTAGAATTCGTCCCTTTTAGGGTTTCCCAAAGCTTAGACGAAATCTTAGTGCCTTAGGGTGCTATTTATACTTAAGGCTAAATAGGGTTTCAAGGTGTAAACCCTAATCCCTTAGCTTAGGGCCGAAGCAAGTCCATGGACTCCTTTCCTTAAGCCCTTGGACGAAAACTCCTAGATTCTTCTAGGATTTTCGTTCAAGCCTTAATAAAGGTGATCCAATGGCCCAAAGCCTCAACTATTGAATAATTACAAAATAGCCCCTGTACTTTCAGTCAGTTCCTTTAATCCCAATATTAATTCTAAATAATTTTTGATTAAATACTAATTAATAATATGATTCCAAATTAATATATTATTCATATAATATATTAACAAATCATATTTATACCCTAATTTATTATTCTTAACAATAAACCAACCTCTCTCCTCAACAATCATCCTGTCTAGTCACCAGTGTGAAGGTAACCCAAAAGGACCATGCACAATCGGGTCAAGTACATACCAAAATAGTTATGGACTTAGACACTAATCTAACAGGGACACCTAGTGTTTTAATTCAAGTATAAAGTTGACAAAAACGAAACAATGAAAAATGAGTAATCAGTATGGTGATAAATAGAAAGTGTTTTATTTATATTCATATGTTTTGATACCATATTAGATTCATTTACTCTTGTGTGTCACTTTGCGTGTTTTGACTTCCATAATAACTAGGTTATTATTTCGGAATGACTAAGTTATTCAAACCATCCACGGTCGGTCATATGTTGGAAGTAGATATGAATCAAGACTGTCATGGGTTGGCTTGTAAAGGTCCAAGTTGGTGGACAAAGTTGTGCTACAACACTCATGAGTGCTCATAAGTTCTGAGTATTGGATTCAACCCGAGCTCATTTGAATCACTTCATGGATTTCATCACGAGTTATCATGAGACGATAATATCTTATATTCTTCAAACCTAGAGATATGAGTTGTTACTATGAGTTGGTTGTACATTGATTGCACGTAAATGCATTCGGTAACTCGATGTTATAAATGTGCCTTTGTGTATGATTTAACAAGTAGTAGAACAATCCATATGAGTCGAAGTTTATCCATTCCTTTTACCTTTGGGATAAAAGCGATATTTGTGGGCCCCTCGATGATTTAGCGATGACACATGTGAGTGCTTGGCCAAGCCAGGACTGATTTGATTTGTTCAATTAGTCATCATAAATCGGAAATTGGGAAACAACAAATGGACTAAGAGAATGATTATAATCCATGTCTCAGTCCATATGATATCTAGAATGGAGGAATATATGATCCCTTATCTAATGCACAAGTCATTGACAAGGTCAGAGTTCGACAACGACTTTAAGAGCTACGATTGCTAGTTAGGTTTTGAAGTCATACTCAATAATAGTTTTAGACTTATCCAAGTGGGATACTGTTGGATTAATGTCTAAGTCCATAACTATATTAGGTATGTACTTGACCCGACCCGGCATGGTCCATTTGGGTTGCACTTCACCGACACAATTTATATGGATAGTCTTTTGAGAATAGTATATTTATGATTAATATTAATATATTATAAGTCCTAATATATTAATATGGAATCATATTATTTAATTAGTATTGATTAAGAATTAATTTAGAATTAATTAAGTGATCAAAAGGAACTAATTAAATATGGACTCTTATATATATGGAATGGGCCAAGCTCATTTAGGTTGGGCTAAGCTATCATGGATGGTCCATGGAGCTTTTAACCCATGGATCCTATGTAAATGAAAGGTCATGGGTATTAGGGTTTACACGGATGTAACCCTAATCCTCCATAATATATAAAAGGGGTCCTTGGCTAACAAAATTGGCACTAGTGTATGGAAATAAGAGTGGGCCGATTTAGTGTGCATACATATTCTCTCAAGTTCTTCCAAGGTGTTTTGGTGATTTGTGATTCTACTTGAGGCTTCCACACTATTGGGGCTAAGCTCTTAAAGCTTGAAGACATCAAGCTACATCAAAAGGTATGTCATCTAACTAGAACTTCGTGGTATAGGTGCTTCATAATATGCTAGTTAGGATGAAACCTTGGAATATTTAATATTTGCATGTGTAATAGAGAAAACATAGATCCAAGGTTTATAGGGTTGCATGTACACCATAGGAGTGTTAGAATGCTCAAAATCCATCATGCTCAACATGACTAAACTCCTAAAGCCATTCTGGGGTGAAGCTTTATTGACAACTTGCTCTCTAGTAAATAGGTCACCTTCCGTTCCACTGAATTTTGAAGTTCTAGAGAAGATATGGACGGGTAAAGACATATCATATTCTCACTTGAGAGTATTTAGGAACAAGGCGTTTGCACATGTATCAAGTGAATTATAGAAGAAGTTGGACCTCAAATCCACTTCATGCATATTTATTGAATATTGAGATAAAGAGTTCGGGTACATGCTATGGGACCCAGAACTGAAGAAGGTTATTCGAAGTAGAGATGTGGTTTTATATGAAACCAATATTACGATTTCAAGGCATCGATTAATGAGCAACCAGGCTCCAAAGTTTCAGAAATAATATATGAAAATACAGAAGATGTTTCCACTGAAGAAGAGGATGAAGAAGTCGATGATTCAGATCAAGAAAGTTGAGCAGGGGAGCTTCCACTCCTGGATAATTCAGTTCCATTGCCAGAATTTACAACGATATGAACGAGTCTGTGCTCCATCAAGAAGATATCCGACTTCAAACTACATCCTTCTTACCAGCGAGAGGGAGGCAAAGAGCTTTCAAGAAGCTCAATCTCATATTGACAAAGCAATTTGGCAGAAGGCCATGGAAGAAGAAATGAATTCTTTGAAGAAGAATCAAACATATGAGTTGGTGAAACCCCCCAAAGGAAAGAAAGCCTTGAAAAAGAAGAGGTTTTCAAGTTGAAGAAAGACAAAAAGGGAAATACTATGAAGTATAAGGCGAGACTCGTTGTCAAAGGTTTCCAACAAAATGAAGGAATCAACTTTTAATGAATTTTTTTGCCGGTTGTGAATATGATGTCTATTCGAGTTGTACTCGGATTAGTTGCCAGTCTAGATCTTGAACTTTAGCAAATGGATGTGAAAACAGCCTTTCTCCATGGTGATTTTAGATAAAGAAATACACATGGAACAACCCGATGGTTTTAAAGTCCCAAAGAAAGAGCATCTCATCTGCAAATTAAAGAATAGCCTTTATGGTCTTAAGCAAGCCCCAAAGTAGTGGTACAAGAAGTTTGATTCATTAATGATGAATCATAAGTACAAGAGAACCATTACAGACTACTGTGTCTATCTGAAGAAGTTCCCAGATGGGAAATTTGTCATCCTTTTGCTTTACATGTAACACCCTGATTCTCAGGTATTGATTTATGTATGAACCTTTTTGGTTTTTGGGTCTACTCGACGAGTTGGCAGCCCTACTCGTCGAGTAGTAGCGGGTTGGTCCGCGTGTTTTAATGATCTACTCGGCGAGTCCAAGAGCGGACTCAATGAGTAGGAGCTGGCAGATGAAACCCTAGATTTTAGGGCATTTCACCCTATTTAAAGGATCATTGGCCTCCCCCAGCCTCCCCTTTACTGCTTCTTGTCCCTCTCAAACCCTAAATCGAGTGTGTGTACTTTTGGTGTGTTCAAGCTTGGAGGAGGAAACACTTAGGGAAAATCAAGCAAGTAGAGGCAAGAACTCGTGGGATTCAAGATCTACATCAGTGGACATTCTCTTGAAGGTATTAGACTGTTTTCCTTGGCTCATGTTCATCAAAAATATCTTTTGGATGGGTTTTATGAAAGGCTTATTATGTATAAGCTAAGATGTAAGGTTGTAACCTCAGATCTGGATTCCCTTTGACCTCTACATTGATAAAGCTATCAACTTTGCCTAGTAGGAGCCTTCCCTCAAGTGTGAGACTTCATTACAAGCTTAGTTTTGTCATTTAAGGGCTTTAAAGCCTTGCATGCACGTAAAGTTTGCAACTTTACATGATAAGCATGCCTAAGGAGGTTGGATCTAAAATCTGGAACCTTTGCATGGCTTAAAAAGCATCTGTTTGAATGAAGGATAGAAGGAACTCGGCGAGTCGCATGATTGACTCGACGAGTCATATGAAGATGGTCTAGAACTCGACGAGTTGGATGAACAACTCGACGAGTCCGATGAAGATTGTCAAAGACTCGACGAGTGAGTAGAGTGACCCGATGAGTTGGTTAGGGGTTTTCCCAACCGTTGGATGCGTGTGAGCTTGTCGAGTTGCAAGGGGGAAAAACTCAACAAGTGGCCGTGGAGCTTCGACCGCAAACCTTAGGAACACAATGAGTCACTCCGGTGACTCGGTAAATGAGCAAGTATTACAAGGAACTCGGTGAGTAGCTAAGGGTACTTGACGAGTTGAGGTCAGCATGGACTGTTGACCTTGACAGTTGACTTTGTCTTTTACCATGGGTTAACTAGATGACTTGTGGAGAACATTTTGGAAAGATTGGAAATTTACAAGTATGATTTACAATGAATATAGGTGGTGGAGTTCGTGGCAGTGATCCAGAAGTTTGAGCCTATCTTACGAGTCGACAGTTGCGAGGTGAGTTATCCTCACTATATTAACAGGGTCTAAGGCACCAAGGTCGGCCCTTTATGGACTTTATTTGGTTATGGTGTGATATGCTTATGCGTAGTGACTTGTTTAGGTCAATGTTCTGGTTATAGGATGATGCTATGTTAGTGACCAGTTATGTCTATACCCCGGTTAGTGGGGATGTTCCTATGAGTAGTGATATGATAGATTAGTTTGACTGTTATGTGATATGAGCTAGCATATGATATTTATATGCACATGTTTGTTTGTTGATTCGGATTTGGGTTGAGGCGGTCCTTCTTTGTGTTGTAGGCCAACATACCTGGTGAGCGGTCCGGATAGGTTGTAGGCCCTGCGAGGCGGTCCAGTCATGCCGAAGGCTCGAGAGTGGTCCAGATAGGTTGTAGGCCTTGCAAGGCGGTCTAGTCAGGATGAAGGCTCATCGTGCATGTTGTTCTGTATTGTTATATGTTATGATTATATTGGCATGGAGTTGTAAGCTCTCGGGCTTACATTTCTAGTTTATTGTTTCAGGTACTTCTGGTGACCGAGGGAAGGCAAAGGCTTGATTGTACCGCTCCTCATGATTTGTTTATGTTTTTGGGAAAAACTAATAGCTGTCATGATTTTATGGATTGATACTGGGATACTTTGATAATTACTAATTTGAAAACAACATTGTAATGATGAATGGTTTTAAATGTTTTGAAAAAGTTTTAATTTGGCATGAAATTTTTGGGCATTACACTACATGGATGATATGTTGATAGTAGGTCAAGATGCAACGATGATCGACAACTTGAAGAAGGATCTATCTAAGTTCTTTGATATGAAACACTTAGGCCCAACACAACAGATTGGCATGAAAGTTATTCATGATAGAAAATCAAGAAAATTGTTCTTATCACAGGAACAGTATGTTGAACGTGTGATCAAAAGATTCAACATGGAAAATGGCAAGCCCGTTGGTACACCCTTGGCTAATCACTTCAATTTGAGTAAGAAAAATTGTCCATCTTCTGAGAAAGAAAAAGAAGAGATGAAGGAAATCACCTATTCCTCAGCCAGAGGAAGTCTTATGTATGTAATGGTGTGTACAAGACTAGATATTGCTCATGTTGTCGGTGTTGTGAGTAGATATCTAGCTAATCCAGGAAAACAACATTGGGAAGCAGCCAAATGGATACTTTGATACCTGAAGGGTAGTTTAAAACTATGTTTATGCTATGGGGGAGCAAAGCCAATCATAGAAGGTTATACAAATGCCGATATGGCATGAGATCTTGATAATAAGAAATCTACATCAAGTTATATTTTTACTTTGGCAGGAGGAGCTATCTCATGGCAATCCAAGTTATAGAAGTGTGTCGCATTGTCAACAACAGAAGCTGAGTATATTGTTGCCGTTGAAGCTCGGAAGGAGCTTATATGAACGAAACAGTTTCTTCAAGAATTAGGCTTTCCACAAGAAGAGTACATCTTTCATTGTGATAGTCAGAGTGCTATGGACCTCAACAAAAACCCGATGTACCTTTCCCGCACAAAAACATATTGATATCCATTATCACTGGCTTAGAGAAGCAATTGAGGGATAAGAATTAAAGTTGTTAAAGATTAATACCAACAACAATCTTACAGACATGTTGACAAAGGTGGTAACACAAGAGAAACATAAACTATATGCTTACATAGTTGGGATGATGATTGTTGTACGGAGACTGGAGGGGGAGATTTGCTGTGTTCTAGCCTCCAAAGCTATAATAGCCATCTTTGTTGACAAAATGAAACCTAGGGTGACAAAGTCTTCCAACCCTATGATGAACACGGTAAATGAACGCAACATGAATAGTGGCCACCAGGACTATAAATAAAGACTTCATTCTTCAGTTGTATACATCCCAAACATAGAGAGTTGAAGCATAACACTTAGAGTGAGAGTGTTAGAATTAATGGTTGGTTTTTTGTAATAGTTGAGTGTGAGAGTTGCTCTTCCTATTGTAATTCTATTTTCATGTTTAATAAAATAGTTTTCCAACCCCAACAGATTCGTCATTTTTGTGAGCTCCGTGTTATACTCCATCTTCTCTTTGTTATCATTTATCGTTGTTGTGTTGGTAATCTGTCCACCATTTTTATCCTCTGTGTTTGTTATCAAAAGTCATTGATTCTGATTCTGAAACTCACATGAGTTCACCATGGATATGGACTTGATTCTGGGAATATAGTCCATTATCTAATCCATAGACATCAATGAAATCATCCTTTGTACCAACATTCAAAGGTTCTACAGAATAACATAAATAAGAAGATAAAATGAAAAGAATTGAATGTTCTATGTACGCTCATCAATAATACAACCTGGGAGAAGACATTGGTTGTGGTTGGGTATGATATCTAAAGATGAAGACAGTAAATGTCTTGAGATGATGTCCATCCATGGTCACCCGTCAAATCCATTATGATGTTGCTCTAGCGGTGTTGAGATCAAATCGTAAGTGACATTGCATCATGTCTCCGGAAACCTACTTCATATATTTTACCAATTAACTAAAAGTAAAGAATAAAAGAAAAACAAAAGTTAAGATTAATGTTCTTTTGTAAGACTTTACGTCATTACTACCTTAACTCAAGTGGAGGCAAATGGTTAGGAAAAGAAAAACAGTCTTCTTCTTTAGCATAATTATCTTCATAGATTGACAAATTTCTTATAGCATATTGACTTTCCATGCTTGATTTGTTTGACTTTTTCTAACTCTTTGTGTTTAGGATGCCTTACAACTGATAGAAGAAGCTCATTTTATATTAAATCCACCCACTATTTCATCTTCTCCATTTAACGTTTTCATCATAGGGTAGAAATAAATTTTGTCATCCTAGGAAGAAAATGGTTCCATAAAAAATGGTGGGCTCCTAGATGGAAGCTGAAATTCAACAAATTAACATGTGCAATCATTCAACAAAGAACATTATAGTCAACATAAGCATTTCTTGAAAGTTGTTATTGACAGTTTGTTATGTTTATTTATTTATTTATTTTTCTGGTTTGGACTTGTAGATGGAGGCTGGAAGTCAACAAATCTCCCCATCCTAGGAAGAAAATCGTTGCATTCTTTTCCTTTTTGTGCACCATATTTATTTATGCTAAACCTAACTAATAGTTGCACAAAAATTTTGTAGTTGCAAATAATACAAATTTTTTTTTTTTGCTCTTTGGAGTCGAAATCGAGTAGTGGCCCACAACCCCCCGCGACACCTACCAGTTCCTCCATCGGGTGTATAGATGGTTACATCGTGTTGTAACTATCATATTGTACCTATAATTTCTTTCTTATGTGAGACATGTTCCAAGGTGTACATATGGTTATGATTCAACTGTCAAAGTATACCTATTGGCAGTAGACTTATTTTATTGGAATTGTGGAAGTGAAATATGCTGAGTAAATTGGAAGACTAGATGCTAGTATAGTTCTGTTGGAAAGAACTATCGTAACAACCCGGGCACAGTTACTCTTTGTATTCTGGATGTATTTTGATAACAACTTGTTAACCGTGGTTTGATGTAATATCTCCCTAGTTGATGTTTATAAGAAAAATGGGTCTATTTTATGTTGAATTTGTCGGGTTTTAAAGTGGTGGTTCATTTATTTATTGAAACGGTGTAGTGAGGGGAGGAAAAACTTCGTCGTCGGTGACGTTGGAGTGAAGTGTTTTTTACTTGCATAATAAATATGTAAATCAATTTCAATTATCAGTAACATATTAATTACAACCAAACAAAAATAATAAATATTGAAATAGAATATCAAAATAAAAATGAAATAGTAATTTTACATCGCGAAACAAAATCAAATTATAAGCCATACAATAAATTAAACCCATAAGAAATAAATTGAAACAATAAGGATATCCCCCAAGACCACAAGACTATTTATGTAATTTAGTCGAAAATATATATGCTTAGACAATAAATGATATATGGTGGCCTTTACGTATTGTTTATTTATTCTTTTTTAATTCTCATTTGTTTTTGAATGTTTTGAAATATTGAGGATAGGGGTGCAAACGAGCCAAGCCGAGCCTGAGTTTGGCCTAAACAAGCCTTTATATAATATTATTTATATATATTAAAATAAAAACATATTAGGGGAATTATTAATTTCGGGTATTAGTACACGATCTTTTTAATGAGCTCGAGCCGAGCTTAAGCTTATTTAGGCACGCCCGATAAAAACGAGTCGAGCTCGAGCCCGAGTCGAGCTTGTATAACTCTTTACGAGCTCGAGCCGAGCTCGATAAAAGAAAGCTTGAATCGAGCTTGCCGAGCTCGAGCTCAAGCCTCATATAACTTAAACGAGCCCGAGCCTGGCCAGGCTCGGCTCGGGCTCGTTTAAGTTATATGAGGCTTGAGCTCGAGCTCGGCAGGCTCGATTCAAGCTTTTTTTTATCGAGCTCGTAAAGAGTTATACAAGCTCGGCTCGGGCTCGGGCTCGACTCGTTTTTATCGGGCGTGCCTAAATAAGCTTAAGCTCGGCTCGAGCTCATTAAAAAGATCGTTTACTAATACCCGAAATTAATAATTCCCCTAATATGTTTTTATTTTAATATATATAAATAATATTATATAAAGGCTTGTTTAGGCTCGCGAGCCTAATCGAGCTTTGTGACATAGGCTTGAGCTCGAGCTCGGTTAATAAACAAGCTTAATATTAAGCTCGAGCTCGGCTCAGGCTCGTTTAAAATCGGTTTCGAGTCGAGCTTTTAACGATTCGATCCCGAGTAGTTCGCGAGTAGCTTGGTTCGTTTGCACCCTTAATTGAGGATTAGTCAAATCATGGTAGAAGGGGATGTGCGGTCGTGGGAGCTTTAGCTTTAACATGATCATTAGGTCAAGTCTTTCTTGTAGTTGACTTGAACTTCATGAGAAATGTTTTAATTAATGTTTGAAATTCATCTATATCCTTGTATTCTAACTCAAACTCTACAAAATTTGATCGAATTTGTATGTACAATCTAAATAGTCATAAATAATATAACATAAGATGATACAACAATGGCTACTCATTTTCTCACATCAACATGGAATCCTCCGACATTATCACCAACAACGAATACTTCACTTTCACTCGAATCCTACCACCCTCCATACATAGCTTCGCTCCGGTTACCACCCAATACCCAGGTGGATTCTCCGGTCCCCTAACCATTTCCTTCGTATCAACAAAACTCGACATTTTCGGTTCACCCGAAGGTGGCCCACTTGGATAAATAGCTGAGTTCAAATCCACCTTCACCGGCTGATCAGCCGGTGAAAGCCCCGTACTAAACGGGGAACTCATCAACATCGACAGCATTCCCGATTTTCGGGAATGCGTCGAAGGTCCGTCCCATTCGGACCGTCGGATCTTTGCGAACTTCACCATCGCAAACCCTAATCGGAGAAAAAGAACCTTTTTCATACCGACCCCTTTCACCTCAAACCATGCCTTGGTCACAATTGAAGCCGAGTCATCATCAATCCGAGTCTCACTGTATTCAACCGGGGCGGTGCACACGTGCGAGAAGATGGCCCACTTGACTGGCTCCACGTATCCCTTTCCGGAATGTTCCTCACAAAGTTCATTGCTAAAATCATCAAAAAGTTCGAGTGATTTTGGAACGGTGGATAGATGTTGGAGATGAATGGCCAGTCGATTGCTTTTCCGGCCTTCTAAATACAATCGTACACCGGTTACGGGTCGGTTGCCGGAATCAACCTACAAATGTACAACCATCAATGCATGTCGTACAAACAACGATGCGTATATGAATTTGGTTAAAAAGAGGTTTACCTTTGTGGTGTTGATGTGAAGTCGAGGACCTAAGAATGTGAACTGAAGTGATGGCATTGATGGTGTTTTCCGGCGAGCTGCTAGCGGCAGATCGCCGTATATGGGAGCCCATTGCCGCGGTAACTGGAACTCGAGAAATTGCTCGAGTTCCTCTATTGGAGGTTTATCTGCAAAATGTAATAATTGATCAAAAAACCTAGCAATCAATCAATGAGCAAAATGCTGATAAAAGAGAGGGAAAAATACGCATACTTTCACCATCTTATTGAATTAGTCACTTGGCTATTTCTTGTAGCAACTAAAGCATTATTCTTTTTTGAGTGTTAAAAAAATTCTCTATGGTTGCACGGTTTTAATATTACTATTTTATTGATTTCACCACGGAACTTTATCATAACAACCATAAATAAAGTTAATAGTTCGGTGGCTAAATCAATAAAGAGGTAAAAGTAAGTTTATCTTTTTTTTCCCTATTTCAAAACTAGGCAACCAGGGAATATGGCCTTTTAAATGGTCAAACAAAATTATAATGGTTTAATCACTACAAAAAATAGTTAAAGTGCAAAATCGATTAGAAAATAGTTAAATAGCAAAATCACAAAATACATAAAAATGATGGAAGTACAAGCTTTTTGTTTCCTGTATTTATCCCTTTTCCGAAAATGTCATAATGGGTAACGAGCTATTGTTTTTTTTTCTTCACAAAATACCATTGTTTTAAAAAACTACCATGAGAACGTAAGCAACTGCACCATTTTGTTCACTAATTACTTTATTTCTATGGTATTTAATGGTATTTTGTGAACAAACCGTTCTTTCTAACGGTACCTTTTTAAAACAACGGTACAAAAACAATTAGTATGTTACTCATTTATGACTTTGTAAAAACGGTAACGGTAAAATATGTTTTTTTAACAGTTAAAAAACATTATAATGGTTTTATCACTACAAAAAAACTAGTTCTAAATTGATAATATGATGAAAATATGTTGTGTTTTTGTGTAATTTGCCTTGATACAAATGTTAGTACTTACATCGAAGGTAGAGATTAATCGCATGAGTAAGAAAGCCGCTACCACGAACACCATTTAAAAGGGAAACAATTGGAACAAATGACATTGAGATGACATTTGGTGATTGTGATACAGTCGAAAGCCAACCATTGTGACTTTGGTTGTTGTCTATACCTCCTCGACGAACATGTATGCTTAATAAATCCTAAGTAAAAAAGAAAACAATCAAATATTGCACATTAGCTTTAGCCAAATTCCATTGTGTTTTTAATGATTCAGATTTAGCCCCTTGGCTATTTTCAATAGTGATAAACAATTATAATATATATATATATATATATATATATATATATATATATATATATATATATTTTATAAAAGTAACATTATCTCGGTCACCCGGTTTGATATGATTAGATATAGAAAAACACAAGGTACTTTCACCATTGCATCAATTAGCCACTAAACTACTACTTTTTTTTTTATGATTATTTATTGTTCAATGGCTTAATCGATAAAATTGTGAAATTACGTTGTGTTGTTCTATATCTTGTCATATTAATGGTCAAAAATAGTATGATGGTTTAATCACTACACATGACTAAATCGATAAAATGATGAAAGTACAAGTATTCTTCTATATTTTTCCCTATATCCCTTCATGCCCCAACTAATATCACTAGAAAAGAAAAACTACGAGCTTACGTCCTTCTTCGAGAGTGATATAATTGATGGTCTTAGCGAGTTCATGACAACCTGAGGAACGTCCCAAGCTACCATTCGTTCTTCCTTTTGCTTTGATGACTTCTCCGGGGGCAAAATGGGTATTTCATTTACTTCCTCGGATAATTTTTTGTCCGCTAATTGCTTGAGAATATCCCGAACTTGTCTTGGCTCGAGATCTGAAGTTTGTAGTTGTTTTAGATAAATTACATCTTTGCCACCCATCTTAACCCCAACCACGATATGTGTACCATATTTATCAATAAACCTATAAACAAAATATCTTGGTCTTAACTACATATTACGCCATGATTTCACCCATTTTTCCTTGTGGAAATTATTCAATTGAAATGAATAGCATCGTACTTTCAGTTTTTGAAATTCGTTATGAAAAATAGTTTGTTTTTTGAAATTGCTTATTTTATGTAATAACTTTGACCAAAATCATTTAAAAATGTGGACGTGGTTAAATGGTAATCGTTTTTGAAAGTTGGATGGTTTTTTTTGTAAAGATTTTTGAAGTTTACTAAACAAATTAGAGATGAGGTGAAAGTGCATTGCTAGTTATTACGAATTTACAACATGGGAAAAAGACAAGGTAGCAAAATATTGAGGTATAAATAATCTAAGGGCAATAGGCAAAACATTAGTTTAGTCTATATTATACGAATTAAACAAATATGATTTCCCTTTTTGCATCTAGAATTATTAGAAGACATTAACGTCTAGTTCAGGAGTTTTAAGCAAATAAAAGAAAAGAAGGGGAAAGAAAGTAAGGAGAGAAAAGAAGAGAAAGGAAAAGAAAACAAATTTGTATTTTATGTTCCCGAATTTAATGTTCAGAAGAACATGTTTTGTGACAAATTCCAAGAAATATTCAAGATTCAAGATTTATTAGCAATGAGGGTCGTACCCTGCAAGTGCAGCAGGATCCCATGAAGAGGGCACTTCACTTTTCACTTTCTCAGATAACGAGATTTGGGCTCTTTGTAGCTCGATGTTATACAATGCTATAAACCAACCATCAAAAGCTACACTTTTTGTTGAAGATGCGTCCTTTTGCCAGCATCCTTTGTAATTAAACATGGAATTGAAGAAACCAGAAGGTATCTTCCCTGATAATGATACGTCCTGATTGAATTGCTCTACCATCTGCAAATAATACCCAATTCCTATCAAATTCATCAATAATTCAAAAGATTCTCTTTCAATTTTGAATATGTGTTTAAAGGTGATTATGATTCAGGTGTTTAAACAAACTCCATGAATTTCAGGTTTAAATTGAGAATTCAAAGTGAGTGGGACTGTTAGAGTACACTTACCTGGTTAAATGAAATAACATCGGAACGGAATCTAGTGCGTTCGCCTTTATCGCACTTGATAGAGGCGGGAACATTGGGAACGACGCCGCCGCCGGGAACCACCAGGTCTTTAGTTAGGGTTCCGTCGAGATCGATAAGGGTCGACCCGGAAGGACCGGGTTTACAGCCATTTAATCGGATATCTAAGGTGAGGTCGTAACCATTTCCAATCACGGACACCGCCTTCTCGGCGGCAGATTGGGGATTGAAGAAATTCGTTATGTAGAAAGACATCGGTTGAGTTTTGGTTTTGGGTTTTGAAATTGAGTAGGAATTAAGAAGTGGGGTTTGATTAAATTTTGAAAAAGATGAATGTAGAAGGAGAAGAACATTGGAATTTCAAGTTCATATGGAGATATTTTTGACCAAGAAATCATTGTTTACCGAGATTGTTGACTTGTTTGATTTGGAGTTTTCCTTCATTGTTTGTACGTGTCCGATACTCGATTAGGCTTAAAAGATTTCCTTGTTCATATCGTTGGTTTTGCCGTGTAAAATGGAGGGTGGAATCAACGGCGACTGGGTGGCTGCAGTTATTGACTGTGCGAACACGGTGGTTTGAAAATTTAGTTTTTACTCGGAGCATCACTAATCGTAAGGCTAAGTAATTAACTGAATAATTTATTATTAATTAGGTTATACTATTTGGAACCACTCGTATAAAAGAAAAATAATATTAATAACTAAAAATGGATCTAGTAAAATCTTGTTTCGAGAAGTTTTTTATTTTGAGACGGTGGGCTATATATAAATAGATTGGGTTTCAACGAAATAAAGTTTAGATCCTATTGGATGTTGATAATATTGGTTATGTTATTTAAGTTATTGGGTTGTGTTTTGGAGTCAAAGGGTAAAATGAGAAAAATAATATACCCGATTTCTTGCATGGATTATGGTTTTTAGTTTAACATGTACTAAGCCAAAATTAATTACATAAGGTTGTAGGGCTCGTCAATACATTTTCGTTCATATAAGATCGCCGAAAATGGAGTAGAAGCAAAGAAGTTATGATTGTTTGAAGTTGGAATGAAATTGGGTGAAACCCGTTCTCACAAGATGAGAAGCATATTCTCACAACGTGAGGAGCATGTTCTCACGAGGTGGGCACATGTTGTCACGAGGTGTGAACTGTGCAACCCAAGCCCACGAATTTTTTTAGGGTTCTTGAGGTATTTAAAGGTAATGATTTATGTTTTAGGGTATTTTCTTAGCCCCCATCACATCTAGAACCCTTTGGGAGAAACTCGCCTCCACCTTCAAGATTTGAGCTCCTTCTTTCTTCTTTCTCCTCTTTTGGATGCTTTTGGTGATGTTTTGATGAAGCATGAAGATCAAGAAGGTTGTTTTGGTTGCAAGGAATGATGTTTCAAGTTTGTATCCATTAAAGGCACTATATTTCTGGACTATTGTAAGTATAATGTTCCAATCTTGCTATCCATTTCTTTAGATCTTTTCATTTGGGGTTTTTGACACTTTTGGTCCATTTTATGGGTGATCTTGGAGTTGAGTGGAGTCCAATATCTTTTCATCAGTTTAGAATGCTTCATGCACCTCATGGACTAGGAAAGTTGTGATCTTTTGCCTTCCCTTTTAGCCATGTAAGTTATCATGGCCCTTTAGATCATTTTGGTGTATTAAAGTTTAGATCTTGAAAGTTTGTGACTTTGTTATGGATAAAGTTGGAAACTTTATCCATCTAAACGTCATGTTGATCAGATATGAGGGTTGGAGACTTGGAGTTAATGGATTAAGTTAAGAAAGGTGCATTTTTGGGTCCCTTTGAGACTTAAAGTATAGACCTTGGTGGTTTGGACGTTCCTAATGGATAAAGTTAGAATCTTTATACATTAAAACCTTGGAGAGGATCAGATATAAGCTTTGGAGCTCCTGAAATCGGAAGGAAATGGATTAAGCTCGTTTGAGCTATTCAGACCGGTCCCCACGGCGTGGCCTTAGGCTGCCACGGTGTGGCGACTAAGGAACCTGTCATAATCCGAAAATTTTAGAGCCAGCAAGGTTTAAACCCCGACCTAGTACAAGTGAATCTATATTGCAATCCTTGTTGCATTGTATTATCTATAACCTTAGGGCTTGTTTAAAGAGTTAACAAAGAAATATGGATTGAAACCTAAGCTAAATTAGGGGATTATAAATGAACATAAGATAAAAGATTAAGGGTTTAAATCATAAATATAGCCGTTAAATAAGTTTTCACCCAAATTAATTAAGGGAGTAAAGAGTTTACGGTTTAATAAAGGGGTTTACGCTTTGTGATTTATTCCAAATTGTGTTTTCGTTTTGCTTTGGTCAAAAACCCATCCATAAAGTGAACAAGATCCATAAACACCCCTTCTAAAGACCCAATTCCGAAAACTCATCACTAGAAGATATTAGATCCGAAAACCCCCTTCAATATATATGTTTATCCATAAACCAATTCATTTCTCAACATCTCATCCGAAAACATTCCTAAATATCTTTGAATCTTATCCAAAGTTAGCCTCCCAATGTGATTACTATTGTAAACCTTACATTCACCGCCTTATGAGTTTCATTCATATTTAAGGTACAAATGAATTCATTTGACACTTACATTTCACTCATATGCTCTCAAAACACATATCAAAGTTCTTCGCATCTGCAAGTAGTTACCCAGAAACCTTCAAACTTTCATAAGAACTTCTTCACAATCAGTAAGTAATTTACATAAACTAATGTTAATTATTAGATATCTAATTTATGCATATAATTATGTGTAAAATATAATTAGGATACGGTTAATTACACATATTCTATCCTGGGAAATCATCGCAACCACATCAAATCTAACCAGAAACACGTACATGAGGTGAGTTCATACACGTATGTTTTCACGCTTTTTAATTGTTTTAGGGGGGGGGGGGGGATACAAGTAAAACACAAGAAATATTATGTTTAAAAATATAAATTGTTTATTTATTTTCTTACCGTAATTTACCGTTAAACGTGAAATTTACTAAATTTGCAAAATATTGTTACTATTGAATTTACAAATGATTTATCAAAAACATGTTGAGATGCAACGATTTTCACACCAACACGGAAAAACAAACTTATAAACTATAATAGATATAATATATGAAACAAATGAACTATTTTACAAAGTACATGATTATAACACGGAAAACAAAATTATAAACTATAATAGGTATAGTTTATGGAACAAATGATCAATATTACAAAATACATGTTAACATGTAAACAAAAAGGGTTTTCAGATATTACTCGTAAAAATGTTGAAGCAATTTGTGAGATGTCTTCGTGTACTTATTTAAGTACGGATAAAAGTCCTGATTAATAACCAGAGTCTCTTGTTGGGAGAGCGAGATATTTGTGATAGATCTATTTGGGACTGACAATCCCACATCTCGACTGTTAGCTACAGTCAGGTTGGCAGGCCTGGGATGACAAATGTCTTTAACGTTCCGACGCCTGAAAAACGTCGTAATCAGGCCGACTGGGTTAGTATGGTTAAAAAAACTCACAAAGAGAAAACAACGACATACTTACGAATAATATATTATCAAATAATCTTAATTGATTATTAACCTTACATTCGGATTTCAGAGCAAATACTTTCAAGAGTGTTATTTAAATATAAAACTATAGTACATGATTTTGCTAGTACATAAGTAGAGTTACACGTAGTTACATGAAAAGCAAAACTTTATACTATTTACCGATATGGTACAAATAGAAGTTCAGAATTACATATATCAAGTATTAATATTACTAAAGTCTATGATCACTTAATGTATACGTTAGGATTCTATATAATGAAGATCCGATAGGCAGTGGAATGTGTGATTTCCACCTTTCTTTTTGTTCCTTGTTTGGTTGTGGGCTTAGGGCAGATTCACCCAATCGACTGTCCGTTCGATTTTTATTAAATATAATTTGTATACACTAAGTAATCATAGGAGGTAACAGTATGGGTCATACCAATTACATGAATCAGAACCTTGAACCATAGATTATAAACATAAAGAACATATACTATTTTGTTTCAAGTGCTAAGACTACATTCTATTTTACTAAGAAAATATAGGATTTTCTTGAAGAACATAATAACGTTTTCAACAACAAAGAACATATCTTTTCCATCAAAATAATTATAAACTCACCAACTTAAATGTTGATACTTTTTCAAACCACTTGTATTCTCAAGAATATTAGTAGACATGTACCTTCTCGGGTGTTCTGAAGACGGAGCATGGTAGCTTTACATCTTAACTTTTGCGATAGTTCAATGTTAAACAAGTATTATTTTGAACACAATGTAAACTATGTTTTTAATACAATGCACTACAAGAAAAAAGGCCTTTTACGACGCTCATTGCGCGTCGTAAAACGCTCAGACGACGCGCAAATGCGCGTCAAGGAAGGCCCTGTCATAAAGAGAGACGACGCGCTTTTGCGCGTCGTCTATAGACGACGCGCATTTACGACGCGCGTTTACGACACGCAATGCGTATCAAGGAAGGCCCTGTCATAAAGGAAGACGACACGCATTCGCATGTCGTAACCTTACGACGTGCGTGTTAATGACATGCAATGCGTATCAAGAAAGCCCCTGTCAAGAAAGGCCATGTCATAGATGAAGATGACACACATTTTTGCGTATCATAATTTTAAATGTTTAAAAAAAATATTTTTAATAGATTTACTAATTTTCAAATTAAATTTGAATTTAATGCCTCATAATAGAAAATAAAATATCATATACAAAAAATATAATCCATTTCATAAAATTTAATGTCATATACAAATAATCATTCCAATAGTAAGTAAATGTAACACATTGCTAATATTGCATAATATTAATTATTGAAAACAAAACATGTACAACATTAAAAGAAACCCTTGAATAAATTCTCCTTTGACAATCACCTTTGACAATTTTCTTTCTAAAAGAATAACCTGAATGCAAGAACTTTGAGAGGCTGCAAGGCACTAATATGTCAAATTTGTTTGTCTGCATGTTTTCAGCCAAATATAGGAAATTTCAGGAGTATGTATACATGTCATTTACATATATATATATATATATATATATATATATATATATATATATATTGACATAACATAAAGCATACATTGACATAACATAACTAATTCCAAACAATTCAAACATGACAAAGGGAAAACAAAGGTGGCATACCTGATGCATTCACCCTCATCTTACAAGAAACCCTGCATTTGCTTCAATTTGCCAATTTCACGTTTCAGGTATCGATTTAAAGAATTGGTGGGATCGCAAGCATGACGTACCGAAGGGCGTTTCTGTCGGCGATCGATACGCAATCGTACCCCGTTTGGGATCGAGCCGTTTGGAACGTGGATCGTGACTACTTTGGCGAATCCTGTGACTATGGTCTCCAACTCCTCCACGACTCCATGGAACATTTACACAATACCCTTCTCCACCCATGGACCCCACCTGATAACATATATAAGAGTGAAATGACCATTTTACCCTTCTCGATGTAAAAAATGAGAGAGAAAAAAAAATTAGGGTTATGTTTACCTCATGGGCAACACCTGTACCAGGGTAGAATTTTCCACCTTCATGTCTATGTAAGGATATATACAACACCTATAACAATTAAAACCAGTATCATCAGAAATAGTCAGATAGTAATCTACAATGTTATTTATGATTTAAAATAAATTAATCAACTATATTGTTTTATATTTATGTTGAGTTTCATTTTTTTTTATAGGAGAATGAATGATAGTTAATTTTACATGGCCTCCTGCAATTTATTACCAGGAAACACTTATAGTGTTTATGTTTTTTTTAAATATCACAAACTCTTTGTGGTTAACCAAGAAAAAAATTATTTCTGTGGTTAAACCAAAAAAAATACATAATATGGAGTTAACCATATAATAATAATATCATTAACAAGTTGAAGAAAGTAGTATCAATTATTGCACGAATAAAAAAAATAAAAATAAAATTACTGTTTTGTTCTGCTCAAATATTTCTTGAGTTCCATTTCCATGGTGTACATCCTGTAAATAAATAAGGTTGGATAACTACAACTCATAGTTTTTTTTTTTTTAATTACAAAGATTATTACCCAATCAACAATCAAGACTTTTTTTGCTCCTGCAGCAATGGTTGCATTGTTATGCAGACAGAATCCCATTGCTTGTCTCACTCCAGCATGATGACCTGGAGGACGCACCTGACCCATGACCCATGACCCACGACCCATGATCCATCAAACATAAAGATTAATGTACCTAGCAAATAACTGTTCTCTAATATTACAAATTTTATAAAATTTTAATTTGCAAAACTAAAAGATTAAACATAAAAGCTCATTAGAATCCAAATAACTGTTCTCTAATATTACAAATTTTATAAATAAAAATGGGTTATATTGCAAATTTTCATTCCATTCCTTCAAAATGAGAATTTACAAAAGAGAAGGAATCACACACACCTGCAGTTGCCAGGCTGGCAGCAATTGCTCGAAGACGATCTGGTCTTTCTGGATGAGGAAGAGACTTCCTTTCAACCTACAAATTATAAAGATCAAAAAATGATGACATCAAAGTTTTTTATTTATAAAACCATCAAGACTATTAAAAATAATTTTTTTTTAAAAATGAAAATTGAAATATCGGGAAGAATTCTTACTTCAGAATGAAGCAACATCCTGTCATCCAAATTAACAAAAGTAAAGGTCATATAAAACTATGTTAAAAAACATTTGATGTATAAAAACTAAAAAGAAACTTTTGCAAGGTCTTACAAAATTCTTCATTTGAAGATGACACTAACAAAATACTACCAAAAAATCATATCCAAAAACCACAAAAGAACATGCTTCATACCATCCTCAGTCAAACAAACTGAATCCCATATCCTGCAAAAAAAAATATGAAAAAAAAAGATAGTCAAAAACATGCAACCATAAAAAAAACAGTTTAAAAACAAACAATGAAGATCAATGGACATAAAAGAGCTTACATCATCGGACTCTTCTTTCTCTACAACTTTCTCCTCTTTCTTTAGCTCAGCTGCAGCAGCTGCAGCGGGAGCAGCACCACCACCACCTGTGGCGGCAACTGCAACACCACCACCGCCACCTGAAGGAACAGAAGCCAACTTCTCCATTCCAGATGCAATCAATTCGGTGATATCTTTACCCTTAACCTCCGACAAGAGTAATTCAATTCTATCTTCATCAGCATCAGCTCTAACTGCATTAGTGAATATGATCATTATAATTGCCATTAAGCAAATCATACAGTTTATGAAGTTCAGGGTTTACATGGATGCAACATGGCACCTTAATTAGTGAGGACTGTTGGAACAGGTCCCAACCTTCTCACTCACACAACACAGATATATATGTATGCAGAAAGCAAATATAGAGATATGAAAGTACTTTGGACTCAAAGCTGCTGCACATTGACTTCTCATATTCAGAAAACAAAGGCTATATATATAGCATGTAGTACATATCCAATGGAAACAAACTAAAACAGTCTACAAGGTTCTTATCTCTTGATCTTGCTAAACTTACTATTTTCTTCCTTGATTCGAACTTTCTTGTTTGGTCACTTCGAATCTTATTACTTGCTATTCAAACCACTTAGGTTTGATCTTGCTATCTTGCTTCAATCTTCCTCTATCTTGCTTAGACTCTTGCTGTACCTTGCTTCAATTTTCTTTCCTTCTCGATCAAAAGTGATCGCTTGCTGCTTCTTTCTTCTTTCTTGCCTGCTAGCATGTCACACAGTTGTGTTGTTTTTTTCTTCTTCTTCTTCTTCTTTCTTCTGATCACAAAGACCTAGCACCACCGAGTCCTTTTTCCTGCTTCACTCTCTACAATGAATCTATCTCTCGGCAATGGAGGTGATCGGCTCCAACAATGATCGACCTCTTCTCTCTTGTCTCTCTTCTTTCTTCTTTCTACTTTCTTCATTCTTCTTTCTTCATGTCTTTTCTCTTTCTTCTTTCTTCTTTCTACTTTCTTCATTCTTCTTTCTTTCTTGCTTCTGATTGTTGCCAATCAAACATTCTTTCTCTTGCCGACCTGCTGCTGCTTCTACTGCTCTTGTTGCCCTGTAGCCAAAAGATCCTCCCAAAATCATCAATCACAATTACAGAAGTTACAGTTAGATATAAAATTAGACGCCACATCTGGCATGCTAAAGAAAAATACAGCTATATCACTTCATATGTACAGTATATTATCAGACACCTAAAACCAGTACAGTTCAGATGCATCATGAAAACACGAAACAAATAAAGGCAACGAAACCAAAACACCAAACATAAACACAGATTCCAAACGGTCATGCCCTAAAATGCTAAGCCTAATTGAAATTTCAAACAATTATTGAATCAATGGCAAATCTAACGTAATATTAGATATTCCACAAAGTCCAAATCTAGAAAACGAAGATGCTCACATAAAACCCAATCACGATGGATCAATGATTTCAAAAACGAAATGACAGATTAAGGGTGAATCGAATTGTAAAAATTATCTATTTCTAAGCGAGCATCCGAGTGTAATTAAGATCTAAGCCGCATCACAACAAATCAAATATTCAAATTAACGAAACTTACGAGAGATTGGAATTGTCCGTACAGTTTTGTTCCAGTGGCGGATGAGGCATTTTATCAAACATGTTGCGTGCATCATCGATTCTTCCCCATTTACTGTATAAGTCGATTTCTCGATTTCTATTTCTCTTTCTCCCATTCCAATCTCCGACTTTCTGTTGCTGTGATAGAGAGTTTCCTTCCGTCGCTGGGATTTGAGTAGTGCCACCACTCCTCCGAAGGCTTTGAGTTTTCTCGGTCTAGGTCACCAGACCTAATGTTGCTGGCAAGGGCAGGCGAGGTGAGATCACTGTTTTGAAAACCGGACCGGACCGGCCGGTTCAACCGGGAACCGGTCAGGTTACCGGTTTTATAAAGCCCAAAAACCGCTTGTAAATAAACCGGTTAAGAACCGGCGGTTCAACCATAAACCGGTAAAAACCGGACTGGTCAAACCGGAAAAAAACCGGACAATAATTTTCATTTATAAAATTTACACAAATGATTCAGGAGACCCACCCCTTATTGAAGTAAATCCGCTGTTTGCTTTTAAAAAAGCCTATAACTACATTTGTTTTATAATGCTCTCTAAGCCTCCCCTTTTGTTTTTTCGTCGATGTGGGATAAGCCTAATAATCAATTTGAGGACTCTTCTACATTAAACAAAAGCTTTTTTTTTTTTTTTTTTTTTTTACTTTTTTTCATTACGTTAGTAACAAAATTTTGTATGACATAAATTATTAGAATTAGTATTTTGGAAGGTTTCAATTTATAAGTTCAAAAATAAGATTGTTATTATTATTATTATTATATATATATATATATATATATATATATATATATATATATATATATATATATATATATATATATATATATGACGTCGTACGGTTCATCCGGTTTTTAGGACCGGTCCGACCTTTCGAACCAATCGAACCATCAACCCGGTAAGACGACCGGTTCGATGTCCGGTCCGGTTTTCAAAACATTGGGTGAGATTGCCGGAGATGAGGGGCTCCATCGGCTGGGTGACGCTGGAAAGCGTTGGACGGTGGGGCAGGGCTAGACGGAGGTCAGAGGTGGGAGGCGCCAACACCAAGAGAAACGTCGGAGGTGGGAGAAGCTGTCGACTTTGAGAACCGAGAAGAAGAGAAAGGGTTTGTCGAAGTGAGAAGGAGAGAAAGGGAAGTTGAAGAGAGAATGAGCAGTACAGGAGGGCATAATCGGGGCAAGTTCTTGAAAAAAAGCCCTAGCTACTAGGGAAATTAAAGTGGAGGGAGAAAAAAAAAAGGAAGGCGGGGATTTTAAGTTTTTGGGATTTCATTTTCCCCGGATGGAACGCGCGCGTTCTATTAAAATTTATAAAGCGACGGTCGTAGACGACACGCAGGTTCCCTCCGTGTTTTTATTTTTTTTTGTTTAGACACTAATTTTAGGGCACGCAAAAATGCGCGTCTGAAATCCTTTAAATTTTGGAAGAGATGACATTATTTTTTAGACACTCACCTTTGCGTATCATAAATCACTGCGTGTCATGGTTCGCGCGTCGTAAAAGGCCTTTTTTCTTGTAGTGATGGTTGTTGTTGCTTTGATTACTATTATTCAATTGTTGTGATACTATACATGACATCATTCGCCCCCAAACGTTTCCGTCGTTCCGGTTTGGGGGTGTGACAGATTGGTATTAGAGCATTGTTTATATTGAACTAAGTATGTCAACCCATAAAAGATATACAGCTATAAATACAATGGGGCCGAAGTGCTCTGACTAAAATTATACTTTTAAAATATAACAATATTTTTATGAAAGTATACATACATGCATATATATATATATATATATATATATATATATATATATATATATATATATATATATATACTAGAACAAGTATCACAAGAAGAACAAAACAAAAGTATTTAGATGTTGAACACTACAGTCAAACCTAGACAGTTATGTAATCATATTTGGGATAAATATAGTCTGATCAACTATATTTATATGAGATACGACCAACATATGTTTGAGAGTGATAGTGGTGTTGCGACAAGTCTAAAACTTACCAACTCTACATATAAAGAAATAGTAGAACCAAACATAAAGTTTAAAATACTATAGGAGCGTTTTATGATACTATACAATAACAAGAAGTCTAAAAACTTATCAACTTCGTATACCAAGAAGCTCTAGAATCAAACATACAATTAAGATACTACAGGAGTATTTTAAGTACTATAACTAACTTATGTGAAAACTAAAACACCTTTACTGGTAGGTCTATAATTACTAAGTGTATACGTTAAAGTTATATATAATTGTGATTTTATAGGCTTAGAATTTGTGATTTTCTCTCTACTTCTTGTTCCTTGTTTGGTTGTGGTCTTAGAGTAGGGTCACTTATTTAGAGGTCTATTTGATCTTGGTTATATAAAATCTGTATACACTACATGATTATAGAAAGACCCGATGAGGATCATTCTCGTAAAATTTTATTTCTAATAAATTTTTTTATTAATCTCGTAGATCCTTTAGACACTCCCATTCTCGCACAAACAACATAGCTTGATGTACCCATTCATCTACAACAGCCAACAGAGGAGTTGAGGAAGAACCAAAAGAGGGTTCATGAGGAGAATTCTGAGAAAGGACCAAACGAAGAGAAAGGAACTAGAAAGATAGTTAATAAACCTTACCCTGTCATGAACAAACTAGAGGTCACATTATGTGTCATACTAATAATTAAAAAACAAATATAACTAGTGAGTTAGTAATTATACTACTCACACTATGTGTTAGGCTTATCACTTCTTTCGTAGCAACAAATACTAGTACAATGAGTCACATAATTTCGTATAAGGGTGATAACTAGTAAAATTCATAAGTCTGTTTTATATAGACCTCTATTATGAAGTGATTACAAGACCCTATAAAAGTCAGAACATGATAGACATAGAACCGAGATAACATAATTCAATCAAAACACGACTTATAACCACTACTAAAAACTTATCACCTTTCCATGTTTTAAACCTTATGATAGAAAGATGCATTCCCTTAGACTTATAGGGTGCGATTATACCAACACTAATGCACTAAAGCACATCAGAATTCCACAAGTTAAGCATGCTTGGACGAGAGTGGTATTAGGATGAATGAACTTAACCTTTGTACAATATCTATTTTTACTCACTACCATGAATACATCATAGGTATGTAGGTCAAAACATTGAGAATCGCACAACAAAACGAGAAAATTTATATGTATATATAAATAGGTAACAACTAGCAATGACCATAATTATTGACGAACTCGTTTCATATCCTACAACAGAATCATGTCTTCAAATGGAAATAACCGGTCAACCGATGAAACCCCTATTTTACATACAGATTCCGCTACATTCCAAGCCACCGTAACAGCTGTCGTGACAGCTTTCATGGCGCAATTCAACGCTAACAACACAAACAAAAATAGAAATAGTATCGACAATTCTAACCGTAGTAACAACCAAGGAAACCAACGATTGTCGGTCATCAAAGATACCTCAAACCATAAAACTAAGAGCAAGAAACAAAAGTTCTGGAACAAAAAGGAGCACAAATTATCTCAAAGACTTGCCAAGAAACAATAACCTGTGGCAGCCCCTACAACCACAACATCTGTCGCTCCGATACCAGCCACTCGGTATGCTGGAACACTACTGAAGTGTGACTACCATCACAAGGGAGTCTGTCGGGAATTTCATTTCAAAAACTGCAACAGAAATGGGCACTCTACTCATTTTTGTAGGACTTCAGTCCAACACATCATCTCAACCACTGATGCTAGTACAAGTCAAGTATACCATGCATGTGGTGAAATAGGACATTTCAAGAGAGATTGTCCAACATAGAGGAATGACATAGGAGAGGGAGGAATGTAACGACAAGACATAAAGGAGCAATGAGGAACTTACTGGGAATCTGGGTACATTTTCCAAATAACAATAATTAAGCATTGGATTTTCTTAAAAGTTTTTGACAATTAAAAATTTAAAATCATAAACTGCCTTCTCATTCATATAAAAACTAAGGATCCTTACAGGTGAGCTATGATGGCTTAGTGTAACATTAGAGTCATACATAGTTAAGATTTTTACAGGCTTAGAGTGAGTGATTCCGCTTTATTTCCTATTTCTTGTTTGAGTGTGGATTTAGGGCAAAGTTACTCAGTCGACTGTCTTCTCAATCTTAACTATATATGATGTGTATACACTAAGCGATTATAGAGGGACTTTGTAAGGAATTAAATTATGAGATTTCATCAGTAATTATCGAAGTACTCTTACTGTCTATATTCACTAAATGTGGTACAAATATTCGTAGTAGTAATAACAATGATAAAACAAAGAACACTAAATACATAGATATAGAATGTTCTACCACTCTAACAAACACTTCTTCCTAAACGAATTAACAACCATTACGATAAGAAGTTCCGATATCGTCCTTAGAAATGGATTGACTTGGTCCTCACCATATCAATTCCATGTGATACGAAAAGACCCTTCTCCTTAACAAACCGTTTAAATGAAATCTTTTCAACCTATAACGACAAACCCGAAACAAGGTTCTGTATCGTCTCTCGCTTCAAAACTTAGAAGTACCCATGCGAGGGGTATCACGCCTTCCTGTCTTACTCCGCAGACAAGAAACTTAAAGTGAAACATACTGAGGATGTTCCAGAAGTCCGTAATCTTCCCGAAGTATCCTGTGCAGACTACCTAAGAATACGACTCATACAACAAGTCAAGTTCAAGAATAGAGACTAAGGACCCATGTGGTTAACTTATCACTGCTAAGTATATATGCGAGGGTAGTATATAATTAAGATTCTACAGACTTAGGATGTGTGATTCCACCTCTGGTTGTGGACTTGGGGCAGAGCCACCCATCTGAACATCTTATCAATCTTAATTATATACGACTTGTATGCACGGGATGATGATAGATGGATCAGGTATGAGTCTTACCATGAACTTCAGGGAAAAATTACCCAAGACAACGAGTGGGCATACTATTATTCAAGAAAACGTAGACAAGTAAACCAAACCCACACTTTCTCTCATCTTAAGTACAACTTACCATCCCAACACAGACAGTCAGATTAAACAAAACAAGGTCGCATACTAATAGTTAAGGTTCGCTGGAATGTCAAGCGAGGACCTGAATTCACTTGGGAATGGGAAGATCAAATGAAACAAACGTATCCACATCTTTTCCCTAGCTCATGAATACCACTTTAAAAACAATTTCAGGAAGAAATTCCCTCTAACGGGGGGATAATGTCACAATCCGAAAATTTTAGAGCCAGCAAGGTCTAAACCCCAACCTAGTACAAGTGAATCTATATTACAATCCTTGTTGCATTGTATTATCTATAGTCTTAGGGCTTGTTTAAAGAGTTAACAAAGGAGTAGGGATTGAAACCTAAGCTAAATTAGGGGATTATAAATGAACATAAGATAAAATATTAAGGGTTTAAATCATAAATATAGTCATTAAATGAGTTTTCACCCAAATTAATTAAGGGAGTAAAGAGTTTATAATTTGAAATCAATGCAATAAAGGGGTTTACGCTTTGTGATTTATTCTAAATTGTTTTTTCATTTTGCTTTGGTCGAAAACCCCTCCATAAAGTGAAGAAGATCCGTAAACACCCCTTCTAGAAGACCCAATTCCGAAAACTCATCCCTAGAAGATATTAGATCCGATAACCCCCTTTAATATATATTTATCTGTAAACCAATTCGTTTCTCAACATCTCATCTGAAAACAATCCTAAATATCTTCAAATCTTATCCAAAGTTAGCCTCCTAATGTCCTATGAGGACTTCTACCCTTTTGAGATGCACCAAGACCTGATGGAAAGATACCATCAGAGTGCTCGTTAATAGAGGTATGAAATCATTGTCACCATGATAACAACTAAGATGAAGGATGGAGAACCCATCACGGCCCACTTGCAGAAAATGCAAAGGTTTATGGACCGCTTGAAGAAGTTGAATGTGAACTTCGATGAAGAGTTGGCCATAGATATCATTCTACACTCTTTACCTCCATGTTATGTTTATTTCCGTATGACATATCATATGAACAAGGAGGAGGTCACTCTTAGCAAGCTTCAAGGCCTTTTGAGGACTGCTGAAAGTAGTCTCACAGGTAAATCTGTAGTTTCTACTCTTACTGCTACTACGTCTGTCTTGGAAATTGGACATGGGAAAGGGAAGAAGAGGAAGACTCTCTCTAAGAGCCGCAAGGGGAAGTCTCTTGATGGATCCTCTTCCAGCGGGACCAAAGCTGGTTCTGCTACTCCCTCTACCATTCCTAAGGAAGCAGAGTGTTTCTATTGTCATGAAAAGGGGCACTGGAAGCGAAGCTGCCCCAAATACTTGCAGGATGTAAAGGATGTGAAGGTTAAGCCCACCCATGCAACTACTTATACTATTCTATCTAATAACTCATCACATTCTTGTTCTTGGGTCCTTGATACAGGTTGTGGAATTCACATTTGTTCAAATTTGTAGGGACTAAAAAGAAGTAAGGATGTGGAGCACGTGGAGATGAACTTGATCATGGGGAATAGGAAGGTTTCACCTATCACCAAGATTGGAGTTTATTCTTTATTGATTAGTAGTGGGTTAGAGTTATATTTGAATAATTGTTGCTACTCGTCTGAAATGGCAAGAAATGTTATTTCCTTTCTTGGTTTGTACAATCAAGGTTTTAGTTTTTCATTTGAGAATGAAATTGGTGCTATTAATGATTTTTATAATGGTGTTTTTAATTTTAAAGCATTGCCTTGTAATGGTGTATATGAAACTGTGATGGTTGTAGACAACTTAGGAAATAATGTGTTGCACATTGATTCTTCCAATGATCTGGATAAGGCATGCTTGTGGCATTGTCGGCTTGCACATGTCAACAAGAAGCGCATATGCCAACTCCAAAAGGCTGGAGTCTTGGAGTCATTCGACTTAAGGTCGGATGACACTTGTGAATCTTTTTTGCTTGGAAAGATGACCAAATCACCCTTTACTGGTACTTGTGAAAGGGGTGAAGGTTTGTTGGATCTCATACACACCGATGTGTGTGGACCTTTCAAAACTGCCACAAGGGATGCTAATCGCTGCTATGTGACTTTTACTAATGGTTACAACTGATATGGCTATATCTACTTAATCAAATATAAGTCAGAAACCTTTGAAAGATTCAAAGAGTTTAAACAAGAAGTGGAGAATCAGTTGGACAGGAAGATAAAGATGCTCCGATCTGATTGGGGTGGTGAGTATCTTAGTATCGAGTTCCTAGACTATCTTAAGGAATGTGAGATTGTTTCACAATTGACGCCACCTAGGACACCACTGCTTAATGGTGTGGCTGAGAGGCATAATCGAACCTTTTTAGACATGGTTTATTCCATGATGAGTCAAGCTTCGTTACCTATCTCATTTTGGGGGTATGCCTTAGAGACTGCCGCCCATATCCTTAATCTAGTCCCAGCTAAGAAGGTTGCCAAAACACCTCACGAGATGTGGACAGGGAAAGTTCCCTCGTTAGCACACATCAAGGTTTAGGGTTGCAAGGCTTTCGCGAGACGCGAGACTCACGACAAGCTCGAACCTGGTACTGAGCGGTGTAATTTTCATCAACTACCCACATAAATCCTTTGGATATCTCTTTTATAGACCGAGTGACAACGTTGTCTTTGTTGAGAGGAGAGGAGTTTTTCGAGAGAGAGAACTCATAAGCCAAGGAAACTGCGGGAGGCAAATTGACCTTGAAGAGCTTCAAGAGTCAAGCGGTGAAGGAACCTCAAACACTAGCAATCAACTTGAGGAGGAAACTCCTAGTGATCCAGTTGACGAGTCCATACCTCTGAGGTGCTCCAGTAGAGTTAGTGTTCCACATGTGTTATATGGTTTCCATATAACATCTGAGGGTGATACACTTATCAGTGATAACACACTGGTAAATTTGGATGAACCTAACAACTACAAGGAAGCCATGGCAGGCCCCGAGTCTTCAAAGTGGAAAGAGGCTATGGACAACGTGATTCAGTCATTAAATGACAATCAAGTTTGGAACTTGGTTGAAAATGTACCGGGTCGTAAGACAGTCGAGTGCAAATGGATCTTCAAGAAAAAGACCGACATGGATGGGAAAGTACACACATATAATGCGTGACAGGTTGCGAAGGTGTAACACCCCGAGAAACAGGTACATTTATTTCACCCTTATTCTTTGTCAATTGGGAATGATTGGTCCTTGAGTAGAGGAAACATTGCAAGTGAGTACGCTGGGCGTACCATAGGAGTACGTTGCGCGTACTCATGCGCTTATTTTGGACGCGGAGTCGCTAGGTACGCTGGGCGTACCCGACCTAGATGCAAAACCATAATAAGACTTGTGCACTATTTAAAGGATGCTAAGGCTCATTTCTCAGCCTCCAGATCAGTGAGTAAACCCTAAGAGAGAGAGCCTTCCATCGTCCTTAGTGAGTATGTGTGTTCTTGGAGCTAATAGTGCCTTGGTGTGTTATTGAAGAAGGAAGAAAGGAGCTTGTGAAGACTAAAAGCTTGAAGTGTAAGCTTGGATCTGAGATCTGCAGAGAAAGAAGCTGCATTTAGAGGTATAAAGTTCAAAACTTTCCTCTTATCTTTGGTTGTGGTTGCATGTGCCATTTCTAGGGTTAAAAACCCCAAAGGTGGAGACTTTATGAGTATAAGGTGCTCCATAGTCCAAGATCTGTCCCTTTTCAGTAGTATTTGTGGTCTAGATCCATAAAGTCCCCGTTTTGGTCGTTGATATGGGGTCATGTTTGAGTTCTATGCCATCTAGGGTTAGAGAATGAGTTGTTTTGGGTGCTAGTGACTTATTCAGCCATGCAAGGGCTTAAAGTCATCGACTTTATGGTTTTGGAGGGTTAGAAATGGTCAGATCTAAAAGTTGGACGTGGGTCTTAACTATTTAAGACCCCAAGAGCTGAAGGACTGAAACTGGGTATTACGTCGGGCGTAATTCCAGTACGCGCAGCGTAAGGGGTGGCGCACCCCGATCCTCTGATGTTATCGGTTACGCCCAGCGTACATGTTTGGTACGCGCAGCGTCACCCGAGAGGTTGACTATTGTTGACTTTTAGGGTTTGGTCAACTTTAGGATATTTGAGCCATGTGAAGGGTAAAATGGTCTTTTACCCTCATAAGAGTATTAAGAGAAGGGTTGGTCTAGCCTTGGGAAATGTGTTGATATCGAGTACTTATTTCATATGATTAGGCGGGGCTAGGTCTTATCCCACAGAATCCGAGATTTGCGAGTTACCGAGACATCGAGGTGAGTCTTCTCACTATACTTTACATGGAGTAGTACTATGCGTTGACCAGAGGGTCTTATGTGTTATGTATGAGATTATGTGTTATGTGATATTTGTATGTTGCATGATGTTATAGACCGGACTGAAGGGTCCAACGATACAGACCGGGCCGGAGGGTCTAACAAGCTATGATCGGACCAGAGGGTCCAACGAGCTACGGGACTGGAGGGTCCCGCTGAGACACAATGACCGGAAGGTCGTATATTAGCCTCGAGTGGCGTATGTGCTGTATGTGGTATTTTGGGGAACTCACTAAGTATTTATGCTTACCGTTGTTGTGTTATGTGTTTTAGGTACTAGCGATGAGCACGGGAAGGCGCCGACATGATTCGTACACACTTGGGGAGTTTATGTTATGGATTCTAGGGGAGATGTTTTTGTGATAAATACATTCGATACAATATGTTTGATGTTATTTTGTGAGTTAATGAATGTTTTGAAAATGAAAAATTATTTTGAAAATTTACGTTGTTATAGAAGGGCTTTACTCAAACTCATGGAGTTGACTATGATGAGACCTTCTCACCAGTAGCGATGATTACATATATAAGGGTTATGTTGGCCATAGCTGCATTTCATGACTATTAAATATGGAAAATGGATATCAAAACCACTTTCCTTGATGGGAAGTTGGCTGAAGATGTTTACATGAGTCAGCCGGAGGGTTTTGTCAATGCAAAGTACCCTAATAGAGTGTGTAAGTTTAATAAATCCATTTATGGATTGAAATAAGCATCTCGCAGATGGAATCTTTTGTTTCAATGAGAAAGTCAAAGAGTTTGGATTTTCGAGAAGCGAGTATGAGTCCTGTGTGTATGTCAAGGCTACTGGGAGTATAGTTAGCTTTCTGGTGTTGTATGTGGATGACATACTACTCATAGGAAATAACATTCCAACCTTGCAGGAGGTTAAGTCCTGGATTGGGATGTGTTTCGCTATAAAGGACCTTGGACAAGCTGCTTACATCCTAGGGATAATGATATCGAGAGATAGGAGTAAAAGACTAATTGGACTTAGTCAAAGTACCTACTTGGATAAGGTGTTGAAACGATTCAGCATGGAGAATTCTAAGAAAGGTGACTTACCCATCCAAGGCAATACCAAACTGAGTAAGACTCAGATTCTGAGTACAGAGACTGAGATAGCTGAGATTAATCGAGTACCATATGCTTTCGCAGTTGGCTCGATCATGTCTGCTATGACTTGTACTCTCCCTGATGTGGCTTTTGCTTTGAGCATGGTCATCAGATATCAAGGGAATCCTGGTAAAGCTCACTGGACTGCGGTAAAGAACATTCTTAAGTACCTATGCAGGACTAAGGACTGGGTCCTTACTCTTGGTGGGAGTGATGACTTAAGAGTCACAGGGTATAGTGACGCCAACTTTTAGACCGATAGAGATAATTTCTGCTGTCAGTCGGGCTGGGTTTTTACCCTAAATGGAGGAGCAATAACTTGATAAAGTTCCAAACAGGAGACTGTAGCTGATTCAACATGCGAATCAGAGTACATAGCAGCAAGTAAAGCGTCGAAGGAGGCGATATGGCTGAAGAACTTCGTCGGAGAGCTTGGAGTTGTACCATCTATAAACGAACCTATAGAGATTTTCTGTGACAATGAGAGTGCGGTTCCCTTAACCAAGGAAGCAAAGGATCATGGCAGATGCTGACACATCGACAGGAAATATCACTTCATAAGACATCAGATGGAAGAATGACTCCTCTTGGTAAAGAGGGTATCATCAGATGAGAACCCAACAAATCCCCTCACGAAGGGACTGATTAGGGTTAAGCATTTGCAGCATGCGAGGCGCATTGGGCTGAAGGATGATATTAGTTTTAATGATTAGATAGCTATTTTGAAACTTGTAATAGATAAAATGTAATTGACAGTTGATGATTAAATAAAAGGTGTGTTTTATTTAAAAGTAAGGTTACTGTCTTATGTCAATTGTTTACTATTGTTTCATTTCCATGTTTTGACTTCCAGAATAATTATGTTATTCAAACTATACACAGTCGATCATACTTTGGAAGTAGGTATTGAGGCAAGACTATCATGAATTTGGCTTGTAGATTGTCTGAAGTGTATTAGACATAGCAAAGTTTGATACAACATTCATGAGTGCTCATATGGTCTGAGTACTGGATTAAACTCACGCTCACTTGAATCACGTCATGGAATTTATGATGAGTGATCGTGAGACGATAATATCATATAAGTCTTCAAACCGAGATATATGAGTTGTTGACTATGTGTTGGTTGTGCATTGATAGTGTGAAAATGCATTAGTAACTTGATGTTATAAAACACACTGTTGTGTATGATTTGATGAATAACTAGTACAAGCATATAATGTAAAATTTGATCTATTCCTTTTTATTCTTGGAGGATTAAAAGCAATATCTTGGGCCCCTCAATAATTTTGTTTTGACTTATGTGTCGGGCCCGGTTGTGACTAAATTGATGTGTTCAATTAAGTTCTCTGTCAAACAAATCGGAGATCGAGAAACAAACTGCTGGACAATAAGTATGTCATTGTTCCATGTATTTTCCCGAATGATATCTTGAAGAACAGAGGATTATATGATCCCTTATCTAAAGGACGCGTCACTGACTGGGTCAGAGTTCCACAACGGCTTTTAAGAGCTACGATTGCTAGGCGGGTTTTAAGTTGTACTTGCAATTATAGTTATTAGACCTATCCAAGTGGGAGACTGTTGGATTAGGTGTCTAAGCCCATAACTATAATTGGTATGTGCTTGACCCGAGAGTAGCATGACCCTTTTGGGTTGTCTTCATTAATGCAAATTGATAGGATGGACTTTTGAGAATAAGATTATTTGTGATTTGTTAATATATTACACGTATAATATATTAATATGAAATCATATTATTTAATTAGTATTGATCAAGAATTCATTTAGTGATCAAAAAGAGACTAATTAAATATACGAGGACTGATTTGGTAAATCAATGATTCTTATAGTGTGGGTCAATGATCCATGGTTATTTGGATGGGCTAAACCAACATGGATAGTCCATGGAGGTTAAATCATGGAGCCTAAGTAAGATAAAGAGTCATGGTGCATTAGGGTTTGCATGGATGTAACCCTAGCACTTACCACATTATAAATAGACACCCCTAGAGCCAAAATCAGCTACACCTATCATTCTTAGATTTTGATATTGATTTTGAGCTAATCAACTTATTCTCTCAAGCCTCCTTTTGCACTTGGTGTTTTTGACACATTAGAGGCATCACACATGACACTACAAGAAAAATCACACTTGACACTACAAGAAAAATGCGATTTTGCTACGGAAGGAATCCGTTGCGAAAAGCTGGAATTCCGTTGCAAAAGATGATTTGCAATGGAATTTGCAATGGTGCATTTTCATCCCTAAAAACGCCGTAGCGAGGGTTTGCAACGGAAACGATACTTCCGTCACAAATGTGACAACTGAATGAAATCCGTGGTAGATGGTATTCCGTCGTGTATTTCGTAGTAAGATTCCGTCACACAATCCGTGGTAGTTATTCCATCACAAATTCCATGGTGGTGATTCCCTAGCAACTTCCGTGGTGGTGAATCCCTAGTAAACTCCGTGGTGGTCATTCCCTAGTAAATTCCGTGGAGGTGATTCCCCAGCAAATTCCGTGGTGGTCATTCCCTAGCAAATTCCGTGGTGGTGAATCCCCAATAAATTCTGTGGTCGTCATTCCCTAGTAAATTCCATGGTGGTCATTCCGTAGCAAATTCCGTGGTGGTGATTCCGTAGCAAATTTTGTCGTGTTGAATCCCTAGCAAATTCCGTTTGATAACTTACTAGCAAATTTTGTGGTCATGAACCCCTAGCAATTTTCGTAGTGTATATTATATGCCAGATTCTATATGGACCGATGGATAATTGATTTATAAATAATATCCAAATTATTTTGTAGTAATATATGAAAAACAAAAATAACAAAAAAACCAAAACCATTATATCATAAAATAATACAATAATTATTTATTACATGGAAAAAGGAAAGTTGCTAATCTAAAATAAATACTCTACAATAAACATATATCAAGCTACTACTATTGTTGTTTTGTAAAGACATTAATAAGATCCAATGTCGTTTGAAGTTGTTTTTCAAGATGCCCAACCCTTGCGTTTTTTTCTTCTTGTTAGGCGTTCATCATTTCTTTAAGCTCTTCATTTTTCTGTTTTTGTTTAGCAACAAGCTCCCTCAATTCTTCTATTTCATCGTTTTTTTTTTCCGGAATGTAAAATACATCCGTTTTACCGTTCCCATTGGGATCCGCCTTTGCAAAAGAGCCTAATCAATAAAGTCTTTTTTTATCATGACCATCAACAACAACATAAAATAGCTTGTCCTCCTCAAGTTCAACCCCTTCAACTTCCAATTCCTCAAGTTCAACCCCTTCAACTTCCAATTCTTCCCGTTTTCCGCATGTTGAAGAGATATTGGCCTTAACTTTCTACCGCTTTCCTTGCCCAAGCTTGCCTCACCAGCGAGTCTATTGTTTCATCCCAACAACATTTTTTCTATACATTTACAATATAAACATAAGTTTAAGTGTAAATGTTTACCAAACAACAATTTATCACATATAGTTAATTACCTGAAACTCCTCCCAATATAATTCATGCATTTCTTTGCTTACTTTTCTCCAAGCCTACCCTTCTGGATCTACTATTTGTTTAAAGGATTGACTAATAAAGTGTGCACAAGGGCCTGGTGTCATTATCCTGCAAGTAATCATTTGATGTGTTAAGTTATGAATTGATATGTACGTGTAAACCAAAAGTTTATATATAGAAAAAGTTGTAACTAAGATTTGATTGGTAACTCAAGTTTTTTTCTAAACATGAACAGTTAAACGTCCATCTGGTCCACAATCTTTAGAGGAATTGTTTTCACCTTCTAGACTTTCCACTACAGATCCATTCATGGTTGGTTGTGTTGGTGATGGGGTAGATTCTGGGATAGGTGTTGTTAATGGGGTATATTCTGGGGTAGATGTTGGGATAGATGTATATGTTAAGGATGTGGTAGTTCCTTTACTTAAGGAGGGTGTGGTAGTTACTTTAGTTGTGGAGGATGGTAGTGTAGATGCAGGTTTTGAGGTTGTGGTAGTAGATGTAGGTGTTGATGATGTGGTAGTGGGTGTCGGTGTTGAGGATGGTTTAGATGATGTAGGTGCTGAAATTTTGGTTATTGATGTAAGTGTTGAGGATTGGATTGTTCCAGTTTCTGAAGTTTTAGATGTACTTTCTAAGGACGGTGTGGACGTTGTAAGTGATGCCGAGGAAGTGGTAGTCATGGTTGATGTTAATGATTAGGTACTGGGGTTTTGTTGGTAGATGTTATAGGTGCTTTAGATGTGGTTGTTGGTATTGTGAAGTCGATTTCTTCATCTTGTAATTGTCTGTTTATGAATTTTGCAGCTGAAATCCTATTGCGTTTCATAACCTGGTGTGTAATGAATTTAGTTGGCCTCACACCGGATGCTCCTTTAGCTTTCGAGTTCGACATCTTTCTTGCTTAAAAATTAAAAAAACCGTAGTTAATACTGTCACACCCCCAAAACTGAACGGCGAAAATATTCAGGGGCGGAGGACTTCATTTGTAGTATCATAACAATGCATAATAGAAACCAAAGTACAACATTTATTACATAAGATTTTAAGTTTACAACTGTGTTTCAAAAGTATAATTTACAAACATAAATTTAAAGAAACTTGGTCCTCCTTTAAACGTGTTGGTACCTGTTTACTACTTTCCTAAAAATACAAGTAGTTTTGAAAGGAGTGTCAATAATTAAGTTGGTGAGTTCATAAGTATGTTATATAAATAACTTGTTGTTTGTTCTATGAAATATGTATTTGTTCTTCCAGAAAATCCTATATTTTCTGTTGTATATACATTTGTTTTCAGAAGTAGTATAGTCTTAACCTCCCATAAGACTTTGAAAAATAAGTTAGTTCAGAAATTGTATTGTATTCTATACCTATACTTGTAATAAAACTTGTGAAATAGTATTATAGTTTTAATATATTAAAACTATATGAAGTTGTTACTTATTCTTACACCAAACTTATTTATCAATTTCAAACTTGTGAGTTGTCATAACCATACTTGATGACCTAAGCCTCGCATGAAACACAATTTCAAACTTTTGTTTTATACTTGAATAAGTACTTGAAGTGTGTCTCACAAATACCTTATTGATAATTAAGTGTAAAATATTGAAAAGTATCCTTGAAATAGTCATATCATAACTATATTATAAATTATATTTAATATAATTTATATATCTGATTTCATCAGAAAACTCTGATTATGTAGTAAACATATGTAGTTCCATAAAGTATATTAACAAGTTTGTATGAATCATAAATTATACCTATTATAATTTATATGTTTATTCTAGAAAATAGTTCCAAATGAGTGTAATAGTTTATTTACAATAATAATAAAACAAAAGAATGAGTTTTATCATTTATACAAAAATTTCTTGTATTTTACTTGTATTTTCCCCTTAAAACATTATAAAAATAGTGAAAACATGGGCGTATAAACTCACTTGATAGATGGTGAATTGGACAGAGTTTTGACAGGAGAGAGGTTACTTCTCGGGAATCTCAGGGCTTCAGGGCTTGATTAGGGTTTGAGACTTGATACAGGGGCTTTAGGGGTTGTATATGAGCTTAGGAAAGTGGAAAATATGAAAGAGGGTGAAATTTTGGGTGAAAATGTGTAAAATAAGTCGGAACCCTTGCATGCCTTATATAGACTGGAGCCTCGGATCCGAGGCTATGCGAGGCTGCCGTGTGTCGGACAGGTGGCGAAGGGAAGGAGGCGGCTTCGGACCGGACGCTTGCTGCTGGCTGGCTCGGATTCGACCAGAGTTCGATCCATTGGGAAGAAGGCACGCGCGAAGCGGAGTGAAGGAGGGAAAGCCGCGTGGCTCGGCTCGCAGGATGCCAATGTGCGAGGCGTGTCGGCTTCCGATTGGGCCTCGGTTTCAGACGAATCAGCATGCGACATGGGGCGGACACAGGGACGCTGCTGATGCGAGATGACGTGGCCCGGGTACTGTTCATGCGAAATTATCCGGATTTTTACCATTTTTCTTTATTTTTGAGCCAAAAATTTGTAAAATACATAACTTTTGCATACTAACTCCGTTTGTGACGTTCTTTATATGCACGTGTAGGTAAAATTATACTCTACGACTTTCGTTTAAACTTCTTCGGCTAATTTTGAATTTATTTTTAATATTATTATTTTTAACAGATCGGGACAGGAAAATCCGTTAAAAATTCATAACTTCTTTATCCGATGTCCGTTTTCGTCAGACTTTTTACCCTTGAAGTAGTATTAACGAGACCTTCGATTCTCGTTTAAGTTGTTTCGGTTAAATCTCGCTCGATCTTTATTTCGAGTTTTTAGTTGTCTACCGCTAATTCGAACTTTGGAAAAATCATAACTTCTTCGTACGAAGTCAGATTCAAATGTTCAATATATGAAAGTTCATTATTTTTACTAGTTCTACAACTTTTATTAAGGTCACTAAGGCTAAAAAGTAGTTTATCAAAAACTCACTTTTTACGCGAAATAGCGTTTGCCGGATTTGTTGCGGATTTTCGATTGGTAATAACTTCTTTGTTATAACTCAGTTTTGGGAGTTCTTTATATTTTTGGAATCTCTGTTAAAACCTCTATGACTTGGTTCATCCCAATTGAGATTATTTAACACTTAAATTTTGAGGGTCAATTATGTAAATATACACAATATGATAAAATTTCTCTTTATTATTTCAAAAAGAACTACAAATTACACTATTTCATAGGTTTGAAATAACGGTTTGTTACATTATCCCCTCGTTAGAGAGAATTTCGTCCCGAAATTTTTACATTACAGATAGACTAGGGAAAAAGATGTGGGTATTTCTGTTGTATTTGATTCTCCCGTTCCCAAGTGAATTCAGGTCCTCGCTTTGCATTCCAACGAATTTTCACTATAGGGATACGACTTTGTTTGGTTTTCTTAACTTCCCTATCTAAAATCTCTACGGGTTCTTCCACAAAGTTAAGATTCTCGTTTAATTCGATTTCATCGAGTGGGATTACGAGAGTCTCATCAGGTAAGTATTTCTTTAAGTTAGACACATGGAGTGTAGGATGTATGTTACTGAGTTGTTGCGACAGATTAAGTTTGTAAGCTATTAGACCGATTCTAGCAAGAATTTCAAATGGTCCAATGTATCTTGGGTTTAATTTTCCATGCTTTCCAAAGCGTATCGTGGCCTTTCCAGGGTGAAACTTTCAACATAATTCGATCACCAACCTGGAACTCCAAGGGTTTTCTTCGTTTATCGGCGTAGCTTTTCTGTCTGTCTCTGGAAGCTTTTAATCTTTCTCGGATTTGTACTATCATCTCGGTAGTCTCTCTAATGATTTATGGACATGTGGGAGTGCTTTCTAGAATTTGACCTCTAGCCAATTGTGTGTCTCCAACTTCAGCCCAACACAACGGTGATCTGCACTTTCGACCATAAAGTGCTTCGAATGGAGCAACTTTAATGCTGGTATGGTAACTGTTATTGTATGAGAATTCAACTAGAGGTAAATGAGTATCCCAAGCTTTACCAAAATCTAAACACATGCTCTCAGCATGTCTTCTAATGTTTGAATGGTTCTCTCACTTTTCCCATCAGTTTGTGGATGATAAGCTGTACTCATATCCAGCTTAGTTCCAATAGTGTTCTGAAGTGACTGCCAAAATCTTGATGTAAATCTACTATCTCGATCTGAGATAATAGATACTGGTACACCATGTAGTCTGACTATCTCCCTGATGTAGGTTCTGGTTAGCTTCTCCATTTTTTCTGTCTCTTTAATTGGAAGAAAATTAGCGGACTTAGTCAACCAATCGACAATTACCCATATGGCATCGTGCCCACTCGGAGATCTGGGTAACTTGGTGAAAAAATCCATGGTTATCCTTTCCCAGTTCCACTCAGGTATTTCTGGCTGCTGAAGTAGACCTGAGGGCTTTTGATATTCGACCTTCACCTTGGCTCAAGTCAGGCACTTGCCCACGAAAGTAGCAATCTCAGCTTTCTTGTTTGGCCACCAATAAAGTTTCTTTAGATCCAAATACATCTTATCTGAACCTGGGTGAATGGAGTATCGCGTCTTGTGTGCTTCGTTCATGAAAACCTCTTTGTAATCGCCGAACTTTGGTATCCAGATCCGGTTCACGAGATATCGAGCTCCATCACTTTTGACCTCTAAGTTTTTATCCATTCCTCTTAAAAATTCACCTGTCACATTCCTAGGTTTTAAAGCTTCAAGTTGGGCTTCTTTGATTTGTGTAGAGAGATGTGAATGGATAGTCATGGTCAACGACTTTATTCGACGTCCTGAGTATTCTTTTCTACTGAGAGCATCTGCTACCACATTGGCTTTGCCTAGATGATAACGAATCTCACATTCGTAATCGTTGAGTAGTTCTACCCATCGTCGTTGCCTCATGTTTAGTTCTTTCTGGTTGAAAATATGTTGAATGCTTTTGTGGTCTGTAAAGATTGTACACTTGGTACCATACATATAATGTCTCCAGATCTTCAGAGCAAAAATCACTACTCCCAACTCAAGGTCGTGTGTTGTATAGTTAACCTCGTGTGTTTTAAGCTGTCTCGAGGCATAGGATATTACCTTTCCTCGTTGCATAATAACAGAACCGAGTCCTTGGTTAGAAGCAGTAGACTATGAAATATTCCGTTCCTTCGGGTAGAGAGAAGACAGGTGCACTGTATAGGGCTGGCTTTATTACTTGGAATGTTGTTTCTTGTTTTTCTCCCCAACTAAAGTTTACACCTTTTTGGGTTAGAGTAGTAAGAGGCTTTGCTATTCGAGAGAAGTTTTGAATGAATCGGCGGTAATAGCCAGCAAGACCTAAGAATTGACGAATTTCTATAGGCGTTTTGGGTGCTGACCAGTTTTCTATTGCCTTTATTTTGGAAGGATCAATGTTTATTCCTTCTGAACTGACCACGTGACCTAGGAAGTCAACCTTCCTGATCCAAAATTTGCACTTTGAGATTTTCGCATATAACTTCTCTGCTCTAAACGTTTGTAAGATTTGTCTGAGATGTTGACTATGCTCCTCTTTGCTTTTTGAATAAATAAGGATATCATCAATGAAGACTATTACGAATTTGTCCAAATAAGGACGACACGCTCTGTTCATTAAGTCCAAGAACACTACAAGTGTATTCGTTAATCCAAAAGGCATCACTACAAATTCGTAATGACCATAACGAGTTCGGAATGCTATTTTGGGAATATCTTCCTCTAGAACTCGTAATTGGTGATACCCAGATCTTAAGTCAATCTTTGAGAAAAAGTTTGCACCTTGAAGTTGGTCGAATAAATCGTCAATGCGTGGTAAAGGGTATCAGTTTTTGATGGTAAGTTTATTTAGTTCTCGATAGTCTATGCACATGCGAAAAGATCCATCTTTCTTCTTGACAAACAAAACTGGTGCTCCCTAAGGTGAGAAACTTGGTCTTATGAATCCTTTGTTAAGAAGTTCATTCAGTTGACTGGATAATTCCTGCATTTCTGACGGTGCAAGACGGTATGGGGATTTGGCTACAGGGGTAGCTCCAGGTACTAAGTCGATTCTGAATTCGACTTGTCATTTTGGGGGAACTCCTGGAAGATCTTCGGGAAAGATATCGGGAAAGTCGCATACTTCTGGAATGTTCTTTATTTCTTCTTGAGCAACATCAACTTGTCTTTGAAGGGCTATAGTGTGTTGATCAGTGTCTTCTTGCATCTCATCAAGTCGTAAGATATCTGTAGTATTGACTTGTGCGGTGGCATTTACTTTAAGAATCCGATTTATTGAGATTCTAGCTTGATTAGTTTGGCGATTTATTCGCCGTATGATAATTGGAAGGGCTTTATGAGCTGTGCCTCCATCAGTGAGGTTGTAATATTCTCTAGCCATTCCATAAGGAGGGCGTATACCTTCCTGCCTACACCAATGGTTTATATGCTGACCCCAGTCTGGTATAGGTAGAGCATTATTTTTTCTTAAATGGCGTTGTCCTGGATTGATAACTTGGGGATTTGTATCAGTACCACTTGATTCACTATCAGTGGCTTCCATAGGTTCCTCCTCTAAATCACTTCCATTGCCGTGATCAGGGATGTAAGGGTCCCCAGGGTAGTTTCCATCCATGTTACCTGAACGAGATGTAGAGGTGAGAAAATACATTATGTATTTAGATGTATTGTTTTATAGTATTCCAAAAATACTCCTATAGTATTTCAATCTTTATGTTTAGATCTAAAATCTTCTGAACATGTATAGTTGGTAAGTTTTAGACATGTCATAATACTATAATCACTCCCAAACATATGTTGGTCATATCTTGAATTAATATAGTTGATCAGGCTATATTAATCCTAGATATGATTAAATAATTTGCTTAGGTTGACTATAATATTTAACATTCAAATACTTTTAAGTTCTGTGATACTATATTTATAGATATTAGTATTAGTATACTTCTTATAAAAATATTCAAATTTTTGAAAAGTATACTTGTAGTCAGAGCTTTCAGCCCCTAATGTATTTATAGTTGTATATCTTTTATGGGTTGATATACTTAGTTCACTATAAACAATGTTCTGATACCAATTTGTCACACCCCCAAAACTGAACGGCGAAAATATTCAGGGGCGGAGGACTTCATTTGTAGTATCACAACAATGCATAATAGAAACCAAAGTACAACATTTATTACATAAGATTTTAAGTTTACAACTGTGTTTCAAAAGTATAATTTACAAACATAAATATAAAGAAACTTGGTCCTCCTTTAAACGTGTTGGTACTTGTTTACTGCTTTCTTGAAAATACAAGTAGTTTTGAAAGGAGTGTCAACAATTAAGTTGATGAGTTCATAAGTATGTTATATAAATAACTTGTTGTTTGTTCTATGAAATATGTATTTGTTCTTCCAGAAAATCCTGTATTTTCTGTTGTATATACATTTGTTTTCAGAAGTAGTATATTTTCTGTTGACTTTATTTTTAATATTATTATTTTTAACAGACCGGGATAGAAAAATCCATTAAAAATTCATAACTTCTTTATCCGACGTCCGTTTTTGTCAGACTTTTTACCGTTGAACTAGTATTAACGAGACCTTTGATTCTCGTTTAAGTTGTTTTGGTTAAATCTCGCTCGATCTTTATTTCGAGTTTTAGTTGTCTACCGCTAATTCGAACTTTGGAAAAATCATAACTTCTTCGTACGAAGTCAGATTCAAATGTTCAATATATGAAAGTTCATTATTTTTACGAATTCTACAACTTTTATTAAGGTCACTAAGGCTAAAAAGTAGTTTATCAAAAACTCACTTTTTACGCGAAATAGCGTTTGCCAGATTTGTTGCGGATTTTTGATTGGTCATAACTTCTTTGTTATAACTCGGTTTTGGGGGTTCTTTATATTTTTGGAATCCTTGTTAAAACCTCTATGACTTGGTTCATCCCAATTGAGATTATTTAACACTTAAATTTTGAGGGCCAATTATGTAAATATACACAATATGATAAAATTTCTCTTTATTATTTCAAAAAGAACTACAAATTACACTATTTGATAGGTTTGAAATAACGGTTTGTTACAAATACCAACGTATTAAAGTTGATAAACTACTAATGAGAAGAGAGAAAAAACAATAAAAACAAATTATATATGAAGGCATTACTATGCATGCAAACTATTGAATACAATCAAAACCAATTTACTTGTAATGTAAGATGATAATATACATGAAGATGATCAGAGAACAATAAACAATCATCACAATAACAGTAAATTAAATAAAAATAAATTTTAGATGAGTGACAACCTGTATCGCCAAAGTTAGTGCACAAATGTATAATGAACAAAGATTTCGATCAATTAGCCGCCGGAGATGATGATTACAGAAAATGTAAATCATATTTCTAATCAGTAAACTTACTCGGCCCAGATGTAAAACCCTAATATGACTTGTGCACTATTTAAAGGATGCTAAGGCTCATTTCTCAGCATTCATATCAGTGAGTAAACCCTAAGAGAGAGAGAGAGAGAGCCTTCCATCGTCCTTAGTGAGTGTGTGTGTTCTTGGAGCTAATAGTGCCTTGGTGTGTTATTGAAGAAGGAAGAAAGGTGCTTGTGGAGACTAAAAGCTTGAAGTGTAAGCTTGGATCTGAGATCTGCAGAGAAAGAAGCTGCATTTAGAGGTATAAAGTTCAAAACTTTCCTCTTATCTTTGGTTGTGGTTGCATGTGCCATTTCTAGGGTTAAAAACCCCAAAGGTGGAGACTTTATGAGTATAAGGTGCTCCATAGTCCAAGATCTGTCCCTTTTCAGAAGTATTTGTGGTCTAGATCCATAAACTCCCCGTTTTGGTCGTTGATATGGGGTCATGTTTGAGTTCTATGCCATCTAGGGTTAGAGAATGAGTTGTTTTGGGTGCTAGTGACTTATTCAGCCATGCAAGGGCTTAAAGTCATCAACTTTATGGTTTTGGAGGGTTAGAAATGGTCAGATCTAAAAGTTGGACGTGGGTCTTAACTGTTTAAGACCCCAAGAGCTGAAGGACTGAAACTGGGTATTACGTCGGGCGTAATTCCAGTACGCGCAGCGTAAGGGGTGGCGCACCCCGATCCTCTGATGTTATCGGTTACGCCCAGCGTACATGTTTGGTACGCGCAGCGTCACCCGAGAGGTTGACTATTGTTGACTTTTAGGGTTTGGTCAACTTTAGGATATTTGAGCCATGTGAAGGGTAAAATGGTCTTTTACCCTCATAAGAGTATTAAGAGAAGGGTTGGTCTAGCCTTGGGAAATGTGTTGATATCGAGTACTTATTTCATATGATTAGGCGGGGCTAGGTCTTATCCCACAGAATCCGAGATTTCCAAGATTTGCGAGTTACCGAGACATCGAGGTGAGTCTTCTCACTATACGTTACCTGGAGTGGTACTATGCGTTGACCAGAGGGTCTTATGTGTTATGTATGAGATTATGTGCTATGTGATATTTTGTATGTTGCTTGATGTTATAGACCAGACCGAAGGGTCCAACGATACAGACCGGGCCGGAGGGCCCAACGAGCTATGACCGGACCAGAGGGTCCAACGAGCTAGGGGACTGGAGGGTCCCGTTGAGACACAACGACTGGAAGGTCGTATATTAGCCTTGAGTGGCGTATGTGCTGTATGTGGTATTTTGGGGAACTCACTAAGCATTTATGCTTACCGTTGTTCTGTTATGTGTTTCAGGTACTAGCGATGAGCGCGGGAAGGCACCGATATGATTCGTACACACTTGGGGAGTTTATGTTGTGGATTCTGGGGAGATGTTTTTGTGATAAATACATTCGATACAATATGTTTGATGTTATTTTGTGAGTAAATGAATGTTTTGAAAATGTAAAATTATTTTGAAAATTTACGTTGTTACAGAAGGGCTTTACTCAAATTCATGGAGTTGACTATGATGAGACCTTCTCACCAGTAGAGACGATTAAATATATAAGGGTTATGTTGGCCATAGCTGCTTTTCATGACTATGAAATATGGAAAATGGATATCAAAACCGCTTTCCTTAATGGGAAGTTGGCTGAAGATGTTTACATGAGTCAGCCGGAGGGTTTTGTCAATGCAAAGTACCGTAATAGAGTGTGTAAGCTTAAGAAATCCATTTATGGATTGAAATAAGCATCTCGCAGATGGAATCTTTGTTTCGATGAGAAAGTCAAAGAGTTTGGATTTTCGAGAAGCGAGGATGAGTCCTGTGTATGTCAAGGCTACTGGGAGTATAGTTAGCTTTCTGGTGTTGTATGTGGATGACATACTACTCATAGGAAATAACATTCCAACCTTGCAGGAGGTTAAGTCCTGGCTTGGGAAGTGTTTCGCTATAAAGGACCTTGGACAAGCTGCTTACATCCTAGGGATAATGATATCGAGAGATAGGAGTAAAAGACTAATTGGACTTAGTCAAAGTACCTACTTGGATAAGGTGTTGAAACGATTCAGCATGGAGAATTCTAAGAAAAGTGACTTACCCATCCAAGGCAATACCAAACTGAGTAAGACTCAGATTCCGAGTATAGAGACTGAGATAGCTGAGATTAATCGAGTACCATATGCTTCCGCAGTTGGCTCGATCATGTCTGCTATGACTTGTACTCTCCCTGATGTGGCTTTTGCTTTGAGCATAGTCATCAGATATCAAGGGAATCCTGGTAAAGCTCACTGGACTGCGGTAAAGAACATTCTTAAGTACCTACGCAGGACTAAGGACTAGGTCCTTATTCTTGGTGGGAGTGATGACTTAAGAGTCACAGGGTATAGTGACGCCAACTTTCAGACCGATAGAGATAATTTCCGCTCTCAGTCGGGCTGGGTTTTTACCCTAAACGGAGGAGCAATAACTTGATAAAGTTCCAAACAGGAGACTGTAGCTGATTCAACATGCGAATCAGAGTACATAGCAGCAAGTAAAGCGTCGAAGGAGGCGATATGGCTGAAGAACTTCGTCGGAGAGCTTGGAGTTGTACCATCTATAAACGAACCTATAGAGATTTTGTAACACTCGTGTTTCTAGCCTAGGCATTTATATTGAGTTGATAGTCTAGGTTAACCGATGTAACTCATTTTGAAGAAATGAAAAGGAGTTATGTGAATATTATGTGAATTATGTGTTTTATGCTTAAGTATTAGGGTTTAATTAATTAAGAATAAAAATAAGCATCAAAATTAAAGTGTGAGATAAGCCCGATATCTTTACATAAAGTTGTAGTGGTCGAAACAAGGATTTCGGGGATATAAAGAATACCAAAATCCGAGTTATAACGAAGAAGTTATGACCTGTCGAAGTTTCGCGACAAAACCGGCACAGTGCTGAATGTCGTAAAAAGTGAGTTTTTGATAAACTACTTTTTAGCCTTAGTAATCTAAACGAAAGTTGTAGTATTCGTTAAACCGAGAAGTTCGATAAAAAGAACGCCCAAATCTGACTTCGTATGAGGAAGTTATGATTTTTCGAAGTTTCAGCGTAGCAGTAGACAGCTAAAAACTCGAATTTTAGATCGAGCAATTTTTAGCCGACACAACCTAAACGAGAATTGAAGGTCTCGTCATTAGGAGCACAACGGTAAAAAGTCTGACGAAAACGGACGTCGGATGAAGAAGTTATGAATTTTTAACGGATTTCCTGTCCCGGTCTGTTAAAAATAATAATATAAAAATTAAAGTCAAAATTAGCCGACGAAGTCTAAACGGAAGTTGTAGATCGTAATTTTAGCTACGCGTGCATATAAAGAACGTCAAAAACGGAGCTCGTATGCGAAAGTTATGGATTTTAGAAGTTTTGGCACGAAAACCGAGAAATTTCGCATAGTCACAATTGCCACGTCACCCTCGCTTAGAAAGTGACACGTGTCCTGCTGAGTCACCTGACTGCTGAGTCATTAGGCTGCTGAGTCACCGAGGCTGCTGAGTCATGCGAGCCACGTGCCCTCTTCTGATTCGACCGAGGAGGAGGCCCAATCCGAAGCAGCCAGCTCCCCAGCCGAAGCTTCGCCCAGCTGCCGCGTGTGTCCGAGCCTCGCATAGCCTAGCTCCGAGCCTCGCAGGTGCTCCAGCAAGCCGCGGTCCACTTAGAAGCCGACAGCGAGCCCTCGCATGTGCGAGCCAGGTGCGAGCCATGCGAGCCATGTGCGAGACCTCCCTGCGAAGCCTCTTAGCCGTCGGATCAGGAGACTTCTCAGCCGTTGGATCAAACTTCGGACCCTATAAATAGAAGGGTACTTGCGAGGGTTTCCGGTTACTTTTGGAATTTAGCCATTTTTAGCCCCTCTCTCCATATTTTCTTCATCTTAACATCCCGCAAAGCCCCGGTATCAATTGTAAAGCCCGGAATACCCCACGAAGTGCCCGAGAAGCCCGGAAAATTTATCTTTTCGGTTTCGAAGTCCGACTTTTGCAGAGCCCGGTTTCTCAATAAAACTCCCGGTTTTATTAGAAACGATCGTTTTAGGAAACGAATTGCTGCCCGATTTTCACCAAAATAAGTGAGTGTGTAGTTACTTTCAATTTACACATAGATATGAAGTATTTACCTTGAAATACGTGTTATGTGTAAATATGCTAATTGTTTATTCGAGGTGACTGTTGAATTGATGTTTTATACAAGTTTTAAACTGTATATGCTTTTTATCTACAAAATATGTTGGGTAGAACATGGGTAGATGAAATAGTTGATGTGAGTTAAAATGGTGAGAGGCCTCGATGTCGATGTTGTGTTGTTGTTGTAGTCATCTAGCAAAGTATAGATGACGACCACGGACTTTCTAGATAGTCCAGTGGAACACTAGCAGGTTCGCAACTTGTAGGTGTTGATGAATTAAATGTTCATTGGCGTACTTCATCCCCCTCATGGTTGCCTTAAGGACATGTATGGCTGAGGAAACTCCTTAGCAGTAGTGTCCATCCCGATGATAATCCTTAGGCTAGGTCCCTTGTGATAGGTGTTTAGGGACGTAAAGTGAGGACAACGGGAATGGGTAATCAGGGTTATTGTTGATTGGTGAACTTAATAAGTATATTATTATTGTGGGTTGAAAACCCTATATGCTCACCAGGCTCCCAAGCCTGACCCACTCAGTTTTATGATTACAGGTAGTGGACCCCGAGCATAGTCGGAGGATGACGAGAGATTTTTGGATTATAGGCTAGTAGTTGTAAATAACTATTGAAAGGCTTATAATGTCTTGTTTATGCTTTTAATCTGTATCGGAACATGACATCCCGAGGTTTTGATATATATATGGAAAATATATACCTTCTTAATGAAGGATTTTGATAAAACTTTTATCATATATTGTTTGGGGACCAATTCTGAAATATCTTATAAAAAGATTTCTCTGATTTTATTTTAAAAAGCATAAATTAAATCGGTCTTTTCTGGCCGAGAAATATGGGGATGTCACAGTTGGTATCAGAGCATTAGTTTAAGCGAACTAAGAAATTGTAGAATTTCTAGACTTGAACTTAGAATGCTAAGTGATGATTGTGAGATGAGTGTCTACCATATTTTAGACACGAGCACTAGTTTATTTTAGGGAAGATGCCTAAAATGCCCTTATGTGCTAAATGCTATGTGTTTGCCATGTATGCCATTATTTGTTCGGATCTATGGTCTGTTGCCGACCGGATCTGGAAACCTTATGTGTGTAGGATTCTAAGTGTATGAATACGAGATTAGAACTAACATGTAAACGTTTCGGAGTGATAAGGGAATTGACATGTCTAACAAGGATAAAGACCTAAATTTCGCCTTATTCGGTATATAGATTGTAATGGCAAGAACTCGGAGTGGAGCTGGAAATGCAAACAGAAACCAACAACCTCAACCTCCAGTGGTGGAACAGGTGCCTATAGTAGGAGCTGCACCCGAACCCATCACTATGGCCGGAGTACGAACTATGATTCAGGCCATGTTGGCTGAACAGAGGGACGAATTGAGGCAAATGTTGCTGAACGACAGGGATGAACCTTCAGTTCCTGTTGAACAACGTGAACTAAATAACGATCGATCTGAAGAAGGGAACAGTAGCAGATCGGTTGGTCATGGTGAACCGCTTGTGGTTGGGAGGAATAACCACGAGGGTAGAGCGGAGAGAAATGGGTGCAAGTATAAGGACTTTATGACTTGCAAGCCATCGACCTTCAATGGAAAAGAAGATCCTGTCGGAGTAATGGATTGGATCTCGGAAATGGAGTTGGCTTTCATGACTTGTGATTGCCAAGGCAAGTTACAAACTACGTTTGCAGTACGTCAGTTCAGGGGTAGTGCTGCCCGTTGGTGGAGCACTTTGGGGAAAACCCTAAGCCCTAACGAGCCACTTCAATTAACTTGGGCAGAGTTCTTAGTGCACTTCAAGTGCAAGTACTGCTCGGCCCAAAACGTACTTGAGTTAGAAAACCAATTTCTAACGTTGCAGAAGGGGAGTATGACCGTTGACGAATATACAAATAACTTCACAGACAAAATGGAGTTTGCTTTGCGTATTGTCCCAGATGAGTTGGCAAAAATAGACAGGTACGCAAAGAGACTTCCATGGGAGTATGCGGTGCCAGTACGTCAGGCACTTACTTTGGAGGCAGCTATCTGGGCTGCCAAGTCTGTTGAAGATATGATAAAAGGGAGAGCCGCCAGCAAGGTTGAAGTTGGCGAAAAGCGAAAGTTTGAAGGAACTTCAGGTTCCAATAAAAAGAACAAATTCTCGAAGACTGGTTCGAGAAAGTTTGGAGGAGAAAGCGAAGCCAAGTGGTGTAACAAGTGTAAGAAGAAACATGCTGGGAAGTGCAGCATGGAAGTCACTTGTTACAAATGTGGAAAGCCAGGGCATTATGCCAATGAATGCACCTTTAATAAGAACGTATGTTTTGGGTGCAATGAAGAAGGGCATATTTTGAGGGACTGCCCGAAGAAGAAGGACGCAGCAAAACCCAATCTACCACCAAAGCCGAAGGCGAGAGCCTTTCAGATGACCCTCGAAGCTGCGAAAGAAGAAGCCGATGTTGCTTCAGGTACCTTTCTCGTAAACGAATTGCCTGCCCAAATTTTGTTTGATTCTGGAGCCAATTACTCCTTTATATCGCATGAATTTGGTAGAAAGCTAGCTTTGCCCGTAGATATGCTAGTTAATGCTATAATAGTCGAGATTGCTAGTGGCAAGTTTGTACCTGTTAGCCATCGTATGAAAAACATCCTCATTGACTTGGATGGGAATAAGTTCCAAGAGGAATTATTGCCTATCGAGTTAAATGGATTCGACATAGTTCTAGGAATGGATTGGCTTAGCGCCAATGACGCAGAAATACTATGTAGAAAGAAGATAGTAAAAGTAAACCCGCCAGGGAAAGAGTCGTTTATGGTGTACGGAGACAAACGCAGAGTAAACTCTGGAATCATTTCCCTAATGAAAGCCAGAAAGTGTTTGGCCAAGGGATGTACATCATATCTAGCATTCGTGATCGATGCCAAGATGGAAAAGAAGGAGGTGCAGAATATTCCGGTGGTGTGTGATTATCCGGAAGTCTTTCCCGAAGATCTTCCCGGATTGCCCCCTGATCGACAAGTAGAATTTCGTATCGACTTGTTGCCAGGAACGACGCCGATAGCGAAAGCACCTTATCGACTAGCGCCAACCGAAATGAAAGAACTTATGACACAACTTCAGGAGTTATTGGACAGAGGTTTTATTCGACCTAGTTCATCACCCTGGGGAGCCCCTGTGTTATTTGTAAAGAAGAAAGACGGAAGCATGAGAATGTGCATCGATTACAGAGAGCTGAACAAAGTGACGATAAAGAACAAGTACCCGTTGCCAAGGATCGATGACTTGTTCGACCAGTTGCAGGGTTCGAGCTATTTCTCGAAGATCGATCTTAGGTCGGGATACCATCAACTAAAGGTGAGAGAGCAGGACATCGAAAAGACTGCTTTTAGAACGAGATATGGACACTATGAATTTTTGGTTATGTCGTTCGGACTAACCAATGCCCCAGCAGCTTTCATGGATTTGATGAATAGGGTTTGTAAACCATTCTTAGATAAATCCGTGATAGTATTCATAGATGATATCTTGATTTATTCGAAAAGCAAGCAGGAGCATGAAAAGCATCTGCGTGAAGTGCTAGAAGTCCTGGAAAAGGAGAAGCTGTATGCAAAGTTCTCCAAGTGTGAATTTTGGATTCAAGAAGTCCAATTTTTAGGTCATGTGGTTAACCAAGAAGGGATAATGGTCGACCCAGCAAAGATTGAAGCTGTAATGAAGTGGGAACAACCAAAAAGTCCTACGGAGATTCGAAGCTTTTTAGGATTAGCTGGATATTACCGAAGGTTTATCCAAGGCTTTTCTTCGATTGCTACTCCATTAACATCTTTGACCCACAAAGGAGCCACTTATTCTTGGAATGAGAAGCATAAGGAAGCCTTTGAGAAGTTGAAGAAGAGATTGTGTGAAGCACCGATTCTTTCATTGCCCGAAGGAGTTGATGACTTTGCAGTTTATAGCGATGCATCCGGAGTTGGGTTAGGTTGTGTTCTGACCCAAAGGGATAAAGTGATCGCGTATGCATCGAGGCAATTGAAGGAGCATGAAAAGAACTACCCCACTCATGATTTGGAGTTGGCAGCGGTAGTATTTGCCTTGAAGATATGGAGGCATTATCTTTATGGCACCAAGTGTAAACTTTTCACTGATCATAAGAGTCTCCAATATCTCTTTAATCAGAAGGAATTGAACATGAGGCAACGACGCTGGCTAGAGTTACTCAAGGACTACGACTGTGAGATACTTTACCACCCTGGTAAAGCAAATGTTGTTGCCAATGCTCTCAGTCGGAAGGTAAACCTTGAAAAGAAAAGGCCAAGAGCATTGAGAATTGAAGTTGTCTCGACAATTGTGGAAAGTATAAAGAAAGCTCAAGAGGAAGCTTTAGAGAAAAATGACCGAAAGGAAGAACGTTTAGGCAAAACGTTAGTGTTCGGTACAAACAACCAAGGGTTGAAGGTATTTCAAGATAGAATTTGGGTACCTAAGACGGGCAGAATAAGAGATCTTCTGATGGAAGAAGCTCACAAGACCATGTACTCAATTCATCCCGGCAGTACGAAAATGTATAGGGATCTAAAACCCTATTATTGGTGGCCGACGATGAAGCTCGATGTTGCTAAGTATGTGGCCGAGTGTGTAACTTGTGCTAGGGTTAAGGCACAACATCAGAAACCATATGGGAGTTTAGAACCTTTACCCGTACCCATGGGTAAATGGGAAGACGTCACCATGGATTTTGTAACTAAACTGCCCAGAACAAGGAACGGTCACGACATGATTTGGGTGGTCGTTGATCGCTTCACTAAGAGTGCGCATTTCATAGCGGCCAAAGAGAAATGGTCTATGGATAAACTTGCGAATTCTTACGTGAAGGAAATTGTGAGGCTTCACGGTGTTCCGTTAAGGATTGTGTCCGATCGTGACAGCCGTTTTACCTCAAGGTTTTGGAGGAGTCTACAAGAGGAATTGGGTACCAAGTTGTGTTTGAGTACAGCTTACCATCCGCAAACCGATGGTCAGAGCGAGCGAACGATTCAAACATTGGAGGATATGCTGAGAGCATGTACCCTAGAATTCCAAGGTAACTGGGATGAACACTTACCTTTAGTAGAATTCTCCTATAATAATAGTTTCCACTCAAGCATTAAGATGGCACCTTATCACGCTTTGTATGGGGAAAAGTGTCGAACGCCATCATGTTGGCTGGAAGCTGGGGAAAAGCAGTTTATGGGACCTGAAATAGTCCATGAGACTGCTGAAAAGTTGAAAGTGATAAGGGAAAGGATGTTAGCTGCTTAAGATCGACAAAAGAGTTATGCTGACAAGAAAAGACGACCGATATCCTTCGATGTTGGAGATTCGGTTTTACTTAAAGTCTCGCCGTGGAAGGGACTTATAAGATTTGGGAAACGAGGGAAGTTGAGTCCAAGGTTTATTGGACCATTTAAAGTTCTTCAGAGGATCGGGAATCAAGCTTACAAGCTAGAGTTACCGGAAGAACTAGAGGGTATTCATAACACCTTTCATGTGTGTTATTTGAGAAAATTCACAGGAGATGTGCCCGACATAATTCCGATTTCTGAGTTAAGGTTGGATGAAAACAAGAGGTTGATCGAAGAACCTGAGGCAATCGTTGACCGTAAGACTATGAAGTTACGACGCAAGATGGTCGATTTAGTGCTTGTGCGCTGGAAACATACGAATGGACCAAATCTCACTTGGGAAACGGAGAGTGACATGATGAGTCGCTACCCGCAGTTGTTTGGTGATATGTGATTCCGGGGACGGAATCATCCTAAGAGGGAGAGAATTGTAACACTCGTGTTTCTAGCCTAGGCATTTATATTGAGTTGATAGTCTAGGTTAACCGATGTAACTCATTTTGAAGAAATGAAAAGGAGTTATGTGAATATTATGTGAATTATGTGTTTTATCCTTAAGTATTAGGGTTTAATTAATTAAGAATAAAAATAAGCATCAAAATTAAAGTGTGAGATAAGCCCGATATCTTTACATAAAGTTGTAGTGGTCGAAACAAGGATTTCGGGGATATAAAGAATACCAAAATCCGAGTTATAACGAAGAAGTTATGACCTGTCGAAGTTTCGCGACAAAACCGGCACGGTGCTGAATGTCGTAAAAAGTGAGTTTTTGATAAACTACTTTTTAGCCTTAGTAATCTAAACGAAAGTTGTAGTATTCGTTAAACCGAGAAGTTCGATAAAAAGAACGCCCAAATCTGACTTCGTATGAGGAAGTTATGATTTTTCGAAGTTTCAGCGTAGCAGTAGACAGCTAAAAACTCGAATTTTAGATCGAGCAATTTTTAGCCGACACAACCTAAACGAGAATTGAAGGTCTCGTCATTAGGAGCACAACGGTAAAAAGTCTGACGAAAACGGACGTCGGATGAAGAAGTTATGAATTTTTAACGGATTTCCTGTCCCGGTCTGTTAAAAATAATAATATAAAAATTAAAGTCAAAATTAGCCGACGAAGTCTAAATGGAAGTTGTAGATCGTAATTTTAGCTACGCGTGCATATAAAGAACGTCAAAAACGGAGCTCGTATGCGAAAGTTATGGATTTTAGAAGTTTTGGCACGAAAACCGAGAAATTTCGCATAGTCACAATTGCCACGTCACCCTCGCTTAGAAAGTGACACGTGTCCTGCTGAGTCACCTGACTGCTGAGTCATTAGGCTGCTGAGTCACTGAGGCTGCTGAGTCATGCGAGCCACGTGCCCTCTTCTGATTCGATCGAGGAGAAGGCCCAATCCGAAGCAGCCAGCTCCCCAGCCGAAGCTTCGCCCAGCTGCCGCGTGTGTCCGAGCCTCGCATAGCCTAGCTCCGAGCCTCGCAGGTGCTCCAGCAAGCCGCGGTCCACTTAGAAGCCGACAGCGAGCCCTCGCATGTGCGAGCCAGGTGCGAGCCATGCGAGCCATGTGCGAGACCTCCCTGCGAAGCCTCTTAGCCGTCGGATCAGGAGACTTCTCAGCCGTTGGATCAAACTTCGGACCCTATAAATAGAAGGGTACTTGCGAGGGTTTCCGGTTACTTTTGGAATTTAGCCATTTTTAGCCCCTCTCTCCATATTTTCTTCATCTTAACATCCCGCAAAGCCCCGGTATCAATTGTAAAGCCCGGAATACCCCACGAAGTGCCCGAGAAGCCCGGAAAATTTATCTTTTCGGTTTCGAAGTCCGACTTTTGCAGAGCCCGGTTTCTCAATAAAACTCCCGGTTTTATTAGAAACGATCGTTTTAGGAAACGAATTGCTGCTCGATTTTCACCAAAATAAGTGAGTGTGTAGTTACTTTCAATTTACACATAGATATGAAGTATTTACCTTGAAATACGTGTTATGTGTAAATATGCTAATTGTTTATTCGAGGTGACTGTTGAATTGATGTTTTATACAAGTTTTAAACTGTATATGCTTTTTATCTGCAAAATATGTTGGGTAGAACATGGGTAGATGAAATAGTTGATGTGAGTTAAAATGGTGAGAGGCCTCGATGTCGATGTTGTGTTGTTGTTGTAGTCATCTAGCGAAGTATAGATGACGACCACGGACTTTCTAGATAGTCCAGTGGAACACTAGCAGGTTCGCAACTTGTAGGTGTTGATGAATTAAATGTTCATTGGCGTACTTCATCCCCCTCATGGTTGCCTTAAGGACATGTATGGCTGAGGAAACTCCTTAGCAGTAGTGTCCATCCCGATGATAATCCTTAGGCTAGGTCCCTTGTGATAGGTGTTTAGGGACGTAAAGTGAGGACAACGGGAATGGGTAATCAGGGTTATTGTTGATTGGTGAACTTAATAAGTATATTATTATTGTGGGTTGAAAACCATATATGCTCACCAGGCTCCCAAGCCTGACCCACTCAGTTTTATGATTACAGGTAGTGGACCCCGAGCATAGTCGGAGGATGACGAGAGATTTTTGGATTATAGGCTAGTAGTTGTAAATAACTATTGAAAGGCTTATAATGTCTTGTTTATGCTTTTAATCTGTATCGGAACATGACATCCCGAGGTTTTGATATATATATGGAAAATATATACCTTCTTAATGAAGGATTTTGATAAAACTTTTATCATATATTGTTTGGGGACCAATTCTGAAATATCTTATAAAAATATTTCTCTGATTTTATTTTAAAAAGCATAAATTAAATCGGTCTTTTCTGGCCGAGAAATATGGGGATGTCACAGATTTTCTGTGACAATGAGAGTGCGGTTCCCTTAACCAAGGAAGCAAAGGATCATGGTAGATGCTGACACATCGACAGGAAATATCACTTCATAAGACATCAGATGGAAGAATGACTCCTCTTGGTAAAGAGGGTATCATCAGATGAGAACCCAACAGATCCCCTCACGAAGGGACTGATTAGGGTTAAGCATTTGCAGCATGCGAGGCGCATTGGGCTGAAGGATGATATTAGTTTTAATGATTAGATAGCTATTTTGAAACTTGTAATAGATAAAATGTAATTGACAATTGATGATTAAATAAAAGGTGTGTTTTATTTAAAAGTAAGGTTACTGTCTTATGTCAATTGTTTACTATTGTTTCATTTCCATGTTTTGACTTCCAGAATAATTATGTTATTCAAACTATACACAGTCGATCATACTTTGGAAGTAGGTATTGAGGCAAGACTATCATGAATTTGGCTTGTAGATTGTCTGAAGTGTATTAGACATAGCAAAGTTTGATACAACATTCATGAGTGCTCATATGGTTTGAGTACTGGATTAAACTCACGCTCACTTGAATCACTTCATGGAATTTATGATGAGTGATCGTGAGACGATAATATCATATAAGTCTTCAAACCGAGATATATGAGTTGTTGACTATGTGTTGGTTGTGCATTGGTAGTGTGAAAACGCATCAGTAACTTGATGTTATAAAACACACTATTGTGTATGATTTGATGAATAATTAGTACAAGCATATAATGTCAAAGTTTATCTGTTCCTTTTTATTCTTGGAGGATTAAAAGCAATATCTTGGGCCCCTCGATAATTTTGTTTTGACTTATGTGTCAGGCCCGGTCGGGACTAAATTGATGTGTTCAATTAAGTTTTCTGTCAAACAAATCGGAGATCGAGAAACAAACTGTTGGAAAATAAGTATGTCATTGTTCCATGTATTTGCCCGACTGATATCTTGAAGAACAGAGGATTATATGATCCCTTATCTAAAGGACGCGTCACTGACTGGGTCAGAGTTCGACAACAATTTTTAAGAGTTACGATTGCTAGTCGGGTTTTAAGTTGTACTTGCAATTATAGTTATTAGACCTATCCAAGTGGGAGACTGTTGGATTTGGTGTCTAAGCCCATAACTATAATTGGTATGTACTTGACCCGAGAGTAGCATGACCCTTTTGGGTTGCCTTCATTAATGCACATTGATAGGATGGACATTTGAGAATAAGATTATTTGTGATTTGTTAATATATTACACATATAATATATTAATATGAAATCATATTATTTAATTAGTATTGATCAAGAATTAATTTACTGATCAAAAAGAGACTAATTAAATATACGAGGACTGATTTGGTAAATCAATGATTCTTATAGTGTGGGTCAATGATCCATGGTTATTTGGATGGGCTAAACCAACATGGATAGTCCATGGAGGTTAAGCCATGGAGCCTAAGTAAGATGAAGAGTCATGGTGCATTAGGGTTTGCATGGATGTAACCCTAGCACTTACCACATTATAAATAGACACCCCTAGAGCCAAAATCAGCTACACCTATCATTCTTAGATTTTGATATTGATTTTGAGCTAATCAACTTATTCTCTCAAGCCTCCTTTTGCACTTGGTGTTTTTGACACATTAGAGGCATCACACTTGACACTACAAGAAAAATGCGATTTTGCTCTGGAAGGAATCTGTTGCGAAAAGCTGGAATTCTGTTGCAAAAGTTGATTTGCTATGGAATTTGCAATGGCCCATTTTCGTCCCTAAAAACGCCGTAGTGAGGGTTTGCAACGGAAACGATACTTCCGTCACAAATGTGACAACTGAATGAAATCCGTGGTAGATGGTATTCCATCGTGTATTTCGTAGTAAGATTCCGTCACACAATCCGTGGTAGTTATTCCATCAGAAATTCCATGGTGGTGATCCCCTAGCAACTTCCGTGGTGGTGAATCCCTAGTAAATTCCGTGTTGGTCATTCCCAAGTAAATTCCGTGGTGGTGATTCCCCAGCAAATTCTGTGGTGGTCATTCCCTAGCAAATTCCGTGGTGGTGAATCCCCAGTATATTCTGTGGTGGTCATTCCCTAGTAAATTCCGTGGTGGTCATTCCCATAGCAAATTCCGTGGTGGTGATTCCGTAGCAAATTCTGTCGTGTTGAATCCCTAGCAAATTCCGTTTGATGACTTACTAGCAAATTTTGTGGTCATGAACCCCTAGCAATTTTCGTGGTGTATATTATATACCAGATTCCATATGGACCGATGGATTATTGATTTATAATTAATATCCAAATTATTTTGTAGTAATATATGAAAAACAAAAATAACAAAAAAACCAAAACCATTATATCATAAAATAATACAATAATTATTTATTACATGGAAAAAGGAAAGTTGCTAATCTAAAATAAATACTCTACAATAAACATATATCAAGCTACTACTGTTGTTGTTTTGTAAAGACATTAATAAGATCCAATGTCTTTTGAAATTGTTTTTCAAGATGCCCGACCCTTGTGTTTTTTTCTTCTTGTTGGGCGTTCATCATTTCTTTAAGCTCTTCGTTTTGCTGTTTTTGTTTAGCAACAAGCTCCCTCAATTCTTCTATTTCATCGTTTTTTTTCCGGAATGTAAGATACATCCGTTTACCGTTCCCATTGGGAACCGCCTTTGCAAAAGAGCCTAATCGATAAAGTCTTTTTTTTTTATCATGACCATCAACAACAACATAAAATAGCTTGTCCTCCTCAAGTTCAACCCCTTCAACTTCCAATTCTTCCTGTTTTTATGTATACGCCGCCTACAAAATAAAAATAATATAAGTTAAAAGATATCAAATTAATGAATGATATTATGGACTAGCTACAATATAAAAGTTTAACACTGAAATGAATATTACATGAATTTGTCTATCTTTTTCATCTGTGAAAGTGACTCCATCATGATACTTCGTGTGTGTATACTGGAATAATTCACTATGGGGGTGGATCACGTCCTAATTTCCTCTTTTGCATAAATACCATATAAAATGTCAAATATACAGATAAACATATATAAACATTGATACGATGTACCATTTACAAAATTACCAACTCAGAAGCTATCTTCAAATGACTTGCGGATCTAGCGTTATGTGTAGGTTTTGCTACTCCACCAGCCACACCGTTACACCTATTTTTCTTGTTCTGCTCAGATTTTAGCTTGTATTCTTCTCTATTCCATTTTAATTGCCAGGAGTTCCAGACTTCCTGTGGAATATGAGTTGGTTTAAAGCCATGTTTGTTTCTTTTTGGGCTCCGCATGTTAAAGAGATATTGACCATAACTTTCTACCGCTTTCCTTGCCCAAGTTTGCCTCACCAGCGAGTCTATTGTTTCATCCCAACAACATTTTTTCTACACATTTACAATATAAACATAAGTTTAAGTGTAAATGTTTACAAAACAACAATTTATCACATATAGTTAATTACCTGAAACTCCTCCCAATATAAATCGTGCATTTCTTTGCTTACTTTTCTCCAAGCGTACCCTTCTGGATCTACTATTTGTTTAAATGATTGACTAATAAAGTGTGCACAAGGGCCTGGTGTCATTATCCTGCAAGTAATCATTTGATGTGTTAAGTTATCAATTGATATGTACGTGTAAACCAAAATTTTATATATAGAAAAAGTTGTAACTAAGATTTGATTGGTAACTCACGTTTTTTTTCCAAACATGAACAGTTAAACGTCCATCTGGTCCACAATCTTCAGAGGAATTGTTTTCACCTTCTACACTTTCCACTACAGATCCATTCATGGTTGGTTGTGTTGGTGATGGGGTAGATTCTGGGATAGGTGTTGTTAATGGGGTATATTCTGGGGTAGGTGTTGGGATAGATGTATATGTTAAGGATGTGGTAGTTCCTTTACTTAAGGAGGGTGTGGTAGTTACTTTAGTTGTGGAGGATGGTAGTGTAGATGCAGGTTTTGAGGTCGTGGTAGTAGATGTAGGTGTTGATGATGTGGTAGTGGGTGTCGGTGTTGAGGATGGTTTAGATGACGTAGGTGCTGAATTTTTGGTTATTGATGTAAGTGTTGAGGATTGGATTGTTCCAGTTTCTGAAGTTTTAGATGTAATTTCTAAGGACGGTGTGGACGTTGCAAGTGATGCCGAGGAAGTGGTAGTCATGGTTGATGTTAATGATTAGGTACTGGGGTTTTGTTGGTAGATGTTATAGGTGCTTTGGATGTGGTTGTTGGTATTGCGAAGTCGATTTCTTCATCTTGTAATTGTCTGTTTATAACCCGGTGTGCAATGAATTTAGTTGGCTTCACACCAGATGCTCCTTTAGCTTTCGAGTTCGACATCTTTCTTGCTTAAAAATTAAAAAAAAACCATAGTCAATACTGTCACACCCCCAAAACTGAACGGCGGAAATATTCAGAGGCGGAGGACTTCATTTGTAGTATCACAACAATGCATAATAGAAACCAAAGTACAACATTTATTACATAAGATTTTAAGTTTACAATTGTGTTTCAAAAGTATAATTTACAAACTTAAATTTAAAGAAACTTGGTCCTCCTTTAAATGTGTTGGTACCTGTTTATTACTTTCCTAAAAATACAAGTAGTTTTGAAAGGAGTGTCAATAATTAAGTTGGTGAGTTCATAAGTATGTTATATAAATAACTTGTTGTTTGTTCTATGAAATATGTATTTGTTCTTCCAGAAAATCCTATATTTTCTGTTGTATATACATTTGTTTTCAGAAGTAGTATAGTCTTAACCTCCCATAAGACTTTGAAAAATAAGTTAGTTCAGAAATTGTATTGTATTCTATACCTATACTTGTAATAAAACTTGTGAAATAGTATTATAGTTTTAATATATTAAAACTATATGAAGTTGTTACTTATTCTTACACCAAACTTATTTATCAATTTCAAACTTGTGAGTTGTCATAACCATACTTGATGACCTAAGCCTCGCCTGAAACACAACGTTCTTCAGGCGTTGTAATATGGTACGACAATTGTCATCCAAAGCATGTCGGCTTGACTGTAGCTAACAGTCGAGATGTAGGATTGTCAATCCCATATAGATCTATATACAAGTGTCACGCTATCCCTCCAAGAGACTATGGTTATAACTTTCCGGGCTTTTGTTTTATACTTGAATAAGTACTTGAAGTGTGTCTCACAAATACCTTATTGATAATTAAGTGTAAAATATTGAAAAGTATCCTTGAAATAGTCATATCATAACTATATTATAAATTATATTTAATATAATTTATATATCTGATTTCATCAGAAAACTCTGATTATGTAGTAAACATATGTAGTTCCATAAAGTATATTAACAAGTTTGTATGAATCATAAATTATACCTATTATAATTTATATGTTTATTCTAGAAAATAGTTCCAAATGAGTGTAATAGTTTATTTACAATAATAATAATACAAAAGAATGAGTTTTATCATTTATACAAAAATTTCTTGTATTTTACTTGTATTTTCCCCTTAAAACATTATAAAAATAGTGAAAACATGGGCGTATAAACTCACTTGATAGATGGTGAATTGGACAGAGTTTTGATAGGAGAGAGGTTACTTCTCGGGAATCTCAGGGCTTCAGGGCTTGATTAGGGTTTGAGACTTGATACAGGGGCTTTAGGGGTTGTATATGAGCTTAGGAAAGTGGAAAATATGAAAGAGGGTGAAATTTTGGGTGAAAATGTGTAAAATAAGTCGGAACCCTCGCATGCCTTATATAGACTGGAGCCTCGGATCCGAGGCTATGCGAGGCTGCCGTGTGTCGGACAGGTGGCGAAGGGAAGGAGGCGGCTTCGGACCGGACGCTTGCTGCTGGCTGGCTCGGATTCGACCAGAGTTGGATCCAATGGGGAGAAGGCACGCGCGAAGCGGAGTGAAGGAGGGAAAGCCGTGTGGCTCGGCTCGCAGGATGCCAATGTGTGAGGTTTGTATGAATCATAAATTATACCTATTATAATTTATATGTTTATTCTAGCAAATAGTTCCAAATGAGTGTAGTAGTTTATTTACAATAATAATAAAACAAAAGAATGAGTTTTATCATTTATACAAAAATTTCTTGTATTTTACTTGTATTTTCCCCTTAAAACATTATAAAAATAGTGAAAACAGAGAGGTATAAACTCACCTGATAGATGGTGAATTGGACAGAGTTTTGACAGGAGAGAGGTTACTTCTCGGGAATCTCGGGGCTTCAGGGCTAGATTAGGGTTTGAGTGTAACATCGTAAATTTCAAAACAATTTTTCGCATTTTATAAAAAACATAATTCATTTATTATCCATAAAAAGATCATTGTTTGAAACTCAAATTCATAGTATATAACAATCCCAAGATCTCATAACATACAAATACCGTGTGTGTACTGATCAGGCCGTCGCCTTCCCGTGATCCTCACTAGTACCTGAAACAAATAACACCAAACACTGTAAGAACAAAGCTTAGTGAGTTCCCCAAAATACCACATATAACACATATTAGTCACTCGAGGCTATAACTCTGTGGGTCCGTGCACCCAAACTCTGTGAACCCTTAGGTTCTAACTCTGTAAACAGGCACAACATAAATCACATAGAATAATGCAGTGCAACACATAACACATATATAGCATACAAACACTGTGTCACATAACTCTAGTTACCTACTCAAGGTAAAGTATAGTGAGAAGACTCACCTCGCATATCTTGGTAACTTGTAAATCCCTGAAATCACTAGTGCTCGATCTCCCGAGCTATAGTCCTCCTATAACACAAATACATCTCTAATTAACACTTTCCCAACTAGGGTTGACTAACCCTATCAAGCCAACACCGGTCAAGGCGTGGACTCGCCGAGTCCCTACGGGGACCCGATTCCTCTGAATCCCTTCCGACTCACCGAGTCACTCACCCAACTCGGTTACTCAACCCCTGGTTCGAAAACACGGAACAACCCGCTCCAACTCGTCAAGTCTGCCAATGGACTCGACGAGTGCATTCCATGCATAACCCCAAACGACCTTCTGAGGTCAGATTTGTTCCACCAACTCATAGATCCAGTCCTTCCAAGCTTATTTATCACGTAAAGTTTATGTCTTGGCGCTCATATCACACCTATTGACTCATAAATGGTGTTTTAACCTCAAACACAATGATCCCAAACCAAAACCTCCATAGACTCATATAAAGCTTGGACAAAGAGGCACTCTGGACCTCCATGGGTCCAGATCCAGAACCTAACTCGCTTAAGGGACCATGGGAGCACTAGATCTAGTCACAAAAGGGCTCAATAAGCCCTAAATCAACATGAACATCACCTCAACAGAAAATGGTTCGATAATAGTACCTCAAACATGATGTTCTGGACCTCAGATCTTCAGGAAGTTAACCCTCTTGCTTCCTCTAGGCTATAGCTTCCTTTCCCTTGCTAGACAACACCTCCAAGGTCGACAATGGCTCCTTCTCTCACTCCAAACGCTCAAGCTCACTAGGGTTTCGCTCTGGGGGCTGGTGAGCACAAATGACGGCCATAAGGCCCTTTAAATAGGCCCTAAACCCGAGAAATTAAAGTTTCATTAAACAGCGCGGACTCGCCGAGTCCACCAATGCGACTCGTTGAGTCCGATCATTAATCCGGGTGAGAAATCGCATCTCTACTCGGCGAGTCTATGCACCAACTCGCCGAGTTCTTCCACAAAACTCAAAATAAAGTGAATAAATATAATACCTGAAATTCCGGATGTTACAATTCTCCCCCGCTTGAATCTGACTTCGCCCTCGAAGTCACATCCCTGAAATAGCTCCGGATGCTGCTCCCGCATCTCACGCTCTGGCTCCCAGGTCAACTCAGATCCTTTCCGATGTTGCCACTGAACCTGTGCCAGAGGCACCTCCTTGTTCCTTAGAACCTTGATCTTCCAATCCACAATCGCAACTGGTCTCTCCGCGTAGTTCAGGCTCGCATCCACCTGAATGTCCTCTAGCGGCACTACCGCTGACTCGTCGGCTATACACTTCCTCAACTGAGACACGTGGAAGGTATTATGAATCCGCTCCAACTTCGCAGGTAGCTCCAAGCGATACGCTACCCTGCCCACCCTCGCGATCACTTTGAACGGCCCAATATACCGGGGCCCTAGCTTGCCCCTCTTCCTGAATCGAATCACTCCTTTCCAAGGAGATACCTTTAGGAGAACATAATCACCGACCTGGAACTCGAGCTCGGACCGTTGTATATCCGCATAACTCTTCTGGCGTCTCTGAGCGGTCAACAATCTCTGCCTGACCCGCTGTATCTGCTCTATCGTCTGAAGCACAATCTCTGTGCTACCCATCACTCGTTGCTCTACCTCTCCCCAACAAATGGGAGTCCGACACCTCCTCCCATACAACAGCTCAAAAGGCGGCATACTAATGCTCGAATGATGTCTGTTATTGTAGGAGAACTCTGCTAAGGGAAAATACGTGTCCCAAATTCCGCCAAAATCCAACACACATGCTCGGAGCATGTCCTCGAGCGTCTGAATCGTCTGCTCGCTCTGACCGTCAGTCTGTGGGTGGTATGCGGTACTAAAATGCAGCCTCGTACCCAACTCCTCATGGAATTTCTTCCAAAATCTGGAAGTGAAAAGCACATCTCGATCTGACACAATTGAGATCGGCACCCCATGCCGCAATACCACTTATCTCACATATACCTCTGCTAACTTTTCCGCAGAAGAACTCTCACTAACGGCGAGAAAGTGAGCGCTCTTTGTCAAACGGTCTACTATCACCCAAATCGCATCGACACCCCTCGCCGTTCTTGGCAATTTGGTGATAAAATCCATGGATATTTGCTCCCATTTCCATTCTGGGACTTCCAGTGGTTGCAACTTACCATGCGGTCTCTGATGTTCGGCCTTAACCCTACGACAGGTTAGGCACCTCTCAACAAACCACGCTACATCTCTCTTCATATAGGGCCACCAATACTCCCTTTTAAGATCCAGAAACATCTTAGTGGCCCCGGGATGGATCGAGAATCTCGATCTATGCGCCTCCTCCATCAAGATGGTACGCGTTCCTCCAACAAACGGTACCCAAATCCGACCCTGGAAGGTCATAAGCCCTCTGCTATCGGTTACGAACTCTGATACCTGACCGATAACTCGTTCTCTCTTACGGTTCTCATGTCTTACTGCCTCAGCCTGAGCCCCTCTGATGGTGTCCAACACCGGAGTCATCACCGTCAATCTCATACAAATATCCCGAATCGGGGCATTCTCTGCCCTACGATTCAAGGCGTCGGCTACAACATTAGCCTTGCCCAGGTGGTAAAGGATCTCACAATCATAATCCTTTACTACATCCAACCATCTTCTCTGACGCATGTTCAGGTTTGGCTGATCCATCAAATACTTCAAACTCTTGTGGTCTGTGTATATCGTACACCGAACCCCATACAGGTAATGGCGCCAAATCTTGAGGGCGAGCACCACAACCCCCAACTCTAGATTGTGGGTGGGATACCTTGCCTCGTGAGGCTTCAGCTGCCTCGATGCGTACGCGATCACATGTCCCCTCTGCATCAATACCACGCCCAACCCAGATATCGATGCGTCACAATACACCACGAAGTCCTTCATTCCCTCTGGAAGAGCCAACACCAGGGCTTCGCACAATCTCTGGCGAAGAGTCTCAAATGAGGCCTGCTGCTCTGGGCCCCAGCTGAACACCATACCCTTCCGGGTCAACCTGGTGAGAGGAACAACAATCTTGGAGAAATCCCTGATGAACCTCCGATAATAGCCGGCCAACCCTAGAAAACTCCTGATCTCGGAAGGAGATTTCGGCACCTCCCAACTCAACACCGCCTTGATCTTGGCCGGATCGACCAAAATCCCCTTTTGGTTAACGAGGTGACCAAGGAATTGCACCGCTCATAACCAAAAATCGCACTTGGAGAATTTGGCATAAATCCTCTCCGATCTCAGCACATTGAGGATTTCTCGCAAATGCTCCTCATGCTGCTCCCTGGATCTCGAATATACCAAAATGTCATCAGTGAACACAATCACTGATCGATCCAGCATCGGTCTGCATACCCTGTTCATGAGATCCATGAATGCTGCAGGTGCATTGGTGAGCCCGAATGGCATCACCACGAACTCGTAATGCCCATAACGAGTCCTGAACGCAGTCTTTTGGATATCCTCCTCGCGCACCCTCATCTGATGATATCCAAATCTCAGATCAATCTTGGAAAACCAAGATGCTCCCTGCAGCTGATCGAACAAATCATCGATCGTCGGCAAAGGATAACGGTTCTTGACCGTTAACTTGTTCAACTCTCGATAATCTATGCACATTCGGTGCGAACCATCCTTTTTCTTCACAAAAAGGATCGGTGCTCCCCACGGAGAGCTACTCGGCCGAATAAACCCCTTCCCCAGCAGCTCCTGAAGCTCCGAGGATAACTCCTGCATCTCTGGAGGTGCAAGGAGATAGGGCGCCTTGGCAATAGGAGCTGCCCCCGGAATCAAATCAATGCGAAACTCAACCTACCTCTCGGGAGGCACACCCGGTAACTCCTCGGGGAAGACATCCGGGAATTCCCGCACTATCGGAACCTCCTCAACCGTACTCGGTCTCTCTGCACCAACTCTCGTATCCACCACGTATGCCATAAAACCACTACAGCCCTGCTGTAGGCTCTGTCTTGCTCTAGCAGCCGAACATAATGCTGAATCGGGACGGGTACCCTCGCCGTACACCATAAGAACTCCCCCACTTGGGTCTCGAATAGTCACTAACTGCCGCTCGCAATCGATAACGGCTCCAAATCTGCTCAACCAATCCATGCCTACGATGACACAGACGTCCCCCATCGCAATCAGGACCAAATCAATAGGAAACTCTACACCGAAGATCTCGAGTACACACCCTCGAATCACCTCCGTGGCATACACTGCTCTGTCATCGGCGATGGAGAGTCTCAAAGGTCGAGTCAACGCCTCTCGACTAATACTGATGTGCTGACTAAAAGCCAACGATACAAAAGATCGACTCGCACCTGAGTCAAATAACACCAAAGCAGGTACATAACTCACAAGAAAAGTACCTACGCATAACATAAAATAAGCACAAAATCTCAGAGATTAAAATAAATACATGAAAGAATACATACCAGCCACGACATCGGGCGCTGCGCGGACCTCCTCCGTAGTCAACTGGAAGGCTCTCCCCCGAGCCTTCGGCATCTCGGTCTTCACCGGACGACTATCAGTAACTCTAACAGCAGCAGGGGCAGACCCCTGAGAAGCTCCCTGTGCTGACCCCTGCAGCAGTAGACACTCGGCCTTCTGGTGTCCGGTCTGGTTGCAGTGGAAACACACTGCAAACCCCTTAGGGCAGTCCTTGGCCATATGCCCCTCCTTGCCACACTTGTAGCAAGATCCAGCTCTACAAACTCCATCATGACCTTTGCCACACTTTCCACAAGTGCGGCCCTTCTGGCTCCCTGCTCTGGGATCAGCGGGCTTGACCCGCTTGGCTGCCAGCTGGGACTGTGCCGGTCGCCGATCCCTCCCCTGAGACTCCGCCTCCTCCTTAGCCTGAGTCTCTAGCTCAATCTCCCTCTTACGGGCATTTTCCTGAAGTTCGGCAAATGTCCGGTACGAGGAGTTCACCACGAACTCCCGAATATCTCTCCTCAAAATACTCAAATAACGGCTCATACGTGCCTGCTCAGTAGACACGTGCTCAGGGCAGAACATTGCCCTCTCATGAAACATCCGGGTAATAACCGTCATAGACTCCGTACCCTGCTTGAGGGTCAAAAACTCCTGTGCCAATCGATCCCATTCCACCAAGGGAACGTACTCATCCCGAAACACGGTGGTGAACCTCTCCCAAATCACCGCAACAAGCTCTGCTGAAGAATAGTGTGCTATCGCGAACTTCCACCAGTCCTTCGCCCCCAGGCGAAGCTGGTTCAGCGCAAACCGAACCCTCAAGTGCTCCGGGCACGAGCACGTATAGAAACACCCCTCAATGTCAGATACCCATCTCATCGCTACAATCGGATCCTGCGTCCCATCAAACGCTGGTGGCTTCGTGTTGCTGAACTCCCTGAACAACAACGAGTCACCCCCTTGCGGCCTAACAGCAGCGACGGCTGCGGTGGCCGCTGCAACAGCAGCCTCAGAAAGAGCGGCATAACGCTCGTCAAAAGTCTCAATCAACGTGGTCTTAATAGACCCGAACATCTCTGGTATCTCTGCCCTGATGGCCGCAACCACCTCCTCATGGATGATCCGACGGATCTTCTCATCACTAGTCCCGCTGCTCTTTGGCATATGACGTGTCCTCACTATGATCTACCTCTGAAATACAACATACGATACATTAAAAATTCACTGGAGTATACTCGCACTCGATAACTCACCCCTCCTTGATCCCTGGCATCCCGAAGATTCTTACTTGAACTGTACACCACTCTGGTGTTTTCAGTAGTACGGGCCCAATACTACTGTCCGCACTGTATCAGTATACACCCCGAGTCCTCCTCTTCGGATCCTAAATCCCAAGTACTCTATTATGCATAATCCACTCTCTAATAGATCTCTCATAAGCTCCTCGCTGCTACCTACTCACTCTCAAGCATCTCATAGCAGCTCACCTCTCCCTAGGCTAAGGCATCACAAATCAGGCCACTCTAGTCCTAATAGGAGTACCTAGCCCACTCTAGCACGAGAATACATCATATCAATATCATAAACATATAACATAAAGGTATCTTGGGAAATCACCGTTCGAGCGCTGACTGATCGTACACACGACTCTGCTCTACGTTTTCCAAAAATCTTTTACTTTTTGAAAATATTTCTCAAATCCTCAGTTTGAGTTCAAATACGCCCGAAGGTGCACTCGAATCCCTCAAACCAAGGCTCTGATACCAACTTGTAACACCGTAAATTTCAAAACAATTTTTCGCATTTTATAAAAAACATAATTCTTTTATAATCCATAAAAACATCATTGTTTGAAACTCAAATTCATAGTATATAACAATCCCAAGATCTCATAACATAAAAATCCTGTGTGTACTGATCAGGCCGGCGCCTTCCTGCGATCCTCACTAGTACCGGAAACAAATAACACCAAACACTGTAAGAACAAAGCTTAGTGAGTTCCCGAAAATACCACACATAACACATATTAGCCACTCGAGGCTATAATTCTGTGGGTCCGTGCACCCAAACTCTGTGAACCCTCAGGTTCTAACTCTGTAAACATGCACAACATAAATCACATAGAATAATGCAGTGCAACACATAACACATATATAGCATACAAACACTGTTTCACATAACTCTAGTTACCTACTCAAGGTAAAGTATAGTGAGAAGACTCACCTCGTGTATCTCGGTAACTCGTAAATCCCTGAAATCACTAGTGCTCGATCTCCCGAGCTATAGTCCTCCTATAACACAAATACATCTCTAATTAACACTTTCCCAACTAGGGTTGACTAACCTTATCAAGTCAACACCGGTCAACTCTGGTCAATGGTCAACGGTCAACCCAACTCGCCGAGTTCCTACGGGGACCCGATTCCTCTGAATCCCTTCCGACTCACCGAGTCACTCACCCAAATTGGTTACTCAACCCCTGGTTCGAAAACACGAAACAACCCGCTCCAACTCGTCGAGTCTGCCATTGGACTCGACGAGTGCATTCCATGCACAACCCCAAACGACCTTCCGAGGTTAGATCTGTTCCACTAACTCATAGATCCAGTCCTTCCAAGCTTATTTATCATGTAAAGTTTATGTCTTGGCGGTCATATCACACCTATTGACTCATAAATGGTGTTTTAACCTCAAACACAATGATCCCAAACCAAAACCTCCATAGACTCATATAAAGCTTGGACAAAGAGGCACTCTGGACCTCCATGGGTCCAGATCCAGAACCTAACTCGCTTAAGGGACCATGGGAGCACTAGATCTAGTCACAAAAGGGCTCAATAAGCCCTAAATCAACATGAACATCACCTCAACAGAAAATGGTTCGAAAATAGTACCTCAAACGTGATGTTCTGGACCTTAGATCTTCAGGAAGTTAACCCTCTTGCTTCCTCTAGGCTATAGCTTCCTTTCCCTTGCTAGACAACACCTCCAAGGTTGACAATGGCTCCTTCTCTCACTCCAAACGCTCAAGCTCACTAGGGTTTCGCTCTGGGGGCTGGTGAGCACAAATGACGGCCATAAGGCCCTTTAAATAGGCCCCAAACCCGAGAAATTAAAGTTTCATTAAACAACGCGGACTCGCCGAGTCCACCAATGCGACTCGTTGAGTCCGATCATTAATCAGGGTGAGAAATCGCATCTCTACTCGGCGAGTCTATGCACCAACTCGCCGAGTTCTTCCACAAAACTCAAAATAAAGTGAATAAATATAATACCTGAAATTCCGGATGTTACATTGAGACTTGATACAGGGGCTTTAGGGGTTGTATATGAGCTTAGGAAAGTGGAAAATATGATAGATGGTGAAATTTTGGGTGAAAATGTGTAAAATAAGTCGGAACCCTCGCATGCCTTATATAGGCTGGAGCCTCGGATCCGAGGCTATGCGAGGCTGTCGTGTGTCGGACAGGTGGCAAAGGGAAGGAGGCGGCTTCGAACCGGAAGCTTGCTGCTGGCTGGCTTGGATTCGACCAGAGTTCGATCCAATGGGAAGAAGGCACGCGCAAAGCGGAGCGAAGGAGGGAAAGCCACATGGGCAAGGCTAATGTAGTAAAGGATCTCACAATCATAATCCTTCGGACGAATCAGCATGCGACACGGGGCGGACACGGGGAGGCTGCTGATGCGAGATTACGTTGCCCGGGTACTGTTCATGCGAAATTATCCTTATTTTTACCATTTTTCTTTATTTTTGAGCCAAAAACTTGTAAAATACATAACTTTTGCATACGAACTCCGTTTGTGACGTTCTTTATATGCACGCGTAGGTAAAATTATACTCTACAATTTTCATTTAAACTTCTTCGGCTAATTTTGAATTTATTTTTAATATTATTATTCTTAACAGATCGGGACAGGAAAATCCGTTAAAAATTCATAACTTCTTTATCCGACGTCTATTTTCGTCAGACTTTTTACCGTTGAAGTAGTATTAACGAGACCTTCGATTCTCGTTTAAGTTGTTTTGGTTAAATCTCGCTCGATCTTTATTTCGAGTTTTTAGTTGTCTACCGCTAATTCGAACTTTGGAAAAATCATAACTTTTTCGTACGAAGTCAGATTCAAATGTTCAATATATGAAAGTTCATTATTTTTACTAGTTCTACAACTTTTATTAAGGTCACTAAGGCTAAAAAGTAGTTTATCAAAAACTCACTTTTTATGCAAAATAGCGTTTGTTGGATTTGTTGCGAATTTTCGATTAGTAATAACTTCTTTGTTATAACTCAGTTTTGGGAGTTCTTTATATTTTTGGAATCCCTGTTAAAACCTCTATGACTTGGTTCATCCCAATCGAGATTATTTAACACTTACATTTTGATGGTCAATTATGTAAATATACACAATATGATAAAATTTCTCTTTATTATTTCAAAAAGAACTACAAATTACACTATTTCATAGGTTTGAAATAACGGTTTGTTACATTATCCCCTAGTTAGAGAAAATTTCGTCCCGAAATTTTTACATTACAGATAGACTAGGGAAAAAGATGTGGGTATTTCTGTTGCATTTGATCCTCCCGTTCCCAAGTGAATTCAGGTCCTCGCTTTGCATTCCAACGAACTTTCACTATAGGGATACGACTTTGTTTGGTTTTCTTAACTTCCCTATCTAAAATCTCTATGGGTTCTTCCACAAAGTTAAGATTCTTGTTTAATTCGATTTCATCGAGTGGGATTACGAGAGTCTCATCAGGTAAGTATTTCTTTAAGTTAGACACATGGAATGTAGGATGTATGTTACTGAGTTGTTGCGACAGATTAAGTTTGTAAGCTATTGGACCGATTCTAGCAAGAATTTCAAATGGTCCAATGTATCTTGGGTTTAATTTTCCATGCTTTCCAAAGCGTATCGTGCCTTTCCAAGGTGAAACTTTCAACATAATTCGATCACCAACCTGGAACTCCAAGGGTTTTCTTCGTTTATCGGTGTAGCTTTTCTATCTGTCTCTGGAAGCTTTTAATCTTTCTCGGATTTGTACTATCATCTCGGTAGTCTCTCTAATGATATATGGACATGTGAGAGTGCTTTCTGGAATTTGACCTCTAGCCAATTGTGTGTCTCCAACTTCAGCCCAACACAACGGTGATCTGCACTTTCGACCATAAAGTGCTTTGAATGGAGCAACTTTAATGCTGGTATGGTAACTGTTATTGTATGAGAATTCAACTAGAGGTAAATGAGTATCCCAAGCTTTACCAAAATCTAAACACATGCTCTCAGCATGTCTTCTAATGTTTGAATGGTTCTCTCACTTTGCCCATCAGTTTGTGGATGATAAGCTGTACTCATATCCAACTTAGTTCCAATAGCGTTCTGAAGTGACTGCCAAAATCTTGATGTAAATCTACTATCTCGATCTGAGATAATAGATACTGGTACACCATGTAGTCTGACTATCTCCCTGATGTAGGTTCTGGTTTGCTTCTCCATTTTTTCTGTCTCTTTAATTGGAAGAAAATGAGCGGACTTAGTCAACCGATCGACAATTACCCATATGGCATCGTGCCCACTCGGAGATCTGGGTAACTTGGTGATAAAACCCATGGTTATCCTTTCCCAGTTCCACTCAGGTATTTCTGGCTGCTGAAGTAGACCTGAGGGCTTCTGATATTCGACCTTCACCTTGGCGCAAGTCAGGCACTTGCCCACGAAAGTAGCAATCTCAACTTTCATGTTTGGCCACCAATAAAGTTTCTTTAGATCCAAATACATCTTATCTGAACCTGGGTGAATTGAGTATCGTGTCTTGTGTGCTTCGTTCATGAAAACCTCTTTGTAATCGCCGAACTTTGGTATCCAGATCCGGTTCACGAGATATCGGGCTCCATCACTTTTGACCTCTAAGTGTTTATCCATTCCTCTTAAAAATTCACATGTCACATTCCTAGGTTTTAAAGCTTCAAGTTGGGCTTCTTTGATTTGTGTAGAGATATGTGAATGGATAGTCATGGTCAATGACTTTATTCAACGTCCTAAGTATTCTTTTCTACTGAGAGCATCTGCTACCACATTGGCTTTGCCTGGATGATAACGAATCTCACATTCGTAATCGTTGAGTAGTTCTACCCATCGTCGTTGCCTCATGTTTAGTTCTTTCTGGTTGAAAATATGTTGAAGGCTTTTGTGGTCTGTAAAGATTGTACACTTGGTACCATACATATAATGTCTCCAGATCTTCAGAGCAAAAATCACTACTCCCAACTCAAGGTCGTGTGTTGTATAGTTAACCTCGTGTGTTTTAAGTTGTCTCGAGGCATAGGATATTACCATTCCTCGTTGCAAAAGAACACAACCGAGTCCTTGGTTAGAAGCATCACAGTAGACTATGAAATATTCCGTTCCTTCGGGTAGAGATAAGATAGGTGCACTGTATAGGGCTTGCTTTAGTACATGGAATGTTGTTTCTTGTTTTTCTCCCCAACTACAGGTTACACCTTTTTGGGTTAGAATAGTAAGAGGCTTTGCTATTCGAGAGAAGTTTTGAATGAATCGGCGGTAATAGCCAGCAAGACCTAAGAATTGACGAATTTCTGTAGGCGTTTTGGGTGCTGACCAGTTTTCTATTGCCTTTATTTTGGAAGGATCAACGTGTATTCCTTCTGAACTGACCACGTGACCTAGGAAGTCAACCTTCCTGATCCAAAATTCACACTTTGGGAATTTCGCATATAACTTCTCTGCTCTTAACGTTTGTAAGATTTGTTTGAGATGTTGACTATGCTCTTCTTTGCTTTTTGAATAAATAAGGATATCATCAATGAAGACTATTACGAATTTGTCCAAATAAGGACGGCACACTCTGTACATTAAGTCCATGAACACTACAAATGCATTCGTTAATCCAAAAGGCATCACTACAAATTCGTAATGACCATAACGAGTTCGAAATGCTATTTTGGGAATATCTTCCTCTAGAACTCGTAATTGGTGATACCCGGATCTTAAGTCAATCTTTGAGAAAAAGCTTGCACCTTGAAGTTGGTCGAATAAATCGTCAATGCGTGGTAAAGGGTATCGGTTTTTGATGGTAAGTTTATTTAGTTCTCGATAGTCTATGCACATGCGAAAAGATCCATCTTTCTTCTTGACAAACAAAACTGGTGCTCCCCAAGGTGAGAAACTCGGTCTTATGAATCCTTTGTTAAGAAGTTCATTCAGTTGACTGGATAATTCTTGCATTTCTGACGGTGCAAGACGGTATGGGGATTTGGCTACAGGGGTAGCTCCAGGTACTAAGTCGATTCTGAATTTGACTTGTCGTTTTGGGGGAACTCCTGGAAGATCTTCGGGAAAGATATCGGGAAAGTCGCATACTTCTGGAATGTTCTTTATTTCTTCTTGAGCAGCATCAACTTGTCTTTGAAGGGCTATAGTGTGTTGATCAGTGTCTTCTTGCATCTCATCAAGTCGTAAGATATCTGCAGTATTGACTTGTGCGGTGGCATTTACTTTAAGAATCCGATTTATTGAGATTCTAGCTTGATTAGTTTGGCGATTTATTCTTCGTATGATAATTGGAAGGGCTTTATCAGCTGTGCCTCCATCAGTGAGGTTGTAATATTCTCTAGCCATTCCATAAGGAGGGCATATACCTTCTTGTCTGCACCAATGGTTTATATATTGACCCCAGTCTGGTATAGGTAGAACATTATTCTGTCTTAAATGGCGTTGTCCTGGATTGATAACTTGGGGATTTGTATCAGTACCACTTGATTCACTATCAGTGGCTTCCATAGATTCCTCCTCTGAATCACTTCATTGCCGTGATTAGGGATGTAAGGGTCCCCAGGGTAGTTTCCAGCCATGTTATCTGAACGAGATGTAGAGGTGAGAAAATATATTAAGTATTTAGATGTATTGTTTTATAGTATTCCAAAATACTCCTATAGTATTTCAATCTTTATGTTTAGATCTAAAATCTTCTGAACATGTATAGTTGGTAAGTTTTAGACATGTCACAATACTATAATCACTCCCAAACATATGTTGGTCATATCTTGAATTAATATAGTTGATCAGGTTATATTAATCCTAGATATGATTACATAATTTGCTTAGGTTGACTATAATATTTAACAATCAAATACTTTTAAGTTCTGTGATACTATATTTATAGATATTAGTATTAGTATACTTCTTATAAAAATATTCAAAATTTTGAAAAGTATACTTGTAGTCAGAGCTTTTAGCCCCTAATGTATTTATAGTTGTATATCTTTTATGGGTTGATATACTTAGTTCACTATAAACAATGCTCTGATACCAATCTGTCACACCCCCAAAACTGAACGGCGAAAATATTCAGGGGCGGAGGACTTCATTTGTAGTATCACAACAATGCATAATAGAAACCAAAGTACAACATTTATTACATAAGATTTTAAGTTTACAACTGTGTCTCAAAAGTATAATTTACAAACATAAATATAAAGAAACCTGGTCCTCCTTTAAACGTGTTGGTACTTGTTTACTGCTTTCTTGAAAATCCAAGTAGTTTGAAAGGAGTGTCAACAATTAAGTTGGTGAGTTCATAAGTATGTTATATAAATAACTTGTTTGTTCTATGAAATATGTATTTGTTCTTCCAGAAAATCCTATATTTTCTGTTGTATATACATTTGTTTTCAGAAGTAGTATATTTTTAGTTGACTTTATTTTTAATATAATTATTTTTAACAGACCGGGATAGGAAAATCCGTTAAAAATTCATAACTTCTTTATCCGACGTCCGTTTTTGTCAGACTTTTTACCGTTGAACTAGTATTAACGAGGCCTTTGATTCTTGTTTAAGTTGTTTCAGTTAAATCACGCTCGATCTTTATTTCGAGTTTTTAGTTGTCTACCGCTAATTCGAACTTTGGAAAAATCATAACTTCTTCGTACGAAGTTAGATTCAAATGTTCAATATATGAAGGTTCATTATTTTTATGAATTCTACAACTTTTATTAAGGTCACTAAGGCTAAAAAGTAGTTTATCAAAAACTCACTTTTTACGCGAAATAGCGTTTGCCGGATTTGTTGCGGATTTTTGATTGGTCATAACTTCTTTGTTATAACTCGGTTTTGGGAGTTCTTTATATTTTTGGAATCCTTGTTAAAACCTCTATGACTTGGTTCATCCCAATTGAGATTATTTAACACTTAAATTTTGAGGGTCAATTATGTAAATATACACAATATGATAAAATTTCTCTTTATTATTTAAAAAAGAACTACAAATTACACTATTTCATGGGTTTGAAATAACGGTTTGTTACAAATACCAACGTATTAAAGATGATAAACTACTAATGAGAAGAGAGAAACAAACAATAAAAACAAATTACATATATGAAGGCATTACTGTCACACCCCAAAACCAAGAACGGAGGAAACGTTTTGGGGCGGAGGACGTCATGTATAATATCACAACAATGTAAAGTAGTAACCAAGCAACAACATCATCCATTGCATTAATAATATAATTATTATACAAATGTGTTCTATCAAATTTTGATAAACACTAAAGCATAAATCAAAATGAAAGATGACTCTTGAGCAAGCTCCATCTTCCTTTCTCCTTGCATCGGTACCTGTCTATGATGACCTGAGGATACAAGTAATTTTGAAAGCGAGTATCAGCTTTGAAGCTGGTGAGATCATAAGTATTTAGTGTCTTAATTTGTATGTAAGAATTTGTAAGTTTATGAACTGTAAGGATGAAAATGTTTGTAAGTGAACTGTAAGTATGAAAATGTTTGTAAAACAACTGTAAACATTTGAAAAACCCTAGAAATCCCTATGATTCCTACTATTATATAAAGTGCGTCTTCTACCAAGACCTAACTGTTCTCAATGTAGTCTTCTACCAAGACTTAACTGTTCTAAATGTTCGTTTCTTGTAAGAGTGTGTAACTTTCCCAAGTGGAACTATTATAAACAAAATATAGTTTTTACATTTATAGTTTAAGTGAAAAGATCACTAAATATATGTACATGGAAAATTAATGTAGTACTAAATCGTAGCTCTATAAGAACTACTGCTGTACTAACTACCGTAAACCGGATTTATATTAAGGCATCATGTGATTAATTGTACCATACTATCGACTGGTAACAACGAGATACGAATGGTCGTAATAACGGAATGACGTTTGGCACCCGCAGACCTGCAGGTCCGGCTGTAGCTAGCAACAAGGTGTAGGATAGTCAATCCAGTATATAGATCTATACGCAAACTCACGCTCTCCCTCCAAGAGAATTCTGGCTACAACTCGGGCCATGACATTTAAGGCATACTCCGATACAGTGGATCACAATTTTATTAACGTATTCATGTATATGTACTTATGTAAGCGTAATCATGTAAAAGTATATGAACGTATGCCGTTGCTACCCAAAGGCACTAAACTGACTGAAAGGAACTATTATGTCCATATATGTATACATATAACTAATGTTTAAACGACCTTCGGACGGTACCTGATATCCCACCAGACCACATCTCAAGCGCGAAAAGGAAATAGGGTGGATAGCCTTCCTAAATCTTTTAAAACATTAATTATATAACTATACAAATATAGGCATGCTTATAACAAAATCTCTATGTAAACGTAATTATGTAATTGTATAGTAATGTACTATGTATACTAGTTGTAATGTAAGTTCTCTCTATCTAGCAAGTATTGACTCATGAATGAACTGACTCCTTGTGTGATATCGTGTTCTAGTAATAGTTCTAGTATCTTCCTAAACTACCCATATGGTAGCTTACTAGTAATATAACTGGTACGTATGAACATGGATGTATACCCTTGCTATCCAAGGGCATTGGATGAACTGGAAAGACCTTTTATGACTATATATGTAGACATGATATATAACTAATATTTAAATGACCTTCGGACGGTACCCGATATCCCACCAGAACACATCTCAAGCGCGAAAAGGAAATAGGGTGGATAGCCTTCCTAAGTCTTTTAAACATTTCTTATATAACCATACATATAGAGGCAAGCAATTTATAATATAAGAGCATAAATAAGTTTTGTAAAACATTTGAACATAAATATTATTTTAAGAAACGATCGACTTGATGTCAATCTATAAAACAGTTTGAAGGCATAAGTTTGATAAAACAATTTAAGTATAAAGAAACACTTGTTTGAAACACAATTGTAAATAAGTTTGAAATGTAATATACAGAGTAAAATGTACAGTGTAATAAGGAGTTTAAAACATATAAAGTGTTTATAAAAATCATTTGAAGGAACTGTTTGGTAAAACGGCTAATGAGTAGCCAAATCATTTGAATGCTGTATATTAATCACATGTGATTGATGTAATAACTAGCATAATTCTACTTATTAATCACATGTGATTGATATAATGCTAGCATGATTCTACTTGTATCCCCCCATAAAACATTTAAAAATAGTTTAAAACATTAGTTAAAGGGTATGAACTCACTTGCAGTAAGTGACTGGAGTTGAACGAACTGTTATTGTAAGGAAGGATCGGACAAATGCTTGGTGTCAAGTGAAGACTTAGACACACACAATGATCCTAATTTCATATGAAGACATATGTATATAAATAATTAGTGATTAAAACACTAAATATACAAGTATAAACATTTAAACGCGAGGAAAACACTTTTGGTCAAGTGCTAGGAGGCTAATGGGTTGCAACAAAGGAGTGCAATGCCTCTAATGGAAGTTTATGGTCAAATGACCATATGTCTTGGAGTTTACAGCCCAGGGGAGTAAACTCCTGGCCGTAAACTCTAAACAAAGCCCCTAAATGAAGTCTAACAATTATACAACTCATGTGGTGAATTGTTTCAAGGCTAAATCAAGTGTTTGGGTGCCATATTAACTCCTTTAAGGAGTTTACGGCCCTGGGACCATATTCCCTTGGAGTTTACGGCCGTAAACTCCCTTGGGAGGGTGGTTATGGTGTTTTCAAGTCTCAAACATTTCAAGGTAATGTGCTAGGCTAGTCTCTTGGCTAAATGAAGGCATTTAGGGCATTTTGAGCACTTAAACATGGAGTTCATGGCCCAAGAACCTCCTTGGCCGTGAAGTCTCTTTTACCCTTGAATCTTAATTGTTTTGGTGTCCTAAATATGTAATGAAGGCTTCTAGTTCGAATTCTAAAGCTTTGAGGGTCATTGGAACCCTTTAGGACCTTAAAATGGAGTTTACTCCCCAAGTGTTCTTGGGCGGTAAACTCCCAAATCTTGGGTTATTAATCCGATTTTGATGTTTTCTAGTCATATACACACTAGCATACAAGTCTAAGGTAGTTACAATTCACGGGGAAAGGAATAGGTAGCATTTAAGCCACTTATTGGAGTTTACTCCCCAAGAATGTTCTTGGGCGGTAAACTCCCGAGTCTCACAGATTTGATATGTAATTGGTATTTCTAAACACAATCTAAGCTATATAACATAACTAGATCGAAGTACTCACAATTTGGGATAAAAACCCGAAGATCCGTGAGAGAGAATTTTGACTTTTCTCTAAATGGAATTCAACAAATGAACCAATTTGGTTCAGAATTCTATTTATAGTCCTGAGATATTTTTGGTAGAAAATGTTTTTATTCCTGGAACAAACTCTAATGTCCTAGAGTCTTGGAATAACAGTGTTGCACAAAACCCTAGTGCATCCACTCTCCTAATATCTCCTTAAGCGTAAAATCCTGAAAACTGCCAAACTTATACTCGAAATCTGAATTTTCACTGTAACTGCTCTACTTCTATTGGCTTGATATGGTTTGTTTAGAATGGAAATTTCGGGTTGTCACATCATCCCCCTGTTGAAGGGAATTTCATCCCGAAATTAGAATTTAGGCAAGGAAGTAGGTACGAATGATCGAGTCGTGAGGAGGAAACTTCGTAATTGATTGGTTCTAGCGCTCCTAAGTGAAATCGGGTTCTCGGTTGGCATTCCAACGAACCTTCACGAATTGGCGACGGTGTTGCTTCGTCCGCTTGACCTCTCGATCGAGGGTCACTACAGTTCTAATACGAAGGCGAGGATCTCGACGAGTGGACTTACAAGAGTCCTAACGGAAAGGTATGGTTTCACGATCGAGACGCGAAGAGTAGGATGTACGTTACTGAGTTCGCGGAGTAGGTCTAGTTTGTGCAAGGCACATGACCGATTCTGATAAGAATCTCGGAGGTCCTAATTATATTGGATTTAGCTTTCCACGCGATACGAAGCGTATTAAGCCATTCCCAGAGTGAGTTATCCTAAAGAACTTGGTTAGTCACTTGGAATCTCCAAGGTTTCTTTCTTGATTAACTTCCCAGTCAAGAGCCACCCCTTGCTGGGTCAGAGTCGTACGGGTTTCTGTAATTTGCGAGGAGTTCTAAATGAACTATGACAGTAGATCGGTAAGACCTAGAATTTGGCGAATGACTGCCGGCGCCTCTGGTGTCGATAAATGCTCAACGGTTTTGACAAATTGAAAGAGTACTCATAATTTCCCACATTACTAAAGTGTGTCTTAGAAATTTGACTCTCTTCAATTTCAAAACTCGTGCCTAGAGAACTTCGCTAAAGTTCCTCTGTAGGAAATGTTTCCATGGGTTTTCTTCTTACTACTAGGGTAGATAAGTAAGTCATTACATGGGGAAATGACGAACTGATCCAAGTAAGAAAGGCGTACCCTATACGTTTAGCTCGTGAAAACTATGGGCGTATTGGTCCTATTCGAAGGGTATCACTACGGACTCGAAGTGTCTGCATCGAGTTTGGAAGATAGTCTTCCGGACATCCTTCCCCAACACTCGAACTGGTGATTATTCGGATCTCGGATCCATTTCTGGAAGTAGTTTCTTTCCTTGCGTTTGCTCAACCATTTCGTCTATGCGAGGCAGAGATAACGATTTCTAATGGAAATCTTGACGGAGTCCTCGATAACCAAGGTACATACAATGCGATCCGTCGATCTCTGGAAGAATATGACCGCGGGTCCTCCAGGTTGAGAAGCCTAGTCTTCTTATTCTATTGCTGTGCGGTTCGTTAAGTTGTCCGGACTGTTCTTGTATCTCCGGAGTGTTTAGACTGTAAGGCGATCTGTTTATGGGAGTGATACTGGGTTCTATTTTGGTTCACATGACGATGCGATTACTCGTATACTAAGGCAGTTCTCCATCCTGAAGTTCATATTAGAATTCATACATGTTTTCACAATCCCAATCTCATGTATACGAGTCGTATATAATTAAGATTGAAAAGGTAGTCGAATAACTGATTCTTCTTTAAGCTCACATCCCATCGGGGAAAAAGAAGTTAAAGTGGAATCATCAATTCTAAACATGTAGAACCTTGATTATATATCACTCTTGTGCATACATTCTTCAGTGATAGATCAATCATATAAATCCTTGGATTGAACTTGATGTACTGCACGAGTGGTACTTTGGGGATTTCTTCGGAAAGAAAATAACTAGGAGGTACTCTTGGCATGAGTACTTCGGTGTTCTGACATGACGGCTTCGCTGGAAAAGCGATCTAGAAGAAAGAGATGTACGTATGAAGCTGATTGTTTCTTGATGACGACATGATTCTGTTAGCACGAATGATAATGATTTTGTGAGCGATTCTGGTTGACCCTAGATGTACTTTGATTGCTCAAGAAAAGAGTAAGAGTATGTTCTCGAAAGTTTGACCTACATCCCTATGATGCAGTCCTAGTACGGAATGGAAGTATGTTCGCGAAGGTTTGACCTACATCCCTATGATGCAGTCCTAGTAATGAGTAGAAGTGTGTTTATGAAGGGTTGACCTACATCTCCATGATGCAGTCCTAGTAACGGGTGGAAGTAAGTTCGTAGAATGGTCTCAAGACGTTTGTTGTTCAAGCCGAGGTATAGTGGTTTGGTGAATAACAATGTCCAACCACTGAAAGAGACTTGGAAATGTCTCCGGAGATAAATCACTATAGTCCAATGACTTGACTAAAGCATGTTTCAGATAGACCCCAATGAAAGTATGATAAGAGTACTTGAATGAAGAATGACACAAAAGTTAGCCGGCTGTCAATATTTTTGATATTCACGATGTAAAGATTCGGGAAAATGACCTTGTAAAGGTCTTACATCATATCCAGAGAAGATAGTTCCTGACAGCATATAGACCTAACTAAAGTACTTACAGTACAAGATAATTTCATAGAAAATGCCACATCGGGCATAGACAGAAAAACACGATTCCTTTTTATAAGGAAATAAAGTAAAGCGTCTACTACTGGCGACGGTCATCCCTCTGGTGAACTCTTAGTTCAGTCAATTGACGTTCCATGTCAAGTAGGTGTCTTCCGTACACCCTAAGGCGTACTCGGAGCTCCATGACTTTGGCTCGTGATTCAGCTAGTACTTGAAGCAGGGTCTCATGGTTTCTCTCTGATCTCTCGTGAGCATCTTCTAGACGAATGGTGTGGAGGGAATGCATTCTCGCATCGGCGACAACTTCGGTGATCTGATGTAGGGTTGTCCTGCCTTGAATCTCATTTCGGGCCACTCTGCGGACCAAGATTGGCAAGACTCTATCTGCTGAGCCCCCATTGTTCAAGTCGTAAAAGCTTCGGTCGCCATTAAATGGCGTGGACTGATCTTGTCCTTAGCTCCATGTTTCCCATAATTCCATTCACTCAGGGTCGGGCCATGAAAAGTCGGACGAGGGTTAGGAATTGGAAAGGGAGCTGCTCTGGGTAGGTTCTCAACCTTTGGTTCGGAGTTAGCATCATACGAAAGGTCTTCATCATGGTGATCATTCAAGGGGATAGGATGATCATTATCTGGTTCTTCTCCAAACGAACCATCTATGACTTCATTCGGAAGATACTGGTTGCCGAGGGGATGGAGTCCAACTACGTTATCTATGCGAGAATTTAGGGTAAGAGAATAATTAGTAGACGAACTATCTAGATAATTATTTAGAAAACCTTCATTAGTTACATCGCTTTTTGTGAAGTGCATACCAGCTATGTGTAATCTAAACAGGATAGACCTTCGAATAAGTGACCTTAACTCCGTATTCACACAGAATAGGGGTGAAGTAAAATTTCCACAGATTCTAAGTCTATAACATCCTAATTACATATAGCCTCAGTGTATCCACTTAGCAACTATCAACTTAGTAATGAAGATCCCGTTTTAGTTCTCAAGTATAACGTACTTATAGTAACACCAAATACTCCTATAGTATTTTAATTTTAATGTTATGTTGTATTGTTCTCATTGTAGTAGGGTTGGTAAGATTTTAGCATTGTTGCAACCACATAATTAAACTTAGGCACATGCTAGTCAACCCTCGGATAATAAAGTTGATCAGGCTATATCTTCCCAGTTTTGACCATATGTCTCTAAGCCCACTTGTGTTGCCCAACAATCGTAATTCTTTTGTACTGTCCTAGTGACACTGATTTTAGTATGAATGCAGCACGTATACTTACTTAAATATTTTACTATTTAAAGTATAAACTCTTGGTCAGAGTATTTTTAATCCCTTATGTATTTATAGTTAGTATATCTTTTATGGGTTGATATACTTAATTCACTATAAACAATGCTCTGATACCAATCTGTCACCCCCCAAAACCAAGAACGACGGAAACGTTCTGGGGCGGAGGACGTCATTTATAATATCACAACAATGTAAAGTAGTAAACAAGCAACAACATCATCAATTGCATTAATAATATAATTATTATACAAATGTGTTCTGTCAAATTTTGATAAACACTAAAGCATAAATCAAAATGAAAGATGAGTCTTGAACAAGCTCCATCTTCCTTTCTCCTTGCATCGGTACCTGTCTATGATGACCTGAGGATACAAGTAATTTTGAAAGCGAGTATCAGCTTTGAAGCTGGTGAGATCATAAGTATTTAGTGTCTTAATTTGTATGTAAGAATTTGTAAGTTTATGAACTGTAAGGATGAAAATGTTTGTAAGCGAACTGTAAGTATGAAAATGTTTGTAAAACAACTGTAAACGTTTGAAAAACCCTAGAAATCCCTATGATTCCTACTATTATATAAAGTGCGTCTTCTACCAAGACCTAACTGTTCTCAATGTAGTCTTCTACCAAGACTTAACTGTTCTAAATGTTCGTTTCTTGTAAGAGTGTGTAACTTTCCCAAGTGTAACTATTATTAACAAAATATAGTTTTTACATTTATAGTTTAAGTGAAAAGATCACTAAATATATGTACAGGGAAAATTAATGTAGTACTAAATCGTAGCTCTATAAGAACTACTGCTGTACTAACTACCTTAAACCGGATTTATATTAAGGCATCATGTGATTAATTGCACCATACTATCGACTGGTAACAACGACATACAAATGGTCGTAATAGCGGCATGACGTTTGGCACCCGCAGACCTGCAGGTCCGGCTGTAGCTAGCAGCAAGGTGTAGGATAGTCAATCCAGTATAGATCTACACGCAAACTCACCCTCTCCCTCCAAGAGAATTCTGGCTACAACTCGGGCCATGACATTTAAGGCATGCTCCGATACAGTGGATCACAATTTTATTAACGTATTCATGTATATGTACTTATGTAAGCGTAATCATGTAAAAGTATATGAACGTATGCCATTGCTACCCAAAGGCACTGAACTGACTGAAAGGAACTATTATGTCCATATATGTATACATGATATATATAACTAATGTTTAAATGACCTTCGAACGGTACCCGATATCCCACCAGACCACATCTCAAGCGCGAAAAGGAAATAGGGTGGATAGCCTTCCTAAGTCTTTTAAAACGTTACTTATATAACTATACAAATATAGGCATGCTTATAACAAAATCTCTATGTAAACGTAATTATGTAATTGTATAGTAATGTACTATGTATACTAGTTGTAATCTAAGTTCTCTCTATCTAGCAAGTATTGACTCATGAATGAACTGACTCCTTGTGTGATATCGTGTTCTAGTAATAGTTCTAGTATCTTCCTAAACTACCCATATGGTAGCTTACTAGTAATATAACTGGTACGTATGAACATGGATGTATACCCTTGCTATCCAAGGGCATTGGATGAACTGGAAAGACCTTTTATGACTATATATGTAGACATGATATATAACTAATATTTAAACGACCTTCGGACGGTACCCGATATCCCACCAGACCACATCTCAAGCGCGAAAAGGAAATAGGGTGGATAGCCTTCCTAAGTCTTTTAAACATTTCTTATATAACCATACATATAGAGGCAAGCAATTTATAATATAAGAGCATAAATAAGTTTTGTAAAACATTTGAACATAAATATTATTTTAAGAAACAATCAACTTGATGTCAATCTATAAAACAGTTTGAAGGCATAAGTTTGATAAAACAGTTTAAGTATAAAGAAACATTTGTTTGAAACACAATTGTAAATAGGTTTGAAATGTAATATACAGAGTAAAATGTACAGTGTAATAAGGAGTTTAAAACATATAAAGTGTTTATAAAAATCATTTGAAGGAACTGTTTGGTAAAACGGCTAATGAGTAGCCAAATCATTTGAATGCTGTATATTAATCACATGTGATTGATGTAATAACTAGCATAATTCTACTTATTAATCACATGTGATTGATATAATGCTAGCATGATTCTACTTGTATCCCCCCATAAAACATTTAAAAATAGTTTAAAACATTAGTTAAGGGGTATGAACTCACTTGCAGTAAGTGACTGGAGTTGAACGGACTGTTATTGTAAGGAAGGATCGGACAAATGCTTGGTGTCAAGTGAAGACTTAGACACACACAATGATCCTAATTTCATATGAAGACATATGTATATAAATAATTAGTGATTAAAACACTAAATATACAAGTATAAACATTTAAACGCAAGGAAAACACTTTTGGTCAAGTGCTAGGAGGCTAATGGGTTGCAACAAAGGAGTGCAATGCCTCTAATGGAAGTTTATGGTCAAATGACCATATGTCTTGGAGTTTACGGCCCAGGGGAGTAAACTCCTGGCCGTAAACTCTCAACAAAGCCCCTAAATGAAGTCTAACAATTATACAACTCATGTGGTGAATTGTTTCAAGGCTAAATCAAGTGTTTGGGTGCCATATTAATAACTCCTTTAAGGAGTTTACGGCCCTGGGACCATATTCCCTTGGAGTTTACGGCCGTAAACTCCCTTGGGAGGGTGGTTATGGTGTTTTCAAGTCTCAAACATTTCAAGGTAATGTGCTAGGCTAGTCTCTTGGATAAATGAAGGCATTTTGGGCATTTTGAGCACTTAAACATGGAGTTCACGGCCCAAGAACCTCCTTGGCCGTGAAGTCTCTTTTACCCTTGAATCTTAATTGTTTTGGTGTCCTAAATATGTAATGAAGGATTCTAGTTCGAGTTCTAAAGCTTTGAGGGTCATTGGAACCCTTTAGGACCTTAAAATGGAGTTTACTCCCCAAGTGTTCTTGGGCGGTAAACTCCCAAATCTTGGGTTATTAATCCGATTTTGATGTTTTCTAGTCATATACACACTAGCATACAAGTCTAAGGTAGTTACAATTCATGGGGAAAGGACTAGGTAGCATTTAAGCCACTTATTGGAGTTTACTCCCCAAGAACGTTCTTGGGTGGTAAACTCCCGAGTCTCACAGATTTGATATGTAATTGATGTTTCTAAACACAATCTAAGCTATATAACATAACTAGATCGAAGTACTCACAATTTGGGATAAAAACCCGAAGATCCGTGAGAGAGAATTTTGACTTTTCTCTAAATGGAATTCAACAAATGAACCAATTTGGTTCAGAATTCTATTTATAGTCCTGAGATATTTTTGGCAGAAAATATTTTTATTCCTGGAACGAACTCTAATGTCCTAGAGTCTTGGAATAACAGTGTTGCACAAAACCCTAGTGCATCCACTCTCCTAATATCTCCTTAAGCGTAAAATCCTGAAAACTGCCAAACTTATACTCGAAATCTGAATTTTCACTGTAACTTCTCTACTTCTATTGGCTTGATATGGTTTGTTCAGAATGGAAATTTCGGGTTGTCACAATTACTATGCATGCAAACTATTGAATACAATCAAAACCAATTTACTTGTAATGTAAGATGATAATATACATGAAGATGATCAGAGAACAAGAAACAATCATCACAATAACAGTAAATTAAATAAAAATAAATTTTAGATGAGTGACAACCTGTATCGCCAAAGTTAGTGCACAAATGTATAATGAACAAAGATTCCGATCAATTTGCTGCCGGAGAAGATGATTATAGAAAATGTAAATCATATTTCTAATCAGTAAACTTACCCTAATATGCAGCCTAAACGTGTGTTGGTTGGAGGGAAAGGAATTGCGAAATATTTTGAAGCTCTGCTAATGAAAAATTCGAACTGTGCTAATTACCGCTAAATATTTAGTGATTCAAATTTATTAAAGTAGTTCTAGATTGATAGATAGGCTATATACATCTAGCTAACGTCAAGAAAGAACATAGACTAACGAGGTGTTCAAAGTATAATTTTAATTTAAAATTATAAACGAGGATTAAACATTAATAAACTATACAACTTTATGCTTTTATATTTAAACCAAAATTTATATATAAAAGACATATGGGTCATGCTAATATATATGGTAGTTGCTTATGGTGTCATGGTATCACCCATGGATGACATATGGGTCATTGGTCAACATGGTAGTTTTTTATGGTGTCCATGGATGACATACGAGTCATTAGTCAACACGGTAGTTGCTTATGGTGTCCATGGTATACCTATGGATGACATATGGGTCATTGGTCAACATGGTAGTTGCTAATGGTGTCTATGGATGACATACGGGTCATTGGTCAACATGGTAGTTGCTTATGGTGTCCATGGATGACATACGGGTCATTGGTCAACATGGTAGTTTCTTATGGTGAGATGGTATCACCCATGGATGACATACGGGTCATTGGTCAACATCATAGTTGCTTATGGTGTCCATGGATGACATACGAGTCATTGGTCAACATGGTAGTAGCTTATGGTGTGATGGTATCACCTTGGATGACATACGGGTCATTGGTCAACATGACAATTGCTTATGGTGTCCATGGATGACATATGGGTCATTGGACAACATGGTAGTTGCTTATGGTGTCCATGGGTGACATATGGGTCATTAGTCAACATCGTAGTTACTTATGGTGTGCATGGATGACATACGGGTCATTGGTCAACATGGTAGTTGCTTATGGTGTCCAAGGATAACATACGGGTCATTGGTCAACATGGTAGTTACTTATGGTGTAATGGTATCACCCATGGATGACATACGAATCATTGGTTAACATGGTAGTTGCTTATGGTAACCATGTATGACATACGGGTCATTGGGCAACAAGGTAGTTTCTTATGGTGTGATGGTATCACCCATGGATGACATACGGGTCATTGTTATACATGGTAGTTGCTTATGGTGTTTATGGATGACATATGCGTCATTAGTCAACATGGTAGTTGCTTATGGTGTCCATGTTATACCCATGGATGACATATGGGTCATTAGTCAACATGGTAGTTGCTTATGGTTTCCATGGATGACATATGGGTCATTGGTCAACATGGTAGTTGCTTATGGTGTCCATGGATGACATATGGGTCATTAGTCAACACAGTTGTTGCTTATGGTGTCCATGGTATACCCATGGATGAAATATGGGTCATTGGTCAACATGGTAGTTGCTTATGGTGTCCATGGTATACCCATGGATGACATATCGGTCATTAGTCAACATGGTAGTTGCTTATGGTGTCCATGGATGACATATGGGTCATTAGTCAACATGGTAGTTGCTTATGGTGTCCATGGATGACATACGGGTCACTAGTCAACACGGTAGTTGCTTATGGTGTCCATGGTATACCCATGGATGAGATATGGGTCATTGGTCAACATGGTAGTTGCTTATGGTGTCCATGGATGGCATATGGGTCACTGGTCAACATGGTAGTTGCTTATGGTGTCAATGGTATACCCATGGATGACATATGGATCATTGGTCAACATGGTAGTTGCGTATAGTGTCCATGGATGACATATGGGTCATTGGTCAACATGGTAGTTGGTTACGGTGTCCTAAATGACAGACATGTCATTGTTCAACACGTTAGTTGCTTATGGTGTCCATAGTATACCTATGGATGACATATAGGTCATTGTATAACGTCGTAGTTTCTTATGGTGTCCATTGTATACCCATGGATGAGATATTGGTCATTGTTCAACATGGTAGTTGCTTATGGTGTCCATGGATGACATATGGGTCATTGGTCAACATGGTAGTTGCTTATCGTGTCCATGGATGACATACAGGTAATTGGTCAACATGGTAGTTGCTTATGGTGTCCATGGATGACATACGGGTCATTGGTCAACATGGTAGTTGCGTATGGTGTGATGGTATCACCCATGGATGACATATGGGTCATTGGGCAACATGATAGTTGCTTATGGTGTCCATGGATGACATATGAGTCATTGGTCAACATGGTAGTTGCTTATCGTGTGATGGTATCATCCACGGATGACATACGGGTCATTGGTCAACATGGTAGTTGCTTATGGTGTCCATGGATGACATATGGGTCATTGGTCAACATGGTAGTTTCTTATGGTGTCCATGGTATACCCATAGATGACATATGGGTCATTGGTCAACATTGTAGTTGCTTATGGTGTCCATGGATGACATATGGGTGATTGGTCAGCATGGTAGTTGTATGTCATTGGTCAACATGGTAGTTGCTTATGGTGTCCATGGATGACATACGTGTCATTGGTCAACATGGTAGTTGCTTATGGTGTCATGGTATCACCCATAGATGACATATGGGCTGCTATATTAATGAACATAATATTATGGGTATTCAATTTGAAGAAATGGAAGTTACTTTACTTTAGCTGGAAAACACGTCTTACGTCTTACCTGAAATCTCAGGTTCGAATCCTACTTATGTCAATAATTTTATTTTAATTCGTCTCTCTAAATATAAAAATTAATTTTATTTAACTTTATCTTTTTAAATTTAAACTGTCAGTTTATTTACAAAAGTTCTTGTAGGTATTTATAAAAATACCCTAACCATTTACGTAGTAACATTTGTACGTTTAAGGTCAATTATGTCAATTCATAGTCTAAACACTTAGGCGCCATAATTTGGAGTCAGAGTCATCCCGTCGTTTCAGTTTATCGGCGATAGATCAACTACAATCCATTCCCAACCATCAAACTTCCGGCACGTTGATCAATAAAACCTAAAATTGTTGTTGTTACATATTTTGAATTACAATCGAAGCAGTTCAACAAAATGGCAGCAAGTTTATCGTCATAAAGAATGCGAGCAAGACAACCAGGAACAAGGATCACTGCTTTGCCATCACACTTGATCGAAAAAATAGTAACTACGGTTAGGGGTTAATCACAAATCGATGCTTTTAAGTTCCAGTTAGTGTAAGTACGATGTGCATTACTTCTATTGTACTTGTATACATACTTAATTTAGTGTTTAATAGATGAATTTTGTTGATTTGTGAATATAGTTGCAAACTCTTTAGGGATTTTGTATCATCATAGGCAATATATAAAACCATAGACACAAATCGATTTAGGTTTCGTCCATTAAGTGTTCATATGTATGAAGTGAAAAGCAAATGCAGAAAATTGAACAACCCACATGTACTCTTCAACGATGGAATAGTACTCTTTTTTTAAGCATACGGATAATTACGAATTCAATTAGTTTTCTATATTTGTATTTTTAAAATTGTATGATTACTTATTGTATGTCAGGCGAAATATTTTACGATATGGGAAGAAATAGCAGGGAAACAGTTGCTTCGAGATGCAGCCGATCAGGGGAAGTTGGATGCGATCTTCATTCTGGGAATGATGTTGATGGCCGAAGGCATTGAAAGGAAGCAAGAAGCTCTGATCATGTTAAATAATGCCTATGTTAATACTAGAAGAAGTTGGAATCTAAGACATTCTGTAACAAGGTTCAAAACCACTTGTTATGGAGAACAAAGAAGATAAAATTTCATGGCTTACACAGAAGTTGTGCAAAGCATCCTTCTGTGAGCAGTTATGTAACAACTTTTATGTATAAATACAGTTGGTTGCTGAATTCGGATATTTGTTTGTGGGATGCATGTTTGGTTAAGTTTGCAAGGATGTTTGGCATTAGTTTCGAGTAGTTATATATATATATATATATATATATATATATATATATATATATATATATATATATATATATATATATATATATATATATATATATATATGATTGTTGTTTGATTCACACATTTAGTGATGCATATTGTATTTGTATTTTGGTGTAATGGGAATACATACTTTTAATTTTATTAAATGTTAATATGTATATGTTATTTTTGATATATATGTTATTTTTGTCTTTTTCATTTTACTAACCAAAAGTCCACCGTGACCTATAATAGGTTATAATGTTTGAATAATGTGTTTTTGACTGAAATACCCTTAGTAATCACATATTTGGATTGATTTCAAGGGCACGTTGGTCTATTTGCATTCTTTAAAGTGAAGGCGCCATTTTTGCTATGGAAATAAAAATAAGTATTTAATCAAGTCGTTATTAACGAAAATACTGTATATAGAATTTATATTTTAAGTAGCTTCATATCTATATTTATTATGAATGCTACTTAAATTTATAATTACCCGTATACTACATGGGTTTTAACCTGGTATTGAATAATATCGACCCAATAATTTGACCTAGTATCCATCCAACACATCGAAATCAAGGGTTGTCGAAGGTTCCCTAATTGATACACATTTTGTTTGAATATGTGTTCTGCAAGTGCCGATCTCAATTAAACCATTCTACAAATATTCTAAGCCATTATCCAATCATAAAAGTTATTCAACAATTCAAATTATAAAACATTGAAGATTGGTTCAGCATTCGGTCATTAGCTTTGTGAAACGAGTCGTTATTAAGGTACCTTTGCAATGTTTGTATGGTAACTATATATTTACTTTAAATGTCATATATGAATTCAAATCAATATCAATGAAGATACAATATTGTGTTATTTAAATTTATACTTTACATATTTAAGACAATGAACAATCCAAGTAGAAAGTGGATGTATGAAAGAAAAGATAATCGTAGTTGTGTATCGCTTGTTTTCGTACAAGGAGTGAAAATTTTTATAGATTTTGCTACCAGTCAACATAGGTTCATGGGCGAAGATAAAATCAAATGCCCATGAATCAAATGTCGTAACATACCATATAGAGAAGTTGATACTGTTAAGCATCATTTGTACAAGTTTGGTTTTGTTGAGGAATATTGGTTTTGGGATAAACATGGCGAAACATCAATTGATAAAGACAATACGTTTTTAGGGGTGGATGATTCAAACACAAATTTTAGTGAAGGTGCATGTTCTTATAGAGAAATGGTCATAGATGCAATGACTCCTGATTTAAATAATAGGAATCCTGAAGAGGAGCCAAAAGCACTAGATAAAAAATTATTTGATATGCTAGATGCAGTCGATAAAGAATTGTGGTCTGGATGTAAAAAAGTGACACAACTATCTGCTGTAGCTAGAATATTGAATATAAATTCAGAGTATCGCATACCTGAGCAAAGTTATGATGCTATCTGCCAGTTGATAAATGACGTGTTACCAGAGGAGAATAATATGGTAGGTAGTTTATACGAGAGCAAAAAGTTAATACAATCACTAGGTTTGCCTATGGAGATGATTGAATGATGCAGGTCAGGATGTATGATATATTGGAGGCAAGACAAAGATCTTTATCGGTGCAAATTCTACAATGCAGATAGGTACAAACGGTAAAAAATTTTGGCCAGATGGTATCGCGTATCCTTTAAGAAAATGCATTACTTTCCTTTGACTCCAAGGTTGAAGAGACTGTATGCTTCACAAGCCACATTCGCTTCCATGAGATGGCACTCCGAGAATTATGGACATGATGCTGGAATAATGTGTCATCCATCCGATTCAGAAGCTTGGAAGCACTTTGACAAAAGTCAACCTTCATTTGCAGCAGAAGTACGTAATGTAAGATTAGGCCTATGTACCGATGGGTTTTTACCACATGGAGCATTTGGAAAACAATATTCATCTTGGCCTATTATTATAACACCTTATAATTTTCCACCTTCTATGTGAATGAAATACCCTTACATGTTTTTGACCGCACTTGTGCCTGGACCGTCAAACCCTAAGCATAAAATAAATGTATTTTTGCAACCAGTTGTTGCAAAGTTGGAGCAGTTATGGGAAGAAGGCGTAGTAACATATGATATATCTTTAAAACAAAATTTCCGTTTAAGACCAGCTTTGATGTGGACAATAAGCAATTTCTTAGCATATGTAATTGTTGGATTAGTGTCTAAGTCCATAACTATTTTGGTATGTACTTTACCCGATGGTGCATGGTCCTTTTGGGTTGCCTTCACCAAAGCAACTTGATAGGATGAATTATGGAGAGAAAGGATTAAATATGATTTATTAATATATTATGGGAATAATATATTAAAGGAGAAATCATATTTTTTAATTAATATTAGTCAATAATTAATTAGTAATTAGTTTTGTGACTAAAAGAGATTAATTAAACTTAAGGGACTGGAATTGTAATTATAAGATAATTGCAATTTGGGCCATGGATTGCCTTATATTATAAGGTGGACGAATTCTATGGGGGAAGCCCATATGAAATCGTCCAAGGCCTTGAGGAAAGGGCTCCATGGGTTGCTTAGGGCTTAAGTATCCAAATTAGGGTTTCCTTGTTAGATAACCCTAATTGCCTCCTATATAAAGAGATCCCTTATGACCAAAAACGTGGCTAAGACTCCTCTAGGGTTTGTAGACGCATTTGGGCAGCCTCCGTCCTCTCTCCTCTTCATCCTCTTGCTTATGGTGTTTGTGAACCATTAGAGGAGTGACAATTGTGACTCTATGCTTTCTAAAGTCAATACAAGGAGATTTGGGATTGTTATTGCTACATAATAATCAAGGTAATATCTTAAACCCATTCTTATGTTAATATGATTACTTGAATGCTAGAATTAGGGTTTATAGTCTTGGATAACTTGCATGTACAATAGAGAAACCTAGATCCAAGCATTAGGGTTTGTATGAGCACATAGGATGTTCTTAGGACCAAAACCCATCAGTGGTATCAGAGCCTAGACTGGTTTCTATTGTATTGATGCTTGATATGTTTAAAAAAATTCGATTTTTTGGTTTCTGGAGGCTGGACTCGCCGAGTCCATAGCTGAACTCGCCGAGTCCATGCAGACTCGACGAGTCCAAGCTTGACTCGACGAGTCAACTTGTCAGATGGAGCATATTTCGCGATTTCTTGCTGTTTTTGCTTTGGGATAGTTACCTTATCATATTAGATCAATATAAATCCGATTTTATGATATATTTGACTATATTCTTGATCTAATTGAAGATATTTATCAATTAATAAAATATTTGTTTCCTTATATGATAATTGATTAATTATTTTGATTAAATAGGTAAATTGTTTTGCAAGAAATCATTAAATAAATCAAATATGGATAATTATGTGATTAAATGTTAATTTAGATTATTTGTTATTTGATCCTTGTGCTTTGAAAAGTATCATATTTTCCCCTTTAGGTTTTATAGTTTAAATTTGAACCCAAAAGTTTTGTTGTTTTGAAATTTAAATAGTTAAAACCCTAATGTTTTGAAAAAGGTTTCAAAACTTGTCCTCAAGTTTTGGACTTTAAATTTTGATTAATAGTTTAATTTTGATGTATATTTAAATTCTAAACCCTAATGTTTTGAAATGTTTCAAAACTTGCCCTCAAGTTTTGGAATTTAAAAGTTGATTAAAAGTTTAATTAGGAATGTTAAATTCTAAAACCCTAGTATTGTTTTGAAAAGGTTCAAATCACACCCTTATGGTTTTATTAATTAATTAAGGGGTATAATTAAAAGAGGTTTAATAAATCCATAAAGTTTTTGGTTTACAATTTAATTGAATTAAAAGTATAATTGTTAAATTTGACCACTTAATATTTTAAAAGTGTAAAATACACCCTATAGTATATATAACATTAAAAGTCTAACATTATATATATGTATGAGTAAAAGTCAGTCTTACCGTTAGTAGGCCTCATTCATGAAGCTGGTCTATAAGGGGTGTTAAAGGAAATTGCCTATAAAATGGCGATTGAATGGGTATCCACTCTTACCCACCGCACTCTTGACTAGCGGAGGGTTGTTAGCCGAACGGGTAGGATAGGACGAAACCTTCCATTATAAGTATAATGAATTACTAAAGTAACTAAATGTTTTCATAAAAATTCCCAATCTTAGTTACTTAGGAAAAAGTGAATTGATGCAATTCCATGAAATTACACTTTGTGCCCTTGCGAAGACGTTAGTGGAGCGTGTGTGGTTTACCGGCACACTAAATGGTTTTAAGCAAAGGTAGCAAAGGGTGACTTAATGTTTGTCATAGTTTGGTGGAGCGTGTGTGGTTTACCGACACATCGAATAGGTGACTGTAACATGTGAGGGCACCATGTAGTTTGCATGGTTATTCACACCCGCTTTGTGATCCTTGGCATCCCAGTCACAAACAAGAGGGGCGTATCGAGATTTAAACATGCCATTGAAATGTTCAATGAATCTCAAAGGATCTAGGAGTTTTCAAAGATTTAAAACCTAAATTTCTTTTTCGTTTTTCCTGGTGGAAATTAGTGAATCGTCATTCACTTACCTTCAAATGTTCTACAATTTGGGTTACGACATCCCTCTCCCGAGTTGTAGAATATTGTGTTGGGTCCTAACCTTAGTATCTTATTTGGGTAATTTACTAAGGACTCAATCAATCAACTAACTTGAATTCGTTTTTCTCCCATTTTGTAGATGTCAAAGTTCGACAACTATGGTCTTCCCAAACCCCGTGGAACAAGCATTCCACATGAAGATGATATTCCACGATTCGATCGAGGAACAAGAAATCATACTTCACTTTCTCCACCTCCTCCAATTATTCTCCCTAACCCACAAGTTCAAAGGCTTGAAAGGTTCAAGATCACTCAAGCCCTTTTGGCAAGTAAACATAAAGAAGGAAAGCCGGTGTGTGCACACGTCCTAGGGATGAAGTCACACATTGATAGGTTAAGAATGTTGGGATCCATTGTCTGTGAGGAAATGGCTGTTGATTGGGTTCTTCAATCACTTCCTAACTCATATAGTGAGTTCGTAAGAGAGTACTATATGATGAACCACGACGTGACCCTTATAGATCTCACCTATATGCTTATTGATGCTGAATCAGAAATGGTTTGGCGCAATAGAAAAGCAAAGTTGATTGGTGAATCTGCCTTCAAGACCTCTATGGATATAGACAATGGCAATGAAAGACATGCTATGATCTAAAAGTCTGATCATAAGAGAGAGGCAATGTCTGAAGTAGTTCCATGTCCTGTTCCAAAAGAGTCAATTTGCTTTTATTGCCAAGAGAAGGGGCATTGGAGACGACGTTGCCCTATTTACCTAAGAGACCTAAGAGATGGGAGAGTCAAAACCTATGGCTTTGCTTTAGGTAAAATCCATTGACTAACTCTTTTAAGCTTCATTCTAGATTCTTAATACATAATGTGATAAGATTACAATTGATGTTTTGTAGGATAAAAGAAAAGAAAGGAAGCTTAAGAGAAGAAGCGAGCAAAATCTAACCATGAGGGAATGGATTTCGATCGCATTTCTCGAAGATTAGATTCTTGAGCTACTACTTAGAGTTAGAATTAGATTGCTAAGAAAGATGTATTAGCATAGTTTTTCAATGAATTGCATTGTAAGGACAAAATTTTTCCGCAATAAAATAAATTTTGATTTGATATTATTTATTTATCCTTGCAATGACGTATATGAAAAATTGATGTTTGAATGTTTCTATTATTAGCAATAATGGATTTGGTTTTTATTATGTTATTTATGGAAAGGCCGAGAATTTACCAAATAGGGAGAGTTTCTCATCGCCCAAGTTTCAATTGGACAGAAACTTGGAATCATGCAACTTGGTTGCACGATGAATGAGAAATTTCATATTTGGAAATTAGACTAATTCATTGACAAAGTGTCAAGTGAAGGACTAGGAGATCGAGTACACAAAGTTGCGTGTTGATCAAGTCCATAATAAGAGTAACAAAGATATTCATCATGTTTTACTAAAAGTTTAGTAAATGTGATTATACTTACAAGATTAAGTGTAATTATGAATTGATTGGAAAGGTTTAAATCAATAGCAAAACGAATAAGAAGAATCAAGTAGGCAGAAAGATAAAAGTTTCTCCATTCTAAGAAGAATGGAGAGTAGCTTTTATGCTTTATGATAAGTCTTAATGATTAAGAACCATATCTCAATTGATCCTCTAAATGAGTCTTAGTGCAATTGTATGTCTAAGAAGAGGAATCGAGAATTGAAGAAATGGTTAAATCAAAAAGTCAATCATACTTTGTTCCAAAACAAGTCTTAGATTTAAGATTGTGACATTCAGTGATAAGTATTAAGAAGGTTTATAGCATTCATCAAATGTGGAAAGTTGTGATGTCTTGGATAAGACAAAGACCAACTAGGACCAATTTATTAAGTGTTTTGATAAAAACTACACTAACTCTTGAATATTTGTTTGTCAAGAAATGTTTATTGACAAGAGAATCTTATATGTCAAGGAGTCAGTGGGAGTCTTAATGGTCTTGAAAGGTTTCAAGAACAAATCAAATAAACCTTATCGATCATCACTAGCACACGAGTTGAGGTCTACAACCTATCGTGTTGACATTATTTTGTTTCTGTGCCAATCCAATCGAGTTAATTATGCATGTGAGTCCTATGAGTTCTCATTTGAATGCATAAAAGGCAAGGACCTTAATCAATGGAAAGTACATTAATAAGAAAAGGTGAGCTGCTTAACTACTTGGAAGACATGGTGGGCAGCTGTGCTACCATAAGGCAAGAAATCAAGATTAAGAAAGTTCGATCCATATGAGTTTGAATTTGTCGTAAACTTTGGTTTTGACAAATTCAAATGGATAGGAACACATACACCGTTTAAATCTAAGTGGCATAAGATTTCCTCCTTCATGAAAATGATTGTGAGGAAATGCTTTCACTAAGAAAGATTTTAAGAAGATAGTGATTGTAAAATTGCATTCTCGAATTCGATTATGGTTACGGTATCCCTTTCCATAATTTGAATTGTGAGGTTTGGCAATTAGTCTTAATTGTTTAGACACACATATGAACTATCTAAGGAGAAAGTGTATAAGAAGCCTTGATAAAAGATTATCAAAGCACTAAGTATTAAAAACATGAACTTAAGAAATTCAATAAGTATTGTTTTTCTGAAAGTTAAGATGTTTATGAATACATGTCGAAGCTAGTGGAAGCATAAGTGTTATGTTTTATAATAATCATCATGATAGTGGGAACATAAATGTTATGATTGTATGATTATTAAGGCACGTATTGCAAGTTGGCAATATTAATTATAGAAAACAAGAGTTATACCTTGCAAAGTAGTAAGGGTTGTAAAGTTGTTTTGCTATAATTAAGGGAGAGAATATTATGCTTCATTTCAAATCTAAAGGATTAGGTTGAGAAATGTTAATAAATTTAGTCAAAGGTACATAGTGTGTTCTTAAAATTTCGATTATGATTACGGCATTCCTCTTCACAATTCGAAATTTGAGAACATAGCAAATAAAACATTATGCGTCGTGTCCCATACGCTTCGGGTATAGGATCAATTGCAAATGCTTTAATGTTTGACCATTCTAAAATTTTCCAAATGTCTAGCGCATTTAGAGGGAAAAGGGACTAGAATCGGTTTTGACTAAAATGATTAAACAATTATCAAAGGACAATCCAAAGTTCGCCGAGGATTGGTCGCTTGTGAGTAGTTGGAAGTATAGTATTGGTAGATATGGAAATGTTTCCATAATTGGATGGACCATATCGACATTATTATGAATAGATAAGATTCTATTAAGAATAAGTTGTCATATGGAAAATATGGAAACGTGTCGATATTGGGAATTGAATATTGAAAATATATGTCTAGATTAGAAACTTTTATGCAAAAGGATGTTCAAAGGAAAGTACTTTGAGTAAGAGACATCATATCTAAGGAATTGTCTTGAAACAATCTCTGATAGAGGACTTTGTAATATCATTGGCAATAGTCTTTGTGACTTTGGTGCAGTGATATCACGAAAGGATCATTGCATAAAATGTTAGAATCTAGCATATTCTATAAGTGGCAAGAATTTGATATTCTTTCACTTATGAAAAAGGATTTGGAGTTGTGAAATGAGTATGATTGGAAATGTATTCAATGTGATTCATTTCACAAAGTAAGAACCATAGGTAAACATTGTGTGCATGCTAAGAGCATGGGACAAGTGTAATAATTCAAGTAAGAAGTTGATTACCCGAAACAACAAATAATGAGTAATCGATATGGTGATAAATAAAAGGTGTTTTATTTATACTCAAAGGTTTGAGGCCATATGGGATTAGTATTATTCTTGTGTTTCACTTTGCATCTTTTGACTTCCTGAATAATTTAATTGGTTAAGAACAGTCAAATTATTCGAACGGGCCACAGTCGTTCATATGTTGGAAGTAGATATGAAAGAAGACTGTCGTGAATTGGTGTGTGGATTGTCTAAAGAGCATTAGACATAAGCAAATGTTTGTTGCAACGTTCATGAGTGCTTATGAATATGATTTGAGCATTGGATTAGACCCACGCTCACTTGGATCACTCCATGAATTGTATCGCGAGTGATTGGTGACACGATAACATCTTATATTCTTGAAACCGAGATGTGTGAGTTGTATCTTGCGAGTCGGTTGCATATTGATAATATGTAAACACACCAGTAACTTGGTGTCATAAAACATATTGTTGTGTGTAATTCGGTGAGTGAGTGCAAGCAAGCATTGTATCAAAGTTTATCCGTTCCTTTTATCCAAAGTAGGATAAAAGCGATATCTTTGGGCCCCTCGATGATTTAGTGATGAAAAACGTAAATGATCGGCCGGGCTAGGGCAAATTTGATTTGTTCAATTAGTCAGTCGTCATAAATCGGGAATCGAGATATAGTACAAAGAGAATGATTTGAAATCATATCTCATATGATATCTAGAATGGAGGAATATATGATCCCTTATCTAAGGACACGCGTATCGGATAGGATCAGAGTTGACAGCGGCTTTAAAAAGCTACGATTGCAGATCAGGATCTGAAGTCATATGCAGAATAGTTATTAGACTTATCCAAGTGGGAGACTGTTGGATTAGTGTCTAAGTCCATAACTATTTTGGTATGTACTTGACCCGATGGTGCATGGTCCTTTTGGGTTGCCTTCACCAAAGAAACTTGATAGGATGAATTATGGAGAGAAAGGATTAAATATGATTTATTAATATATTATGGGAATAATATATTATAGGAGAAATCATATTGTTTAATTAATATTAGTCAATAATTAATTAGTAATTAGTTTTGTGACTAAAAGAGATTAATTAAACTTAAGGGACTGGAATTGTAATTATAAGATAATTGCAATTTGGGCCATGGATTGCCTTATATTATAAAATGGACGAATTCTATGGGGGAAGCCCATATGAAATCGTCCAAGGCCTTGAGGAAAGGGCTCCATGGGTTGCTTAGGGCTTAAGCATCCAAATTAGGGTTTCCTTGTTAGATAACCCTAATTGCCTCCTATATAAAGAGATCCCTTATGACCAAAAACGTGGCTAAGACTCCTCTAGGGTTTATAAATGCTTTTGGGCAGTCTCCATCCTCTCTCCTCTTCATCCTCTTGCTTATGGTGTTTGTGAACCATTAGAGGAGTGACAATTGTGACTCTATGCTTTCTAAAGTCAATACAAGGAGATTTGGGATTGTTATTTCTACATAACAATCAAGGTAATATCTTAAACCCATTCTTATGTTAATATGATTACATGAATGCTAGAATTAGGGTTTATAGTCTTGGATAACTTGCATGTACAATAGAGAAAACTAGATCCAAGCATTAGGGTTTGTATGAGCACATAGGATGTTCTTAGGACTAAAAACCATCAGTAATGTTTTCCGGATGGTCTACAACAGGTAAGCTAGCATGTCCACATTGTAGGAAACATACACAACCATTCATACTAAAGAATGGTAATAAGATGTCATGGTTTGATTTTCATAGAAGATTTCTACAGGTAACTCACCCATATAGAAAGGATAAAAATAAGTTCAAGAAGAATCGTGAAGTGACATAATGACCTCCTCCAAGTAAGAATGGTGAACAAACTTTAAGGGAGATTGAATAATTAGGTTTGGTAAAAGTGACTGAACTAAATGCTGATGATGTAAACAAAAGATGAGGCGATCATGGTTGGAAAAAGAAAAGCATATTTTGGGATTTACCATATTGGAAAACAAACCTCATTAGACATAAATTTGATGCTATGCGTATTGTGAAAAATATATTTGAAAACTTTTTTTACACTGTAATGGATGTCAAAGGGAAGACGAAGGACAATGTAGTAACCAGAAGAGATCTGAAGCTTTATTGTAGGAAGGGAAAAGGAGTCGATGATAATGAAAGAGTGTACTACGCTCTGGACAAGAATCAAAAGAAATCCATATGCGAATGGGTGGAGAAATTGCGTTTCACCGATGGTTATGTTTCTAATTTGGGGAGGTGTGTTGATTTAACAGGGTGTAGACTATTCGGAATGAAAAGCCACGATTGTCATGTTTTTATGAAAAGATTGATACCAATTGCATTTCTTGAGATGTTGCCAAAACATGTTTGGGAAGCATTAACAGATTTGACTATTTTCTTCAAAACATTAACAACAACATCAATCACAATAAAAGACATGGAAAGGATTGCAACCGAGATTCCAATAATTCTATATAAATTGGAGACCATCTTTGTCCCTAGTATTTTTAATTCCATGGAACATTTACCAATACATTTTCCATACGAAGCGAAGATAGTCAGTCCCGTCCAATATCGGTGGATGTATCCATTTGAAGGTGTCACACCCCCAAACCAAGGATGGCGGAAACGTCCGGGGGTGGAGGACTTCATGTACAGTATCACAACAACGAGTATAATAGTGCTCAAAGTAAATACAACCATCATAAATATAATTGAAAAAGTTACACCTAAGTATATGTTTACATGTTTCAAAATCAATTACATTATGATGACAAAAGTAAATTGTTGACGGTTTAACGTCCCATCCTCAAGGCGCTGTAGTTTTTCCTGTTTCACTGATTTCCTGAGAATACAAGTAGTTTTGAAAAAGTGTCAACAATTAAGTTGGTGAGTTCATAAGAGTTTTGTTTGAAGTAGAAACCGTTTTCCTTGTAAAATCGATAGAGTTTGATTTCTAGAAAATCCAATATTTTCTTAGTTAAGTGTGAACGGAATATTCCTATATGATGTGTTAATGAACCCTAGAATGACCCATAGATTTTCCCTGTAATCGTCAAGCGTATATAAGTTAAATAAGATTTAAGTTAGATAAAACGTTGAATATAGTGGGTCTGCCCTAGGTCCACAACCCAACGAGGAACAGGAGATGAGGCGGGCCCCACCAATTCTAAGCCAATCAAGAACAAATTCTTATATGACTCAAGCATATACGCTCAACGATTATAGTTGAATTCTAACAATTCTAGACGAAATATAGTTTTAATATCATAATAACTATTTTATGTGAACCCGGTAGTTTGTATCTGTACCCCTTTTGTATAAAACCCGGTACTTTGTATATGTACCCCTTTTTGTATAAAAACCCGGTACTTTGTATTTGTACCCCTTTTTGTATAAAAACCCGGTACTTTGTATCTGTACCCCTTTTTGTATAAAAAAACCCGGTACTTTGTATCTATACCCCTTTTTGTATAAAACCCGGTACTTTGTATCTGTACCCCTTTTTGTATAAAAAACCCGGTACTTTGTATCTGTACCCCTTTTTATGAAAACCCGGTACTTTGGAATGTACCCTCTTATATGAAAACCCGATACTTTGGAATGTACCCCATTCATGTGAAAACCTTATATAATGTAAATGATCCTAAACTATACCTATTATAGTTTATCAAAATGTTTGAAATGTATATGCAACCTAACTATATTTATTATAGTTTAGTATATTTATTTGTGGGGTACAAGAACCCTTTCTATGTGAGTCGAAAGTATAGTACAATATAGCTATGTTTATCTTGCTATGTTTTGTACTAATGGTTATGATGGAGGATTCTCATAAATTCAGTAAGTAATTTCCTATTATATAAATATACCACTACAAGAAATACATGTAATATATGAAGTTATCAAAGATTTAACACTTTGCTCAACATGTTACAAAGTGTTTTGAAAGTTAGAAGCTGTTAACTAATTCTTAACCTTTCTGCACTGTTTTAGAAAAATCATAGAAAAATGATACGAAGTCGAAAACTAGATCCGTATTTTGTGAGAGTTCCTAAAATGAGTCTAGTTTACTCATAATTTTTATCATGATTTTTGGAAGCCTTTAACGTGTACTAAAATACTCATATTCACAGACTGGTCCGGATTTGTGTTTGAAAAGACAGACTGTTTTGTAAAAATCACCATAAATTATAGAAAAATCGTGTGGAGTTGTGCAAGTAGTCATTTTAAAGCTAAGAAGTGGAACTACTTGCACCTAAAACAGTTTCGAAAACTAAATTGTTTAAGTTGTCCAAAACAGTCCGTGAATGGAGTTGAACTTTTCTGATGAAGGCTTTTAGAAAAGTTTAGTTATGTTCTTGGTGTTTTAACTTGTATTCCCCCCCCCCCCCCCCCTAAAAACTTGAGAAAACATAAAAATGTAGGGGTATGAACTCACCTTAAGTGGTTTCAGTAGGTAAGTGTTGAAGAAGAGAAGTGTTCAACCCAAGAACACTTGAAGAATCACTTGATGATTCGAAGATCTAACAAGAATGTGATGATGTTTGTGTAAGCAATCTATGATTTTGAGTAGGAGGATGTGTAATAATCATAAGAAAGATGATGATAATTACTAATTGTAAGAGAAAAGTCTTGGAGTATGCCTTGAAATTCTCGAATTGGAGAGAGAAAGATGAGAGAGTTTGGAGTGTGGTTCTTGGTGAAAATGAGAGAATGAATGAAGTGTGAGGAGAGAGGGTGGATGTTCCAGCCCTAAGAACGTGGGAATGGTTGAAAATAATGAGAAAGGACTTATGAAGTGACTAGGGATGGGCTTGTGGTGAATAGTGACATGGAGTGGGTATGGAAGTGGTTGCTTGTGTCATAAAATAAAGGAAGTCAACACTCCACCTCTTGTACTTCACCTACTCTCTTTTGGATAAGGTTTTATCCTTAAAATGTGATTAATCATTAATTAAGGGGTCTTATATGTTAAAATAAAGTTTTGGGTGAAAACCCCGTGTTAAAACAATTAAAAACGGGCCTAAAACGCAAAATTAGTCGAAAACCAGAAGAAAAGAGGCTTCCCAGCGAGACCTCTCGGTCCTGGCCGAGGCTCGGTCCTCCTATGGCTGGGTTCGGTCCCTAAGACTGCTTGGCGCGAAGCGAAGGGGCGAGGGCTCGGTGTACTCAGAAGCGAAGGCTCGGTCTTCGGTCTTCAGAAGAGAAAGTGATCAGACCCGAAATGTGCCGAACGTTCGGGTTCGGGTGTGTAGGCGAGGTTCGGGCCCGAGAGGACCTTTCGGGTTCGGTTCAGCAGCCTTCGGCTCAGAAGGGTTCGGGTCCTAAGAGGGGTTTCGGGTCCTAAGAGGGGTTTCGGCTCCTTAAGTCCGTTTTTCGCGTAGACTTTCGTTTTTGGGTTGTTTTCGCCAAATTCGAGGGTCGGGATGCCCCGAGTGATTATAGAAAGTTGAGAGAGATTTTGAGAGAGATTTCACATTCTTGGAGAGATTTGGGAGAGATTTGACATTCTTGGAGAGATTTCACATACAAAGAGATATTTGGGAGAGATTTGACATTCTTGGAGAGATTTGGGAGAGATTTGACATTCTTGGAGAGATTTCACATACAAAGAGATATTTGGGAGAGATTTGACATTCTTGGAGAGATTTGGGAGAGATTTGACATTCTTGGAGAGATTTCACATACAAAGAGATATTTGGGAGAGATTTCACATTCTTGGAGAGATTTGGGAGAGATTTGACTTTCTTGGAGAGATTTCACATACAAAGAGATATTTGGAAGAGATTTCACATTCTTAGAGAGATTTGGGAGAGATTTGACATTCTTGGAGAGATTTCACATACAAAGAGATATTTGGGAGAGATTTCACATTCTTGGAGAGATTTGGGAGAGATTTGACTTTCTTGGAGAGATTTCACATACAAAGAGATATTTGGAAGAGATTTCACATTCTTAGAGAGATTTGGGAGAGATTTGACATTCTTGGAGAGATTTCACATACTTAGAGAGATTTGGCAATAGAGAGAGATAGAGTCAAAACGACTGAGAGTGGTTTCATGTGTGACGAATGTGAGTGTCCGGCTTCGCAATACAAGGTCCGTAAACCCCGTTAAGCCTTGTTTAAGGATCTTGCATACTCCCGATGAGTATGCAACATTGTTTTATCGGTTTGGCTCGCCACGTCCCACAATTTTAGGTTAAGGAGATCTAGGTGTATGCACTTTTCGATTTATGAACTCTCATTAGAATAGCGAGTTGTTTAGTAAATACATAACGTAAGCCCTAGTACACAAGGGTTAGTTGAGTTGACTGGTTTGACTTGTTGACTTTATTTGACTTTGAATTGACCAGAATTTGACGGTTGTCACAAAAGGTTAGTATGGTACATCATAATGTATATATGTTGCTATTTTTGTAAGCTAATTTAAATAATCTTCACTATAGATATCTAAATCAATTGAAGAAAGATGTGAAAAATAATGCTCGAGTGGAAGGGTCCGTTGTTAAGGCGTACTTACAACGTGAAGCGTCAATATTTTGCTCTCATTATTTCAATATTGGTGTCCCCACACATAATAGAAAGTTGCCTTGAAATGATGATGGAGGAGGAGATGAGCAACCGAATGTTAACAACGAATTGTTAGATATATTTTCATATCCTGGGCATCCTTATGGAAGATTCACGAATAGAATGGTGTTTGATGAGGAAGTGCATGTTGCCCAAACTTACATACTCCTTAACAAAGATAAGATCAAGCATTACATCAGGAACATAACATGCATCACTTTAAATTTTAATAATTATTTATTGTGTAATTGCTCTAAAATAACATTGCATGCATGATTTTGTTTATTACATCATAGTAACTTTAAAAATGTTATTTAAATGGTGATACATAATATTTGAAGAAGATATGATCGAACTTATTGGGGATATGGATGAACATGGGCTTGTAGCCGAAGTTGAGAAGAACTTTGCAGTATGGTTTCAAAACTATGTGGGTGTTATTTTTGTATTTTTGTATTTTATTATTTTTTGTTATGCTTATAATTAACTCTAATTAAGTGTTTTACCATTTTTATATAGGCACGTAAGATCCGGATAAACAACAAGTATATATCTGACCTTTCCAAAATGCCATTCAAAAAAGTGAAACTTTATAGTGTATACTTTGTCAATTGTTACAAGTTTCATACAGAAGCTCATGGTCTGAACAAATCAACAACCAATAGTGAATTGTGTGTTAGTAGCCAAGGAGGTGATTATTATGGTAAGGTAGAAGAAATGTTACAAGTCGAGTACCCTGGTTACCCAATTAAAACCACAGTTTTGTTTAAATGTCATTAGTACGATCCAACACCTAACATAGGAGTTAAGGTTCGCTAACAATATAACTTGGTCGAGATAAACGTCAAAAGAAAATACAACAAGTTCGAGCCGTTTGTTTTATCCATGTAAGCCACTCAGGTGTGTTACATTCCTTACCCAAGTTCGAAAACAAACAACTTGGACTGGTGGGTTGTATTTAAAGTTAAACCTCGTGGTTGGACTGATGACAATCATCCTCAGAAAGATGTTGCTTTCCAAGAAGATGAAGTTGAATCAAATGAAATCATTACACCAAGTACAACCGATAAAGACAATTATGACGATCGGGACATGTCAAGCAACGATTCAAATAATGAAAATAACATTGATGAAGAAGGTGAAATTCATGAGGACGATAATGATGGTATTCCTGACAGCGAGGGTAGTTATGAGTATAGTTTATCGATCAATGAAGAAGAAGAGTATGAAGAAGAAGATACTGAGTAGATGTTTTTGTTTCTTTACAAAAGGATGGTTACATTGTATAATTTTTAGTTTCTGCATGCGAATTGGTAAATGTGATGTTATGTATTAGTGCCCTTCATGATAATTAATTAAATAAAATGAAATTTGATCATTCTTTGGTACATTGAAAGCATTTACTAAAAGGGGATATGTGTTTTTGAGATATTTGTATGTACAATATTTTCATTAAATATCCAATTAAGCAATTGTTTATGTTATAATCTAGTTTTTTTACGTTGAAATACTAAAAAAATATTCAAGATAACATAAACATATGTAATAGCAAATGTTTGTTCTTTCATATTATTAAATACATATAAAATACAATAAAACAAACAAAATATATTACCAATTCAAAAACATATCATTCAAACCATATCTTACAAATTCCATTGATCATAATAATAATTCATCCATAGAATAAGAAAACTAATTAAGCATACAACATCCTAACAAAGAAAAAACTCATACATACCATCATGAACTTGATGATTCCACGGGTTTTATTGCCGGTGCAGATTTCCGTAGGTAAGTATCTATAAAATTGAAATACTCCTTATCAACGTTGCTATGAAATATAATTTCATCAAAAATGCCGTCAAAAATTAGCTAGGCTTTTTGTTCCATAGCAAAAGAAGCAAACGAAATCAAATTCCATAGCAGAATTCCCTAGCAAATACCTACGAATGGTACTTTCATAGCAAATCAACTATGGAATTGGTTTCCGTCACAAACTCCATTGCATAGTAACCATGATAATTAATTCCATAGCACCAGTACAATGGAAAGTAATTTCGTAACAAATGTCATTGAAAAATTGCTACAAATTTTTGTTCCATAGAAATATCGGTAGCATAATACCAACGGATATGGGGTCGGTAGCATTTTCCTTAGCAAGTCCCATTCTCGCTACCAGAAATAAAATTCGTAGACAATGTGGTAGCAACATTGCTATGGAACGACATTCCATAGCACGATCCATTGCAGGTTAACAACGAAAATACGTTCCATATACTACTAGAAAAATGCGATTTTGCTAGGGAAGGTTGCTATGGAACGTATTTTCGTTGTTAATTTGCAGTGGATCGTGCTATGGAATGTCGTTCCATAGCAATATTTGCTACCACATTGTCTACGAATTTTATTTCGGGTAGCGAGAGTGGGAGTTGCTAGGGAAAATGCTACCGACTCCATATCCGTTGGTATTATGCTACCAATAGTTCTATGGAACAAAAATTCGTAGCAATTTTCCAACGACATTTGTTACCAAATTACTTTCCATTGTACTGTTGCTATGGAATTCATCATCGTGGTTAATATGCAATGGAGTTTTTGATGGAAACCAATTCCATAGTCGAATTACTATGAAAGTACCATTTGTAGGTATTTGCTAGGAAATTCTGCGATGGAATATGATTTTGTTTGCTTGTTTTGCTATGGAACAAAACACGTAGCTAATTTGTGACGACATTTATTGGGATGTTGTATGCTTAATTAATTTTGTCATACTATGGATGAATTATTAATATGATCATTGGAGTTTGTAAGATATGGTTTGAATGAAATGTTTTTGAATTGGTAATATGTGGCATAAACTAATGGCTAAAAAAATGTAAAAATGAATAGATATTGTTGGCAAGCAAACTTGAACTTAAGCTTATGCTAGGAAAGGGCGCGGTTAAGCGACTTGTGCTAATCAAGTTGTGTATAATTTATTGAAAACATAGTATTATAATGAATAATTAACAACGAATTCATTACAAAGTTATTTTTAATTACATTAACCGGACATGTTAAAGTATATATAATCTATGTAGATTATTTTCCTTAATAACGAATTCATTACAAACATGTTTTTAATTACATTAACTATACTTCATCACAAAAATAACATGGGTTTTACAATTACTTCGTCCTACTCAAACAACATAGCAAGCAAAAATGACTGAAATGCCCTTTTAACAGAACCAAAATAAAATTGTAGTAGTACTATACAACTTCATATACAATACAATAAGAACACTAATATCCAATGTCCATTCTGTTATCAACCATTAATATGTTTAAGAAATATAAAAACCTACCATACTCTACATACCAACGAAAAACCATACAATATCTTTGTCGATCCTCATCCTCTTCATGGCCTATTGCCAATGCACCTTTAACAGAATGACATGGGTCTTGACATTGGAATGTGATGTTATTCGTTGTAAGTCTATGAAAAAAATCAATAGCCCGCAACAACTCTTTGGCACTATCAACAACACCCGTGTACTCCCCATCATCCGGAACTGCCCAGCCAAAATAGCCATCAAGTAATTGTAAACCTAGACATTAAAATATCCATCAATTAATCCAATGTACCCTTTTCAATAAAACAGTAAATATTATACAACACAACATAACTAAATACTAACCCCAAACTACAAACATGCCTTAATTAATTATATATATAATTTGATTTATATATATACCATATATACATACCTTGATCACATTGATGATGCCCTCTTGAAATGTAGATCATTCCAAGAAAATAAATTGCCTCAAGATGATCTTCATCTGCTACTTTCCTCAATGAAGTTAATCCTAAAACAAAATTGCCATAATAAAAGCACTCATCCTGTTAACAAAATAACAATATCAATATATAACATCTATGACACAAAATATTAATAAATGGTACATTTAGATTACATATAATTACTGAAATTACACATATAATTCCTTGTCTATAAATGGCTTCAATGTTATTATGCAATGCACATGTGCGTATAAATGAATCAACTTTCAGAGTTTTGGGACCCATTCCTTCAAACATGTCAATGCATGTTGTTCTGTACACTTGAGGATCACCCCCTGCTTCATACATCTTCTTTGAACTTCAAAAATATAAATACACAGTAAATAACAAACAAATAAAGTTTTATTTAATCAAATATACATACATTAGTTGATGTTTATTGATAATTAACAAAGTCTTGCAAAGACGATGTCTTTCGCAAATTCTGACCCTAATACTACAAATATCCGACTCAAAAGCTCCAGTGGGAGATCATCTAACGAAAGATGACTTCTAGTATTCGACATTCTACTTACAAAATACACATTCGAGTAGTTGATTTCAATTTCTTTTTTTAAAAATTAAGCGTAAATATGAAAGACAGTGTAACAGGGTATGGAAAAAAACTTACTTTATGCTGATTTGGTCGAGAGTAGTACAGGAGTCTCTATTATCGGAGAAAATCGTTTTTGAGAACGATTATTCTAAGACGATTTGGGGGTTTTACTGTTTGTATACAGATTTATCGTCCGGAAAAGTTAAGATGTTATGAATGGTTGAAGAAATGGAACGCCGACGTGACGTCTGATGTATGATGGTGCCTTAACAATTTAGAGTGCAAAAAGACCAAATTTCCCCTAAAATCATTCCAAATATGTGAATACTAAGGGTATTTTTGTGTCAAAACACATATTCAAATATTATAGCATTTTATAGCTAGGTAATATTGGACTTTTGATTGTTAAAATGAAAAAGACACAAATAACATATATATCATAATCCATAATGTAGTACATTTATATTAACATTTCACCAAATTACTAGTATATATTCACGTACTAATATACATATTAAAAGTGGAAAAAGATTTTAATAGTAAACTTATTTAGTCCATATGTTTATTCCATTACAATTTTACCCTATGAAAAGCATGGGTACTCCACTAGTTGATATTAAACCAAATTACTAAGTCCAAAATAAAATACATTTTTGTTTATGCCTTTACAAATGTATTTTATATGTATTTAATACTAGGAAAGAACAAACATTTGCTACATACAACTATAATCACAATACAATATAACCACTAATATTAAAAGTCCAAAATACATTATTCAAATTTCAAACATTATTTAAACATCATTCAAAGACCATTCCAAACTTTAACTCATTTGTCCCTTATATTAAACAAAAAGAATCTACATAACATTAATTGTCATAATATGAAAGTGCATATAAACAAACTACTCATAGATTTTACCAAACTCCTTAGAAAACCTAACGAAACAGGCATGCCATAAACAAATGTCACACATAAACACCCATATGTCATCCATATGTCAACCATGGAGACCTTAATCAACTACCACGTTGACCAATGACCCATATGTCATCCATATGTCAACCATGGACACCATAATCAACTACCACGCTGACCAATGGCCCATATGTCAACGACGAACACCATAAGCAACAACCATGTTGACCAATGGCCCATATGTCATCCATATGTCAACCATGAACACAATAATCAACTACCATGTTGACCAATGGCCCATATGTCAACCATGGACACCATAATCAACTACCATGTTGACCAATGGCCCATATGTCAACCATGGACACCATAATCAACTACCATGTTGAACAATGGCCCATATGTCAACCATGGACACCATAATCAACTACCATGTTAACTAATGGCCCATATGTCAACCATGGACACCATAATCAACTACCATGTTGACTAATCGCCCATATGTCAACCATGGACACCATAATCAACTACCATGTTAACTAATGGCCCATATGTCAACCATGGACACCGTAATCAACTACCATGTTGACCAATGGCCCATATGTCATCCATATGTCAACCATGGACACCATAAGCAACTACCATGTTGACCAATGGTCGACCCATATGTCATCCATATGTCGACCATATGTCGACCATTGACACCTTAATTAACTACCATGTTGACCAATGGCCCATATGTCAATCAACTACCATGTTGACCAATGACCCATATGCCATCCATATGTCAACCATGGACACCTTAATCAACTACCATGTTGACCAATGGCCCCTATGTCATCAATATGTCAACCATGGACACCACAATCAACTACCATGTTGACCAATGGCCTATATGTCAACCATGGACACGATAAGCAACAACCATGTTGACCAATGGCCCATATGTCATCCATATGTCAACCATGGACACCATAATCAACTACCATGTTGACCAATGGCCCATATGTCAACCATGGACACCATAATCACCTACCATGTTGACCAATGGCCCATATGTCAAACATGGACACCATAATTAACTTCCATGTTGACCAATGTCCCATATGTCAACCATGGTCACCTTAATCAACTACCATGTTGACCAATGGCTCATATGTCAACCATGGACATCATAATAAACTACCATGTTGACCAATGTCCCATATGTTAATCATGGACACCATATTCAACTACCATGTTGACCAATGGCCCATATGGCATCCACATGTCTACCATGAACACCATAATCAACTACCATGTTGACCAATGGCCCATACGTCAACCATGGACACCATAATCAACTACCATGTTGACCAATGGCCCATATGTCAACCATGGACACCATAATCAACTACCATGTTGACCAATGGTACATATGTCATCAATATGTCAACGATGGACACCTTAATCAACTATCATGTTGACCAATGGCGCATATGTCAACCATGGACACCATAAGCAACTACCATGTTGACCAATTGCCCATATGTCAACCATAGACACCTTAATCAACTACCATGTTGACCAATGGCCCATATGTCATCCATATGTTAACCATGGACACCATAATCAACTACCATGTTGACCAATGACCCATATTTCCACCATGGACACCATAAGCAACAACCATCCTGACCAATGGTCCATATGTTATCCATATGTCAACCATGGAGACCATAATCAACTACCATGTTGACCAATGGCCCATATGTCAACCCTGGACACCAAAATCAACTACCATGTTGACGAATGACCCATATGCCAAAAATGGACACCATAATCAACTACCATGTTGACCAATGGCCCATATGTCATCCATATGTCAACCATGGACACCGTAATCAACTACTATGTTGAGCAATGGCCCATATGTCATCCATATGTCAACCATGGACACCATAATCAACTACCATGTTGACTAATGGCCCATATGTCAAAAATGGACACAATAAGCCACTACCATATATATTGACCTGACCCGTATGTCTTTTGTGTATAAATTTCGGTTTAATTAGAAAAGCTTAAAGAGGTATAGTTTTTTAATGTTTAGTCCTCGTATATAATTTTAAGTTAAAATTATACTATGAATACATCATTACTCTATGTTCTTTCTTGACGTTACTTCACACGTGTATGCTGCATATTAGGGTAATTGATTACCGATTAGAAATAGGGTTTACATTTTCATTAATCATCATCTCCGGCGGTTTATTGCCCGAAATCCTTGCTCGTTATACGTTTGTGCACTGACTTTGGTGATATACATTGTCACTCATCTAAAATTTATTTTAATTTAATTTACTGTTGTCTTGATGATCGATCGTTTTTTGTTCTCTGATCGTCTTCATGTTAATTGGTTTTGATTGTATTAATTAGTTTGCATGCAAAGTAATGCCTTCATATATAATTTATTTTTATTGTTTGTGTCAGAAAGATGTCGACCTCGAAAGCAAAATGTCACAACTATCAAATTTGGCTAGGAAGTTTTATCCTTATGTAAGCATTATTAATAATTGTAACCATGACTTGAAAACATGATGTTTATTCAATAACAACAAAATTCCATCAAACACTCTATACAACACTTCTAATAGTCAACAAATGATTGGAAACCCTAAAAATCCCGGTTTAAGTCCAATAAGGACTAGGTTTTTCTTATTGGGCCTAATGGACCAATAAGCCTCCAATTTGACTATTTTGGGTTAGAACTCTTAAATGGGCTCTAATTGGACCCATTTTCATTAAACTTAATATTTTGGGCCATAATGGGCTTAAAATGGATTAGCTTACCTTCAATGGGCCTTGTTGGGCCATAACAAATCTAATTAGCCCTAATGGCCCATAAACCCATTCTTTTATTCTTTTTGGGCCGTGAATGCTTCCAAGGGCCCAATGGGCCGAAAAATTCTATGTTTAGGATCCAAATATCCTAGATAAGGTAAATGGACCAAATCTACTCTATCCTTTCTTCTTGGCCCAAAATCTTGGCCCATCATCCAATAAAAAAAATGAGGAATGAAATGGAAATATAGGAGGGGAGTTGGCTTGGAGATGCCACCTCCATTTTATACACCATGTACCCATGCAAGATCCTTCATGTATCCTTGTTAGTCAGTTCACTACCTCTCTCTTCCCTCTCTTCTTCTACTCGGCCGAGAGCCCCAAACACACACACACATTACACCAAACTCTCTCCAAACATCTGTAAACCATCCTCCTTCTTCCTCCAAAAATTCTCAAGGTTTTTGCTTGTGCCTCAAGAGGATTTTTACAAGATAATCATCACTTTTGGTAAGTCTTTACACATCCAAGCTTCATAACTTCACTCTCTTGTTAGATCATTCTTTTAAACAAAGTTTTTGGTGTTTATACTCCTATAAATCTTCCTAAACTCGAGAAATACATCAAAGGTGTGCTAAGACCAAAAATCCTTCCACTGCTTCTTCAAAACCGAAACAACAAAGCAAAGGTGAGTTCATACCCCTTTGTTTTGGTTTTTACATGATTTATGGGGGAGAATACACGTAAAATGTGTAGATCCATGTGTTTTTGTATGATATGTGTGATTTCTTGAATATATTTGATGAATATGTGTTATAAACTTGATCTATTCGAAATTCTTAACCTTGTTAAGGAAATATGTGACCTAAGATATCTTATACATATTATTATCAAGGCAAAAGTATTATACAAGTTCAAACTAAGTAAAACAAAACACAAATTCTATTTATGAACCATTTCTGACAAATAAGCAAACGATGGAGGGAATGATGTCATTTACGGTTTTTATAAGGGTCAAAAGGGTCAAATTACTTAAAATATGAGTTATTGTGAAAATCACGATTAAAGGACTAAAAGTGTAAATTTTAGCCTAATGGGCTAAAGTTTGGGCTTTTCGGCTTTTAGGCCTAATTTGCGAAAAATATGAAGCTTAGGGGACTGAAATTGCAAGTTTATCAAAATATGAGTTAAAACCATAAATAAACAAATTTCAGGGGATGAAAATGTCTTTCTCACCAAATAGGACTAAAAATGCAAAGTTTTTGGATTTTGGGCTAAAATTGTAAAAATTGCAAAAATTTGGAATACAAGGGTAAATCTTTTTAATTAAAGGGCTGAAATTGTTCAAAACCTTGTTTTGGGCTGAAATCATGATTTAATTGAGTGTTCGGGCCGAAAATATCAAGATACATAATCTAAGGACCTAAAATGTGATTTTTCATAAGAAGGGGTAAACAACTTGTCATTTTTACTAGAAAAGGGACTGAATTGGTCAAACAATTATTTCTGGGTCAATTATGTTAATATTAAAAATAATTGGGTCAAAACTATATAATTTTTAATAACTTATGGATTTAAATAGAAAAAAAAATAATTTTTTATATAAATCTAAATATAATTATAAAACAATTTGGCGAATGTGGCGACTTTTCGATTAAACAATTTGTGTGAAACATACCTTACGACATTAATACTATACAAAACAAGTGAACATTATTTCGGTTGGGCTTTAATACTTCTAATCATGCTTATTGGTCCTTCGTGACCCATTAACATGACTATTGGGCCCAACATAAATAATACATGTTTATTGGGCCTCAGGTGACCCAATTACATGCCGAATGGACCCTCAATGGCTTTTCCATGCTATCAGGCCATAGTGGCCCATTTGCATTGCTAGTAAGGTTCAAATCAATCATAATGTGTGATGAGCTAACGTGTCCGTCGCATACTCGACAGCCTATAATAACATACGTGATTAGTGGGCCCCGTAGTCCTCTCCTCTTCTTTTTTTAGGCTTACCCTTTTATTCAAGTAAACATAAATCAGGTTGTTAAACAAGGTTATTCAATTTCATTGGATTTAGTGAGTATTAATGGGCGACACCAATAAGTGTCGGTCGTAGTCTATAGTTATAATCAAAGTCTCCGGGAGGAAGAGCGAGAGTTTGTGAATAGATCTATAAGGGGGTGACTCCCCCACACCTAAGTTCTTTGCTACAGTTAGACTCGGCCAGTCTAGCGTGACAAAATTTTAAATTCAATACCGGCTTTCACTAGAATGCCAAGACAAACGAAATAGTCATTATTATGCATGGTTATAACGACTCACATAGAGATCCAATGTCATCTAAGTAATCATGGGAAATCATATTCATTCGTTGTGACGATACAATAAAACAAAACGATCATACTATTTATATCGGAAAACATCAGGTTTTCCGGGGGAACAACATTATTCACTTTCACTTTCGATAACTATAATGCAAGAATTCATACTACTTTTACACGTTTGAAATCATTCACGCATATACTTATGGATCATCACACCTATTTTGTAAACAATTGTCTTTTTAGAAAATATCGGATTTTCTGGGTTTTACAAACTACACAAAACATTTTCATATCAAACCTGCTTATGAACTCACCAACATTATATATGTTGACCGTTTTCAAAATAACTTGTATTCTCAGGTAACAGATAAGCTGAAGAAAATTGCCAAGTGTGTTAGGATGTTATGTTTTGTGACTCTCAAACAATTTATGCTATGGATTATGTAATGTAAACAATGTATTGGATGTGAACAATGACAGTTGTAATGTATTAATGCATGGGGATGTTTATGTTATGTTTCATTTATATTCGTTGTGATGATATTTAAATTTAAGTTACACGAGCCCTCAGACGTTTCCGCCATCTGGTTCGGGGGTGTGACAGGTTGGTATCAGAGCTCTGTTTATAGTGAACTGGCATATCTAACCACACATTGATATGCAACTATAAACCCAAAGAGGGACTAAATAACTCTGAACAAAACAAATAAAATATACTAATAAACACTCTTACTTGTGCGACTTAGAAAAATGAACATAATAACAAATCAAAGAAGATGATTGGGAGAACCTGACGTCTCGGTTAAGCCAGGACTGTTTACAGTTGTATTAGGGATAAATGTAGCCTGATCAACTCTATTTCTTTAGAATACAACTATCACATGCCCAGGGGCGATCGCGATGGTCAGTAATCCTAAGACATACCCTATTTTTAAACAAGAGGGGAACATCAATCCAAATTTATAACAACCAAAAATATCTTAGGATTAATAATGGTTTAATTATATACCCTCTTGCAGACAGTATGGCTAGTTTCCATCTTCCTGGAGATCCGTATTTCCCTAATCAAGGGAATAACGGATGGCTTGAGGAGGAACCTGAGGAGGAACCTAAGGAGGAAGCCGCAGAGGAGTTTGAGGAAGAATAGGAGATTGGGATCGAAGACGGGCCTGCAGAGCCTATGGCTGTCCCTGGAGGGGAAGAATCTAGCGACATTAGTGACGATGACTCAGACACAGAGTTTGTAGTCATCAACCTACCATTTATAGTTAGGGGGCCAACACATTGGATGGGCCCTAATGGACCTACATCCCCATCGGGAGTCGACATTTGGAGATAGAGTAGGTAGCAAGGTCAGCGACCCCCGTACGACATGCCCAGGGAATTCTATGATCTGAGGGATGGAGGGCCGGATGACCGAGTACTTCCTGTTAAGGTGAGGAGGTTGTAAAACACCGACGACCAAGCCCAAGACACAGCCGAGCAACTGAACCAGATGCGAGCTGTAGTGGCAAGAGCGGAACGAGAAACTCAGGAAGTAATCCATAATTTTCATGTACGTCAAGCAATTTGGGAGGACCGACTACGAGCCACAAAACAAGAAGTGGCACGTCTTCAGGGCGCATCCGCATCATCAGCCCCACCACCCGACACATCTCGGAGCACTCCAGATCAGTAGACCCTTCTACTAGTGATATGTTCTCTTATGCTTACCATGTTGTGTATTATCGACTCCATGTTTAAGTGATTACACTACTCATAGAGTCGTTATGCTGCCAAACTTTGTACCCTTATGTATGCTCCTTAGAGAAAATTTTCATGTATCAAAGTGCAGATATTATTAGTGGAAAATATTATGTGTTTAATTGTGATGTTGTGATCTGATATGTGTTTTATACTCTTATTTTTGGTGTAAAAATATGGAATCACTTAAATGCAAAATCGACTCACAAAATTCCCAACTTAATACAATACGTACTCAACATCTTTCTGTTCCATAACAACAAGATGCCGCAAAGACCAAACCGTGGAAACAATCAACCACCGACACCACCGGAAATCAACTCAGCTGCGTTTCAAGCAGCTGTATCTATTGCAGTCACAGCAGCAATGGCGCAAATCCACAATGGGAACAATGGTGGAGGAAACGGACAGGGGACCGGAAGTTCAAACAACCGGATGAACCAAGGACCTATCAAGGCATGCTCTTACAAAGATTTCACCAACGCCAAGCCACGAACCTTTAATGGCACAGGGGGAGTGATAACCCTGAAGAGATGGATTGAAAAGGTGGAATCGGTATTCGAGATATGCGGATGCCCTGAAGAAGTCAAGGTGAAGTTTGCAACATGTACATTTGTTGATCAAGCTCTCACCTGGTGGAATGGACATGTGGAGGCTATGACTCTCCTGGTGGCTAATGCCATGCCTTGGATGGAACTGAAGGAAATGCTCATGGTTGAATACAGCCCACGTGGTGAGGTTCATAAAATGGAGCAAGAGTTATGGAATCTCACTGTCCGAAACTCCGACATCGATGCCTACATATCGAGGTTTAGCGAACTGACCCTGTTGTGCCCTGACATGATTACTTCGGAAGGGAAGAAAATCGAATGATTCATATGGGGATTAACCCCCCAATTCAAGGAAACGTGATTGCTGCGAATCCGGAAACCTTTGATAGTACCAAGAGGTTGGCCAAGAAGCTATACGACCACAACAAAAAGAAAGGCGAGAAGGTAGGGGAACCTAAAAGAAAGAAGGAGAATGACAACAAGAAAGGAAAGAATAACAAGAGGAAGGGACGATAAGGCTCAGACTCATCAAAGAAACAACAAACAGTGACAGTTCATGCTGCAACCACCCAAGTTCCCTCCGCACCTCATGCTCCAGCCTCATCCACCCCATGTGCCCCTAAGCGGTATTCGGGGAATCTCCCAAAGTGCAACAAGTGCAATCTCCATCACAATGGTGAATGCAAGGAGATTCATTGTACTAGTTGCAACTGAAAGGGTCACACAACAAAATATTGTAGGACCTATCCTCCCCAGAACCAGCAACAAGGAAAGAACAACAACAACAACCGCAACAACAACAACAACAACACCAACACTAACAACAATGACAACAATGATGGGGCTAGCCACACCTATTATGGATGTGGAAGGACTGGGCATCTACATCGAAACTGCCCCAATATCAACAACCAAGGCAATGGAGGAGCAGGGAGAGTGCTGACCATGGGTCAAGGAGTAGCGGTTCAGGATCCCGCTGTTGTCACTGGTACGTTTCTCCTTAACCACACCTATGCATGCATTCTGTTTGATATCGGTGCAAAGCGAAGTTTTGTGAGTAATAAATTCAAACATTTGCTAAAACAACAACCCCAGAAGCTTAATGAAACCTTTACGGTGGAAATGGCTAATGGGAAAACAGAATCAACTGGGGAAATCTGCGTAGGATGTACCCTAACCTTAAATCACCACGTCTTTCAAATAAACTTGATGCCTATGACTATTAGGAGTTTTGATGTGATTATCAGCATGGATTGGTTGAGCCCCCATCATGCCGAAGTTATATGTCGCGAGAAGGTCGTTCGCCTTCATCTCCCTAACCACGAAACCCTAATTATATACGAAGCCAAACCTAATACGAACCTTCGTCTTATCTCATGCATTAAGGCACAAAAGTATCTACAAAAGAAGGACTTCACGTTTCTGGCTCACATAGTGGATAAGTCCAAGGAAGAGGTCAATATTCGAGACATCCCAGTGGCTTGCGATTTCCCGGATGTCTTTCCTGAAGATCTTCTGGGGATACCCCCAGAAAGACAAGTCGAGTTCCGAATTGACCTTATGCCAGGAACTACACCCATTGCCAAATCACCCTATAGGTTGGCTCCTGCGGAGATGAAAGAACTGTCAAGCCAACTCAGCGAGCTCTTGAGCAAAGGATTCATCCGACCTAGCTTCTCACCTTGGGGAGCTCATGTCCTTTTTGTTAAGAAGAAGGATGGATCCTTTAGGATGTGTATCGATTATAGAGAACTGAATAAGCTCGCTATAAAAAATCGCTACCCACTTCCATGAATCGACGATCTATTTGACCAGCTCCAAGGAGCAAATTACTTCTCTAAGATAGATCTGCCATCCGGCTACCACCAACTCAAGTTCCGGGAAGAGGATATCCCCAAGACCGCTTTCCGAACTCGCTATGGACATTATGAATTCGTTGTAATGCCCTTCGGTCTAATGAATGCCCCTTCCGCATTCATAGAACTAATGAATCGAGTCTGCTGACCATTCCTCGACAACTTTGTCATCGTTTTCAACGATGATATCCTGGTCTATTCTCAAAGTGAAGAGGAGCATAGTCAATATCTCCGACAAATCTTGGAAACCCTACGGACCAAAAAGTTATACGCAAAACTCTCAAAGTCTGAGTTCTGGCTCTGTAGCGTAAAATTTTTGGGTCATGTTGTCAGTCAAGAAGGGATACATGTGGACCCCTCTAAGATCAAAGCCCATAAAGGATGGGCAGTCCCAACGACACACACAAAAATTTGTCAATTTCTAGGTCTCGCAGGCTATTACAGAAGATTCATTCATGTCACACCCCAAAACCATGAACGACGGAAACGTTCTGGGGCGGAGGACGTGTTGTACAATATCACAACAATGAAAAGTAGTAAACAAGCAACAACGTCATCCATTGCATTAATAATATAATTTTAATACAAGTGTTCTGTCAAATTATAATAGACACTAAAGTATAATCAAAATGAAAGATCAGTCTTGAACGAGCTCCATCTTCTCTAAACCTTTCATCGGTACCTGTCTACTGTTAACCTGAGGATACGAGTTATTTTGAAAGAGAGTATCAGCTTTAAAGCTGGTGAGATCATAAGTATTTTAGTGTCTTAATTTGTATGTAAGTATTTGTATGACATGTAATGAAAGTCTTGAAAATGTTTTGAAAGAAAGTTCGTGTAAGTATGAAAATGTTTGTAAAACAACTATAAACGTTTGAAAAACCCTAGAAATCGCTATGATTCCTACTAGTATAAAAGGGAGTCTTCTACCAAGACCTAACAGTTCTAAATATAGTCTTCTACCAAGACTTAACTGTTCTGAATGTAGTCTTCTACCAAGACTTAACTGTTATGAATGTAGTCTTCTACCAAGACTTAACTGTGCTACTATTATTATTATTATCACAAGAATTTGTATCCTTTGATACTAGGATACTCAAATAATTCACCTCATCGGTTATGTGAATGAGTCACAAGATAGAGGTAATAATATAAATAACCTAAGTATTATCCTTTTATACTAGGATAACTAACAGTGTCAACTGAAGACATCCGTAGATGTACATTTACCTATGTTGCTAACAGCTGGGTGTAGGAATAGTTGGTCCCTTAAAGTATACCTGTAATGCTATCAACCGTTGATATCCGTGGACGTGCTTTTACCTCTGTAGCTAACAAAGATTTTAGGAATGGTTAATCCCGCAGAGTATCCTTTGGTACTAGGATATTAAATCCAATCTATCTCGCCGATTATGTGATTGTATCACAAAGTGAAGATAAGAATGAGGATTATATAACAGAATCTATACATATAAAATGTACTGGTAACTCACCCTATGTTATCTATGTAAACGTACTCATGTAAGTGTACTCATGTAAATGTACTCCTGTAGATGTATCTATGTAAATGTACTCATGTAAGCGTATATATGTAAACGTATTCATGTAAATGTACTCATGTAGATGTATCTATGTAATAGTATAGTAATGTACTGTAATGTTCAGCGTGTGCTAGCTGTAACGTGTGTTCTTTCTCTATTTAGCATGTATAGTAATGTACTGTGTGTACTAGCTGTAATGTGTGTTCTCTCTCTGTCTAGCAAGTATTGATTCATGAAGGAACTGACTCATTGTATGATATCGCGTTCTAGTATCTTCCTAAACTACCCAAATGGTAGCTTACTAGTAATGTAACTTGTACGTATGAACATGGAAGTACACCCTTGCTATCCAAGGGTATTGAATGAACTGGGAGAACCTTTATGACTATATATGTACACATAATATATAACTAATATTTAAACAACCTTCAGACGGATACCCGATGTCCCACCAGACCACATCTCAAGCGCGAAAAGGAAATAGGGCGGGCAGGCCTTCCTAACCCTTTTAAACATTTATTATATAAATATACATACATAGGCATGCAATTGATAATATAAAAGCATAAAATAAGTTTTGTAAAACCTTTGAACATAATTATTATCTAAGAAAAGATCGACTTGATGTCAATCTATAAAACGGGTTGACAGCATGGATTTGCTAAACAGTTTAAGTATAAAGAAGCATTTGGTGGAGACACAATTTTAAATGAGATAGAAATGAAACATACAATGTATAATAAGAAGTTTTAAACGTATAAAACGTTTATGAAAATCATTTGAAGAAATCCGTTCGGTAAAACGACTAATGAGTAGTAAATCATCTGAATGCTGCTTATTAATCACATGTGATTGATATAATAACTAGCATGATTCTACTTGTATCCCCCCCATAAAACATTATAAAACATTTAGAACATTGGTTAAGTGGTATGAACTCACATGTAGTGAGTGGTACGGATGAACTGAAGATGTAGGACGGCTAGGTGTCAAGTGAAGTCTTGAACACACTCTATGATCCTAGTTAACATATAATATCACATGTATGTATCCAATTAGTCTTTAAACAACTAATAAACAAGTCAAGACACCCTAGGACATGCTAAACACCTTATAAAAGTGTTATAAGTCTTAAGGATTGCATCTAAGTGTTGTAGGGCAAGGCTATTGGGTTTTAGGGTTCAAGGGAACCCCTAAAATGAGCTTACTCCATAAAGACCAACACCCCTTGAGTTTACGATCGTAAACTCTTGAGTTTACAGCTGTAAGCTCCTAACCTTTTGACCATTTTGTTGTTTTGAAGTCTTCTAAGCTATTCCAAGCATTCCTACTTCGTGTTTAAGCCTTAGGAAGTGTTGTGTGGCATCAAAACACTCCTAAATGGAGTTTACGGTCTAAGGACCATATCTCCATGAGTTTACTATCGTAAACTCTTATGGACTAAGGTATTTTGGTGTTTTCAAGTCCTAAACACTTCATGGTAATAGCTTAGGCTAGATTCTAGGCATTAGGAGTAAATATGGGACATTTACACACCTTTTGGGGTGTTTATGGTTTTGGGAGATCCCCAAACCGTAAACACATAAAATTGATTGTTTTCTTGTTCTTTTATGTGATATACACATCAAGGATGGATCTAGACAAGTCCCTAAGGCATTGTGAAGCATCTAGACACCCTAAAGCACCCTATGGCACTATACTTGGTCTTTATGGTTTTGGGAGCCTCCCAAAACCATGAACACCTTGTTCTTGGGACTTTTCCTTGGTATAAATATGTATAGAAAGCTTTAAATGACTCTAGGATAGAAGTACTTACTTTATGGAAGCTTGAAATGAACTTAGAGTCCAAGAACACTAGTGTGTGTTCTTGGTGTTTTGGAAATCTAGTGAAAACACATAAATGGATGGATGAAAAGATGTACAATCACTAGATTAAGTGTTATACTAACTTGAAAGGGCTAGAAACACTTACTAGATTGAAGATATTGAGCAAAAACTTAGATGATACTTGATAGAGTTTTTGGAGTTTACTCTTTTGGGTAAAAATGAAAAGTGATCTACTTTGGGGAGTAAACTCATGCTTAAGGCATGAGTTTACAGTTTTTAGGGTAGTTTACGGCCCAAACATAACAGTTTGGCCGTGAACTTCTATGCTACGTGGTATTCACGGTTTAGAAATTTCAAGACTCGAGACGGCCCATCCGTTCACCTGTTCGTTTAAAGATTAATTATTAAAATAATCAAACGAACTTTAATTTCCTAAAAACAAGTAAAAGTGAACTTGACTTATAATATGAAGTGATTGACTTTTAGGGTTTGACCGAATGAAAATTCCGGGTTGTCACATCATCCCCCCATTAGAAGGAATTTCGTCCCGAAATTAGAATTTAGGTAAGGAAGTAAGCATGAATTATCAAGTCATGAGGTGGAAACTTCCTAATCGATTGATTCTCGCGCTCATAAGTGAATTCGGGTCCTCGATTGGTATCCCAACGAACCTTCACTAATGGGCGACGACGCGGCTTCGTCCGCTTGACCTCTCGGGCGAGGGTCACTACGGTTCTTATACAAAGGCGAGGATCTCGTGAATTCCGATCTCGTCGAGTGGACTTACGAGAGTCCTAACGGAAAGGTACGGTTTCAAGATCGAGACGCGAAGGGTAAAATGTATGTTACTGAGTTCGCGGAGTAGGTCTAGTCTGTGAGATACAGGACCGATTCTGGTAAGAATCTCGGAGGTCCTGACTATCTTGGATTTAGCTTTCCACGCTTTATGAAGCATATTAAGCCATTCCCTGAGTGAGACTTCCGAAAAAAATTTGGTCTCTCACTTGGAATTCCAAAGGTTCTTTCTCTTGCATAACTTCCCAGTCAAGGGCCACCCCCTGCTGGGTTAAAGTCGTAAGGGTTTCTGTAATTTGCGAGGAGTTCTGGATGATCTATGACAGTAGGTTTATAAGACCTAGAATTTGGCGAATTCCTGTCGGCATCTCTGGTTTCGACAAATTCTCAACGGTTTTGATAAATTGAAATAGTACTCATTAATTCCCACATCACTAATAGTGTGTCTTACGAATCTGACTCTTCAATTCCACAACTCGTGTTTAGAGAACTTCGCGAAAAGTATCTCGGAGGGTAATGTTTCCATGGGTTCCTTCTTACTACGAGGGTAGTTAAGTAAGTCATTACAAGGAGAATGACGAGCTGATCTAAGTAAGAATGGAGTACCCTACTCATTAAGCTCATGAATATGATGGGCGTATTGGTCCTATCTGAGGGGTATTACTACGGACTCGAAGTGTCCGCATCGAGTTCGGAGGGTAGTCTTCAGGACATCCTTCCCTAACACTTGAAAATGCTGATATTCGGATCTCGGTCCATTTCTGAAAGGTAACTCGTTCCTTGCGTTTGCTCAACCGATTCATCTATGCGAGGCAGAGGTAACGATTTCTAATGGAAATCTTGACGGAGTCCCTGATAGCCGAGGTACATATGATGCAATCCGTCGACTTCTGGAAGAAGAAGACCGGAGCTCTCCAGGGTGAGAAGATTGGTCTTCCTATTCTATTGCTGAGTAGTTTGCTAAGTTGTCCGGACTGTTCTTGTATCTTCATAGGTGTTTAGACTGTAGGGCGATCTGGTTACAAGAGTCATACTGGGTTCTAAGTTTGTTCACATGACGATGCGATTACTCGTAGTCTTGGGCAGTTCTCCGTACTGAAGTTCCTTTTAGAATCCATATATGGTTCATCAATTGCAGTCTTGCGTATACGAGTCGTATATAATTAAGATTCAAAAGGTAGTCGAATAACTGATTCTTCTTTAAGCTCACATCCCATCACGGAAAAAGAAGTTAAAATGGAATAATCAATTTTAAACCTGTAGAACCTTGATTATATATCACCCCAATGTATACATTCTTCAGCGACAGATCAACCGTATGGATCTTTGGATTGAACTTGACGTACTGTACGAGTGGCACTTCAGGGATTTCTTCGGAAAAGAAAAGAACTATGAGGTACTCCACGCATGAGTACTTCGATGTTCTGAAATGACGGTTTTGCTAAAAAGAAATTTACTGAGAAAGAGATGTACTTATGAAGCTGGTATGGTGTGGATCAAATTGAACCTAGTTGTATGATAATGTCGGAATCATAAGGAAAATTAACAACATTAGATTTGAAAATAAGGTGTAACGACCGAAAAATACAACCAATTTTAAATTTTTCAAAAACAGCTCGATTCCATTAAATCTTTACAAAAAGGTTTTCAATAAAAAATATTTAACGTATTCCCAGAATAACGTTATTACAAAATCATGAGGAGCAGTACGATCATGCCTTCGCCTTGCCACGGTCTCCTGAAGAACCTGAAAAACATAAAACCACAACTGTAAGCCCGAAAGCTTAGTGAGATATCCCCAAAATACCAACCACATACACCATACACGCATAACATGCTAGAACATATCAGATCACAGAACAACCATGCACTTCGGGTCTACTGTGTGACTGGTCCGCCCGCACCGGGCCTTCAATCCACCTGGTCCACACTCTGAGTCTACTGTATGACTGGTCCGCCCACACCGGGCCTTCAGTCTGCCTGGTCCACTCTCCGAGCCTCGGCACGTCTGGTCCGCCCTCTTGGGGCCTACAGCCTATCCGGACCGCTCGCTGGGCCTTCGGAACAACCGGTCCGCCCTGGGTATCTTGGCCTACAGCACAAAGCAGGACCCGCCTCAACCCAACTCCAGTCCAAACAACGATGTGCACATATACATACAATCATATAGCAATTCTCAGATAACAAGCAGATCAAACAGATCACATAACATATCATCATCCTAACCAGGATACCGACCTAACAGGTCACTAGCATAGCATCTCCCTATCTCTCAGAATATCGATCTCAATCAGGTCTCTAACATATACCATCCTAGCTCTCAGGATGCAACATAGAACAGTAACAACATAACAACAACTACCTGGATCTCAATCCGATAAGGGTCGGCCTTGGTGCCTTAGACCCTGTTGATATAGTGAGGATAACTCACCTCGCGAATGCGGATACTCTAAACTAAAGAAGCAGACTCTCGAACCACCAACTCACCGCAAATCCCGAACTAACCATCATAACAAATAAACATTAGGTCAAACATACTTCCACATATCGGACCAAGACCAAAATCCAAATCTCATACAAAGTCCAAAATTGGCCCAATTTACCAAATTGGGCCCACTTCACCAAATGGTCCTAGAACCAAAGTCCATAACAATAATTGGGCCCAAAACACTCTGTCCATAAATTCCCAGACTTGGCCCAACAACCAACTGCCTACCAACGGCCCAAACTCGAAGCCCAAAAATGAAAGTCCAACAGGAGGAGTACGTTGGGCGTACCCTCCTTGGTACGCGGGGCGTACAACATTGACTCGCAAAGGGAATCAGGGCACTGGCCCGCTACGCGGTGCGTAACCCTGATGCTCAACAAACTCACATAATGACTTAATGGTTTAAGCTCTTAAGCCCAAACTTCAGATCCTTAAGCCAAAAATGATTAGAACTCATGAAGTCTCAGACTTTATCACTTGGGACGTCCTTAAGCTCTTAATCCATTAAGACCTATATATCTCACACATGGAACAATTACAGCCCTTGGGACCTCATTTTTCTCACTCAAGACCTCCCCAAAGGTCTGAAAGGACAGATAATCTTAACCAAATTGAAACATGCAACAAGGTGAGAACTTTTAGGACAATAATGGGGACAAAGCTTCAAAATACATAGATCTATACAATATGAAGGTCAAGCAAGAAGCTTTATACCTCAAACAAGCTCCAAAGGATGGTATCTCTTCAGATCTACAAGCTCCAATCATCCCTCTTCTTCCTTGACAACTTCCCTTTTCTCCTTCAATCCTTTCTTTTGCCAACAAGAGCTTTCAAGGGTCAAACACACTCAAATATGGAGGGAATACGAGATTTAGGGTTTCTCTGAGGTTGAAGATGAGCATAAGGAGGCTAAGGGGTGAACCAACATGTTCCTTATATAGTGGCTGACCCAAAATTAGGGTTTGGAGTTTTTGAGAGTATGTTGGGTGTACCTCTAGTACACTGGGCGTACTCACCCGGCCATCCTGCGTACATCACACCATTACGTTGGGCGTACGTCCAGCTTACGCTGGGCGTACCGAGCCAGACTCCAAAACACATGCATGCCATGCATGCATGGGACCCTTCTTCCACTTATACCACAACGAGCTATAAACAATAATCATCTTCGAAACACCGCAACTCCTCTAATCTAAACCCGCTCCCAAATAACTTTACATTCATACGGGGTGACGAGAAGCCCAATGCTTCTAACACATACGCCAGCCCGAAACCTTCTCGGATGAAACTCATTTCTTGCAAAAGGACCAGAATTAACCTTCCTCTTAATTCTCGGGGACTCATAGTTACACACTTAAAGAACGGGGTGTTACAATTCTCCCCCACTTAAATTAGGCTTCATCCTCGAAGCCTGCAGCAACTCTACTTCAAAATACTCCCACGACGCGCCACCTTGCCTTAACCGGACCAGGTTCCCCAAGGCATAACCATCGAAACTCGAATTCATTTCCTCTTCCTTGCGGTGTCCTGACCACCATCTCAAACCGACACCGGCTGTACCCTCTGATAATCACACTCAACAACCGAGAATTACCCATGATGCATCACTGCTCCAAATCTCAACAATCACTCGACCCATATGGCTAGAAAACCATGAACCATCGGATCCCCGATCCGAATCCCACTCTATCCATTCCATGTTGACGGAAAGACCCATTCTTCAATCTCTAGGCAACTCCTCTTGCAATCACATACACATGCTGAACTAGCTCTAGCACCCTCAGGTTGGGAAAACCTGATACACTGATGATATCCTCAAACATCCCCCAGGATGAACCCCTAATACATACCCAATACCCTGATCAGAATCACACCGAGAGCCCAAGACTCTCTCCCTGCATCCCTTCCGAGCCTCTTGGCTCTACACCTGCGGAATTCCTTCCGCAACCTCTGCAAACATCCCAAACCGGATGAGCTTCTATTCCACTGCCGCAAACATGCTGCTCAATAACCATACTCGAATTACTCTAATCATAACTCTGCTCTGCCGCTTTCACTTCCGTGAACTTGCACTCCCTCTCGGAGTTACACACCTCTCTCTTTTCCTTTTCCAAGGAAACCACTTGACCATATTGTCACTCCAACAAGTGTCACGGTGCTTGCCCAACGCTACACCACCCTTTTTATAGCCCATCCGCTATCCAGCCAACACCCATACTCTGAATCTCATCGCAGGGACTCTCAAGCCCATGCACTATCTCAACTAATCAAGATCACTACCTGGGGCTAGACCTTCTAATGCAATCACACTGCAACATACACAATCCATAACCTCGAACCGATCCAACAATACCTGCAGAGTCTTCAGCATGACTGGACCGCCTCACCAGGCCTTCAGCCGATCTGGACCACTCTCAAAACCTTCAGCCAATCTGGACCGCTCTCAGTGCCTTCAGTTTGGCCAGACCGTTCTCCGAGCCTTCGGCCTGACTGGTATGCCTACCGGCCTTCAGTCTATCCGGACCCCTCCACTAGCACTCACCATTCCGAGATATCACTCCCGGAAATTCTCCTATGCACACTGTTCTAGCCCTTTACGGGTTCCGAAATCTGTCTCAATCACAAATGCTCGATCCCGGCCTGCTCCCAGGCCCTCCACAATAAAATGCCCTAGGTCTGTATCCCGCCCCGCATGCCCGACACTTGCTCCTATCAGCCTATACTCTGGGCTGACAGAACACTGCTGAATCCCAACAGCTAAGCACCCTCAAATACTCATCGATCTCCTGGAGAATTCTCCAATTCTCCCCCACTTGAAGCACTGATTAACAACCATCGGTCGCCATCACCGACCTCTCAGAACAACTCTGCACAAAGAAAACACTTACAAGCGGACTGCTTCCCACAAGAATAAACAACCTTAACAAGATCCCACCTCAACACTGATTATCCCACTCGAAAGAAACTCAATCTGCATCTAACCATTCCTCAGAAAGCAGATGCTACCCAGCCTTCAAACCAATGCCAGGCTCCCACTAATAACTCTCATGGATGATAACCAACGAAATTCCCAAAACAATAACCCATAACCAAACCGCTACCCTCAAAACGACGAATACCACATCGAAAACCAAACAAAATACCAGCACATAAACAATACACCACAATAATCACAAGATAACAAGATATCAAGAAAGAACCATACCCATAGCTGCATCCTGCACTGCTCTGACCTCCTCTGACGCAAGCTGATAAGCACGACCCTAAGCCCTTGGGGGCTCCGCTCCACCCGGACCTCCACCTGTGATCCTCAAAGTGGCCGGTGTTGGAGCCTGCACCGTTCCTGCAGCAAGCTGTGGACAGTTGACCCTCAAATGTTCAACATGATGACAATGATAACAAATCCTCAAATCCCGAACCGACGCTGACTGCCGACAATCCCTCGCATAGTGCCCCTCCTTTCCGCACTTGTGGCATGCACCACCGGACCTACAAACTCCGATGTGACCCCTCCCACACTTCCCACAAGTGTGGCTGCTCAGATCCCCTACTCTAACATCAACGGTCTTGGACCGTTTCGGCGCCGGCTGCGACTGCACCGGAGCCTGCCTCAGCTCACGCAACTGCAACTCAATCTCTAACTCACGCCGCCTTGCAGCATCCTGCAACTCCAACAAGGTCTCGCACCTTTGTGTAGACACAAACTGTCTGATGTCCCTCTTGAGCATGCTCAGATATCGAGACATCTGAGCCTGCTTCGAAGCGAACTCTGGGAAAAACATCGCCCTCTCAGTGAACATCCTGGTGATCTCAGTCACTAACTCCGAACCCTGCTTCAGCTCAAGGAACTCCTGAGCCAATCTCTCCCTCTCAACTTGCGGAACACAACGAGTACTAAACATCTCCCTGAACTAATCCCATGAAACCGCAGCCCTCTGCGCATCCGAATATGACCCCGTGGTCAATCTCCACCAATCCTTCGCCCCGAGCCTCAACAGGTTCAGAGCACACCTCACCTTCTGATCAGCAGGGCATGAACACGTGAAGAAACACCCCTCCACGTTTGATAACCACCTCATAGCAACAATCGGGTCCCGAACTCCATCGAAGGTGGGAGGCTTCGTATTATCAAAGTCCCGATACTGAAAACCCCGACTAGCTCCTCTCCCTGCCGCTGCTACAGCCGTTGTAGCCGCCGCGGCAGCCGTCTCTGTGAGAGCTGCATAGAGTTCATCAAAATACACAACCATGGCGGCCTTAATCGACCCAAACAGCTCTGGCAACTCAGCCCGGAACAACTCAGCAATCTCCTCACGCAGGATCTCACGAATCCTCGCATCCAACTCGCCCGTGCTCATCTGACCGATAACCTCGGGCGGTACCGATCCACCCGTAACTCTCTCTCTTGCTCCCGACCCTGATCCGGATCCACTCTCAGCATGCCTCAGAATCTCCATACTGAAAAACACCACACAAAATCTTAGACTCTTCCCACTATCCTGGGATCCAACTCTCTCTCAACCCAACCCTAGAGATCATGGTTTCCCTGATACGCGTATGGGTCCTGTGCTTTCAGTAGTACGGGCCCATAATACCTTCCACACCTACCCATATTTGTATGAAGTACTACCACGACACCTTAGAGAAACATGCATAACAACGCTCAACCCTCACCACTAGAGGAACACTGAAAATCTCCCATAAGGAACCCTAGGCTACAGGCATCACAAATCAGGCAACATTATCATGAAATCCTGAAGATCCCTAGCCTATCACTAGCATGTTGTTCTATCAAAGCTCAAAAACAAATAACATGTATGGCATTTTGGGGTTACTAACTGGCTCCGGCTGATCGTACCTCCGCGTCCTCCCTTACTCATTTTGAAAACCATTTTAAATACTCTTTTGAAAACTCTCCTCGATTTGAGACTGGAGTCACACGAATGTTCCCCCAATTCACTCAAACCAAGGCTCTGATACCAACTTGTAACGACCGAAAAATACAACCAATTTTAAATTTTTCAAAAATAGCTCGATTCCATTAAATCTTTACAAAAAGGTTTTCAATACAAAATATTTAACGTATTCCCAGAATCACATTACTACAAAATCATGAGGAGCGGTACGATCACGCCTTCACCTTGCCACGGTCTCCTGAAGAACCTGAAAAACATAAAACCACAACTGTAAGCCCGAAAGCTTAGTGAGATATCCCCAAAATACCAACTACATACACCATACACGCATAACATGCCACAACATATCAGATCACAGAACAGCCATGCACTTCGGGTCTATTGTGTGACTGGTCCGCCCGCACCAGGCCTTCAATCCACCTGGTCCACTCTCTGAGTCTACAGTATGACTGGTCCGCCCACACCGGGCCTTCAGTCTGCCTGGTCCACTCTCCGAGCCTCGGCACGTCTGGTCCGCCCTCTTGGGGCCAACAACCTATCCGGACCGCTCGCTGGGCCTTCGGAACAACCGGTCTGCCCTGGGTATCTTGGCCTACAGCACAAAGCAAGACCCGCCTCAACCCAACTCCAGTCCAAACAACCATGTGCACATATACATACAATCATATAGCAATTCTTAGATAACAAGCAGATCAAACAGATCACATAACATATCATTATCCTAACCAGGATACCGACCTAACAGGTCACTAGCATAGCATCTCCCTATCTCTCAGAATATCGATCTCAATCAGGTCTCTAACATATACCATCCTAGCTCTCAGGATGCAACATAGCACAGTAACAACATAACAACAACTACCCGGATCTCAATCCGATAAGGGCCGGCCTTGGTGCCTTAGACCCTGTTGATATAGTGAGGATAACTCACCTCGCGAATGCTGATACTCTAAATTGAAGAAGCAGACTCTCGAACCACCAACTCACCGCAAATCCCGAACTAACCATCATAACAAATAAACATTAGGTCAAACATACTTCCACATATCGGACCAAGACCAAAATCCAAATCTTATACAAAGTCCAACATTGGCCCAATTTACCAAATTGGGCCCACTTCACCAAATGGTCCTAGAACCAAAGTCCATAACAATAATTGGGCCCAAAACACTCTGTACATAAATTCCCAGACTTGGCCCAACAACCAGCTGCCCACCAACGCCCCAAACTCGAAGCCCAAAAATGAAAGTCCAACAGGAGGAGTACGCTGGGCGTGCCCTCCTTGGTACGCGGGGCATACAACATTGACTCGCAAAGGGAATCGGGGCACTGGCCTACTACACGGGGCGTACTCTAAGGCTACGTGGGGCGTAACCCTGATGCTCAACAAATTCACATAATGACTTAATGGTTTAAGCTCTTAAGCCCAAACTTCAGATCCTTAAGCCAAAAATGATTAGAACTCATAAAGTCTAAGACTTTATCACTTGTGACGTCCTTAAGCTCTTAATCCAAGGTCTTAATCCATTAAGACCTATATATCTCACACATGGAACAACTATAGCCCTTGCGACCTCATTTTTCTCACTCAAGACCTCCCCAAAGGTCTGAAAGGACAGATAATCTTAACCAAATCGAAATATGCAATAAGGTGAGGACTTTTGGGACAATAATGGGGACAAAGCTTCAAAATACATAGATCTATACAATATGAAGGTCAAGCAAGAAGCTTTATACCTCAAACAAGCTCGAAAGGATGGTATCTCTTCAGATCTACAAGCTCCAATCGTCCCTCTTCTTCCTTGACAACTTCCCTTTTCTCCTTCAAGCCTTTCTTTTGTCAACAAGAGCTTTCCATGGTCAAACACACTCAAATATGGAGGGAATACGAGATTTAGGGTTTCTCTGAGGTTGAAGATGAGCATAAGGAGGCTAAGGGGTGAACCAACATGTTCCTTATATAGTGGCTGACCCAAAATTAGGGTTTGGAGTTTTTGAGAGTACGCTGGGCGTACCTCTAGTACGCTGGGCGTACTCACCCGACCATCCCGCATACATCACACCATTACGCTGGGCGTACCCAGCTAGACTCCAAAACACATGCATGCCATGCATGCATTGGATCCTTCTTCCACTTATACCACAACGAGCTATAAACAATAATCATCTTCGAAACACCGCAACTCCTCTAATCTAAACCCGCTCCCAAATAACTTTACATTCATACGGGGTGACGAGAAGCCCAATGCTTCTAACACATACGCCAGCCCGAAACCTTCTTGGATGAAACTCATTTCTCGCAAAAGGACCAGAATTAACCTTCCTCTTAATTCTCGGGGACTCATAGTTACACACTTAAAGAACGGGGTGTTACATAAGGCGTTACAGACAAACACAACCGTGCAACCATCAACAGAGTTATAGTACTTTAGACTTACTACAAGACCATTGATGTGAATGAGGTATACTACAAAAGACAAGTATACGCAGCACGAGCATCCCTATACCGACAGGATCTCGCAAAAGGTAAGACTCTAGTTGTACTAGTTTTGGATGGTCTATAAGTTTGTTATAAAGAAACGCCTTAATTACATTAACGCGGTTCCGGAGCAGGTTCTCCTGTAGCTGTAATCCTGAGAATCTACCCGTCTGCGCTAGAGTTCTTTGTTATAGGGCAATCCTTCTTGAAGTGCCCTATCTCACCGCATTGGTGGCATGACTGGCTAGTACTAGCATTGGTGGCGGGAGTGAGGTGTTTAGCCAGTGTTATGTGGACACGAGTGCCTTCCTCATTACTCCACCTTGGAAATTGGTTCCTAAAGCGTTCTGCAGGAGTTGCCACTTGTGGCTGTGGCATGGCAAGTCTTTGGGATCTCTTGCACTCCTTTAGGGATTGACGATATCATCTATTCCTTTTGGTCTTATGGCTTTGCAAGTCTATGAATGTTGCCATTTGTTGGTTTCTTGGTTTGGTACTACCATCGGAACTCTCGACTCGTTTTTCAGTCTTGCTTGGGTTGCCTGAGTTGATGTGTGTAAGGAAAGTTGTCACAACAGCTGCTACTGTAGCTTGTAATGTAGCGGCGTCGATATGGTGGATAGGGGTGTCGTTGCTCGGCTGACTGTTTCCGGATGAAGACATGATTCTGTAATACGAAAGATAAGGATTTTGTGAGCGATTCTGGTTGACTCTAGATGTACTTCGATTGTTCAAGAAAAGAGTAAGAGTATGTTCACGAAAGTTTGACCCACATCCCTATGATGCAGTCCTAGTACGGATTGGAAGTATGTTCGCGAAGGTTTGACCTACATCCCTATGATGCAGTCCTAGTACTGAGTGGAAGTGTGTTTATGAAGGGTTGACCTACATCCCTATGATGCATTCCTAGTAATGAGTGGAAGTAAGTTCGTAGAATGGTCTCAAGACGTTTGTCGTTCAAGCCGAGGTATCGATGGTTGGTGAATAACATGATCCAACAACTAAAAGAGACTTGGAAATGTCTCCAGAGCTAAATTGCTATAGTCCAATGACTTGACTAAAGCATGATTTAGGTATAGTCAAATGAAAGTATGATGAGAGTATTTAAATAGAGAAAATGACACAGAAGTTAGCCGACTGTCAATATCTTTGATATACACCACGTAAAAGTTCGGGAAAATGACCTTGTAAAAGGTCTTACATCATATCCTGAGAAGATAGTCCTTGGCAGCATAAAGACCTAACCAAAAGTACTTACAGTACACGATAGTTTCATAGAAAATGCCACATCGGGCATAGACAAAAAACGATTCCTTTTAACAAGGAAAATAAAACTAAGGCATCTACTACTGGCGACGGTCATCCCTCTGGTGAACTCTTAGTTCAGCCAATTGACGATCCACATCAAGTAGGTGTCTTTCGTACACCCTCTGGCGTACTCAGAGCTCTATGACGTCAGCTCGTGATTCAGCCAGTGCTTGCAGCAGGGTTTCATGGTTTCTCTCAGATCTCTCAGGAGCATCTTCTAGACGAATGTTGCGGAGGGTATGCATTCTCGCATCGTCGACAACGTTTGTGATCTGATGTAGGGCTGTCCTGCCTTGAATCTCATTTCGGGCCACTCTACGGACCAAGATTGGCAAGATTCTGTTTGCTGAGCCCCCATTGCTCAGGTCATAAAAGCTTCAGTCACCATTAAATGGCATGGGCTGATCTTGTCCTTGGCTCCATGTTTCCAAGCATTCCACCCACTGAGGCGTCGAGCCATGAAAAGTCGGACGAGGGTTAGGAATTGGAACGGAAGCTGCCTGGGGTAGGTTCTCAACCTCGGGTTCAGAGTTAGCACAGTCCGAAAGGTCTTCATCATGGTGATCATTCAAAGGGATAGGATGATCATTCTTTGGTTCTTCTCCAAGCCAACCAGCAATCACTTCGTTCGAAAGATACTGGTTGTCGTGGGGATGGAGTCCAGCCATGTTATCTACGTGAGAATTGGGGTAAGAAAATAATTACTAGACAAACTATCTAGATAATTATTTAGAAAATCTTCATTTATTACATCGCTATTTGTGAAGTGCATACCAGTTATATGTAATCGAAACAGGATAGGCCTTCGAATAAGTGACCTTAACTCCAAATTCACACAGAATAGGGGTAAAGTAAAATTTTCACAGATTCTAAGTCTATAACATCCTAATTACATATAGCCTTAGTGTATCCACTTAGCAACTATCAACATAGTAATGAAGATCCCGTTTTAGTTCTCAAGTATAAAGTACCTATAGTAACACCAAATACTCCTATAGTGTTTTAAGTTTAATGTTATGTTCTACTGTTCTCATTGTGGTATTGTTGGTAAGATTTTAGACTTGTTGCAACCACACAACTACACTTAGGCACATGCTAGTCAACCCTCGGATAATATAGTTGATCAGGCTATCTCTTCCCAGTTTTGGCTATATGTCTCTAAGTCCACCTGTGTTGCCCAACAATCGTAATTCTTTTGTACTCTCCTAGTGACACTGATTTTAGTATGAATGCAGGCATGTATACGAAATTAAATATTTTACTATTTAAAGTATAAACTCTTGGTCAGAGTATTTTTAAGCCCAATGTATTTATAGTTAGTATATCTTTTATGGGTTGATATACTTAATTCACTATAAATAATGCTCTGATACCAATCTGTGACACCCCAAAACCATGAACGGCAGAAACATTCTGGGGCGGAGGACGTCATGTACAGTATCACAATAATGAAAAGTAGTAAACAAGCAACAACATCATCCATTGCATTAATAATATAATTTAAATACAAGTGTTCTATCAAATTATAATAGACACAAAAGTATAATCAAAATGAAAGATGACTCTTGACCGAGCTCCATCTTCTCTAAACCTTGCATCGGTACCTGTCTACTGTTGACATGAGGATACAAGTTATTTTAAAAGAGAATATCAGCTTTAAAGCTGGTGAGATCATAAGTATTTTAGTGTCTTAATTTGTATGTAAGTATTTGTATGACATGTAATGAAAGACTTGAAAATGTTTTGAAAGAAAGTTCATGTAAGTATGAAAATGTTTGTAAAACAACTATAACGTTTGAAAAACCCTAGAAATCCCTATGATTCCTACTAGTATAAAAGGGAGTCTTCTACCAAGACCTTACTGTTCTAAATGTAGTCTTCTACCAAGACTTAACTGTTCTGAATGTAGTCTTCTACCAAGACTTAACTGTTCTGAATGTAGTCTTCTACCAACACTTAACTGTGCTACTATTATTATTATTATCACAAGAATTTGTATCCTTTGGTACTTGGATACTCAAATAATTCACCTTATCGGCTATGTGAATGAGTCACAAGATAAAGGTAAGAATATAAATAACCTAAGTATTATCCTTTTGTACTAGGATAACTAACAGTGTCAACTGAAGACATCCGTAGATGTACATTTACCTCTGTTGCTAACAGCTGGGTGTAGGAATAGTTGGTCCCTTAAAGTATACCTGTAATGGTATCAACCGTTGACATCCGTGGATGTGCTTTTACCTCTGTAGCTAATAGAGATTTCAGGAATGGTTAATCCCACAAAGTATCCTTTGGTACTTGGATACTAAATCCAATCTATCTCGCCGATTATGTGATTGTATCACAAAGTGAAGATAAGAATGAGGATTATATAACAGAATCTATACATATAAAATGTACTAGTAACTCATCATATGTTATCTATGTAAATGTACTCATGTAAGTGTACTCATGTAAATGTACTCCTGTAGATGTATCTATGTAAATGTACTCATGTAAGCGTATATATGTAAACGTATTCATGTAAATGTACTCATGTAGATGTATCTATGTAATAGTATAGTAATCTACTGTAATGTTCTGCGTGTGCTAGCTGTAACGTGTGTTCTCTCTCTATCTAGCATGTATAGTAATGTACTGTGTGTACTAGCTGTAATGTGTGTTCTCTCTCTATCTAGCAAGTATTTACTCATGAATAAACTGACTCATTGTATGATATCGCGTTCTACTGATAGTTGTCTTCCTAAACTACCCAAATGGTAACTTACTAGTAATGTAACTTGTATGTATGAACATGGAAGTATACCCTTGCTACCCAATGGTATTGAATGAACTGGGAGAACCTTTATGAGTATATACGTACACATAATATATGACTAGTATTTAAACAACCTTCGGATGGATACCCGATGTCACACCAGACCACATCTCAAGCGCGAAAAGGAAATAGGGCAGGCAGGCCTTCCTAAGCCTTTTAAACATTTCTTATATAACTATACATACATAGGCATGCAATTGATAATATAAAATCATAAAATAAGTTTTGTAAAACCTTTGAACATAATTATTATCTAAGAAAAGATCGACTTGATGTCAATCTATAAAACGGGTTGACAGCATGGATTTGCTAAACAGTTTAAGTATAAAGAAGCATTTGGTGGAGACACAATTTTAAATGAGTTAGAAATGAAACATACAGTGTATAATAAGAAGTTTTAAACGTATAAAACATTTATGAAAATCATTTGAAGAAATCCGTTTGGTAAAACGGCTAATGAGTAGTAAATCATCTGAATGCTGCTTATTAATCACATGTGATTGATATAATAACTTGCATGATTCTACTTGTATCCCCCCATAAAACTATATAAAACCTTTAAAACATTAATTAAGGGGTATGAAGTCACCTGTAGTGAGTGGTACGGATGAACTAAAGATGTAGGACTGCTAGGTGTCAAGTGAAGTCTTGAACACACTCTATGATCCTAGTTAACAGATAATATCACATATATGTATCCAATTAATCTTTAAACAACTAATAAACAAGTCAAGACACCCTAGGACAAGCTAAACAGCTTATACATGTGTTATAAGTCTCAAGGAGTGCATCTAAGTGTTGTAGGGCAAGGCTATTGGGTTTTAGGGTTCAAGGGAACCCCTAAAATGAGTCTACTCCCTAAAGACCAACACCCCTTGAGTTTATGGTCGTAAACTCTTGCTTTTACGGCCGTAAGCTCCTAACCTTTTGACCATTTGTTGTTTTTAAGTCTTCTAAGCTATTCCAAGCATTCCTACTTCATGTTTAAGCCTTAGGAAGTGTTGTGTGGCATCAAAACACTCCTAAATGGAGTTTACGGTCTAAGGAGCATTTCTCCATGAGTTTACTACCGTAAACTCTTATGGACAAAGGTATTTTGGTGTTTTAAAGTCCTAAACACTTCAAGGTAATAGCTTAGGTTAGATTCTAGGCATTAGGAGTAAATATGGGACATTTAAACACCTTTTGGGGTGTTTATGGTTTTGGGAGATCCCCAAACCGTAAACACATAAAAATGATTTTTTTTTCTTGTTCTTTTATGTGATATACACATGAAGGATGGATCTAGACAAGTCCCTAAGGCATTGTGAAGCATCTAGACACCCTAAAGCACCCTATGGCACTATACTTGGTGTTTATGGTTTTGGGAGCCTCCCAAAACCATGAACACCTTGTTCTTGGTGTTCTTGGGACTTTTCCTTGGTATAAATATGTATAGAAAGCTTTAAATGACTCTAGGATAGAAGTACTTACTTTGTGGAAGCTTGAAATGAACTTAAAGTCCAAGAACACCAGTGTGTGTTCTTGGTTTTCTTGGTGTTTTGGAAATCTTGTCAAAACACATAAATGGATGGATGAAAAGATGTACAATCACTAGATTAAGTGTTATACTAACTTGAAAGGGCTAGAAACACTTACTAGATTGAAGATATTGAGCAAAAACTTGGATGATACTTGAGAGAGTTTTTGGAGTTTACTCTTTTGGGTAAAAATGAAAAGTGATATACTTTGGGGAGTAAACTCATGCTTAAGGCATGAGTTTACGGTTTTTAGGGTAGTTTACGGCCCAAACATAAAAGTTTGGCCGTGAATTTCTAAGCTACGTGGTATTCGCGGTTTAGAAATTTCAAGACCCGAGACGGCCCATCCGTTCACCCATTCGTTTGAAGATTAATTATTAAAATAATCAAACGAACTTTAATTTCCTAAAAACAAGTAAAAGTGAACTTGATTTATAATATGAAGTGATTGACTTTTAGGGTTTGACCGAATGAAAATTCCGGGTTGTCACAATTCAGAACTTCTCCAGAACAGCCAAGCCACTTACGCTTCTTACACAGAATGGCGTACCATTTGAATGGACGAAAAAGCAGGAGGTTGCCTTCCGAACTCTGAATCGAGCTCTCTGTAGTGCACCAGTACTATCCTTACCATAGGGAACTGAGGACTTCGTAGTTTAATGTGATGCTTCGAATCAGGGAATAGGTTGTGTACTCATGCAACGTGGTAAGGTGATAGCTTATGCATCCCGACAACTAAAGACACATGAGGTGAATTATACCACCCATGATCTCGAATTGGGAGCCGTGGTGTTTTCTTTGAAGATTTGGAGGCACTACCTTTATGGTACGAAGTGCACTATTTTCACTGACCACAAGAGTCTCCAACACATTTTAAATCAAAAGGAGTTAAACATGAGGCAGTGAAGATGGGTTGAGCTGCTAAATGATTATGAGTGCGAAATCAAGTACCACCCAGGCAATGCTAACGTGGTAGCTGATGCTTTGAGTCGGAAAGAATACTCAAATCGTCGTGTGAAAACTCTTTCAATAACCATTCAATCACATCTGTCCTCACAAATCAAAGCAGCCCAGTTCGATGCCATGAAAACCGAAAACAGAACAAGTGAAGCGTTACATGGAATGGAAAAGAACTTCGAAGTCAAGAAGGACGAAACATATTAATTCATGAACCGATTTTGGGTCCCTAAACTTGGGGGATTCAGAGAGGTAGTCATGAATGAGGTTCATAAGACACGATACTCCATCCATCCGGGATCAGATAAGATGTACCGAGATATTAAGCAATGTTATTGGTGGCCTAACATGAAGGCAGAGATTGCCACTTACGTTAGCAAGTGCCTCACTTGTGCTAAAGTGAAGGTAGAGTATCAAAATCCCTCGGGAATATTACAACAGCAGGTAATACCCGAGTGGAAATGGGAAAGGATTACCATGGACTTTCTGACCAAATTATCCAAGACAACTAATGGAATGGATGCCATATGGGTAATAGTTGATAGGCTGACAAAATTTGCCCATTTCCTGCCAATAAAGGAGACATACAAGATGGAGTGACTGACAAGAATCTACATTGTGGGATACCCACTTACCTTTAATTGAGTTTTCATATAACAACAGTTATCATACAAACATCAAAGTTGCTCCTTTCAAAGCAGTATATGGTCCTAAATGTAGATCACCATTGTGTTGGGCTGAGGTAGGTGACACTCAACTAGCAAGAGGACAGACACCAAACAATGCATTAACAGGACCATAAATCATACGCAAAATGAAAGAGAAGATAGTTCATATCAGAGCTCGACTTCAAGCATCAAGAGACCGACAAAAGAGCTACGCTGATAAACGGCGAAAGCCATTGGAGTTTCAAGTCGGGGATCGGGTGTTGCTAAAGGTCTCTTCCTGGAAAGGGGTGATTCCTTTCGGGAAACAGGGAAAACTAAACCCACGGTACATTGGACCATTCAAGATTCTTGCCCGAATTGGTCTAGTGGCTTATAGACTACAGCTACCTACCGAGCTCAACAGTGTACACCCCGTGTTCCATGTTTCCAATTTAAAGAAGTGCTTATTCGACGAAACTCCTGTCATCCCTTTGGAAGAAATCAAAATCAACGAGAATCTCCTGTTCATCGAGGAACTAGTTGAAATCATGGACAGAGAAGTGAAGCGTACTAAGAAAAGTCGCATTCCAATTGTGAAAGTTTGGTGGAGTGCCAAACGTGGACCGAAATCCACATGGGAGTGCAAAGACCAGATGAAGCAAAAGTACCCTCACATATTCTCGCATTCTCAAATCTAGCTCCAAAAAGAATTTCGGGACGAAATTCCCTCTAACGGGGGATGATGTCACAACTAGCAAATTTGGCTAGGAAGTTCTATCCTTATGTAAGCGTTATCAATAATTGTAACCATGACTTGTGTAACGACCCGTTCCCGGTATGATGATTCTTTGGTATTTATTTTTGAAGTTTTGTAAAGGGACTCGGCGAGTTCATAGCCTGACTCGCCGAGTAGGAACGGGATTTCGAGCACGTGTTAGCTGGCGACTCGACGAGTCCATATTCTGGACTCGGCGAGTCTGTCCGTCTGGGAGAAACCCTAAATCCCCGGGTTGCCCACTATTTAAGCCACCTTATAGCCCCCAATCTCGCCTCCTTCACCCTCTAAAGCTGTGAGAAAACTCTAATTCGTTCTTGAGTGATTCTAAGTGATTTTGTGTGCTAATTGTGAAGGCTTGAAGAAGGAAAAGAAGAAAGGAGCAAGGAGAAGGATTGTAGAGCAGAGATTCAAGGGAAAGCAACAACTCTTTGAGGTATTCTTCAGATTTCCTTCCCTTTTATGCTTTAAAACCCTTTCTAGATCTTGTTTATGCCTTTCTTAAAGCTTTATGTCGATATGGAAGCTCTCTTATGCCGAGATAACCTTAGATCTGTTCCTTTAGGAGTTGTAGAGCCCAGATCTATTGCCTTTATGGAGCTATTTTGCATATTAACCCTAGATCTACCCCTTTTAAGCATCTTTTAGCCTTTATTCCCTTGTTCATGCGTTTGTACACGTAAAGTTGGAAACTTTACGTGGTAAATCAGCTTATTGGACTCAGATCTATCATTTGTATGTATTGGATTCGATCAGAATCGAGTGTAGAATAGTTGCATGGCGGTGACTCGGCGAGTCGGAAGAACGACTCGGCGAGTCGAGTCGCGAGTCGCCGATTTTCTTCCTTTTGAGTAGTGTCGAGTGGGACCAGTGAGTAGTGGAGTGGACTCAGCGAGTTTGAGGGTAGACTCAGTAATGGAGGGACTCGGCGAGTTGTTCATACAACTCGGCGAGTCCAAGGCAATCTTCTTAAGCCCAAGAACAACTCGTCGACTTGTTCATATGACTCGGCGAGTCGGATGAAGATTGTCTGAGTTCATGGATCGAATGAGTACTCGTCGAGTCGATGCCATACTCGACGAGTAGCAGCGAGTAGGGTCGAGGAGTGAGAATAGGGACTCGACGAGTTGGCGGCCCAACTCGGCGAGTCAAGTCAACTGTGGGTTGACTTTGACCGAGAGTTGACTTTGTCTGAGAGTTGACTTTGACCAAGGGTAAAAGAGTCATTTTACCCAGTGTAGTGTTTAGTATTTGATTGAGTGTGTTTATGGACTTGTAGCCGGGGAGATACCGGAGCAGCAGCAGTTAGCTTCCAGAGCCATACACTTAGCAGCCAGTTCACGAGGTGAGTTTCCCTTCAGTAGGAACGGGTCTACGGCCACAATGCCAGCCCGTTTAATTATCAGTAGTTCCGGACTTTGGTCTGATGCAGTAGCTAGAGTGCTTGATGTCTTTGTGATTCAAGCATGTTTGTGTTATGTGTTCCGGACTCTGTTCCGACCCAGTATGCAGTTTATGTGTTTATAATAGTTGTTATGTTTTATGCTATGCCATGATCAGACAGTTCCGGACTTCGGTCCGATGCAGTTAGTTCCGGACTTCGGTCCGATGCAGTTAGTTCCGGACTTCGGTCCCATGCAGTCAGTTCCGGACACTGGTCCGATGCAGGGGACAAGGTCCCAGTCAGTTCCGGACTTTGGTCCGATCCAGCTAGTTCCAGACTTTGGTCTGATGCAGTGGGCAAGGCCCAGTATGTGCTTATGTGTATTGTATGGTATGTGGTAGTTTGGGGGAGCTCACTAATCTTCGTGCTTACAGTTTTAGTTTTGGTTTCAGGTACTTCCGCTAGCAGAGGGAAGAGCTCGGGATGATGGCATTGCACACACCACAGCTTCAGCTTTTATCCTGGGAGTTGATCTAGTTTTTGATTTTTATATGACATGGATATGATACAGTTTCCGCACAGTGTTGTTTTTATATGTTTGGGATACATAACGTATGGTTTTTATGATATGACACTCAGATTATGGTTTTGGTTATATTGAAAAATGAAATTTTTGGGTCGTATTTTTGGGTCGTTTCAAGTTGGTATCAGAGCCCTGGTTTGAGGGATTCGGATACACTTCCGGGTGTATCTGAACTCAAACTAAGGGGGAAATAAAAAGATTTTTAAAAGAAAAATGTTTCTAAAAGAATTTTTAAAGCACTAGAAAGAAAGAAATTTTTTTTAAAACGAGATAAGGGTGTGGTGCATGCGATCAGCCGAGCTCAAGTAAGTACTCCCAAATTACCAATACAAGTTTTATTATGATTAATTGTTCCAACTTCAGTAGAACGGCATGCTAGCATAGGACTAAGGATCTAGGAGGATGCCTTATGTGCCTGCTTTATGTGTTACAGTTTTATGAGAATTTCATGCTAGTAGTAAGTAAACAGCAGTAGGATAGCCTGTTTAGGTTATGCCTGGTAGCACGAGCTTAGCATTGTATGCTAGAGTAGCTTCTCGTTTTGAGAATAGTTTTGCCTGAGTATGTTTCCCTTATCCGAATGCTGCTTGCTTTGTGCTTTGTGGGACCCTGAGTGGTGGGAGTTAGCCATTAGGTGAATACGCCACATCACATGTGATCAGGGTTGAATAATCTCAGAGTGCTGGATTTGGCCCTATTGCGCATCTCTTGTTTGAGTCCAACCGTTATAGGGACGAGTCTTTTACTTGAAGGATTATCTGATCCTCGTCACATGTGATGGTGTTCAGGTGGTGGCTAATTAGCATTATAAGGAGACCTTCAGCAGCTGAGGACTAGTTGAGTTGAGTCTGAGGTTCCCCTAGGGCAAGCATAGGATGAGAGTAGCAGAGATCAGTAGTAGTAAAAGTGACTTGGTGAAGTCAAGGCAGTTCTTGAAGAAAGTACGGATAGATGTGGAAGGTAGTATGGGCCCGTACTACTGAAAGCAGAGGATCCGTACTCGAATCAAGAAAGGTTGAGACAAGACCAGGAAGCTAGTTGTAGTAATTAATGATCCCTTGAGATATTTCGGTTTTCTGATGTAGTTGTGATATGTTTCAGAATGGTGGTTTTACGTTCGAGGCCAGCAGCCGGCAGTGGAGGTGCCGGGGAGGGATCAGGTTCAGGCTCGGGGGGTGAGCACATTGATTAGCAGACCCGAGAGTTTCTTTCTTCGGAGATTACTCGTATCATTTTAGAGCAGACTCCTGTGATCTTCGGTTCGATCAAGGAGGGGATCCTAGAGCTGATGGATGAGAGATTGGGCACTTTCCGTGCCGAGGTGGCGGCCATGATGGGGTCGCGCACCCTTACTTTCAGGGAGTTCAGGGCATGTGGAGCTCCGGATTATCATGGGGCGCGGGATCCCATAGCGAGCACCAGATGGTTGGCGGATGTGGCCAACGCTTTCCGCACTAGCAGATGTCCCGAGGGGGACAAGGTCAGATTGGCGTCTTTTCTTCTGAAGGACAGGGCACGGGATTGGTGGGAGGAGGTCGGACATGCCATTGGGGATGATGCAGCATTGGACGCCATGACCTAGGCTGATTTCTCTACCAGGTTCAGGGCGGAGTTTGCACCAGTCATTGAGGTGCAACAGCTAGCTAGGGAGTTTCAGGACCTCACCCAGACTACAGAGACAGTGGCGGAGATCACCGCCAAGTTCAGGGAGAGGGCTCTTCTTGTTCCTCAGTATGTGGCTGATGAGGAAATGAAGAAGGCCCGTTATCATGAGATGCTGCGGAACGATATCCGTCAGTTTGTGAGCCGGTCCAGCTGTAAAACGCTGGAAGATATGATTGCTAGGGCTCAGGAGAGGGAGATTGATCTCGAGATGGAAAAGAAGAGGAAACCGGAGGCGGTTTCAGGTACAGGCGGTTCGGGCAAAAAGCCCAAGGTGTCGGATCACAGATCTAGGAGTCAGCAGAGCCACGGTCGATGTGGCAAGTGTGGGAGATTGCACGAGGGAGCGTGCAAGGCAGGGAGTTCCGGCTGCTACAAGTGCGGTCGGATTGGGCATTTGAGTAGGGATTGCACGGCCCCTGCTACTACTGTTGCAACATCAGATCTGATTTGCTTTCAGTGCAATCAGAGGGGACATAAAAAGTCCCAGTGTCCGAGCTTAACCGCAGCAGGGAAGGTGGTTGCACCTGCCCCTGCTACCTTGAGGATTACAGATGGCCGGCAGGGCCGAGCCGAGACGCCGGTGGCGAAGAGCAGGGCGTTTCAGATGACAGCAGAGGAGGCACGAGCGACTCCTGATGTGGTGACGGGTATGTATCTTCCTTCATCTCCTTATTATTATTATCGTTTGATTATTGCTTATGATTGTATGTTTTATTCAGGGTCGTTCTCTGTGAACGGCATTTCTGCTATGGTATTATTCGATTCGAGGGCTACCCGATCATTTATATCACTTGTGCTTAGCAAGAGATTTAGTAGAGCTCCAGGGGAGCTGGATTGTCCATTAGAGGTTGAGATAGCAAATGATAGGACCGTGAGGGTCGACAGAGTGCATAGAGGGTGTTCTCTTCAGTTATTTGACGAGCAGTTTTCAGTGGATCTGGTACCTATTCCTCTGCGAAGGAATAAGGTTATTGTGGGCATGGATTGGCTAAGCCCCAATGGGGTGGTGATTGATTGTGAGCTTCATCTAGTGAGGGTCCGCACTCCCAGTGGGGGAGAGTTAGTGATTCAGGGCGAGAGGCCACAGCGGGGACCGACCTTTTGTTCCGCAGCAAGGGCGAGGCGCTATGTCCAGCAGGGTTGCGCCGGTTTTGTAGCTTACGTCTTGGATGCCCGGGAGAAGGGCAAAACGACAGTTGATGATGTTCCTATTGTTCGAGACTACCCGGACGTGTTTCCCGAGGATTTGCCGGGGATACCTCCTGAGAGACAGGTCGAGTTCAGGATCGACCTAATTCCTGGTGCGGCTCCGATAGCCAAAGCACCGTATCGACTAGCTCCCCCGGAGATGCAGGAGTTGTCTACACAGCTGCAGGAGCTGTTAGACAAGGGTTTCATTCGGCCGAGCAGTTCGCCTTGGGGAGCGTCGATCCTGTTTGTGAGGAAGAAGGATGGGTCGCATCGTATGTGTATTGATTATCGGGAGTTGAATAAGGTAACAGTGAAGAACCGTTACCCACTTCCGAGGATAGATGATTTGTTTGATCAGCTTCAGGAAGCGTCTTGGTTCTCCAAGATCGATCTACGCTCCGGTTATCATCAGATGCGGGTTAGAGATGAGGATGTACCGAAGACTGCTTTCAGGACCAGGTATGGTCATTATGAGTTTGTGGTGATGCCATTTGGGCTCACCAATGCTCCATCCGCGTTCATGGATCTCATGAACCGCGTGTGTAGGCCGATGTTGGATCGGTCCGTGATAGTGTTCATAGATGATATCTTGGTATATTCCAAGACGCAGGAGCAGCACGAGGAGCACCTGCGGGAGGTGCTGGAGGCTTTGAGGAGGGAGAGACTTTTCGCAAAGTTCTCCAAATGTGAGTTCTGGTTGCGCGAGGTGCAGTTCCTTGGTCACCTCGTCAACCAGAAGGGTATTTTGGTAGATCCGGCCAAGATTGAGGTCGTGATGCAGTGGGAGGTCCCGAAGTCTCCATCTGAGATTCGGAGCTTCCTGGGGTTGGCAGGGTATTATCGGAGATTTATTCAGGATTTCTCCAAGATAGCAGTGTCGCTCACCCGACTGACCAGGAAGTCAGTGGTATTTCGTTGGGGTCCTGAGCAGCAGTCAGCGTTTGAGACCCTCAGGCAGAGATTGTGTGAGGCTCCGATCCTTACCTTGCCAGAGGGAGTAGAGGACTTCGTAGTCTATTATGATGCCTCGATCATAGGTATGGGAGCAGTTTTGATGCAGCGAGGCCATGTGATAGCTTATGCCTCGAGACAGTTGAAGCCTCACGAGGCTAATTATCCTACCCATGATTTGGAGTTGGGGGCAGTTGTGTTTGCCCTCAAGATTTGGAGGCATTACCTTTATGGGGTCCATTATACTATTTACACGGATCACAAGAGTTTGAGGTACCTTATGGATCAGCCGAGTCTGAATATGAGGCAGAGGAGGTGGTTGGATGTGCTAAAGGATTATGACTGTGAGATCCTATACCATCCAGGGAAGGCCAATGTGGTGGCCGATGCCCTGAGCCGCAAAGTGTCGGCGGCCCCTATCAGGGATCTATGTTTGAGGATGACAGTGATCACTCCGTTGTTGGAGCGGATCAAGGAGGCTCAGGTGGAGGGCCTCAAGGAGGAGAGACAGAAGTGTGAGAGGATCGTGGGCCGAGTAGCCTCGTTTGATTATGATAGTCGTGGTTTGCTGACGCTTCACGGGAGAGTGTGGGTACCGTACTGGGGTGGAGTACGGCAAGTGTTGATGGATGAGGCTCATAAGTCTCGGTTTTCTATCCACCCAGGGGCGACGAAGATGTATCGAGATCTTCGACCTGATTATTGGTGGCCCTGCATGAAGCGGGACGTCGCTTGGTACGTCGAGAGATGCCTGACCTGCCGGAAGGTCAAGGTGGAGCACCAGAGACCTCACGGCAGGATGCAGCCGTTAGACATTCCCGTGTGGAAATGGGAGGACATTACCATGGATTTTGTCACCAAGCTTCCCCGGACCGCACGTGGAGTGGATTCGATATGGGTAGTAGTGGATCGGTTGACGAAGAGTGCCCATTTTATCCCGATCCAGGAGAGTATATCGGCGGAGAAGTTAGCTGATATCTTTGTGCGAGAGATTGTGGCACGTCATGGAGTGCCAGTATCGGTGGTGTCAGACCGAGATGTCCGTTTCACATCCAGATTTTGGAAGCGGTTCCACGACGAGATGGGTACTCGTCTTCATTTCAGCACCGCTTTCCACCCTCAGACAGACGGGCAGAGCGAGAGGATGATTCAGACTCTCGAGGATATGCTTAGGGCATGTGTTCTTGATTTCGGTGGCAGTTGGGATACGTATCTTCCGTTGGCGGAATTTTCGTATAACAACAGTTATCATGCGAGCATTGATCGACCTCCTTTTGAGATGCTGTATGGGAGGAAGTGTAGGACCCCGATTTGTTGGGGCGAGGTCGGTCAGCGAGTCATCGGGAGCACAAAAGTGGTGCTCAAGACGACTGAGTTGATCCAGCAGGTCCGTAGTAGACTGCAGACTGCGCAGAGTCGGCATAAGAGTTACGCCGACAGGAGGCGTTCGGACTTGGAGTTCCAGGTGGGAGATATGGTCCTTCTGAAGGTCTCACCTTGGAAGGGTGTCATCAGGTTCCGGAAGAAGGGCAAGTTGGGCCCCAGACTTATTGGTCCTTTCAGGGTTTTGGCCTGGGTGGGTCGGGTTGCTTATCGGTTAGATCTTCCTGAGGAGCTTAGTCAGATCCACAACACTTTCCATGTGTCTCAGTTGAGGAAGTGTTTGGTGGATGAGTCAGCAGTCGTTCCCCTAGAGGATATTCAGGTTGATAGCAGCCTGAATTATATTGAGAGACCGGTCGCGATTCTGGACCGGAAGACCAAGACCTTGAGGAACAAGGAAGTTCAGTTGGTGTAGGTGCAGTGGCAGCACCGGAAGGGGTCCAAGTGGACGTGGGAGGCTAAGGAGGAGATGAGGGAGCACTACCCAGAGATATTTGCAGATTCAGCCGTAGCAGACTTCGAGGACGAAGTCTGAGATAAGTGGGGGAGAATTGTAACGACCCGCTCCCGGTATGATGATTCTTTGGTATTTATTTTTGAAGTTTTGTAAAGGGACTCGGCGAGTTCATAGCCTGACTCGCCGAGTAGGAACAGGATTTCGAGCAAGTGTTAGCTGGCGACTCGGCGAGTCTGTCCGTCTGGGAGAAACCCTAAATCCCCGGGTTGCCCACTATTTAAGCGACCTTATAGCCCCCAATCTCGCCTCCTTCACCCTCTAAAGCTGTGAGAAAACCCTAATTCGTTCTTGAGTGATTCTAAGTGATTTTGTGTGCTAATTGTGAAGGCTTGAAGAAGGAGAAGAAGAAAGGAGCAAGGAGAAGGATTGTAGAGCAGAGATTCAAGGGAAAGCAACAGCTCTTTGAGGTATTCTTCAGATTTCCTTCCCTTTTATGTTTTAAAACCCTTTCTAGATCTTGTTTATGCCTTTCTTAAAGCTTTATGTCGATATGGAAGCTCTCTTATGCCGAGATAACCTTAGATCTGTTCCTTTAGGAGTTGTAGAGCCCAGATCTATTGCCTTTATGGAGCTATTTTGCATATTAACCCTAGATCTACCCCTTTTAAGCATCTTTTAGCCTTTATTCCCTTGTTCATGCGTTTGTACACGTAAAGTTGGAAACTTTACGTGGTAAATCAGCTTATTGGACTCAGATCTGTCATTTGTATGTATTGGATTCGATCAGAATCGAGTGTAGAATAGTTGCATGGCGGTGACTCAGCGAGTCGGAAGAACGACTCGGTGAGTCGAGTCGCGAGTCGCCGATTTTCTTCCTTTTGAGCAGTGTCGAGTGGGACCAGTGAGTAGTGGAGTGGACTCAGCGAGTTTGAGGGTAGACTCAATAATGGAGGGACTCGGCGAGTTTTTCATACAACTCGGCGAGTCCAAGGCAATCTTCTTAAGCCCAAGAACAACTCGTCGAGTTGTTCATATGACTCGGCGAGTCGGATGAAGATTGTCTGAGTTCATGGATCGAATGAGTACTCGTCGAGTCGATGCCATACTCGACGAGTAGCAGCGAGTAGGGTCGAGGAGTGAGAATAGGGACTCGACGAGTTGGCGGCCCAACTCGGCGAGTCAGGTCAACTGTGGGTTGACTTTGACCGAGAGTTGACTTTGTCTGAGAGTTGACTTTGACCAAGGGTAAAAGAGTCATTTTACCCAGTGTAGTGTTTAGTATTTGATTGAGTGTGTTTATGGACTTGTAGCCGGGGAGATACCGGAGCAGCAGCAGTTAGCTTCCAGAGCCATACACTCAGCAGCCAGTTCACGAGGTGAGTTTCCCTTCAGTAGGAACGGGTCTACGGCCACAATGCCGGCCCGTTTAATTATCAGTAGTTCCGGACTTTGGTCTGATGCAGTAGCTAGAGTGCTTGATGTCTTTGTGATTCAAGCATGTTTGTGTTATGTGTTCCGGACTCTGTTCCGACGCAGTATGCAGTTTATGTGTTTATAATAGTTGTTATGTTTTATGCTATGCCATGATCAGATAGTTCCGGACTTCGGTCCGATGCAGTTAGTTCCGGACTTCGGTCCCATGCAGTCAGTTCCGGACACTGGTCCGATGCAGGGGACAAGGTCCCAGTCAGTTCCGGACTTTGGTCCGATGCAGCTAGTTCCAGACTTTGGTCTGATGCAGTGGGCAAGGCCCAGTATGTGCTTATGTGTATTGTATGGTATGTGGTAGTTTGGGGGAGCTCACTAAGCTTCGTGCTTACAGTTTTAGTTTTGGTTTCAGGTACTTCCGCTAGCAGAGGGAAGAGCTCGGGATGATGGCATTGCACACACCACAGCTTCAGCTTTTATCTTGGGAGTTGATCTAGTTTTTGATTTTTATATGACATGGATATGATACAGTTTCCGCACAGTGTTGTTTTTATATGTTTGGGATACATAACTTATGGTTTTTATGATATGACACTCAGATTATGGTTTTGGTTATATTGAAAAATGAAATTTTCGGGTCGTATTTTTGGGTCGTTTCAAGTTGAAAACATGATGTTTATTCAATAACAACAAAATCCTATCAAACACTCTAGTCAACACTTCAAATAGTCAACAAAAGATTGGAAACCCTAAAAATTCCGGTTTAAGTCCAATAAGGACTAGGATTTTCTTATTGGGCTTAATGGACCAATAAGCCTCTAATTTGACTATTTTGAGTTAGAACTCTTAAATGGGCTCTAATTGGACCCATTTTCATGAAACTTAATATTTTGGGCCATAATGGGCTTAAAATGGATTAGCTTACCTTCAATGGGCCTTGTTGGGCCATAACAAATCTAATTAACCCTAAAATTGTAAAAATTGCAAAAATTTGGACTACAAGTGTAAATCTTTTTAATTAAAGGCCTGAAACTATCCAAAACCTTTTTTTGGGCAGAAATCATGATTTAAATGAGTGTTTGGGCCGAAAATGTCAAGAAACATAATCTAAGGACCTAAAATGTCATTTTTCATAAAAAGGGGTAAAAATTTGTCATTTTTACTAGAAAAGGGGCTGAATTGATCAAACAATTATTTCTGGGTCAGTTATGTTAATATTCAAATAATTGGGTCAAAATACATAATTTTTAATAACTTATGGATTTAAATATATATATATATATATATATATATATATATATATATATATATATATATATATATATATATATATATATATATATATATATATATATATAAATATCATTATAAAACAATTTGTCGAATGTGGCGACTTTTCGATTAAACAATTCGTGTGAAACAAACCTTACGTCATTAATACTATACAAAACAAGTAAACATTATATCGGTTGGGCTTTAATACTTCTAATCATTCTTATTGGGCCTTCGTGACCCATTAACATGACTATTGGCCCAACATAAATAATACATGTTTATTGGGCCTCAGGTGACCCAATTACATGCCTAATGGATCCTCAATGGCTTTTCCATGGTATCAAGCCGCATTGGCCCATTTGCATTGCTAGTAAGGTCCAAATCAATCATAATGTGTGATGAGCTAACGTGTCCGTCATGTACTCGACAGCCTATAATAACATACGTGATTAGTGGGCTCCGTAGTCCTCTTCTCTTCGTCTGTTAGGCTTACCCTTTTATTCAAGTAAACATAAATCAGGTTGTTAAACAAGGTTATTCAATTTCATTGGATTTTGTGAGTGATAACGGGCGACACCAATAAGTGTCGGTCGTAGTCTGTAGTTATAATCAAAGTCTCCTGGAGGGAGAGCGAGAGTTTGTGTATAGATCTATACGGGGGTGACTCCCCCACACCTGAGCTGTTCGCTACAGTTAGACTCGGCCAGTCTAGGCTGACAAAATCTTAAATTCAATACCGGCTTTCAATAGAATGTCAAGACAGACGAAATAGTCATTATTATGCATGGTTATAACGACTCACATAGAGGTCCAATGCCATCTACGTAATCATGGGAAATCATATTCATTCGTTGTGACGATACAATAAAACAAAACGATCATATTATTTATATCGAAAAACATTGGGTTTTCCGGGGGAACAACATTATTCAATTTCACTTTCAATAACTATAATGCAAGAATTCATACTACTTTTACATGTTTGAAATCATTCGCGTACTTATGGATCATCACACCTATTTCGTAAACAATTGTCTTTTCAGAAAATAGTAGATTTTCTGGGTTTTACAAACTACACAAAACATTTTCATATCAAACCTGCTTATGAACTCACCAACATTAAATATATTGACCGTTTTCAAAATAACTTGTATTCTCAGGTAACAGATAAGGTGAAGAAAATTGCCAAGTGTGTTAGGATGTTATGTTTTGTGACTCTCAAACAATTTATGCTATGGATTATGTAATGTAAACAATGTAGTAGATGTGAACAATGACGATTGTAATGTATTAATTCATGGGGATGTTTATGTTATGTTTCATGTATATTCATTGTGATGATATTTCAATTTAAGTCACACGAGCCCTCGGACGTTTCCGCCGTCTGGTTCGGGGGTGTGACACAAAAGGAGCATTCGGTGTGAAGCCAACTAAATTCATTGCACCACAAGTTATGAAACGCAACAGGATTTCTGCTGCAAAATTCATAAACAGACACTTACAAGATGAAGAAATTGACTTGCTAATACCAACAACCACATTTAAAGCACCTATAACATCTACCAACAAAACCCCTAAACCTATACATTAACATCACCCATGACTACCACTTCCTCGGCATCACTTAAAACATCCACACCCTCCTTAGAAAAAACAATTAAAACTTCATAAACTGGAACAATACAATCGTCAACAAGAACATCAATAATGAAAACTTCAGAACGTACATCATCTAAACCATCCTCAAGGCCAACACCCACTACCACATCATCAACACTTATATCTACTACCACAACCTTAAAACCTGCATCTACACTACCATCCTCCACAACTACAATAACTACCACACCCTCCTTAAGTAAAGGAACTACCACATCCTTAACATATACATCTATCCCAACACCTACCCCATAATATACCGCATCAACAACACCTATCCCAAAATCTACCCCATCACCAACACAACCACCCATGAATGGATCTGTAGTGGAAAGTGTAGAAGGTGAAAATAATTCCTTTGAAGATTGTGGACCAGATGGATGTTTTAATGTTCATGTTTGGAAAAATACGTGAGTTACCAGTTCAAATCTTAATTACAAATTTTTTTTATGTATTAAATTTTGGTTTACACCTATATATTAATTCATAACTAAACACATCACATGATTACTTGCAGGCTAATGTTACCAGGCCCTTGTGCACACGTTATTAGTCAGTCCTTTAAACAAAGAGTAGATCCAGAAGGGTACGCTTGGGCACAAGTAAGGAAATAAATGTGCGACTTATATTAGGAGGAGTTTCAGGTAATTATAAGTGATATATTGTTGTATGGTAAACATTTACACTTCAACTTATGTTTATATTTTTAATGTGTAGAAAAAATGTTGTTGGGATTAGACAATAGACTCGCTGGTGAGGCAAGCTTAGGCAAGGAAAGCGGCACAAAGTTATGGTCAATATCTCTTCAACATGAGGAGCCCAAAAAGAAACAAACATGGATTTAAACCAGCTCATATTCCACGGGAAGTCTGGAACTCCTGGCAATTAAAATGGAATACAAAAGAATACAAGCTAAAATCTGAGCAGAACAAGAAGAATAGGCGTAACGGTGTGGCTAATGGAGTAGAAAAATCCACACATAACGCTGGATTCGAATGTCATTTGAAGATAGCTTCTGATTTGGTAATTTTTTAAATGGTACATCGTATCAATGTTTGCATATGTTTATCAATATATTTGACTTTTTATATGGTATTTATGCAGAAGAGGAAATTAGGACATGAGCCACCCCATAGTAAATTGTTCCTGTATACAACACTAAGCATCATGATGAAGTCACTTTCACAAACGAAAAAGATAGACAAATTCATGTAATATTCATTTCAGTTTAAATTAACTTTTATATTGTAGCTACTCCATAATATAATTTCTAAATTTGATATCTTTTAACTTATAATATTTTTATTTTGTAGGTGGCCTATACAGAAAAATGGGAAGAGTTGGAAGCTAAAGGTGTTGAATTTGAGGAGGACAAGCTATTTTATGTTGTTGTAGGTGGTCATGATAAAAAAAGAAGACTTTATGGATTAGGCACTTTTACAAATGCGGTTCCCAATAGGAATGGTAAAACAGATGTAACTTACATTCTGGGAAAAAAAATGATGAAATAAAAGAAATGAAGGAGCTTGTTGCTAAACAACAACAACAAAACGAAGAGCTTAAAGAAATGATGAACGCCCAACAAGAGGAAAAAAAACCAAGGGTCGGGTATCTTGAAAAGCAACTTCAAACAGCATTGGATCTTATTAGTGGCTTTACAAAAAAAAACAAGAGTTGTAGGTTGATATATGTTTATTGAAGATTATGTATTTTAGAGTAGCAACTTTCTTTTTTCAATTTAATAAATAATTATTTTGTTATTTTATGATATGATGGTTATAATATTTTTGTTTTTTTTTGTGACAACCATCAATTTTTGGCCAAGTCAAAGTCAACTAAAGTCAACAAGTCAAACCGGTCAACTCATCTAACCCTTGTATATTAGGGTTTGCATTATGTTTCTTATTGTCCAACTCGCAATCTTAATACAAAATATCACTTAGAGTTTTCACGTGTTTGGAAATTCTAAAACCTAATTAGGGTAAGTGATGAAATTACTTGCTAAAACATTATTCCTTAACCCTCGGGGGCATATAACAATCATAACGAGACTTAACGAGATGTACAAACCTTGCGTTAGAAAGCCAAACACTTAAAAAGGCCGCAATTGAAATCTCTCCCAAATCTCTCCAAGTATGTGAAATCTCTCCCAGATCTCTCTCTGTATGATAAATCTCTCCAAGAATGTGAAATCTATCCCAAATCTCTCTCTGTATGAGAAATCTCTTTAAGAATGTGAAATCTCTCCCAAATCTCTCCAAGTATATGAAATCTCTCCCAAATCTCTCTCTATATGAGAAATCTCTCCAAGAATGAGAAATATCTCCCAGCTCTCTCTCTATATGAGGAATCTCTCCAAGAATGTGAAATCTCTTCCAAATCTCTCCAAATGTGTGAAATCTCTCCCAGATCTCTCTCTATATGAGAAATCTCTCCAAGAATGTGAAATCTCTCCCAGATCTCTCTCTATATGAGAAATCTCTCCAAGAATGTGAAATCTCTCCCAAATCTCTCTCTTTACGATAAATCTCTCCAAGAATGTAAAATCTCTCCCAAATCTCTCTAAGTGTGTGAAATCTCTCCTAAATCTCTCTCAAAATCTCTCTCAACTTCTTATAATAACTCGGGGCATCCCGACCCTTAATTTAGTCGAAAACCGCTCGAAAACGGAAGTTTATGCGAAAAACAGCCTTAAGGAGCCGAACCCGCTTAGGAGCCGAACCTCCCTTTAGGAACCGAAACCTCCTGAGAACCGAAACCACCTCCTGAACCAAACCTGCTAAGGAACCGAACTTAACCTGCAGTCGGAGAGGCTACCTTCAGTCCGAGAAGACTACCTTCGGTCCCTTCTGATGAGTCGCCTTCGAGACCTCTCGGTTCCCATATACAACCGAACTCTACCTTCGGTTCTATGCTCCTAAGGAGCCGAACCTTCACACCTTCGGCCTTGAATTTCGGATTATAGCAATTTTTACCCGGTTTTCAATATTTTTAGCGTTTTGAACATGTTTTTCGTGATTTTAACGCATGATTTTCACCCAAACTCGTATTTTAGCATAATAAACCCGAAATATTCATATTTTAATTATATTTTGGGGAAAATCATTGCCTAAGAATAAAATCTAGTAGGTAAGATTTATGGGTGGACAGACTTTGCCTTAGTATATGACATAAGCAACCACCGCATACCCACTCAATGACCAGCCCTTGTCCTTCCACTATATCTAGTCATTTCATTGTCCTTTGCCACCATTTCTCCAGCCACACTCTTGGTCAAAGGCTGGAAACCCTTATCCCTCCTCACATTTCTCTCTTCTCCACCAAAGAACAATCTCCATTCTCTCTCACTTCTCTCTCTAAATTTCGAGATTTCAAGGCTGATTTTCAAGTTCTTCATCTACTTTTGGTAAGTACCTTCATCCTACACTTTATTTCCTTACATTTCTTCACTCAAATCATGAGTTCCTTACACAAATCTCGTCATATTTGTTGTTAGATCCTAGAATCTTCAAGCATCTTCTAAAGTGTTCATGAGTTGAATACTTCTCTTCTTCATCATCCATCTTCTGAAATAACTCAAGGTGAGTTCATACCCCCTACATTTTCATGTTTTCTTCAAGTTTTAGGGGGGGCGGGGGGGGGGGGGGGGGGGGGGGGGATACAAGTTAAAACACCAAAAACTTAGCTAAGCTCAAACAACAACTTTTATCAGAAAAGTTGAGTCTTATTCACAGACTGTTTTGACTATCTTAAGCTTAATAACTTTCAAAACTGTTTAATATGCAAATATTTTAGGTTCATATCTTTAAAATGACTACTTGCAAATCTCCATACAAATTTTCTACAATTTATGGTGATTTTTACAAAACTATCTATCATTTCAGAAAGGAATTTGGACCAGTCTGTGGATATGAACATTTTAACAGGCATTAAATCTTCTAAAAATCATAATAAAAATTATGAATAAACTGGACATATTTTGTGAACTCTCAGAATTTACGGATTCAGTTTTCAATTTCGTATGATTTTTCTAAACCAGTGTAGAAAGGTTAAAAACTAGTTACCAACTTACAACTTTCATAACACTTTGTAGTATGTTGAGCAAAGTGTATAACCATAAGTTCTAAATATTGAATGTATTTTCTTGTTAGTTTATCATCATAAACTGAAATTTAGTCATTCATGATAAGGTTTCTTCATTCATTTCGAACACATATAATAAACTACAATAAGCATAGTTTGTGGATTTTTACTACATGAAAAAGGTTTTACTCTCAAAACAAATGGGGTTTTCATATACTACATGATAAACTATAATAGTAATATTTTCAGGATTTCATATTATTAATTTAATCATAAAAGATGATTTTACTTCCTCCACGGAAGAGGTTTTAATATCAAACTATGTGTAAACTAGTTAACTTAGGTTGTGAGGCAATTCTCTCCCCATACGCTCGAGTACGAGATCCCAATTCCTATAAGTTATAACTAGAGTCTCTTGTAGGGAGAGCGTGATAATTGTGCATAGATCTATATTGGGATTGACACCCCACACCTCGCTGCTAGCTACTCCCGGACCGGCAAGTCTGCGGGTGACAAGAGTCATAGTATCTTAACGTCTGAAAAACGTTGTGCATGTTATTTCTCGTCATAGTATGGTTATAGCGACTCACATAGGGAGTTAACAATCTTTCAAGTTTATAAGGAAAATTCTACTTTGAAAAGGGGTTTTATCTATTTAAAACTATTACAAACATTATAGGTACAAAACACACTCATACTCTTGGTCCTAGGATTTAGGGCTACATGACTTTTTGTAAGGATAATATTGGATTTTCTTTGGAAACACATTACTATTACAAACATTATAAGTACAAAACACACTCATACTCTCGAGCCTAGGATTTAGGACCACATGTCTTTTATAAGGAAAATAGTGGATTTTCTTTGGAAAAATATTTCTATTAAAACTACATTTCATCTAAAATTGTTAGACTTCAGCTATAATTGCTAAGTGTATATGCTAGAGATATATAAGAATCTAGTCACAATCGACTTAGAATTGGTGGGCCCGCCTTACCTCCTGTTCCTTGTTTGGTTGTGGACCTAGGGCATACCCATTGTATTCGACGGTTTATTTAACTTAAATTTTATATAACTTATAGACGTTGGGTGATTATAGAAGGAATCTATGGGTCCTTCTAGGGTACATTATCGCATAACATAGGAGCATTCATTTTACACTTAACAAAGAAAACATTGGATTTTTCTGGAATCATACTCTATCGCTTTTACAAGGAAAACGGCTTTTTCCTCAAAAAAAAATTCTTATGAACTCACCAATTTAATTGTTGACACTTTTCAAAACTACTTGTATTCTCTGGAAATCAGTGAAACAGGAAACCAACAACATTTTGAGGATGGGACGTTAAATCGTCAAATAGTTCATTTTGTCATCATAATGTAATTGATTTTGAAACATGTAAACATATACTATGGTGTAACCTTTTCAATTATATTTATGATGGTTGTATTTACTTTGAGCACTATTATACTCGTAGTTGTGATAGTATACATTAAGTCCTCCACCCCCGGACGTTTCCGCCATCCGTGGTTTGGGGGTGTGACATTTTTTGTTTTTCATATATTACTACTAAATTATTTGGATATAATTTATAAATCAATTATCCATCGGTCCATATTGAATCCGGTATATAATATATACACCATTAAAATTGCTAGGGATTCATGACCACATAATTTGCTAGGAAGTGATCAAACGGAATTTTCTAGGGATTGATCACCACGAATTTAGCTAGGGATTCATCACCACAGATTTTGCTAGGGATTCATCACTACAGATTTAGATAGGGATTCATCACCACGGATTTTTCTAGGGATTCATCACCACGGATTTTGCTTGGGATTAACTACAACGAAATTTGTGACGAAAGAACTACCACGAAATTTGTGATGGAAACCTACTACGGAATACCATCTACTACAGATTTCATTATGTTGTCACAATTGCAACGAAATTATCGTTTCCGTTGCAAAACCCTCGCTACGGCGTTTTTAGGGACGGAAACAGGTCGTTGCAAATTCCATCGCTATTCGTCTTTTTCAACGGAATTTCAGCTTTTCGCAACGGATTCGTTCCATAGCAAAATCGCATTTTTCTTGTAGTGATAGCGACCTTCCCTAGAAAAATCGCAATTTTCTTGTAGTGTGAGGTGCTAAAGCTTTTGAAGGCCAAGAACTACAAGTCCTATTAAGAGGTAAATTATCTAACTAGTTATTTTGTTCAAATGTATGCTAGTTAGGATAAATGCTTTGGAAAATCAAACTGCATGTATAATTAGAGAAAACATAGATCCAAAGCATCTAGGGTTGCATGTGCACCATAAGGTTGTTAGAGTGCTCAAAACCCATCAGAAGCTTAGTGAGTCTCCCCAAACTACCACATACCATACACATAACATGAAACTAAGAGATTCAGGCCCTGCCTACTCTCATGGAGATTCGGGCCCTGCCCATACTCCCTGTCTAGGACATTCGGACCCCGCCCACACTCCGTTGTCTAGAATGCATACAAGTATCACACAGACAACAAGTATATCTACTCCTATCAAACAGAAAAATAACTTTACTCAAATGATACTATGAGATTCGGGCGTCTCCCACACTCGGCTGCTATAAGATTCGGGCCCCGCCCACACTCAGCTACTAACATATCACATATACAGCCGACCTTGGTGCCATAGACCCGTTCCTACTGAAGGAAACTCACCTCACAAAGCTAACTGCTGAAAACTAGAGTGAAGAATCTTTGATTGCTGCTCCGGCGACTCCCCGACTATCAATTAATAATAACACTTAATCAAAATATGATAATCCTTCCTAATGTAAAATGACCATTGTACCCCTGGTCAAAGTCAACGCTTGGGTCAAAGTCAACCTTCTGGTTGATCCAACTCGTCGAGTTGCTCCATCAGCTCGTCGAGTCGTAAATCCTAAAATCGCGATCTAACTCATCGAGTCTCCCCCCGACTCGTCGATTTTCCATGTTGCTCACAGTGGCGATCTACCGATTTAACTCGCCGAGTCCCTTCGTCGACTCGTCGAGTTCTACATAAGGCTAAAACGGGACAACCCACATCAACTCATCGAGTCCCTCTATGGACTCATCGAGTTCCTCTGTCTGATTGAGCCGTCTCAATGGATTAAGCTCCTACCTTTCAGATCCAAGCTCCAAACTTCATCTACACACTAGGAATACACTTTTAAGGGTATAGTTTCTAACTTTACCCGCTCTTACTCCTTCTTAAAGGGTTTAGCTCAAACCCTAACTCTATAGAACATAGATCTTGGTCCACAAGCCATAATACCATAAACCAGAGCACAATATACTAGATCTAGACTCTGAATATCAGTTGGACATGTAAAGTTCCTAGCTTTCCTTCCATGCATGGCCTCTTAGAGCTAAAAAGGCCATATAAATGCTTAAAAGCTTGCATGGGGCTTCCATGGTCATAAAGCTTACACCTTTATGCCATGAAACCCCTTCTAGATCTCAGATATAAGATATAAGTCACTTGGGACGTCTAAATCCCAAAGACCAAGGTTCTTTAACCAAAACCCTCATAAAATGAAATTAAGTAGATATAAGAAAAGAATGATCAAGTTAGAGACTTGATTACCAGAAAATGTAGCCAAAGAAGTGTAGTTTCTGGATCTACTCAATTCCTCTTGTGCCTTCTAACTCCTTCTTCTTCTTCAAGCTTCAAGAACACAAAAGATTGCTAACTAATGGCTCACACACTCACAAGATGCTCTAGGGTTTTGTGGATTAGGGTTTAGGACATGTGACAACCCAAAATTTCTCTTTTGTATAAGCCATTCAATTCAATCAAAGTCAGACTCGTTTCTGCTATCTTTTAGCATGGTTTAGGGTCTGTTTGAGTGTCCTAAGCTTAGTAAAATCAAGGTTGTGGTTTAGGGATGTATTACTAAAGTTATAAAGTTGCATTTCGGGCCAAACACTACTTCAGGAGGAGTGTACGTCCGGCACCTGGGTGTACGACCATACACCCCCTCATGGCCGTACACTCTCACCTATATAAGTGGTACTTAGCCATCTGTCAACACTTTACACACTCCCAAGCCAATATTTCGGGCTCTCTCTCTCTCTCTCAATTATAATCACATTTCTTACCAAGATCTTTAAAGATGTAAGTGTTTCCCACCTTGATTTGTTGCTATATTACTTTATCTAGTGGTGAATCCATGTTTTCATCTCATTAATTTCATCATTGGCTAGATCTTCATCTTTCACCAAGAACACCAAGAACACACACTAGTTCTTGGTGGCTGTAAACCCTATTCAAGCTTCCAAATCGTGAGTAACTGCTTCCTATGAATGTTACCTACTTGAAACACTTGTTTTTCAGCTTAAGATCGACCGTCTTAGCAAGAACATGAAGGGTGTACGACCGTAAACCCAGGTGTACGGCCGTGCACACCTCATCGGGCCGTAAATCCTCTATGGTGCTCATTATGGGCCTTAAACTTGCATTAAAACTAAGCATAGGACCAAGAACTCTCCCTTAATGCTAGTTAGGACCTTAAAAACACCACAAATACACACTTCTTCATGAGTGTATGGCCGTACACTCATGGGCCATACACCATTGGCCGTACACACCTTTGTGTGGCCGTAAACCTCCCTCATTCAATCACATATGATTTTGACACTTAGTTTCAAGTGTTTCCAAGTTCCTAGGGTAATTCCCTATCATAATTAGTGCGTTATACACTAATTTCATGCCTATATATGTCGTTAGGACTCGTTTGTGTGTCGTGAAGTTACAAGCGGAACTACTCACGCGAACTTTCAATCGAATTACGCACCTAAGGTGAGTTCATACCCCTATGTCTTTACTGTTTTTAATGTTTTCAGGGGGGAATACCAGAAAAACATAATTTATTTGTGAAACTTATACAAACGGATTTAAATAAACATAACACGGATACCTTGGATACAAACGTACAGTTTCCTATACTTTCATAAAACATATAGATATCTTATCCCTTTTTGTATTATGCTGAGCATAAGGGGAGTTTTTCATCGAAATCACAAAACTTTCAATGTAACACATGAATCGAATACACGAATGAATGTAACATCCAGAATTTCAAGTATTATACTTATTCTTTTTATTTTGAGTTTTGTGGAAGAACTCGGCGAGTTGGTACGTAGACTCGCCGAGTAGAGACGCGATTTCTCATCCGGATTAATGACCGGACTCGATGAGTCGCATTCGTGGACTTGGCGAGTCCGCGCTGTTTAATGAAACCCTAATTTCTCGGGTTTGGGGCCTATTTAAAGGGCCTTATGGCCGTCATTTGTGCTCACCAGCCCCCATAGCGAAACCCTAGTGAGCTTGAGCGTTTTGGAGTGAGAGAAAGAGCCATTGTTGACCTTGGAGGTGTTGTCTAGCAAGGGAAAGGAAGCTATAGCCAAAAGGAAGCAAGATGGTTAACTTCCTGAAGATCTGAGGTCCAGAACATCACGTTCGAGGTACTATTTTCGAACCATTTTGTAACAGCTCAAATTTTCAAATAAATTTTTCATTAAAAACAAAACATCATTATTCGACAAAAGGGTTTTATTCCAAGTTTATTTCAAAAATATAAATAATAAATCTCCAGGATCTTCAACAGTGGCAGTGTGTACGTGTCACGCCGGCGCCTTTCCACGGTCATCACTAGTACCTGAAAAACATAAACACAACTAGTAAGCATAAATGCTTAGTGAGTTCCCCAGTATACGACTTACCCACATACGCCTTCCGGCCCGAACCTTTCGGTCCACATAACATTGCCTTCCGGCCCGTAATATAATCGCCTTCCGGCCCATAATATATATCGCCTTCCGGCCCGTATTAGATTGCCTTCCGGCCCATAGTATTTTGCCTTCCGGCCCATGGTAGTATAAAACATAACACATGTAACATAATACACATAACACATAAATCATACATCATACCGTCCTTTCTATCACATAGAGTCTCGCCTTCCGGCCCGTATAAGCATACATCACATATAAGCACACATCACATATAAAGCATCTACCTCTCTAGACATAGCATGAATATAACACATACGACCTTCCGGTCTCACAGTCAAACCCTTCCGGGTGAAGTATAGTGAGAAGACTCACCTCGTAGTATGCAAGCTATAGACTCTTCGAGCTACTCGCACACGATCCGCTAATCCGCAGGTTCCCTATAATACCACATCCTTTGTTAATGATCTTATCAAACAAGACAACTGACCCTACTAAGTTATATACAGGTCAACGGTCAATCTTGACCGGACTCGTCGAGTGCAAAGGGTAACTCGACGAGTATAGACACCCTGACACCACTCGCCGAGTCTGAAGAACGACTCGACGAGTTCCAGTAGATCTTCAAGCTACTCGCCGAGTCTGAAGAACAACTCGGCGAGTCCTAGTGAACCTTCAAGCTACTCGCCGAGTCTGAAGAACAACTCGGCGAGTTCTAGTGAATCTTCAAGCTACTCGCCGAGTCTGATCATTGGACTCGGCGAGTCCTCGCCATGCAGTCAATCCGCTGCCTCCTGTATTTCGCATGATTTCGAAGTATATAGATATAGGGCTTCCTGGACTTTCACATATACTATTACAGGGGTTTTTAACACTTATAACAACAATATAATCTAACAAATCCTTAAATGGGTTTCCTAAACCCTAAACTCGCATACAACGTAAAAGTTACAGATTTCGATCCGAAGATTACCTGGAAACGTGTTCCCTGTGTCTCCAAACCTCCAGTACTCGATTCCTTTGATCACCACCTTGCTCCTCCTTGTCTAACAATCTCTTCAAGCCTTCTCAAGTCCTCTCTCTTGCTTCAGATGCTCACACACTCCCAGGGGATCTTCAACCGGCCAAAAGACGCGACCTGACGGCCATAAGATCGTTATATACGATCAGAAATGAAACGGCTAGGGTTCAGCTGAAACAGCGTCGACTCGCCGAGTCCTTACTTGGACTCGTCGAGTCCAGTCGCGTATCTGCGACTGCGACCAAGACATGGCCCTACTCGGCGAGTCATGCACCTACTCGCCGAGTTCCCTCTTAAATGTGCCCAAAAATAATTTAAAGAAATACCTGAAATTCCGGGCTGTTACAACTCTCCCCCACTAGAACTAGACTTCGCCCTCGAAGTCTCTCATTCTGCGAATAACTCCGGATGTTGCTCCCGCATTTCTCTTTCCGGCTCCCAAGTCATCTCCGATCCTTTCCGATGTTGCCACTGAACCAACACCAGAGGTATCTCCTTGTTCCGTAGAACCTTGGTCTTCTGATCCCTGATAGCTACTGGTCTCTCGGCGTAATTCAGGCTCGCATCCACCTGAATATCTTCTAACGGAACCACTGCTGCCTCATCGGCTATACACTTCCTCAACTGCGACACGTGGAAGGTATTGTGAATCTGACTCAGCTCCACTGGCAACTCCAACCGATAAGCTACCCGACCTACCCTTGCAATTACCCGAAATGGACCTATGAACCGGGGCCCCAATTTGCCCCTCTTCCTGAACCGAATTACCCCTTTCCATGGAGAAACCTTTAGGAGAACGAAGTCGCCGACCTGGAATTCGAGCTCGGATCGGCGTCTGTCCGCATAACTCTTCTGTCGGCTCTGGGCGGTCAATAACCTCTGCCTCACTCGCTGAATCTGCTCGGTCGTCTGAAGTACAATCTCTGTACTGCCCATCACTCTCTGTCCCACTTCTCCCCAGCAAATGGGAGTCCGACACCTCCTACCATACAACAACTCAAAAGGTGGCATACCAATGCTCGAATGATGGCTGTTGTTGTAGGAAAACTCAGCCAACGGCAGATGCGCGTCCCAACTACCCCCGAAGTCTAACACACACGCTCTAAGCATGTCTTCCAATGTCTGAATCGTCCGCTCGCTCTGACCGTCGGTCTGGGGATGGTATGCGGTACTAAAATGCAGCTTAGTACCCAACTCCTCATGAAATTTCTTCCAGAACCTGGAAGTGAAACGTACATCGCGATCCGAAACAATCGAGGTCGGCACTCCATGCCGAGATACTATCTCTCTCACGTACAACTCCGCCAACTTCTCTGCTGATGAACTTTCACTAATGGCAAGGAAATGTGCACTCTTTGTTAGCCTATCCACAATCACCCAAATCGCATCGACTCCCCTGGCAGTTTTCGGCAATTTGGTGATGAAATCCATCGTGATCTGATCCCACTTCCACTCAGGGATCTCCAAGGGTTGCAACTTACCGTGCGGTCTCTGGTGCTCGGCCTTAACTTTACGGCAGGTCAAACACCTCTCCACGAACCAGGCAACGTCTCTCTTCATGCAAGGCCACCAGTACTCCTTTTTCAAATCCAGATACATTTTCGTAGCACCGGGATGGATCGAGAATTTCGATCTATGTGCCTCCTCCATCAACATAACACGCGTACCGCCCACGAATGGCACCCAGATCCGACCCTGAAATGTCAGAAGTCCCCGCCCATCCGTAACGAACTCTGAAATCAACCCGACGACCCGCTCCTGTTTCTGCATCCCAGACTTCACAACCTCGGCCTGTGCCCCACGAATAGTATCTAATACCGGAGTCATCACCGTCAATCTCAAACATACGTCCCGCAATGGAGTACCCTCCGCCCTACGACTCAATGCATCGGCTACCACATTAGCCTTGCCTGGGTGGTATAGGATCTCACAGTCATAATCCTTAACCACGTCTAACCATCTCCTCTGACGCATGTTTAGGTTGGGTTGATCCATCAAATACTTCAAACTCTTATGGTCCGTGTATATGGTACAACGAACCCCGTACAGGTAGTGACGCCAAATTTTGAGGGCGAACACTACTGCCCCCAACTCTAAGTCATGCGTGGGATATCTCGCTTCGTGAGGCTTCAGCTGCCTCGATGCATAGGCTATCACATGGCCCCTCTGCATCAACACTGCACCCAGTCCTGAAATCGACGCGTCGCAATATACGACAAAGTCCTCCATCCCTTCCGGAAGAGCTAATACTGGTGCTTCGCACAGTCTCTGACGAAGTGTCTCGAAGGAAGTCTGCTGCTCGGGTCCCCATGAGAATGTAACACCCTTTCGGGTCAATTTGGTAAGTGGCACCGCGATCTTGGAGAAGTCCCTAATGAACCTTCGATAGTACCCCGCCAACCCAAGGAAACTCCTGATCTCCGAAGGTGACTTCGGTGCCTCCCATCTCATCACCGCTTCCACCTTGGCCGGATCGACCAATATCCCTGCCTGATTTACAACGTGCCCCAGAAATTGAACCTCCCGTAACCAGAAGTCACATTTGGAGAATTTTGCATATAGCTTCTCCGACCTCAGTACCTCAAGGACCTCCCTCAAATGTCCCTCATGCTGCTCCCTAGACCGCGAATACACCAGTATGTCGTCGATGAATACAATCACAGACCGATCCAGCATCGGCCTGCATACCCTGTTCATGAGATCCATGAACACTGCTGGGGCATTGGTGAGCCCAAAAGGCATCACCACGAACTCGTAGTGCCCATACCGCGTCCTAAAGGCTGTCTTTTGGACGTCCTCATCCCGCACTCTTACCTGATGGTACCCTGATCTCAAATCAATCTTGGAAAACCAAGATGCCCCTTGCAACTGATCGAATAGATCATCGATCCTTGGTAACGGATAGCGGTTCTTAACTGTCACCTTGTTCAGTTCCCGGTAATCGATACACATCCGGTGTGAACCATCCTTCTTCTTGACGAACAGAATCGGTGCTCCCCACGGCGAGCTACTCGGCCGAATAAATCCCTTCCCCAACAACTCTTGAAGTTGCGAGGACAATTCTTGCATCTCTGGAGGTGCAAGACGATATGGCACCTTCGCAATAGGCGCAGCCCCTGGAACTAGATCGATACCAAACTCCACTTGCCTCGCAGGAGGTATTCCCGGCAAATCCTCGGGAAAAACATCTGGAAACTCGCGCACCACTGGAACCTCCTTCAATGTCTTCGGTCTCTCGGAACTCTCCCGCGTATCCATCACATACGCCACAAAACCGTTACATCCCTGCTGTAGACATTGCCTCGCCCTAGCGGCCGAACAAAAAGCTGATCCCGAACGGGTACCCTCGCCGTATACCGTAAGAACTCCCCCACTAGGGTCTCGTATAGTCACCAGCTGACGCTCGCAGTCGATGACAGCGCTGAATCGGCTCAACCAGTCCATGCCTACGATGACACAGACATCACCCATCGCAATAGGAATTAAGTCAATCGGAAATGCGACCCCGAAGATCTCTAGCACGCATCCCCTAAGAACCTCCGTAGCACAAATCACCCTCTCAGCCGCAATAGAAACGCTCAAGGGCCGACTTAACGGCTCACAACTAATGCCGATGTGCTGACTAAAAGCTAACGATACAAACGATCTACTCGCACCCGAATCAAATAATACTAGAGCAGGCATAGAGTTCACAAGGAAAGTACCTGCCACAACATCAGGCGCAGCGCGGACCTCCTCCGCAGTCAGCTGAAAGGCTCTCCCGCGAGCCCTCGGGGCCTCGACCTTCGCCGGTCGGGTCTCAGTAGTCCGGGTAGTAGGTGTAGCTCCCTGACGAAGTTGCGGGCACTCGGCCTTCCGATGGCCTGTCTGGTTGCAGTGAAAGCAAACCATAAACCCCTTAGGGCAATCCCTGGCAATATGTCCCTCCTTGCCACACTTGTAGCAACCACCAGCTCGACACGCCCCCTCGTGACTCTTGCCGCACTTCGCGCAAGTGCGACCCTTCGAACCTCCCATCCTCGAATCAGCGAACTTAGTCCGCTTGCCTGCCGGCTGAGACTGGGCCGGCCGTCGATCCACCTGCCGAGACTCAGCCTCCTCCCTCGCTTGAGTCTCCAACTCAATCTCGCGCTTCCTGGCGTTCGCCTGAAGCTCAGTGAAAGTACGATAGGTGGAGTTTGACACAAACTCCCGAATCTCCCTCTTCAAAACACCCAAATAGCGGCTCATTCGCGACTGCTCCGTAGATACCAGCTCGGGGCAGAACATTGCCCTCTCATGAAACTTCCGTGTGATCACTGCCACGGAATCAGTACCCTGCTTAAGGGTCAAGAACTCCTGAATCAATCGCTCCCTCTCTACCGGGGGAACGTACTCATCCCTGAACATCTCCGTAAACCTCTCCCATGTCACCGCCGAAATCTCTGCCTGAGTGAAGTTCGCTGTCACGAACTTCCACCAATCCTTCGCTCCCAGACGGAGCTGGTTCAAGGCGAACCGTACCCTCAAGTGTTCCGGGCATGAGCAAGTATAGAAACACCCCTCGATGTCGGCGATCCACCTCATAGCTGCAATCGGATCCTGCGTCCCATCAAATTCAGGGGGTTTCGTGTTGCTGAATTCCCTGAATAGTAATGAATCACCCCCTTGTGGCCTGGCAGCAGCCACCGCTGCGGTAGCGGCAGCAACTGCAGCTTCAGTAAGTGCGGCGTACCGCTCCTCAAACTCCTCCATCAACGTGGTCTTAATAGACCCAAACATCTCCGGGATCTCAGCCCGGACCGCCGCAGCTACCTCTTCCTGAATAATCTGACGAATCTCCTCGTCACTCGCACCGCTCGAACTCGCCCCATTGCGTGTGATAACCATGATGTCTCTAAAATACAACATAAAGTCATCAGAGACTCCACCAAGTACAATTGTACTCGATACGCGCCCTACCCAGTCTCCGATTTCCAGGGATTCTTATTTGAGTGTTCCACTGATCCGGTGCCTTCGATAGTACGGGCCCAATACTACCGACCACACCGTATTAGTATTCGTCCCAAATCTTCCTCCCCAAATCCCGAATAATGAGTACTCTACCTCTAATATGCACTATCTACTTGCACGCTACCAAATATCTCATATAAGCAATCTCCCTAGACTAAGCATCACAAAACAAGCAATTTTAGTCCTATCATGAATACCTAGTCTTCTAGCATGCATAACAATTCATAATTCAGTGCATAACATAACATCGTAAGGTATTCTGGGGATCTTTACCGTTCGGACGCTGGCTGCTCGTACACACTGTTCCACCCTTGTTTTTACCGCCTTACCCTTTATAAAATGTTATGTCCTTATTATTTTTAAGAAAAAGTTTTTCCTCAAATCCCCGGTCTGAGTTCAGTTGCACCCAAAAGTACACCCGAATCCCTCAAACCAAGGCTCTGATACCAATTGTAACAGCTCAAATTTTCAAATAAATTTTTCATTAAAAACAAAACATCATTATTCGACAAAAGGGTTTTATTCCAAGTTTATTTCAAAAATATAAATAATAAATCTCCAGGATCTTCAACAGTGGCAGTGTGTACGTGTCACGCCGGCGCCTTTCCATGGTCATCACTAGTACCTGAAAAACATAAACACAACTAGTAAGCATAAATGCTTAGTGAGTTCCCCAGTATACGACTTACCCACATACGCCTTCCGGCCCGAACCTTTCGGTCCACATAACATTGCCTTCCAGCCCGTAATATAATCGCCTTCCGGCCCATAATATATATCGCCTTCCGGCCCGTATTAGATTGCCTTCCGGCCCATAGTATTTTGCCTTCCGGCCCATGGTAGTATAAAACATAACACATGTAACATAATACACATAACACATAAATCATACATCATACCGTCCTTTCTATCACATAGAGTCTCGCCTTCCGGCCCGTATAAGCATACATCACATATAAGCACACATCACATATAAAGCATCTACCTCTCTAGACATAGCATGAATATAACACATACGACCTTCCGGTCTCACAGTCAAACCCTTCCGGGTGAAGTATAGTGAGAAGACTCACCTCGTAGTATGCAAGCTATAGACTCTTCGAGCTACTCGCACACGATCCGCTAATCCGCAGGTTCCCTATAATACCACATCCTTTGTTAATGATCTTATCAAACAAGACAACTGACCCTACTAAGTTATATACAGGTCAACGGTCAATCTTGACCGGACTCGTCGAGTGCAAAGGGTAACTCGACGAGTATAGACACCCTGACACCACTCGCCGAGTCTGAAGAACGACTCGACGAGTTCCAGTAGATCTTCAAGCTACTCGCCGAGTCTGAAGAACAACTCGGCGAGTCCTAGTGAACCTTCAAGCTACTCGCCGAGTCTGAAGAACAACTCGGCGAGTTCTAGTGAATCTTCAAGCTACTCGCCGAGTCTGATCATTGGACTCGGCGAGTCCTCGCCATGCAGTCAATCCGCTGCCTCCTGTATTTCGCATGATTTCGAAGTATATAGATATAGGGCTTCCTGGACTTTCACATATACTATTACAGGGGTTTTTAACACTTATAACAACAATATAATCTAACAAATCCTTAAATGGGTTTCCTAAACCCTAAACTCGCATACAACGTAAAAGTTACAGATTTTGATCCGAAGATTACCTGGAAACGTGTTCCCTGTGTCTCCAAACCTCCAGTACTCGATTCCTTTGATCACCACCTTGCTCCTCCTTGTCTAACAATCTCTTCAAGCCTTCTCAAGTCCTCTCTCTTGCTTCAGATGCTCACACACTCCCAGGGGATCTTCAACCGGCCAAAAGACGCGACTTGACGGCCATAAGATCGTTATATACGATCAGAAATGAAACGGCTAGGGTTCAGCTGAAACAGTGTCGACTCGCCGAGTCCTTACTTGGACTCGTCGATTCCAGTCGCGTATCTGCGACTGCGACCAAGACATGGCCCTACTCGGCGAGTCATGCACCTACTCGCCGAGTTCCCTCTTAAATGTGCCCAAAAATAATTTAAAGAAATACCTGAAATTCCGGGCTGTTACACATTTTCTGTTGAGGTGATGTTCATGTTGATTTAGGGCTTATTGAGCCCTTTTGTGACTAGATCTAGTGCTTCCTTGGTCCCTTAAGCGAGTTAGGTTTTGGATCTGGACCCTTGGAGGTCCAGAGTGTCCCCTTGTCCAAGCTTTATATCAGTGTATCGAGATTTTGGTTTGGGATCCTTGTGCTTGAGGTTAAAACACTATTTATGAGTCAATAGGTGTGATATAAGCGCCAAGACATAAATTTTAAGTGATAAATAAGCTTGGAAGGACTGGATCTATGAGTTAGTGGATCAGATCTGACCTCATAAGGTCGTTTGGGGTTGTGCATGGAATGCACTCGCCAAGTCCATTGGCAGACTCGACGAGTTGGTGTGGGTTGTTCAGTTTTTTCGAAGCAGGGGTTGAGTAACCGAGTTGGGTGAGTGACTCGGTGAGTCAGATGGGATTCAGAGGAATTGGGTCCCCGTAGGGACTCGGTGAGTCCACGCCAGACTCGGCGAGTTGGGATGACCGTTGACCATTGACCTGGGTTGACCGGTGGTTACTTGATAGGGTTAGTCAACCCTAGTTGGGAAAGTGTTAATTAGAGATGTATTTGTGTTATAGGAGGACTATAGCTCGGGAGATCGAGCACTAGTGATTTCAGGGATTTACGAGTTACCGGGATACGCGAGGTGAGTCTTCTCACTATACTTTACCTTGAGTAGGTAACTAGAGTTATGTGATACAATGTTGGTATGCTATATATGTGTTATGTGTTGCACTGCATTATTCTATGTGACTTATGTTGTGCTTGTTTACAGAGTTAGAACCTAAGGGTTCATAGAGTTTCGGTGCACGGACCCACAAAGTTATAGCCTCGAGTGGCTAATATGTGTTATATGTGGTATTTTGGGAAACTCACTAAGCTTTGTGCTTACAGTGTTTGGTGTTATTTGTTTCAGGTACTAATGAGGATCGCGGGAAGGCGCCGGCCTGATCATGTGACAACCCGAAATTTCCATTCTGTACAAACTATATCACTTCAATAGAAGTTATAGCGGTCACAATTAATTTTTAGATCTTTCGCGTAAGTTTGAGTAATTTAGGGTTTACACTTCAGGAAATATCAGGAGAGTGGGTGCACTAGGGTTTTGTGTAACACTATTATTCCAACACTCTATTATATTAGAGATCATTTCAGGAACAAAAATATTTTCTGCCAAAAATATTTCAGGACTATAAATAGAATTCTGAACCAAATTTATTCATTATTCACATTTCCAACTAGAGAAAAGCCATTTTCTCTCGCACGGATCTTCGGTTTTTTATACCAAAACGTGAGTAACTCTCTCTAGTAGTGTTAGAATGCTTATTATGTGCTTATAACATGATTTAGATGGCTAAATCATTAGATCTAAGAGTTTACTCCCCAAGGTGTTCTTGGGCGGTAAACTCCCGAAACAAAGCCAAAACCGACCATTGTGTTATACAACTGCCTTAGACTTATATGTATGTGTGTTAGGGACAAGAAAACAACCATAAATCACCCAAGTTTGGGAGTTCACGGCCCAAGAGTTGGTTAGGCCGTAAACTCCCTTTTTGAACTCCAAATGAGGTTTTAAGGCCACTGAAGCTTGAAGACTTTTATCAAGACTAGTTCCCATTTAATCTAAGGCCTTAAACACATCAAAGAACACAAACAAATGAGAGTTTACGACCCAATTGTATCATAGGCCGTAAACTCCATTGAAATGGACAAAAGGGTGTTTTTATGACACCTAAAGCCCTAGACCTTTACAAGAAATTGTTACCCACTTAATTGAGGGACCAAAGCACATCAAAATCACACTTCAAAGTGACTTTACGGCCATGACATGGTTCATGGGCCGTAAACTCATTAAAGGGGCACCAAAGTGTGTCAATGGTCTTCATATGCTTGGAATAAAAGTGTAGAACCTATACCACAAGTGCAAGAGACTTGAAAGCATCAAAAACACACCATACTTTGAGTTTACGGCTGTAAACTCTAAGGGGAATGGACTTAGAGCCGTAAACTCCTAAATGGAGTGTTTCTAGACCTTAAACCCTTCCAAGGACTTAGCCACCAAGTTGGAAAAATTCTAGGAATCATTAGGGACTTCAAAACACACCAAACCCCCATGGTTGGGAGTTTACGGCCGTAGACTCAAGAAATTACAACCGTAAACTCCCTGTGTGATGGTATATGGGGAGTAAACTCACATATAGGGTCATTTGGAACCCTAAACACAAGTACCTTGTCCCACAATAGCTTAGATGCAATCCTTAGGGCTTAAAACACTTATATAAAGTGTTTATTATGTCTAGGATGTCTTAACTTTATCAATTAGTGATTTAAGACTATTTGAATGCATATATGTGTGATTATATGTTCATTAGGATCGTAGTGTGTGTACATGTCCTCGCTTGACACCTAGCCATCCTATACCGTTCAGTTCATCCCAATCACCAACTACAGGTGAGTTCATACCCCTAATCAATATTTTAAATGATTTTAAATGCTTTAATGGGGGGGGGGGGAATACAAGTAGAAACAAACATGTTATTGAATCATTTATATGTATTTTATAACTATGTTTGTCATTTAACAGATTTCACATGCTACAAAATGTGATGCATGAAATGGTTTTACATCTTAAAAACACATTGTTACCAAATGTTTTACCTTTGAAATGTTTATTAAAATGACATCAAGTCATTGCTAATTATTTTTCAAAACCCATAAGTTGTCTTACAAAACCATTTTACATTCTTGAACTAAACTATGCATATACACTTATATTCTTATATATGTATTGATGTTATAGTTTACATCTTTCATTTAGTTTCCCACACCCTTGAGTAGTAAGAGTGTATAAACCTACATGATCAACCAGTTACATTACAATAAATTATCATAGGGATAATTTGAAGATATCAAACATTACTTCTATTACAAGGAATCACACAAGAGTCAGTTCATTCATGAGTCTATACTAGTACATTACCTGACACATGAGTACTTACAGATGTTTACCTGATACATGAATATGTTTACATATACTAACCTGTTACATGGACACACATACATGAATAACATACAGGAACACCTTTACATAGGTTCATTATCCTGTATTCACTTACCTGGATACTTGTACTTAGGACTACGAGGATGATTTATTAGTACTTAATGTGTAAATTATCTTTCCCATCTCGGTTCAATGGGATAGCTCGGCGGGACTTACCGTTCCGAACCCCACTGATTAGCACCAGTGGTCGATGACCATCTACGGAGGTCTAAGGTTACTACTTATATTAGGTAGATCAATTGGGACTAACCCTTCCACCCACGTGCTGCTGCTACAGAGGAGAATTGGACAATCTTCGGATGTTCATTAGGTTATACCTTTCGCTTATTGCAATGATTGTGTTACTCCTAGTACCAGCGATGACACTTACATTAATACTTGTTTTGGACAATCTTCGGATGTTCATTAGGTTACTTATTTCGCTTAATGCGATGTTGTGTTAGTCCTAGTACCCAGTGACAACACTTACAGTAGTACATTTTCCTGTTTACTTTATTTTGTGATACATTCACATAAACGATGAGTTAGACTAAGCACTTTTAGTACTAGTCAATACAAAGGAAAAACTATCATTTTACAAACAAAACATTCAGGTCTTGGTAGAAGACTACATCTCAAACTGATAGAAAATAAGGGATTTTCTAGGGTTTTTCATACGTACATCAACATTTTCATTTAACGATTTACATGGCCTTCATAACAGATTTTCACAAAAAAAAAGGCAATGACACTTATATACTTATGAATTCACCAGCTTTAAAGCTGATACTCGCTTTCAAAATAACTTGTATTCTCAAGTCATCAGTAGACAGGTACGGAGGCCAGGTTTTGAGAAGACGAAGCAGACAAGTCTCGTCTTTTATTTTGATTGTATATTTTTGGTGTCTTACTACAATGAAAGAACACATATGTATTAAAACTTTACTTATAATGCAATGGATGATGTTGTTGCTTGTTTATTATATTACACTGTTGTGATATTGTACATGACGTCCTCCACCCCTGAACGTTTCCGCCGTTCGTGGTTTTGGGGTGTGACAGATTGGTATCAGAGCATTGTTTATAGTGAATAACGTATATCAACCCATAAAAGATATACTAAATATAAATACATCGGGATTAAAACACTCTGTCTAAGAGTTATACTTTTAAATAATAAAATATTTAGCAAAGTATACGTGCCTGCATTCATACTAAAATCAGTGTCACAACGACAAGAACAAAAGTATTACGATTGTTGAATATCACAAGTAAGCCTGGGGATATATGGTCAGTCTTGGGAATGGCATAGCCTGATCAACTATGCTGGTCCAATGAGTGATTAGAATATGCCCAAGAATGGTTGTGATATGGCAACAAGTCTAAAAACTTACCAACACAACCATAATTATCTTAGTATAATTACATCCCTTTTCTCGCGTAGATTAAAATGGCTGGATTTCACCACGGTGATCCGTACTTCCCGAACCAAGGCAATGCTGGTTGGCTAGAGGCAGAACCAGAAGATGATCACCCAATCCCTTTGGATGATCACCATGCTGAGGGTTTTTCCGATAGTTCTGACTCGGAGCCAGAAGTCAACAACCTACCCCCAGCTGCTCAAAACCCAAACATGAACCCCCGCCCTGTGTTTCAAGGACCCACACCCTTGTGGGCCATTAACTTGACTGAATGGAGTCAGCAACAAGGTCAGCCCATTCCCTACAATGGAGACCGAAGTTTCTATGACCTCACTGAAGGAGGTTCTGCTGATAGAGTCCTACCAATCATGGTGCGTAGGATTTCTCGGAACACGATAATGGCTCAGGCGACTATCAATCAAGTTTTGGAAGTTGACGCCAACTCTGGTGTTAACACTGTCCACATTCGCCAACTAGAGTCTGCTCATGAAAGGACTCTGGTCCGCAATGCAAATCTGCAGAGGGAACTTGCTGAAACCCAAGCTGAAGTTAGAGAACTTCGAGCTCAACAAGCAAAGTCGAACAGGCGTATAAGGGACATTGAACGTCTACTGTGGGGATCGAGGACTCATGCTAGCAGTTCTCGTTGCCGATAGAATCTCGTCGACTCATCTTTTGGATATAACCTAGTTTATGTAAAACTTTGGTCTAGTTTCCTGTCTGTATAAATCTTAGACCTGTTAGGTCTTGATCTAGTCTTAATTCTGTCAAAATTTTCCATCTTGGTTGATGTAAGGCCTACTTCTAGGCCATTTTTCCCGAACTTGTTACATCTGTAATTCCAGTATTATTGACAGATATCTAATCTTATGGAAATTATTATCCAAATGCTATCTTCTTTATTTAGTCATACTATTCCTTCTGTTGTTGGACTGTGGGGATTTAGTCCATGAGACACATTCATTTATCATTTATTCTTATCCATGTCGTCATCTTTTAAACGTATAGTTAAAGATGCCGCCACGCAGGAATCCAAGGCGAAACCCAAACAACGAAGCACCAATACCACCACCTCCACCACCACCCGAACCTATTCAACCACCAAATCCTTTTGATGCCAACATGTTCCAGGCAGCTTTCACAGCAACAGTTGCAGCTGCGATGTCAGCAATCAACGCTCCTGCCCCTAGTGGATCAGGAACAGGTGCACCACCCTCGAACCATGGCGAAAGCCATGGACACCCTCGGGAATGCACCTACAAGGACTTCACAAATGCCAAACCCCGCAACTTTAATGATACTGGTGGGGTTATGGTGTTAAGACAGTGGATTGAGAAGATGGAATCTGTCTTCGAAATCTGCGGATGCCTGGAAGGCAACAAGGTCAAGTTCGCAGCTTGTACCTTCTCTGACTGAGCATTAACATGGTGGAACGGCCATGTTAAGTATCTGACTCTAGTGGTGGCGTATTCCATCAGCTGGGAAAAGCTGAAAGACATGCTGATGAAAGAATACTGTCCTCGAGGTGAAATACAAAAACTCGAGCAGGAGTTCTGGGGTCTGCAAATGGTTGGATCCGACATCACAACCTACACTAATAGGTTCTGTGATTTGGCAAACTTATGCCCTGATATGGTTGCTCTCGAGAGCAAGAAGATAGAAAGGTATATCTGGGGACTATCGCCCCAGATCCAGTCAAGTGTGCTAGCCTCCAGGCCTATCACTTTTGATAGTGCCAAGGAACTGGCACAATCTCACATCGATCACCGGAAACCTCAGAACCCAACAATCCCTACACCTGTACCACAAAAGTCCAACCCCGACAACCACAAGAAGGGGTGGAATAAGAGGAAAAGAGGGGCTTCACAAGGATCCTCCAATAAGCAACAACTTGTGGCGATCAATGCCGCCACAGTGACTCCTGTGGTCCCTGCGAACCCTTTACCAACAAAAACTTATGCTGGGTCTCTCCCGAAGTGCAATAAATGCAGCTTCCACCACCGCGGGCCTTGCAGGGAGATGCAATGCACGAACTGCAACATGAAGGGGCACACAACCCGTTTCTGCCAAACTCCAATAGCTCAAGCCGCCCAGGTTCCTAATGTCGGTATGGGCCAAGCCTGCTACGGTTGTGGCAAAGTGGGCCACTACAAGAGGAACTTCCCTAAAGCAGGGATGGCTGGAGGAGTAGGAAGAGTTATGGCCCTAGGCCACGAGGAAGCAGTAGTTGATCCTACGATAGTTACTGGTACGTTCCTCCTTGATAACTCATATGCTTGCATACTTTTCGATAATGGAGCCGAGAAAAGTTTTGTAAGTGACAAATTTGCACACCTGCTTAAACAAAAACCATGTGCATTAGATAATTCATTCACAGTAGAAATGGCTAACGGGAAAACAGAGAGTACAAACTGCATATACGTAGGTTGTACCTTAACTTTAGATGGCCATACTTTCAAGATAGATCTCATGCTAGTTACCATTAAATGTTTCGACGTTATCATCGGCATGGATTGGTTGAGTATTCGTCGCGCCGACATTATGTGCTTCGAAAAAGTAGTTCGTCTTAACCTTCCTAACAACGAAACTTTAATTATCTATGGCGACAAACCTAGTACGAGCCTTCGCATCATTTCATGCATTCAAGCCCAGAAGTGCTTGCGGAAGGAGTACCATGCATTTCTCGCACATGTCGTCGATACCAGTCAAGAACTGAAAGGCATCCAGAAAATCCCAGAAGTACGTGACTTTCCCAACATATTCCGAGAAGAACTTCCCGGTTTACCACCACAACGCCAAGTCGAGTTCAGAATCGACTTAGTGCCAGGGGCTACCCCAGTAGCCAAATCCCCGTATCGTCTGGCACCGGCTGAAATGCAGGAACTTTCCAGTCAACTTAACGAACTTCTCAAGAAGGGATTCATTCGACCAAGCTTATCACCATGGGGAGCACCAGTCTTGTTTGTCAAGAAGAAAGATGGATCGTTTCGCATGTGCATCGACTATAGAGAACTCAACAAACTTACCATTAAAAATCGTTATCCCTTGCCCCGCATTGACGATTTGTTTGATCAACTTCAAGGAGCCAACTATTTCTCGAAGATAGATCTGCGATCCGGATATCACCAACTACGAGTGTTAGAGGAGGATGTTCCCAAGACAGCCTTCCGAACTCGTTATGGGCACTACGAGTTTGTAGTGATGCCATTCGGATTAACTAACGCGCCCGCCGTATTCATGGATCTGATGAATAGGGTGTGTCGTCCTTACTTGGATCAGTTCGTCATCGTCTTCATTGATGACATACTCATCTACTCTCGAAGTAAGGAAGAACATAGTCAACCTCTCCGTAAAATCTTAGAAACATTACGATTGGAGAAGGTCTACACGAAGTTCTCCAAGTGCGAATTTTGGATTCGGCGAGTCGAATTTTTGGGCCATGTGGTTAGCAAAGAAGGTATACACGTGGACCCCTCCAAAATTAAGGCCGTCGAGAACTGGTCAGCACCAAAGACACCTACTGAAATTCGTCAATTTCTAGGTCTAGCTGGCTACTATCGCAGGTTCATTCATAACTTCTCCAGCATAGCGAAACCTCTTACAACCCTGACCCAGAAAGGCGTGGCCTTTGACTGGGAAGAGAAACAGGAAAGAGCGTTCCAGATGCTCAAACGATCCTTGTGCACCGCCCCGATACTATCCCTTCCCGAATGGATAGAAGACTTCATTGTCTATTGCGGTGCATCCAATCAAGGACTCAGATGTGTTCTGATGCAGCGAGGTAAAGTCATCGCCTATGCCTCGAGACAGCTGAAGACACATGAGGTTAACTACACAACCCACAATCTTGAACTAGGAGCAGTTGTGTTTGCTCTGAAGATCTGGCGACATTACCTATACGGTAATAAAAGCACGATCTTTACAGACCATAAGAGTCTACAACACATTTTCGACCAGAAAGAGCTCAACATGAGACAACGACGGTGGGTCGAGCTACTTAGTGATTATGAGTGCGAAATTCGTTATCATCCGGGTAAAGCCAATGTAGTAGCCGACGCCCTAAGTCGGAAAGAATATACTGGTCGTAGAGTCAAATCTTTGACTCTAACTATCCATTCACACTTGTCCACGCAAATAAAGGAGGCTCAGCTTGACGCTTTGAAACCTGAAAACGTGGCGGGTGAATCCCTTAGAGGGATGGATAAGAACTTGGAAGTCAAGGGTGGCGGAGCCTTATACCTTATGGATCGGATCTGGACACCGAAACACGGTGGCTTCAGAGACTTGGTCATGACCGAAGCTCACAACACTCATTATTCCGTCCACCCGGGTTCAGATAAGATGTATCTGGATCTTAAAAAGTTATACTGGTGGCCTAACATGAAAGCAGATATTGCTACCTTTGTGAGTAAATGTCTTACTTGCGCAAAGGTCAAGGTCGAATACCAGAAACCCTCCGGTCTCCTACAACAACCGGAGATACCAGAATGGAAGTAGGAGCGGATCACTATGGACTTCATAACCAAGTTGCCCAAGACGACGGGTGGACTTGATTCCATATGGGTCATCGTCGATAGACTGACCAAGTTTACACACTTCCTACCGATCAAAGAAACAGACAAGATGGAGAAACCTACCAGAACTTACATTAGGGAGATTGTAAGGCTACATGGTGTTCCTTTATCTATCATCTCAGACCGAGATAGATTCACTTCGAGGTTTTGGCAGTCATTACAAAGTTCCCTAGGAACTAGGCTGGACATGAGTACAGCCTACCATCCACAAACCGATGGGCAAAGTGAGAGAACTATCCAAACCTTAGAAGATATGTTGCGTGCCTGTGTGATTGACTTTGGAAAAGCTTGGGATACTCATTTACCCCTTGTTAAATTTTTCTACAACAACAGTTATCATACGAGCATAAAGGCAGCTCCATTCGAGGCCCTCTATGGCCGAAAGTGCAGATTCCCTCTGTGCTGGGCTGAAGTGGGTGATACCCAGTTAGATAAGGGACGAGTTCCCGAAAGCACTCTCATGGGTCCGGAGATCATTCGGGAAAAGACAGAGAAGGTCGTTCAAATTCATGAACGATTGAAAGCCTCTAGAGACCGACAGAAAAGCTACGCTAACAAGCGTAGGAAACCATTGGAGTTCCAGGTGGGCGACCGAGTCCTACTGAAGGTCTCACCCTGGAAGGGCTTGATACGCTTTGGAAAGCGTGGGAAGCTCAATCCAAGATAGATAGGGACTTTTGAGATTCTTGCGAGAATCGGCCCTGTAGCTTACAAACTCAGTCTACCGCAAGAACTCAGTAACGTACATCCTACTTTCCACGTGTCAAACTTGAAAAAGTGTCTATCCGATGAGACTCTTGTTATTCCACTCGACGAGATCGAGATCAACGAGAGCCTCAACTTCGTGGAGGAACTAGTAGAGATCATGGACCGAGAGGTCAAGCAAACAAAGTAGAGCCGTATCCCAATAGTGAAGGTGCGCTGGAACGCAATGCGTGGACCGGAATTCACTTGGGAACATGAGGATCAGATGAAACTGAAATACCCTCACCTTTTCGCTTAGTTATTTGTAACTTCTTATTTGCTTAAATTCTAATTTCGGGACGAAACTCCTTCTAACGGGGGGATGATGTGACAACCCGAAATTTCCATTCTATACAAACTATATCACTTCAATAGAGGTTATAGCGGTCACAGTTAATTTTCAGACTTTTCGCATAAGTTTGAGTAATTCAGGGTTTACACTTCAGGAAATATCAGGAGAGTGGGTGCACTAGGGTTTTGTGCAACACTATTATTCCAACACTCTATTATATTAGAGATCATTTCAGGAATAAAAATATTTTCTGCCAAAAATATTTCAGGACTATAAATAGAATTCCGAACCAAATTTATTCATTATTCACATTTCAAACTAGAGAAAAGCCATTTTCTCTGTCACGGATCTTCGGGTTTTTATACCAAAACGTGAGTAACTCTTTCTAGTAGTGTTAGAATGCTTATTATGTGCTTATAACATGATTTAGATGGCTAAATCATTAGATCTAGGAGTTTACTCCCCAAGGTGTTCTTGGGCGGTAAACTCCCGAAACAAAGCCAAAACCGACCATTGTGTTATACAACTGCCTTAGACTCATATGTATGTGTGTTAGGGACAAGAAAACAACCATAAATCACCCAAGTTTGGGAGTTCACGGCCCAAGAGTTGCTTAGGCCGTAAACTCCCTTTTTGAACTCCAAATGAGGTTTTAAGGCCACTGAAGCTTGAAGACTTTTATCAAGACTAGTTCCCATTTAATCTAAGGCCTTAAACACATCAAAGAACACAAACAAATGAGAGTTTACGACCCAATTGTATCATAGGCCGTAAACTCCATTGAAATGGACAAAAGGGTGTTTTTATGACACCTAAAGCCCTAGACCTTTACAAGAAATTGTTACCCACTTAATTGAGGGACCAAAGCACATCAAAATCACACTTCAAAGTGACTTTACGGCCATGACATGGTTCATGGGCCGTAAACTCATTAAAGGGGCACCAAAGTGTGTCAATGGTCTTCATATGCTTGGAATAAAAGTCTAGAACCTATACCACAAGTGCAAGAGACTTGAAAGCATCAAAAACACACCATACTTAGAGTTTACGGCCGTAAACTCTAAGGGGAATGGACTTAGAGCCGTAAACTCCTAAATGGAGTGTTTCTAGACCTTAAACCCTTCCAAGGACTTAGCCACCAAGTTGGAATATTTCTAGGAATCATTAGGGACTTAAAAACACACCAAACCCCCATGGTTGGGAGTTTACGGCCGTAAACTCCATGTGTGATGGTATATGGGGAGTAAACTCACATATAGGATCCTTTGGAACCCTAAACACAAGTACCTTGTCGCACAATAGCTTAGATGCAATCCTTAGACCTTAAAACACTTATATAAAGTGTTTATTATGTCTAGGATGTCTTAACTTTATCAATTAGTGATTTAAGACTAATTGAATGCATATATGTGTGATTATATGTTCATTAGGATCGTAGTGTGTGTACAAGTCCTCGCTTGACACCTAGCCATCCTATACCATTCAGTTCATCCCAATCACCAACTACAGGTGAGTTCATACCCCTAATCAATATTTTAAATGATTTTAAATGCTTTAATGGGGGGGGGGGGAATACAAGTAGAAACAAACATGTTATTGAATCATTGATATGTATTTTATAACTATGTTTGTCATTTAACATATTTCACATGCTACAAAATGTGATGCATGAAATGGTTTTACATCTTAAAAACACATTGTTACCAAATGTTTTACCTTTGAAATGTTTATTAAAATGACATCAAGTCATTGCTAATTATTGTTCAAAACCCATAAGATGTCTTACAAAACCATTTTACATTCTTGAACTAAACTATGCATATACACTTATATTCTTATATATATATATTGATGTTATAACTTACATCTTTCATTTTGTTTCCCACACCCTTGAGTAGTAAGAGTGTATAAACCTACCTGATCAACCAGTTACATTACAGGAAATTATCATTGGGATAATTTGAAGATATCAAACATTACTTCTATTACAAGGAATCACACAAGAGTCAGTTCATTCATGAGTCTATGCTAGTACATTACCTGATACATGAGTACTTACAGATGTTTACCTGATACATGAATATGTTTACATATACTTACCTGTTACATGGACACACATACATGAATACCATACAGGAACACTTTTACATAGGTGCATTATCCTGTATTCACTTACCTGGATACTTGTACTTAGGACTACAAGGATGATTTATTAGTACTTACTGTGTAAATTATCTTTCCTATCTCGGTTCAATGGGATAGCTCGGCGGGACTTACCATTCCGAACCCCACTGATTAGCACCAGTGGTCGATGACTATCTACGGAGGTCTAAGGTTACTACTTATATTAGGTAGATCGATTGGGACTAACCCTTCCACCCACCTGCTGCTGCTACAGAGGACAATTGGACAATCTTCGGATGTTCATTAGGTTTTACATTTCGCTTATTGAAATGATTGTGTTACTCCTAGTACCCAGCGATGACACTTAGATTAATACTTGTTTTGGACAATCTTCGGATGTTCATTAGGTTACTTATTTCGCTTAATGCGATGTTGTGTTAGTCCTAGTACCTAGTGACAGCACTTACAGTAGTACATTTTCCTGTTTACTTTATTTTGTGATACATTCACATAAACGATGAGTTAGACTAAGCACTTTTAGTACTAGTCAATACAAAGGAAAAACTATCATTTTACAAACAACACATTCGGGTCTTGGTAGAAGACTACATCTCAAACTGATAGAAAATAAGGGATTTTCTAGGGTTTTTCATACGTACATCAACATTTTCATTTAACGATTTACATGGCCTTCGTAGCAGATTTTCACAAAAAAAAAAGGCAATGACACTTATATACTTATGAATTCACCAGCTTTAAAGCTGATACTCGCTTTCAGAATAACTTGTATTCTCAGGTCATCAATAGACAGGTACGGAGGCCAGGTTTTGAGAAGACGGAGCAGACAAGTCTCGTCTTTTATTTTGATTGTATATTTTTGGTGTCTTACTACAATGAAAGAACACATATGTATTAAAACTTTACTTATAATGAAATGGATGATGTTGTTGCTTGTTTATAATATTACAATGTTGTGATACTGTACATGACGTCCTCCACCCCTGAGCGTTTCCGCCGTTCGTGGTTTTGGGGTGTGACAGATCAGTACACACACGGGATTTTTATGTCATGATATCTTGGGATTGTTATACACTATGAATTTGAGTTTCAACCAATGATGTTTTTATGAACAATATATGAATTATGTTTTTATAAAATGCGAAAAATTGTTTTGAAATTTACGGTGTTACAAGTTGGTATCAGAGCCTTGGTTTGAGGGATTCGAGTACACCTTCGGGCGTATTTGAACTCAAACTGAGGATTTGAGTAATATTTTCAAAAAGAGTAAAAGATTTTTGGAAAACGCAAAGCAGATTCGTGTGTACGATCAGTAAGCGCCCGAACGGTGATTTTCCAAGATACCTTTATGTTATATGTTTATGATATTGATATGATGTATTCTCATGCTAGAGTGGGCTAGGTACTCCTATTAGGACTAGAGTGGACCGATTTGTGATGCCTTAGCCTAGGGAGAGGTGAGCTGCTATGAGATGCATGAGAGTGAGTAGGTAGCAGCGAGGAGCTTATGAGAGATCTGTTAGACAGTGGATTATGCCTAATAGAGTACTTGGGATTTGGGATCTAAAGAGGAGGACTTGGGGTGTATACTGATACGGTGCGGACAGTAGTATTGGGCCCGTACTACTGAAAACACCGGAGTGGTGTACAGTTCAAGTAAGAATCTTCGTGATGCCAGGGATCATGGAGGGATGAGTTATCGAGTGCGAGTATACTCGAGTGAATACGAGAGTTGGTGCAGAGAGACAGAGCCTACAGCAGGGTTGTAGTGGTTTTGTGGCATACGTGGTGGATACGAGAGTTGGTGCAGAGAGACCGAGTACGGTTGAGGAGGTTCCGATAGTGCGAGAATTCCCGGATGTCTTCCCCGAGGAGTTACCGGGTGTGCCTCCCGAGAGGCAGGTTGAGTTTCGCATTGATTTGATTCCGCGGGCAACTCCTATTGCCAAGGCGCCCTATCGCCTTGCACCTCCAGAGATGCAGGAGTTATCCTCGCAGCTTCAGGAGCTGCTGGGGAAGGGGTTTATTCGGCCGAGTAGTTCGCCGTGGGGAGCACCGATCCTTTTTGTGAAGAAAAAGGATGGTTCGCAACGAATGTGCATGGATTATCAAGAGCTGAACAAGTTAACGGTCAAGAACCGTTATCCTTTGCCGATGATCGATGATTTGTTCGATCAGCTGCAGGGAGCATCTTGGTTTTCCAAGATTGACTTGAGATCTGGATATCATCAGATGAGGGTGCGCGAGGAGGATATCCAGAAGATTGCGTTCAAGACTCGTTATGGGCATTACCAGCTCGTGGTGATGCCATTCGAGCTCACCAATGCACCTGCATCATTCATGGATCTCATGAACAGGGTATGCAGACCGATGCTGGATCGATCAGTGATTGTGTTCATTGACAACATTTTGGTATATTCGAGATCCAGGGAGCAGCATGAGGAACATTTGTGAGAAATCCTCAGTGTGCTGAGATCGGAGAGGCTTTATGCCAAATTCTCCAAGTGTAATTTTTGGTTACGAGAGGTGCAATTCCTTGGTCAGATCGTTAACCAAAAGGGGATTTTGGTCGATCCGGCCAAGATCGAGGCGGTGTTGAGTTGGGAGGTGCCAAAATCTCCTTCCGAGATCAGGAGTTTTCTAGGGTTGGCCGGCTATTATCGGAGGTTCATCAGGGATTTCTCCAAGATTGCTGCTCCTCTCACCAGGTTGACCCGGAAGGGTGTGGTGTTCAGCTGGGGCCCAGAGCAGCAGGCCTCATTTGAGACTCTTCGCCAAAGATTGTGGGAAGCCCCGGTATTGGCTCTTCCAGAGGGAATGGAGGACTTCGTGGTGTATTGTGACGCATCGATATCGGGGTTGGCGTGGTGTTGATGCATAGAGGGCATGTGATCGCGTACGCATCGAGGCAGCTGAAGCCTCACGAGGCAAGGTATCCCACCCACGATCTCGAGTTGGGGGCTATGGTGTTCGCCCTCAAGATTTGGCGCCATTACTTGTATGGGGTTCGGTGTACGATATACACGGACCATAAGAGTTTGAAGTAGTTGATGGATTAGCCAAACCTGAACATGCGTCAGAGAAGATGGTTGGATGTAGTAAAGGATTATGATTGTGAGATCCTTTACCACCCGGGCAAGGCTAATGTGGTAGCCGACGCCCTGAGTCGTAGGGCAGAGAACGCCCCGATTCGGGATATTTGTATGAGATTGACGGTGATGACTTCGGTGTTGGACACCATCAGAGGGGCTCAGGCTGAGGCAGTAAGACCGGAGAACCATAAGAGAGAACGAGTTATCGGTCAGGTATCAGAGTTTGTAACCGATAGAAGAGGGCTTATTACCTTCCAGGGTCGGATTTAGGTACCGTTTGTTGGAGGAACGCGTACCATCTTGATGGAGGAGGCGCATAGATCGAGATTCTCGATCCATCTCGGGGCCACTAAGATGTTTCTATATCTAAAAAGGGAGTATTGGTGGCCCTGTATGAAGAGAGATGTAGCGTGGTTTGTTGAGAGGTCTCTAACCTGTTGTAGGGTTAAGGCCGAACATCAGAGACCGCATGGTAAGTTGCAACCACTGGAAGTCCCAGAATGGAAATGGGAGCATATATCCTTGGATTTTATCACCAAATTGCCGAGAACGACGAGGGGTGTCAATGCGATTTGGGTGATAATAGACCGTTTGAAAAAGAGAGCTCACTTTCTCGGCATTAGTGAGAGTTCTTCTGCGAAAAAGTTAGCAGAGGTATATGTGAGAGAGGTGGTATCATAGCATGGGGTGTCGATCTCGATTGTGTCAGATCGAGATGTGCGTTTCACTTCCAGATTTTGGAAGAAATTCCATGAGGAGTTGGGTACGAGGCTGCATTTTAGTACCGCATACCACCCACAGACTGACGGTCAGAGCAAGCGAACAATTCAGACGCTCGAGGACATGCTCCGAGCATGTGTGTTGGATTTTGGCGGAAGTTGGGACACGTTTTTGCCCTTAGCAGAGTTCTCCTACAATAACAGCCATCATTCGAGCATTGGTATGCCACCTTTTGAGCTGTTGTATGGGAGGAGGTGTCGGACTCCCATTCGTTGGGGAGAGGAAGGGCAACGAGTGATGGGTAGCACAGAGATTGTGCTTCAGACGACAGAGCAGATACAGCGGGTCAGGCAGAGATTGTTGACCGCTCAGAGCCGCCAGAAAAGTTATGCGGATAGGCGACGATCCGAGCTCTAGTTTCAGGTCGGTGATTATGTTCTCCTGAAGGTATCTCCTTGGAAAGGAGTGATTCGATTCAGGAAGAGGGGCAAGCTAGGGCCCCGGTATATTGGGCCGTTCAGAGTGATCGCGAGGGTGGGCAGGGTAGCGTATCGCTTAGAGCTACCTGCGGAGTTGGAGCGGATTCATAATACCTTCCACGTGTCTCAGTCAAGGAAGTGTATAGCCGACGAGTCGGCGGTAGTGCCGCTAGAGGACATTCAGGTGGATGCGAGCCTGAGCTACGCGGAGAGACCAGTTGCGATTGTGGATCGGAAGATCAAGGTTCTGAGGAACAAGTAGGTGCCTCTGGTACAGGTTCAGTGGCAACATCGGAAAGGATCCGAGTTGACCTGGGAGCCAGAGCGTGAGATGCGGGAGCAGCATCCGGAGGTATTTCAGGTATTATATTTATTCTTTTTATTTTGAGTTTTGTGGAAGAACTCGGCGAGTTGGTGCGTAGACTCGCCGAGTAGAGACGTGATTTCTCATCCGGATTAATGACCGGACTTGATGAGTCACATTGGTGGACTCGGCGAGTCCGTGTTGTTTAATGAAACCCAAATTTCTCGGGTTTGGGGCCTATTTAAAGGGCCTTATGGCCGTCATTTGTGCTCACCAGCCCCCATAGCGAAACCCTAGTGAGCTTGTGCGTTTTGCAGTGAGAGAAAGAGCCATTGTTGACCTTGGAGGTGTTGTCTAGCAAGGGAAAGGAAGCTATAGCCAAAAGGAAGCAAAAGGGTTAACTTCCTGAAGATCTGAGGTCCAGAACATCACGTTTGAGGTACTATTTTCGAACCATTTTCTGTTCAGGTGATGTTCATGTTGATTTAGGGCTTATTGAGCCCTTTTGTGACTAGATCTGGTGCTTCCTTGGTCCCTTAAGCGATTTAGGTTCTGGATCTGGACCCTTGGAGGTCCAGAGTGTCCCCTTGTCCAAGCTTTATATGAGTCTATGGAGGTTTTGGTTTGGGATCCTTGTGCTTGAGGTTAAAACACCATTTATGAGTCAATAGGTGAGATATGAGCGCCAAGACATAAACTTTACGTGATAAATAAGCTTGGAAGGATTGGATCTATGACTTAGTGGATCAGATTTGACCTCAGAAGGTCGTTTGGGGTTGTGCATAGAATGCACTCGCCGAGTCCATTGGCAGACTCGACGAGTTGGTGCGGGTTGTTTAGTGTTTTCGAAGCAAGGGTTGAGTAACCGAGTTGGGTGAGTGACTCGGTGAGTCGGAAGGGATTCAGAGGAATTGGGTGCCCGTAGGGACTCGACGAGTCCACGCCAGACTCGGCGAGTTGGGATGACCGTTGACCATTGACCAGGGTTGACCGGTGTTGACTTCATAGGGTTAGTCAACCCTAGTTGGGAAAGTGTTAATTAGAGATGTATTTGTGTTATAGGAGGACTATAGCTCGAGAGATCGAGCACTAGTGATATCAGGGATTTACGAGTTATCGGGATATGCGAGGTGAGTCTTCTCACTATACTTTACCTTGAGTAGGTAACTAGAGTTATGTGATACAGTGTTGGTATGCTATATATGTGTTATGTGTTGCACTGCATTATTTTATGTGACTTATGCTGTGCATGTTTACAGAGTTAGAACCTGAGGGTTCACAGAGTTTGGGTGCACGGACCCACAAAGTTATAGCCTCGATTGGCTAATATGTGTTATATGTAGAATTTTGGGATACTCACTAAGCTTTGTGATTACAGTGTTTGGTGTTATTTGTTTCAAGTACTAGTGAGGATCGCAGGAAGGCGTCGGCCTAATCAGTACACACACGGGATTTTTATGTCATGAGATCTTGGGATTGTTATACACTATGAATTTGAGTTTCAACCAATGATGTTTTTATGAACAATATATGAATTATGTTTTTATAAAATGCGAAAAGTTGTTTGAAATTTACGGTGTTACAATGAACGTATAAACTATAATAGGTGTAGTTTTTGGAACAATTAACCTATCAAGGTACAAGACAAAGATTCAATAAAACCAAGCATATAAACTATATAAAGTGTATCTTATGAACTATGTAGACAACGAACTAAATTCAATGGATTCATTTTATTATACATGTAATCGTTGGTATAACATTTTATGACTGAGCATTCTTCACGTACTTATTTAACTACTAACAAAAGACCTGATAATATAACCAGAGTCTCCTGGAGGGAGAACGTGAGTTTGTGTATAGATCCATACGGGATTGACAATCCCGCACCATAACTATTAGCTACAGTTAGGCCGGCAGGCCTGGGTGACAAAGTCATTTTGATTCTGACGCCTGAAGAACGTCGTTCAGGCAATTCTATAACATCCCAATTCTCAAGGCCAAAAATTTCATTTTAATTAAGTAATTCATAAAATAGTTTGCCAAAAACATTTCCAATGTCATATCAATTTATAAAACTGTAAGAACGTGTTTCAAAACCATATCATCAATAGTAATAAAAATCAGAGTGCAATCCCAGAAAAATCGATGCGAAAATCATGTGTGAGTGTGATGTGCCGCTACCGTGCCGGCTCCTTCCCCTTCACCGAAGAGGTACCTGAAACAAAACTGAAAACTGTAAGCACGAAGCTTAGTGAGTTCCCCATCATACCACATACTATACAACATGACATACATACTGCCAGACATATATGGGTGCTCGACGTACCCCTTCGTTCCTCTAGACCGGTGACCTTGCTTAGCATATCTAGGTACTGGTCTACTCCTTCGGTCCTCTCGACAGGTGACCGGGAGCTGGCCTCCCCTTCGGTATCTTTCAACCGGTAACTGAGGACTATTACACCCCTACCACTACCACATAAAACCTTATCATATAAACATAAATCATATACCGCCTAGGATATCTGGGTGCTGGCCTACCTCTTCGGTGTTGTCGACCGGTAACCAAGGACTATTTCACCCCCTACTACTACCACATAATATCATATCACATATATCGTAATTTGGCTAGCATGGCTGGGTACTAAACTACCCCTTCGGCCCTATCGACTGGTAACCGGGGACTATTTCACCCCTACTATCACTATCACATAAAATTATATCATAGTAGCACATAAACATAACAGTTAGTAGAAAACATAGACAGTTATCACAAAGACAATCATCTAACAACTCCTACTGGTGGGCCGGCATTGTGGCTGTAGACCCACCCCTACTAGAAGGTAACTCACCTCGTGGTAACGTAGTGTCTATACTGATCTCAATGTGGAAATCGACTCTCCCCAACTCCTCTGTCCCTACACGAAAACTCTTCTAAATTATCAGCTCATACTCATAACCCTTACAAGGGTCACTCAATCCCAGCCAATGTCCAAGTCAAATCCATGGTCAAAGTCAACATCCAGTTGACTTGACTCAGCGAGTTGGTCCACCAACTCGTCGAGTCCCTATCCTTTCAAGCGATACAACCCCCGATACTACTCTTCGAATCTAGCAAGAACTCGAGGAGTTTGCCTTTATCCATGTCATCAGGACCATCTTCAACCGACTCGCCAAGTTCCATTTGAACTCGTCGAGTTCATCTCCCTCATACGAACGTGTTCAGTCTATGACTCGCCGAGTTGTATGACCAACTTGTCGAGTCCGTCTTCAAGGGTTGGAAGTAGGGGTGAGCGTAGTGCGGTTCGGTGCGATTATTAGCCAAAATCTCACCACTAACCGCAAATGCGGTTAATCCATTTTCAAAACTATTTTTGCGGTGTAGTTAGACGGTTATTTTTGCGGTGCGGTTTTGTTTTTTTTGTGTTGCGGTTATTAACCGCATGGATTTGGTGCGGTTATTTTTTGTTTTAGAGCTCAAACTGTTTTAAGAGTTTAACAATAAATATCTTAAAATTGTATAATTTTACTCTGTTTCAAAGTTAAACACAACAAAAAACCAAGATTTTTGTCTTCTAGTATTTTATTCATCTTTCATCCTTGAAACTCGTCTTATTTTTAATATTTAATATATTAATAATTAATAAAAAATTATATATAATATATGCGGTGCGGTGCGGTTTCTTTGCGGTTTTTGAAAACTAATAACCGCACCGCACCGCAAATTTGCGGTTTTTGAAAAACAGAAAACCTCACCATCAGTTTCTATTGTGGTTGCGGTTTATCGGTTGTGATTTATGCGGTTTTTGCGGTTAATTTTAGTTGTGGTGTGGTTTTTGCTCACCCCTAGTTGGAATATTGCCTTGGACTCGTCGAGTCTGTTCATACACTCGCCGAGTCTTATGATTTCCAGGTCTAAGACAACCCCTAACATGCAAAGTGTTCCTTGCACTCAACCAAAACCATTTGCAGATGTCGTTTCGGGGAAAAAAGCGTCTCGAGTCGCCGAGTCACCCAAGTGACTCGCCGAGTCCCTCTTTGTCCAAAACTATACAGTCGATTATAATGGGTCTTAACGTGTCAAAACTATAGATCTGGCCTCCTAGGGTCCATTTTATACGTAACGCTTCAAACTTGATGTACATGCATGGGGCCTTTAGCTCAAAAATCCATACAAAGGGGTCTACATGATGCATGGGTCTCCCATGGCTATAAAGTTGGCACCCGTATGCCATGGGAACCCTCAATGGCTCCAGATATGAAGTTTTTATCCCAAAATCATGATTGCATCAAAGCATGGCTCCAAAAACCCTAAGTTACTCAAAAAAGAGTATTTAATGAAAGAAGAAGCAAGGTGGACTTTTTACCTTCTATAAATAGGAAATGAAGCACAATCTCTGGATCTCCTTGCTCCTTCTGGAATCCTAAGCTCTTTCTTCTTCCCTTCAACCTTCTAACTTGCACAAAATGGCAGAACAAGCTCAAGAATCACTCAAAAATGGTTTAGGGTTTCAATCTACGGTGCAAACCCTAAATATTAGGGTTTTGTCCAGACAGCTCCTACTCATCGAGTCGGTCTTCCGACTCGTCGAGTAGGTCACTTAAACCCTCGATCCAATAGTCGAGTCTACTCGACGAGTTGGGCCCCCAACTCGCCGAGTCCTAGAGTAAATTGCCAAGTTTCTTCAATTTAAATACGTACCAGGAATCGGGTGCTACAAATCTCCCCCACTTATTTTAGACTTCGTCCTCTAAGTTCGCTGCTGAATCTGGAAAAAGCTCGGGGTAGTGCTCCCTCATCTCTTCCTCTGGCTCCCAAGTCCATTCTGATCCCTTGCGGTGCTGCCATTGCACCTTCACCAACTCCACCCTCTTGTTCCTCAGATCCTTCAACTTCTTGTCGAGGATCGCCACTGGCCGCTCGATGTAGTTCAGGCTATCATCCACCCGAATATCCTCCAAGGTCACCACTGCCGAGCCATCTACCAGGCACTTCTGTAACTGGGAGACGTGAAATGTGCTATGGATCTGACTGAGTTAGGTTGGAAGGTCCATCATATACGCCACCTTCCCCACCCGGGTGGCAACCTTGAAAGGTCCAATATACCTGGGGCCCAACTTGCCCCGCTTCCTAAATAGGATGACGCCTTTCCAAGGCGACATCTTCAGGAGGACCATATCCCCGACCTGGAACTCCAGGTCCGAACGACGCTTGTCAGCATAACTTTTATGCCGACTCTAAGCAGTGTGAAGCCTACTCCTAACCTGCTGAATCCTCTCTGTCGTCTTGAGCACCACTTCGGTGCTCCCCATGACCCTCTGTCCGACTTCACCCCAACATATCGGGGTCCTACACTTCCTTGCGTACAACATCTCGAAGGGAGGACGATCGATACTCGCGTGGTAGCTGTTGTTGTAGGAGAACTCAGCTAATGGAATATAGGTATCCAAATTACCACCAAAGTCTACGACGCATGCTCGCATCATATCCTACAAGGTTTGGATGGTCCTCTCGCTCTGACCATCCTTCTGCGGGTGAAAAGCGGTGCTAAAGTGCAGACGAGTACCCAAATCGTCATGGAACTTCTTCCAGAACCTGGAAGTGAACCGTACATCTCTGTCTGAAATCACGGAGACTAACGCTCCCTGTCGAGCTACTACTTCCCGGATGTAGATATCGGCCAACTTCTCGACCGAGATGCTCTCCTGGATTGGTATGAAGTGGGCACTCTTGGTCAACTGACCCATGATGACCCAAATCAAATCCACTCCCCGTGTAGTCCTCGGAAGCTTGGTGATGAAATCCATAGTAATATATTCCCATTTCCAAATGGGAATGTCTAGTGGTTGCATCTTCTCGTGTGGCCTCTGGTGCTCGACCTTGACCTTCCTACAGGTCAAGCACCGCTCTACGTACCAGGCAACGTCCCGCTTCATGCAGGGCCACCAGTAATCGGGCCGATGATCTCTATACATCTTCGTCGCCCCGGAATGAATCGAGAATCAGGACTTGTGCGCCTCCTCCATCAAAACCTGACGCACACCTCCATGATAGGGAACCCATATCCTACGATGTAGTGTCAATAGCCCTTGGCTGTCGTACTCGAAGGAGGAAACTTGTCCCACAATACGCTCGCTCTTCCGATGTTCCTCCTTCATAGCCTCCTGCTGGGCCTCTCGGATTTGCTCCAAAAGAGGAGTCACCACCGTCATTGTCATGCAGATGTCTACGATCGGCGCTGCCTTCTGGCTAAGCGTGTCGTCCATGAAATTGGCCTTCCCCGGGTGGTAAAGGATCTCGCAATCGTAATACTTCACCACATCTAACCATTGACGCTGCCTCATGTTCAGATTCGGCAAATCCATGAGATACCTCAAACTCTTGTGGTTTGTGTAGATGGTACAACGGACCCTATTGAGGTAGTGTCGCCAAATCTTGAGGACGAAGATGACCACCCCCAACTCCAAATCATGCGTCGGGTAGTTCGCTTCATGAAGCTTCAGCTGGCTCGAAGCGTAAGAGATAACGTGCCCTCTCTGCATCAATACCGCGCCTAACCCTGAGATGGACGCATCACAATATACCACAAAATCCTCCACGCCCTCGGGCAGGGCGGGAATCGGCGCCTCGCACAGTCTTTGTCTCAACGTCTCAAATGTTGTCTGCTGCTCAGGCCCTCAGCAAAAGATAATGGCTTTCTTCGTCATCCGGGTCAAGGGTACGACTATTTTGGAGAAGTCGTAAATAAATCTACGATAATAGCCTACCTGTTTGAGGAAACCCCGAATCTTAGATGGAGACTTCGGAACCTCCCATCTCATCACGGCCTCCACTTTGGCCGGGTCAACCAATATCCCGTTATGGTTGATAAGGTGTCCAAGAAACTGCACCTCGCGCAACCAGATCGCACTTGGAGAACTTGGCATACAAGATCTCCCTCCTTAGGGTATCTAACACCTCTCGCAAGTGCTCCTCATGCTGCTCTTACGTCTTGGAGTAAACCAAGATATCATCAATGAAAACTATCAAAAAATGATCTAGCATCGGTCTGCACACGCGGTTCATGAGGTCCATGAACGCGGCATGAGCATTGGTGAGCCCGAAGGGCATCACCACGAACTCGTAGTGGCCATACCGAGTCCGAAAAGTAGTCTTCTGTACGTCCTCCTCTCTAAGCCTCATCTGGTGGTATTCTGACCGCAAGTCTATCTTGGAAAACCAAGACGCACCGTGAAGCTGGTTGAACGAATCATATATCCTCGAAAGTGGGTAACGGTTCTTCATCGTTACCTTGTTTAGCTCCTGGTAATCTATGCACATGCGATGCGACCCATCCTTCTTCTTGACAAACAGGATCAGGGCTCCCCAAGGCGAACTAGTCGACCTGTGAAATCCCTTGTCTAACAGCTCATACAGTTGTGTAGAAAAATCCTTCATCTTGCGAGGAGCCAACCGATTTGGTGCCTTGGCTATCGGAGCTGCACCAGGGACTAGGTCGATCCTGAACTCCACCTGTCGCTCCAGAGGTATCCCAGGTAGCTCCTCTGGGAATACATCCGCGTAATCTCGCACCACCAGAACATCGCTCACCATCGTCTTACCCACCTCCCGGGTATCCATAACAGAGCCGACATACCCAGCTCAGCCCTGCTAAAGATAGCGCCTAGCTCTCACTGCAGAACATAGTGTTGGTCCGCGCTATGGCCTCTCGCCCTGAATCACCATCTCTCCCCCAATCGGGGTCCTAATTCGAACCAACTGTTGCGCACAGTTAATCACTGCCCCATTGGGGCTCAACCAATCCATACCTATAATCACCTTGTTCCCACGCAGCGGAATGGGAACCAAGTCTACCAGGTAGCTCTCTTCGAATAACCTTAGAACACAATCTCTCAAAACCGCTAATGCTCGCATTGATCAATCATCCAAAATCTTGACCTCTAGAGGTCAATCCAACATTCCCGGAGTCTCAGAGAACCTCTTGCTATGCGCAAAAGACACAAATGATCAGGTAGCACCCGAATCGAACAATACCTGAACTGGGATACCGTTCACATGGAACGATCCCATCACTACAACGGGCGCGGAGTTTGCCTCCTTGGTAGTCAGTTGGAAGGCTCGACTCCTCACCACTGGAGCCTCTGTCTTACGTTGTCGGCCATCAGTAATCTACAGGGTTGCTGGAGCTGGCGCCTTCATTGGCGCTGCTACTGTCAACTAAGGGCAATTGGCCTTTTTATGGCCTCGTTGGTTGCAGTGGAAGCACAACAACTCTGATGTATGGAAAGGGGCGTAGGGGAGGTACAATCCTTGCAGAAGTGCCCCGTCTTGCTGCACTTGTAGCATCCAGATGATCCCATCCTACAAACCCCCTCAAGAGTCTTGTTGCACTTTCCGCAGCGGCCCCGGCCCTGCTGGTCCTTCGACCTAGAGTCAGATCCCTTGAGCTTCTTCCCCGAAGCCCCAGTAACATGCCCCTCCTCCGCCTTCCTCTTTTTGAGGTGCTCCAAGTCTATCTCCCTTTCCCTCGCCCTGGCAATCATGGAATCCAGGGTCGGGCATGCTGAGAAGCTGACATGCTCCTGGATGTCCTCCCTCAACATATCATGATAGCGGGTTTTCCGCATCTCCTCGTCTCCCGCATACTGGGGCACCAACAATTCCCTCTCCTAGAACTTGGCGGTAATCTCCACCACTGACTTCGTCGTCTGCCTCATATCCAGAAACTCCCTGGCCATCTGCTGAAGCTCTATAGCTGGCGCAAACTCAGACCTGAACTTGGGCACAAAGTTCGACCAAGTCATAGCCTCAATCTTCGAGGCTCCCAACGAGTCACCAATCGACTACCACCAATCCATGGCCCGGTCTCTCAAACAGCCTGCGACATATCGCACCTTCGACCCCTCAAGGCAGAAGCCCGACGCACCACTGCTCCTGAAGTCCTTGAAGGACAGTGTGCGTGATCCTGAATGGCTGAGTGCCATATCACTCCTGAATGCCTTGAGACGATCCTCCATCAACTCAACAATCCCTTCCTTGATCGACCCGAATATCACAGGGGTTGACTCGAGGATACCTCTCATGATCTCAGAAGCAATGAACTCACATATTCCCTCATCAAATGGCTCGCCACCTGCTCCCGAAACTGATCGTGAACCGGATCCTGATCCTGAACCTCCTCCTCCATGACGTGTGATCGTCACCATTCTGAAACATAATACATAATCTTCAGCATCATACATAAACCTTGGGAGGTATCATACACTCTACAAGTTTCCTGGTTCCATCTCGTCCCTCCTTGACTCGAGTACGGATCATATGCTTTCAGTAGTACAGGCCCATACTACCTTCCACATCTATCCATACTTTCCTCAAGGATTGCTTCAACTTAACCAAGTCCCTTCTACTACTGCTGCTTTCTTTGCTAATCCCATCCTAGGCTTACCCTAGGGTAACTCTCCGGCCTACCCTCCGTCATCAGCTGCATAAGGAATTCCCACTACCTTTACCTAACTAGCTCGCGAATACTATTACATATCATTAAGACCAGATAATTCTTCGAATGAGAGGTCCTACCCTACAACGGTTAGACTCAAACAAGGGCTGCGCAGTAGGGCTAGATCTAACCTTCTGAAATTATGTAGTCCTCGCAATATGTAACTTAACGTACTCGTTTACTAGTTAGCTAAAGATAACTAGAACTCCTAAAAGCACGAAGCTAGCAGCATTCAAGCATTGAGTAACCATACCAAAGATGTCCTATTCAGGCCATCACACAATTGACCAATCAACTCTAACATATAATCCAATAAGCACATATAACAAACACATAAGGCATCTTCCTAGATCCTTTAGCCCTAATATAGCATGTTGTTCTCATACATATACAGTAGGCATATAAGGCATCCTTCCTAGATCTTTAGCTCTAATCTAGAATGCAGTTCTCATAATCATATCGTAACATAACATTTATGGGTATCTTGGAGAAAACTTACTTGAGCTCGGCCGGTCGCGCACATCACACATCTTGTTCTTTTTATTAAACCTTTGTATTTTAATTTTGGAAAAACTATTTTCTTGTAAAAAACTTTCAAGCCCTCGATTTGATTCCACACACCCCTGATGGTGTGTCTGAATCCCTCAAACCAAGGCTCTGATACCAACTTGTAACATCCCAATTGTCAAGGAAAAAAATTCATTTTAATTAAGTAATTCATAGAATATTTTACCAAAAACAATGCCAATGTCATATCAATTTATAAACTGTAATAACGTGTCTCAAAACCATATCATCAATAGTAATAAAAATCAGAGTACAATCCCAAAAAACTCGATATGGAAATCATGTGTGAGTGTGATGTTCCGCTACTGTACAAGCTCCTTCCCCTTCGCCGAAGAGGTACCTGAAACAAAACTGAAGACTGTAAGCGCGAAGCTTAGTGAGTTCCCCCATCATAACACACACCATATAACACATGACATACATACTGCCAGACATATCTTGGTGCTCGACCTACCCATTCAGTGCTCTTCACCAGTGACCTTGCCTAGCATATTTAGGTGCTGGCATACCCTTTCACTCCTCTTGACCGGTGACCAGGAGCTGGCCTCCCCTTCGGTATCTTTCAACCGATAACCGGGGACTATTTCACCCCTACCACCACCGCATAAAGCCCTAGCATATAAACATAAATCATATACTGCCTAGCATATCTAGGTGCTGACCTACCCCTTCGGTCATGTCGACCGGTAACTAGAGACTATTTACCCCTACTACTACCACATAATATCATATCACATATATCATAATTTGGCTAGCATGGCTGGGTACTAAATTACCCCTTCGGTCCTATCAACCAGTAACCGGGGACTATTTCACCCCCTACTATCACTATCACATAAAATCATATCATACTAGCACATAAACATAACAGGTAGTAGCGAACATAGACAATTATCACAAAGACAATCATCTAACAACTCCTACTGGTGGGCCGACATTGTGGCCGTAGACCGACCTCTACTGGAAGGTAACTCACCTCGCGGTCGCGTAGTGTCTAACTGATCTCAATGTGGAAATCGACTCTCCCCCACTCCTCTATCCCTACACGAAAACTCTTCTAAATTATCAACTCATACCCATAACCCTTACAAGGGTCACTCAATCCCATTCATTGTCCAAGTCAAATCCATGGTCAAAGTCAACATCTAGTTGACTTGACTAGCCGAGTTCGTCCACCAACTCGTCGAGTCCCTATCCTTTCGAGCAATACAACCCCCGACTCTACTCGTTGTGTCTAGCAAGAACTCGAAGAGTTCTCCTTCATCCATATCATCGGGACCATCTTCAACCGACCCGTCGAGTTCCATTTGAACTCGTCGAGTTCATCTCCTTCATATGAACGTGTTCAGTCTATGACTCGCCGAGTTCTATAGACAACTCGTTGAGTCCTCATCAAGGGTTGTGAGATTGCCTAGGACTCGCCGAGTCCTATGATTTCCAGGTCCAAGACAAACCCTATCATACAGACTATTCCTTCCACTCAACTAAAACCATTTAGAGAAGTCGTTTTGGGGAGAAAAAGCGTCCCGATTCGCCAAGTCACCCAAGTGACTCGCCGATTCCCTCTTTGTCCAAAACTGCACAGTCGATTATAATGGGTCTTAACGCGTCAAAACTATATATCTAGCCTCCTAGGGTCCATTTTATACGTAAAGCTTCAAACTTGATGTATATGCATGGGGCCTTTGGCTCAAAAAGCCATAAAAAGGGGGTCTACATGATGCACGGGTCTCCCATGGCCATGAAGTTGGCACCCTTATGCCACGGGAACCCTCAATGGCTCCAGATCTGAAGTTCTTATCCCAAAATCATGATTGCATCAAAGCATGGCTCCAAAATGACTTCCAAAAATCCTAAGTTACTCCAAAAAGAGTATCTAATGAAAGAAGAAGAAAGGTCTGGACTTTTTACCTTCTATAAACAGGAAATGAAGCACAATCTCTGGATCTCCTTGCTCCTTCTGGAATCCCAAGCTCCTTCTTCTTCCCTTCAATCTTCTAACTTGTACAAAACGGCACAACAAGCTCTAGAATCACTCAAAAAGGGTTTAGGGTTTCAATCTAGGGTTTCTCTGGGTTAGGAGGGTGATGGAGGCTGGTTTGGGATGAGGTAAAGTGTTTAAATAGTGTGCAAACCCTAAATATTAGGGTTTTGTCCAGACAGCTCCTACTCGTCGAGTCGGTCTTCCGAATCGTCGAGTAGGTCACTTGAACCCCCGATCCAACAGTTGAGTCTACTCGACGAGTTGGAACCCCAACTCGCCGAGTCCCAGAGTAAATTGCCATATTTCTTGAATTTAAATACATACCAAAAATCGGGTGCTACAAATTCAATGGTCAAGTATGGTTATAACAACTAATAAATTTTGTACTAAGAATATACGATTAATGTATGAATGGTAACAACTTCAATTAGTTTTATTATAAAGTAATAGAGCTACTATATATATTACAGTTTCAGAACTTTTTGAACGTACTATACATACTAGTGATGATCAGGGTTTTTCATGCAAACAAAGATTTCTTATTCAATCAAACAATTCACAACACATTTAATGAGATTCAGTAACAAAATACATATGTTAGAAAATAATGGATTTTCTTGTAAACATACTAACATTTTGCAGATTCATCAACAGATTTTCAATACAAAAACATGCTTATGAACTCACCAGCTTTATGCTGATACTCTTTCAAAACTGCTTGTATTCTCAGGAAAAAAGTAGACAGGTACCTCCTGGAGTGTTTAAGAGCGTATAGAGTGACGTCTTTTCTTTTGATTATACTTTTGATTGTATAAAGTCAAGAACTAAAAAGATGTAATTACCTTTTTATATATATTCAATGTAATGGTTATGTTTACTTTGATTACTGTAATGCAATGGTTGTGATACTATACATGACGTCATCCACCCCCGAACATTTCCGCCGTTCCGGTTTGGGGTGTGACAGATTGGAATCAGAGCTCTTGTTTATAGTAAACTAAGTATACCGAACCTTACATGGTATACAACTATAAACACTAAGGGGTCGAAGTGCTCTGAACTAAAAGTACACTTGTAAAATATAAGTATTTTTATAAGAAGTATACAAGTATACATGAGTACCAGAAACAATGTCATAAGTATAGCAAACACAAAAGTATTTTGATGTTGGACGTTGCACTTAAACCTGGATAGTTATGTAACCATGTTTGGGATCAATATAGCCTGATCAACTATATTCATTTGAGACATCACCAACATGTGTCTGGGAGTGATCGTGGTGTTGCTGCAAGCCTAAAACTTACCAAACTATATACATCAAGATACCGATAAAACATAACATACAACTTAAAATACTATAGGTATATTTTTGCTAGAGCTGAATACAGCATACATATTCATTTAAAGTGTCGCTACTTATATCTTTCTAGCGATAGTTACTTGCATTAGTAACCCTTCTCTGTTTATCGTTTAGAAGAACACTCTATTTATCAGGATGAGATGTATCTTTTTTCATATCTCTTGATTTAAAAATTTAGGGGACTTACCATCCTCTTCTTCCTGATTGTTTCTAGAACAACATGCCTCCCTGAAAGAGACCCAGCAGAAGGAACGAACCTCCGCCGCCACCACCTCCTCAGTTCGACCCAACTATGTTCCAGGCAGCAGTTACGACTGTTGTGGCTGCTGCGATGTCGCAGATAAATCAGGGCAGCTATGGTGGATCTGGAGGTGGACCCCATTCTCAAATTCATGATTGAGGTCAGGGACATCAAAAGGAGTGTTCTTATAAAGACTTCATCAACGCCAAACCCAAGTCCTTCGATGACAATGGTGGAGTTATTACCTTAACTCGATGGTTCGAGAAGAATGAATCCATCTTTGAAATTTGGGCCTATTCCGAAGCCAACAAGGTGAGTTTTGCCGCATGCATCTTCATCAACAGAGCACTGACCTGGTGGAATGGTCGAGTAAAATCCCTAACCCTACAGGTAGCAAAAGCCATGGATTGGGAAAGCTTAAAAGAACTCATGCTGGCGGAGTACTGCCCAAGGGGCGAAATGTAGAAGTTAGAGCACGAGCTCTGGAACCTAAAGATGAAGGGTTCTGACATTGTTACCTACATAGCCAGATTCTGTTATCTGGCTCTCCCCTGTCTGGGAATGGTCACCCCAGAAAGCAAGAAAATTGAGAGGTACATTGGGGGATTGACGCCCCCAACTCAAGGAAATGTCCTGGCTGCTAAACCTACCACTTTTTATACCGCCAAGTGCCTGGCGCAGACCCTTATAGATCACAGGGTTGATCTGTATGAAGTAACAGTTGTTCCCAAGCCACCAAAGGAGAGTGGTGGCAAGAATAAATTTTGGAACAAGTGTAAGGACCAGTCTTCGCAGGATCCCTCCAAGAAACAACAAACAGTGACAGTCCACGCTGCTACTACTCCTGCTACAGTTCCCACTACTCCAACAACTCCCAACTGCTATGCTAGAAACCTACCCCTATGAAACAAATGCAACTTCCATCATTTGGGAGTTTGTAGAGGAATGCAATGAAACAAATATGGCAGAAAGGGGAATACAACACGATTCTGCAAGACACCAACTCAACCGATCAACCAGACTACCGAAGCAGGCGTGGGCCAAGCCTGTTATGCCTGTGGGGAGGTTGGGCACTTCAAAAGAAATTGCCCCAAGGCAAAAACAAGCGGTAAAACAGGGAAGGTTCTGGAAATGGGCCAGGAGGAGGCGGTTGCTGATCCCACAATTGTTACGGGTATGTTCCTCCTCGACAACTCTTATGCATGCAATCTTTTTGACTCTGGTGCGGAGATGAGTTTTGTTAGGCATGCATTTAAACATTTACTCAAATGTAAATCCCAACCATTAACTGAAACATTTACCGTCGAGATGGCTAATGGAAAGAAAGAGAGCACTAACGACATATTCATAGGTTGTACCCTTACCCTGAACAAACATTCCTTCCTAATCGACCTTATGCCAATTTCCATAAAAAGCTTTATTGTCATTATTGGTATGGATTGGTTGAGCCCCAATCGTGCCGATATCCTTTTTTATGAAAAAGTCATCCGTCTCAATCTTCTCTCTGGCAAAACATTGATAGTTTATGGCGATAAACTCAGCTCGAACCTTCGAATTATTTCATGCATCTAAGCCCAGAAATGTCTGCGAAAGGAGTGCCATGCATTCCTAGCCCATGTTGTTGACGAAAGGAAAAAATTTAAAGACCTTGAGAGCGTCTCTGAAGTCTGAAATGTTCCTGATGTCTTCCCCGAAGATCTTCCAGGAATCCCTCCCGAGCGCCAAGTCGATTTCTGTATCGACTTAATCCCCGGAGCTACTCCTGTGGCTAAATCCCCATACCGCCTAAGGGAGCCCCAATCTTATTTGTGAAAAATAAAGATGGATCCTTTCGGATATGCATCGATTATCGAGAACTGAACAAGCTTACCATCAAGAACCATTATCCCTTACCCATAATCAACGACCTCTTCTACCGACTTCAATGAGCCAATTATTTCTCAAAAATAGACCTAAGATCAGTGTACCATCAGTTACGAGTTCATGAGAATGATGTGCCCAAGATAGCATTCCAAACTCGTTATGGATACTATGAGTTTGTAGTAATGCCCTTTGGTCTAACCAACGCACCGAAGGTATTCATGGACCTGATGAATCGGGTGTGCCGCCCTTTACTAGACAAGTTCGTGATCGTGTTCATTGACGATGTACTTTTCTATTCTCGGAGCGAAGATGATCATAAACAACACTTCAGACTAGTGCTATAAACACTAAAGGCGGAGAAACTCTACGCAAAGTTTTCAAAGTGCGAATTTTGGATCAGGAAGGTAACTTTCCTTGGTCACGTGTGTGACAACCCAAATTTATTCCGTCATTTTTAAACCCTCCTTCCGTTAATAAGCCTCGCTTTATTTATTTGTCCGTTAACCTTTTGGAAGAAGTTAATTAATTTGGGACTTTTATAATGACTTGGTAAGGGTTGAAATAAATTAGAAACACCACAATATTCCCTTGAAAAATTTTTAGTTTCAACCAAGTCAAAATACGACCGTTTAATCGGGTGCGACCAAAAGCCCCATTTAACGGCATTATCGGGTAGATTTCTACTGAGCCCCAACTCCAACCGCTATATAAGGGGGAGTGGACTCCATTCACACTCTTTCCACTCTCTCTCTACACTCTCTCTCTACAACTTGTTTTCGAGCCAAAAACACCCATTTCGAGCCCAAAACTAGTAAGTAATCTATCCTAACTTGTTGTGTAGCTTAGTTAACATACAAATTCGTGTTTAAGACATCAAATAGGGGCAAGATTATGTGTTTACAGCCCAAGAACACTCGTGGACCGTGAACACCCTTAAGTGGGGTTTTTAAGCCCCAAAACCCCTCTAAACTACCCCTAGGGCTTAGATATGACTTGTGGACTTACACCTTCGAGCTTAGAACACTAAAACCTTGCATTTTGGAGAGTAAACAAGAGTTTACGGCCCAAGAACACTCTTGGACCATAAACCCCTCTTCATAGGCCGTGAACACCTTTTAAGGTGTTAGAAATGCCCTCAAACACCTCCTATGGCCTTGGAAAATGTCAAGAAGCAACCCCCATTGAAGTAAAGGCATTAAACATCAATTAAACCAAGGAAATAGGAGTTTACGGCCGTAAACCCCCCTAGGATTGGTCCATGGGCCGTAAACTCCCAAAGAGTGCCCAAATGATGCCCTAACTTCTTCATTTGACTTGGAAAAATACATAGAACTTTATTTCCTACCATTTAAGACCCTAATACACCAAAGGAATGTGCATCTAGGAGCTTATGGCCGTAAACTCCTTGTTTAGGGCCGTAAACTACTCAAATGGTCCATTTAGAGCTTTAAACCCATTCATATGCCTTATATTTGGACCTAGCCTAATTCTATGAATAATATAAGACCATTTAGCATCCTAGAACACACCACCCATGAGTTTACGGCCGTAAACTCATGGGGATATGGTCTTAGGACCGTGAACTCTATAAAGAGTTTACTCTTGAAGAGTAAACTCCCTAACTAGGCCATACACACCCTTAGATGTTACCCGGGACACTCCTAGCACTTAACCAAAGTGTTTTCTGCATTTTAGGATGCGTATACGTGTTTAATTAGTATTATATTTACTAATTGTATGTAAACATATGTCATCATATGTTAATAGGTCACTAAGTGTGTTCAAGTCTTTACTTGACACCGAGCACCCAACTGGCACCTTTTTACGATAGACTTACAACAGGTGAGTTCATACCCCTGAATTAACCTTTTAAATGTTTTTACATGCTTTTATGGGGGAGGGGGGAATACAAGTTAAACATGCCAGTTATCATATCAATCACATGTGATTGATAACCCGCATGCACAAGGATTCATTACACTGTCAACTGTTTTACCGAGTATGATACTACAAATGGTTTTCCAAAACGTCTTTACTTGTCCAATACTTTTCTCAAATTGTCTCTCGCGCTGTATGTTTTACTTCAAATTTAGATATAGCAGTATTTTAAACAAAGGATTTCTTTACCTAAAATGTTTTATCAAAGTTTCATTAAAACTTGTTTATGAAAGGTTTTCAAAGGATTTCTAAAGGTTTTCAAATTCATTTTACAAAAGATTACCAAGTCGTGATTTTCTTAAGTATAAAGGTTTTCCAAAGTTTTCATCAAAGTTTCTTCCATGATTTTATGCTCCTACTTTGTTAGATATTACTGGGGCTTTTTAGTCTACTACATGGAATTAATGTAACTTGGGTGGTTTGAATATGGTTGGAAAAAGCCATCCCCACAGACCATTTTTTTCAAGATGGGTTAGTTTGTAATCGAAGGGAAGGATCTGCTAAGGAAGTCTCGGGTCTCGGCTGGAACTGGCGAAGTGGTGGCGACGGAAAAGAGTGGTGACAGTAGATAGGTTCGATGGTGGTGAGGTGGTTTTCGATGGTGGTTTCGGGTGCTAGGTTCTCGGTATAAACGAAGAAAGAAGCAGCAGAGAAAGATTAAAGATAAATGAATAGTTGAAATTTGGATTCTCTTGTATTTTCTTTTTGTTCAAGGTTTCGATTGGAAAAGATGTGTAACGACCATAAAAATTCAACGAATTTTAACTTTTCAAAAACAACGCATTTTCTCAATGTTATTACAAAAAGGTTTTCAATACAATTATTATCAGAATCTTCCTAGAATCACATCATAAAACATAATCATGAAGAGCGGTACGATCACGCCTTTGCCTTGCCACGGTCTCCTGAAGAACCTGAAAAAAATTAAACCACAACTGTAAGCCCGAAAGCTTGGTGAGATACCCCAAAATACCAACCATATATACCATACACACATAACATGCCATATCATATCAGAACACAGAATAGCCATGCACTTCGGGTCTACTGTCTGACTGGTCCGCCGCACCGGCCAACAGTCCACCTGGTCCACCCTCCGAGTCTAGCCATATACATCGAGTCTGCAGTGTGATTGGTCCGCCTGCACCGGGCCTTCAATCCACCTGGTCCACTCTCTGAGTCTACAGTATGACTGGTCCGACCGCACCGGGCCTTCAGTCGGCCTAGTCCACTCTCCGAGCCTCGGTACGTCTGGTCCGCCCTCTTGGGGCCTACAGCATATCCGGACCGCTCCCTGGGCCTTCGGGACAACTGGTCCGCCCTGGGTATCTTGGCCTACAGCACAAAGCAGGACCCGCCTCAACCCAACCATTGAAATCCGAAACTCAACCTTCCCTTTTCTTGCGGTGTTCTGACCACCGCCTCAAGCTGGCCACCGGCTTCACCCCTTGACAACCACACTTATCAGATTCTACACTTATCAACCGAGTACCACTCCATGGCACTTTTCTCGATCCTGGTCACAACAATCACTTGACTCTTACGAGCTAGATATAACCCTGAACCACCGGGTTCCCGATCAGAGTCCAACTCTATCCATTCCATGCTGACAGAATGACACATTCTTCAGCCTCAGAGCAACTCCCATGAGTTCTCCTCTTGCAATCGCATGCACATGCTGAACTAGCTCTAGCACCCTCGGGTTAGGAAAACCCCTCACACTGACGACACCTCCAAACATCCCCCAGGATGTATCACCACTACATACACAATTCCTTGATCAGAATCAAACTGGGAATCCAAGACTCCATGCCTACACCCCTTTCAAGCCTCTTGACTCTACACCCGCAGAATCCCTTCCGCGACCTCAGCAGTCATCCAATCCGTGTGTGATTCCACACCACTGCCGCAATCACGCTGCTCAAAGACCATAATTGGATCACTCCAATCATAACTCTGCACTGCCGCTTTCACTTCCGTGAATTTACACTCCCCCTCGGAGCTACATTCCTCTCTCTTTCCTTACCAAGGAAATCCACTTGGCCGCCTTGTCACTGCGACAAGTGTCACGGTGCTCGCCCAACGCTACACCACTCCCTTATAGCATAACCGCTATCCATGCAACATACATGCTCTGAATCTGCTCGCAAGGAATCTCGAGTCCATGCACCATCTCCACTAATCAAGATCAATACACGGGGCCAGACCTTCTAATGCTAACACATCGCGACATACTCAACCCATTTCCTCGAATCGGTCTAACAATACCTGCAGAGTCTTCAGCATGACGGGACCACCTTACCAGGCCTTCAGCCAATCTGGACAACTCTCAAAACCTTCAGCCAATTTGGACCGCCCTCCAGGGCCTTCAGTCTGGCTGGACCGTCCTCTGAGCCTTCGGCCTAACTGGTACGCCTACCGGCCTTCAGTCTATCCGGACCGCTCAACTAGCATTCATCATTCCGGGTTATCTCTCCAGGAAATCCTCCCATGCATACTGTTATAGCCCTCTAGGGGTTCCGAACTCTATCTCCATCATACATACTCAATCCCGGCCTGATCCCTGGCCCTCCACTCTCAAATACCCTTGGTCTGTATCTCGCACCGCATGCCTGCCACTAAATCATACCAGCCTACGCTCTTGGCTGATAGAAATACTGTTGATCAACGATTTTCCGGAGATCTTCCCAATTCTCCCCCACTAAATCATAAACAACCTCACATGATCAACGATCTTCCGGAGAATTTCCCAATTCTCCCCCACTTATAGCACTGACTGTCAATTACTGGTCGTCATCACCGACCTCCCTCAACCACCTTACACCACACAAACACTTATACACGAACTGATCCCCACTAGATGAGCAACCTTCACAAAATCACATAACAACACTGATCATCCCGAGCTCGAAATAAACTCAATCTGCAGCTCACCACTCCTCAGAATGTAGATGCTACCCAACATTCAAACCAGACGCCAGATTTCCACTAATAACCCCCATGAATGATAACCAACTAAATTCTCAATACTAAACCCATAACCATACCAAACCCTCAAATAACAACGAATACCATACCGAAAACCACACAACAAGACTAACAGATAAACAATACTCCACAATAATCACAAGATAACAAGATGTCTAGAAAGAAACATACCCGCAGCTGCATCCGTCACTGCTCTGACCTCCTCTGTTGTAAGCTGAAAAGCACGAACCTGGGCCCTTGGGGGCTCCGCTCCACCCTGACCTCCGCCCGTGATCCTCAAAGTGGTCGGTGTTGGAGCCTGCACCGGTCCTGCAGCAAGCTGTGGACAGTTGACCTTCAAGTGCCCAACCTGATGACAATGATAACAAATCCTCAAATCCCAAATCGGCGCTGACTGCCGACAATCCCTCGCATAGTGACCCTCCTTTACGCACTTGCGGCATGCACCACCGGACCTACAAACTCCAGTGTGACCCTTCCTACACTTCCCACAAGCGTGGCTGATCTGAGCTCCCACCCTGGAATCAACGGTCTTGGACCATTTCGGCGCCGGCTGCGACTGCACCGGAGCCTGCCTCAGCTCACGCAACTGCAACTAAATCTCCAACTCACGCCGCCTGGCGGCCTCCTGCAACTCCAACAAAGTCTCGCACCTCTGCGTAGACACAAACTGTGTGATATCCATCTTGAGCATACTCAGATATCAGGACATCTGAGCTTGCTCCGAAGCGAACTCAGGGAAAAACATCGCCCTCTCAGTGAACATCCTGGTGATCTCTGTCACCGCCTTTGAATCCTGCTTCAGCTCAAGGAACTTCTGAGCCAATCTCTCCCTCTCAACCCGCAGAACATAACGAGTGTTGAACATTTCTCTGAACTGATCCCATGAAACCGCAGCCCTCTGCGCATCCGAATATGACCCCGTGGTCAATCTCCACCAATCCTTCGCCCCGAGCCTCAACAGGTTCAGAGCACACCTCACCCTCTGATCAGCAGGGCACAAACACGTGAAGAAACACCCTTCCATGTCTGACAACCATCTCATAGCAACAATCGGGTCCTAAACTCCGTCAAAGGTAAGAGGCTTCGTATTATCGAAGTCCTGATACTGAAAACCTCGACTGGCTCCTTACCCTGCCGCTGCTACAGCCGCTGTAGCCGCCGCGGCAGCCATCTCAGTGAGAGCCGCATAGCGCTCATCAAAATACTCAACCATGGCGGTCTTGATTGACCCAAATAGTTTCGGCAGCTCGGCCCGGAACAATGCAGCAACCTCATCATGCAGGATCTCATGAATCCTAGCATCCAACTCGTCTGTGTTCATCTGACCAATAACCTCGGGTGGTACCGACTCACCCTGACCGTTCTCTTCGGCTCCTGATCCTGACCCGGATCCGCTCCCAGCATGCCTCGTGACCACCATACTGAAAAACATCACAAAATCTCAGACACTTCCCACTATCCCGGGAATCAACTCTCAACCCAACCCTGGAGGTCATGGTTTCCCTGATACGCGTATGGGTCCTGTGCTTTCAGTAGTACGGGCCCATACTACCTTCCGCACCTACCCATATTTGTATGAAGTACTACCACAACACCCTAGTGAAAACATACATATCAAACGCTCAATCCTCACTCCTAGAGGAACACCGGAAATCTCCCACAGAGGACCCTAGGCTAGCAGGCATCATAAATCAGGCAACACTTATCATGAAACCCTGAGGATCTCTAGCCTAGTACTAGCATGCTGTTCTATCAACGCTCAAAAACAAATACCATGTATGGTATTTTGGGGTTACTTACTCGCTCCGGCTGATCGTACCTCCGCGTCCTCCTTTTACTCATTTTGAAAACCATTTTAAATTCTCTTTTAAAAACTCTCCCTGATTTGAGACTGGATTCACACGAATGTTCCTCCAATTCACTCAAACCAAGGCTCTGATACCAAATTGTAACGACCATAAAAATTCAACCAGTTTTAACTTTTCAAAAACAACGCATTTTCTCAATGTTATTACAAAAATGTTTTCAATACAATTATTATCAGAATCTTCCCAGAATAACATCATAAAACATAATTATGAGGAGCGGTACGATCACGCCTTTGCCTTGCCACGGTCTCCTGAAGAACCTGAAAAACATTAAACCACAACTGTAAGCCCGAAAGCTTAGTAAGAGACCCCCAAAATACCAACCACATATACCATACACGCATAACATGCCATATCATATCAGAACATAGAACAGCCAAGCACTTCGGGTCTACTGTGTGACTGGTCCGCCGCACCGGCCAACAGTCCACCTGGTCCACCCTATGAGTCTAGCCATATACATCGAGTCTGCAGTGTGATTGGTCCGCCCGCACCGGGCCTTCAATCCACCTGGTCCACTCTCTGAGTCTACAGTATAACTGGTCCGACCGCACCGGGCCTTCAGTCGGCCTGGTCCACTCTCCGAGACTCGGTACGTCTGGTCCGCCCTCTTGGGGCCTACAGCATATCCGGACCGCTCGTTGGGCCTTCGGGACAACCAGTCTGCCCTAGGTATCTTGGCCTACAGCACAAAGCAGGACCCGCCTCAACCCAACCCCAGTCCAACAACCATGTGCACATAAACATACAATCATATATCAATTCACAATCAACAAGCCGATCTAACAGATTACATAACATATCATCATCCTAACCAGGATACCGACCTAACCAGTCACTAGCATAGCATCACCTTACATATCAGGATACCGACCTTAACCAGGTCTCTAACATATACCATCCTAGCTACCAGGATGCAAACATATCAAGGCAATAACATAACAACAAATACCCGGATCTCAATCCGATAAAGGGTCGGCCTTGGTGCCTTATACCCTGTTGATATAGTGAGGATAACTCACCTCGCCACTGCCGAAACTCTGAACTGAAGAAGTAGATTCTCGAATCACCGACTCACCAAAAATCCCGAACTAGCCAACATAGCACAATAATCATTAGGCCAAGCACAATACTCTTCCAAGGGTAAATTGACCATTTTACCCTTAACTCAATCTGGCCCAACACTAGGTAAGCTCCCAAGCCCACCAATGGCCCAAAGCCCAAAGGTCCGAAGCAAAGCCCACTATTGGCCCAATTTACTAAATTGGGCCCACCACACCAAATGGGCCTAGACCCATGGTCCATAACAACTAATGGGTCCACAATACTCCATCCAATATGTCCAGTCACGACCCAAAATCTAGCAGCCCAATAACAGCCCAATCCCTAAGGCCCAAAACAGAAAACCCAACAGAGGGAGTACGCTGGGCGTACCCTCCTTGGTACGCCGGGCGTACACACTGATTCGCGATTGGGGATCGAGGCACTGACCCGCTACGCGGGGCGTAACTTCGCTGCTCATTAAGTCCTCATAACTTCTTAATGGCTTAAGCTCTTAAGCCCAAACTTCAGATCCTTAGGCCAAATATGCCTAAGATTCATAAAGTCTCAAACTTTATCACTTGGGATGTCCATAAAGCTCTTAATCCAAGGTCTTAATCCATTAAGACCTACTTATCTCACACATGGAGCAACCACAGCCCTTGGGACCTCATTTTTCTCACTCAAGACCTCTCCAAAGGTCTGGAAGGACAGATAAACTTGGCCAACTCAAAACATGCATCAAGATGAGGACTTTTGAGAAAAGAATGATGTCAATATAAATGACAAGCAAAAAGCTTTATACCTCAGACAGACTCCAAAGGATGATATCTTTCCAGATCTATAAGCTCCAGCCACTCAACTCCTTCTTTGACAACTTCCTCTTTCTTCTTCTAGCCTCTCCTTTGCCAAAATGATCTTTCCAAGGCCAAACACACCCAACAATGGAGGTGGAATGGCTATCTAGGGTTTCTGGGGTTAAGAGAGAGCTTATGGAGGCTAGGGTAAGAACCAACATGTTCCTTATATAGTGGTTGACCCTAATTTTAGGGTTTTAGAACTCTGAGAGTAGGCTGGGCGTACTCAACCTTGCACCCGCGTCCAACTACGCTCTACGCTGGGGGTACTCGGCGTGTCCCAACTTTCATATTTGGCCCTCTCTTCCACTTTTCCCACAAAAGGACGAAAATACCCTTCCTCTATAATCCCGGGGACTCACAAATAAGTACTTTTAGGAACGGGGCGTTACAAGATGAACAGTAGCTTCAGTTCTTGATGATTCCCACTAAAACAGGTAAGAGGTGGTGATGGTGTTCGATTTTTTAAAGGTAGTATCCTGTGGATTTCAAGGTCTCCGGTTGGACTGAATCGAAGAAGGCAGCATGTGAGTTTGTTTGGAGGTGGTGTGAGAATGAGGAGGTTGCGAGGGTGACTCTCAGGTCTCGGCTGGAACCAACGAGGTGGTTATGGGTTTTGATGGTTCTCGGCTATGGGTTATTGAGGTTTGAATATGGATTGAAAAAGCCATCCTAACAGGGGCTGGAAAACCGGTTAGTTTGGTGATGTTTCTTGGAGCAAAGCAAAGCAGCAAGAGGTGGTTCCGACTTCTCATTTAGTAGCAACATTTTTTTGTTGGTTCCTGTTATGATTTTTGTTGCAGGTTTTTAGATGGAGAAGACGATGAACAGTAGCATGCAAGGGGTTGCTTGGTTGTTGGATCGAAAAAACGAAGTGCGCAAGGGGGAGGTACAACAAGTCTCTGGTCTGACGAAGGTCTCCGGTTAGAGCTGGAACGGAAGCAAGGAAGATACGAAGAGGATGATGAACAGTAATCGTTGATTTTTTTCCAGTCATCTTTACCTCATAATCTGTAGAACCGGTTACATAATGCAATATAAGAAAGAAAAGTCAATTCATATGGTATTATGTGAACGATTTTTTAAGTTGGTTGGTCACTTTTAAACATGATATATTTTGTATAATATTGAAACTTAATTACCTTTTTAAGTCATTAACTCTTTTATTATCATGTCTTCGATTGATTTGAATAATGAAATTGTTATGTTTTTGTTTGATTTGAAAATTTGAATTGTCATTCAAACGTATAATATGTTGTATAAAATTAGAAAAGTAAATGAAATTAAAACAAACGGTTCAAACAAATCCAAAAATATACATCACCTATACTCTACTATTAAGAACAAATATTAATGAATGATTGGATTTCAATGTACAACCTGCAAACGAATAAAACTTTAAAATTTTGCAATAATAAAAATTAGGTTAACTTTTGATTTATATTGATTTATAGTTCATCATTCATTTTAATTTTGTGTGGGTTAAGTTTATGTTTAATTTTTAACAACTTGTTTTGAAGTGTTTGATTTTAGGGTTTTACTTGGAAAGAAGGAAGCAAAGAAAAGAGGGACACGTCACGGTTTTCATTATCTTACATTCCTACTAAATTCCGTTGTATTCTCCAACTATCCACCTAGGTAAAAACTATCTATTGAAATAAATTATCCAACACAAAACAGACTGCCAAAAGGCCTTAATGAACTAGCTCGTGCATAAAGGAAACTAATCGCCACATTAAATTATATGCCCTCAGCCGAAAAGAGTATTCAGGTCGTAAAGTGAAGGAACTGACAATGACCATCTATTCTCATTTATCTGCTCAAATCAGAGAGGATCACATGGAAGCCTTAAAACCAGAGAACATGACGGATGAAGCCTTGAGAGGAATGGAAAAGAACTTAGAGGTCAAGGGGGATGGAGTTTACTATTTCATGAACTGGATCTGGACCCCGAAGTATGGAGGTTACAGGGAGGTTATCATGAACGAAGCTCACAAGACTAGATACTCTGTTCACCCATGTTCGTATAAGATGTATGTGGATCTCAAGCAACTCTATTGGTGGCCGAACATGAAAGCAGAGATCACTACCTTCGTGGGCAAGTGCTTGACTTGCGCCAATGTAAAGGTGGAATATCAAAAGCCCTCAGGTCTACTTTAGCAGCCAGAAATACCTGAGTAGAAGTGGTAAAGAATTACTATGGATTTCATTACTAAGTTGCCAAAGTCTCCGAGTGGGCACGACGCCATCTGGGTAACTTTCGATCGACTGACTAAATCCGCCCATTTCCTACCAATCAAAGAAAACTTAAAAATGGAGAGACTAACACGAATCTACATAGTTCGCCTTCATGGTGTGCCTATATCCATTATCTCTGATCGAGATAGCAGGTTTACCTCGAGATTCTGGCAGTCACTACAGAAGGCTCTCATAACTAAGCTGGGTATGAGCACAACTTACCATCCCCAGACAAATGGACCCAGTGAGAGAACCATTCAAACATTGGAAGATATGTTGAGTTCATGTCTCGTCGACTTTGGCATGTCGTGGGACACTCATTTTCCCTTGGTCGAATTTTCTTACAACAACAGCTACCATACGAGCATCAAGGTTGCACCGTTTGAAGCCCTCTACTGCCGTAAGTGTAGATCCCCTCTATGCTGGGCCAAGGTGGGCGACAAGCGGCTAGTCAAAGGTTAAGTCCCCGATAGCACTCTCACAGGACCAGAAATCATCCGAGAGACTACTTAAAATATCGTACAAACCCGGAATGACTAAAGGCTTCAAGAGATAGGCAAAAGAGCTACGCTGATAGAAGACAAAAACCCTTGGAGTTCCAGGTTCGTGACCGTGTTCTATTGAAGGTCTCACCCTGGAAAGGCATGATATGCTTCGGAAAGCATGGAAAGCTGAATCTGAGATACATTGGACCGTAGCATACAAACTCTGCTTACCCCGAGAACTTAGCAACGTACATCCTGTCTTCCACGTGTCAAATCTAAAGAAGTTTTTGTCCGTGAGACACTTGTGATACCTCTTGATGAGATCGAACTAGACAAGAGCTTGCACTTCATGGAAGAACCTGTAGAAATAATGGATCAAGAAGTCAAACGAACGAAACAAAGTCGTATCCCGATAGTAAAGGTTCATTGGAATGCCAAGCAGGGACCTGAATTCACTTCGGAGCGCGAAGATTCAATGAAACAGAAGTACCCCCATATTTTTCCAAGTCCATGATTTGTATTCTATGCATGAATTTCGGGACGAAATTCCCTCTAACGGGGGGATGATGTGACAACCCGAAATTTCTCTTTTGTATAAGCCATTCAATTCAATCAAAGTCAAACTCGTTTCTGCTATCTTTTAGCATGGTTTAGGGTCTGTTTGAGTGTCCTAAGCTTAGTAAAATCAAGGTTGAGGTTTAGGGATGTGTTACCAAAGTCATAAAGTTGCATTTCGGGCCAAACACTCCTTTAGGAGGAGTGTACGGCCGTAGACATGGGTGTAAGGCCGTATACCCCCTCATGGCCATACACTCTCACCTATATAAGTGGTACTTAGCCCTTTTTCAACACTTTACACATTCCCAAGCCAAGATTTCGGGTTCTCTCTCTCTCTCTCTCTCTCTCTTTCTCTCTTTCTCTCTCTCTCTCTCTCAACTATCATCACATTTCTTACCAAGATCTTCAAAGACGTAAGTGTTTCCCACCTTGATTTTTTGCTACATTACTTTATCTAGTGGTGAATCCATGTTTTCATCTCATTAATTTCCTCATTGGCTAGATCTTCATCTTTCACCAAGAACACCAAGAACACACACTAGTTCTTGGTGGCTGTAAACCCTCTTTAAGCTTCCAAATCATGAGTAACTGCTTCCTATGCTTGTTACCTACTAGAAACACTTATTTTTCACCTTAAGATCGACCATCTTAGCAAGAACATGAAGGGTGTACGACCGTAAACCTAGGTGTACGACCGTGCACACCTCATAGGGTCGTAAACCCTCTATGATGCTCATTATGGGCCTTAAACTTGCATTAAAACTAAACATGGGACCAAGAACCCTCCCTTGATGCTAGTTAGGACCTTAAAAACACCTCAAATACACACTTCGTCATGAGTGTACGACCATACACTCATGGGCCGTACACCCATGGTCGTAAACACCTTTGTGTGGCCATAAACCTCCCTTATTCAATCACATGTGATTTTGACACTTAGTTTCAAGTGTTTCCAAGTTCTAGGGTGATTCCCTATCATAATTAGTGCGTTATACACTAATTTCATGCCTATATATGTCGTTAGGACTCATTTGTGTCTCGGGAAGTCATTAGCGAAACTACTCATGCGAACTTTCAATCGAAAAACGCACCTAAGGTGAGTTCATACCCCTATGTCTTTACTGTTTTTAACATTTTCAGGGGGAATACAAGCAAAACATAATTGATTTGTGAAACTTATACAAAAGGATTTCAATAAACATAACACAGATACAATAGATACAAACATACAGTTTCGTATACTTTCATAAAACATATAGATATCTTATCCCTTTTTGTATTATGATGAGCATAAGGGGGTTTTTTCATCGAAATCACAGAACTTTCAATGTAACACATGAATCGAATACACGAATGAACATATAAACTATAATAGGTGTAATTTATGGAAGAATTAACGTATGAAGGTACAAGAAAAATATTCAATGCAACTAGGCATATAAACTATATAAAGTGTAGTTTATGAACTATGTAGACAACGAACTAACTTCAATGGATTCATTTTATTTTACATGTAATCATTAGTATAGCATTTTATGAGTGAGCATTCTTTGCGTACTTATTTAAGTACTAACAAAAGCCCTGATATCATAACCAGAGTCTCATGGAGGGAGAGTGTGAGTTTGGGTATAGATCTATATGGGATTGACAATCCCGCACGATAACTGTTAGCTACAGTTAGGCCGACGGGCCTAGATGACAAAGTCATTTCGATTCCGATGCCTGAAGAACGTCGTTCAAGAAATTCAATGGTCTAGTATGGTTATAACAACTCATAAATTTGGTACTATGAATATACGATTAATGTATGAATGGTAACAACTTCAATTAGTTTTATCATAAAGTAATAGAACTACTATACATATTACAGTTTCATAACTTTCTGTGACAACCCGAATATTTCTAGCATGCATTCTTCATTTCTTATCAATAATAAACTCGATTTGCTATCTTGTAGTACCATTTAGGGTCTATTGGAGCGTTCTAAACGTGTTATAATCAAGGTTGGAGTGTGGAAATGGGTTAACTCAGAGTGTAGGAATCAAAAAGAGGCCAAACACTCCAACACGTGGAGTGTGCGGCCACACACATGTGTTTGCGGCCTCACACCCTTCCCAATCGCACACTCCACCTATATATACCACACTTAGTCACTTTTGAACACTTCTTTCACTTCTTCAAGCATAGAACATGAAAATCCTCTCAAGTATCATCCATTCTCCTTGAAGATCTTCATAAAAGGTACCAAGAACACCAAGAACACCATCTGGCCGCACACATGGCAGAACACACCATCTGGCAGCACACATGGCCGCACACCTGGCCGCACACACACATATAGTGTGTATTTTGGCCATACACTCCTTTGTAAAGCCTTATCCCCCTTCATACAATCATATATGGTTGTAACACTTCAATATAAGTGTTTACTAGTCCCTAAGGTGGTCCCAATTCATTAATTAGTTGTTCATAACACTAATTATATTTATATATGTGTCAATATATGCTAAATAGGATTCGCGTGTGTATTCAGGTCACCACTTGATACTTAGCAACTGATCCAATATTTTCATCAGAACCACTCACTACAAGTGAGTTCATACCCCTTAATCAATGTTTTAACTGTTTTCAAATGTTATATGGGGGGGGATAAAAGTAGAATAATGCTAGTTATTATATCAATCACATGTGATTAATAAGCAGCATTCAAATGATTGGCTACTCATTAGCCGTTTTACTAAACAGTTTCCTTCAAATGTCTTTCATAAACACTTTATGTGTTTTGAAACTCCTTATTTCTCTGTACATTTTACTCTGTATATTACTTTTCAAACTTATTTACAATTGTGTTTCAAACAAATGTTTCTTTATACTAAACTGCTTTATCAAACCCATGCCTTCAAAACCATTTTATAGATCGACACCAAATCGGTCTTTTCATAGAAAATATTTATGTTCAAAGGTTTTACAAATCTTATTTTATGCTTTTAAATTATAAATTGCATGCCTCTATATGTATAGTTATATAAGAAATGTTTAAAAGACTTAGGAAGGCTATCCACCCTATTTCCTTTTCGCGCTTGAGATGTGGTCTGGTGGGATATCGGGTACCCGTCCGAAGGTCGTTTAAACATTAGTTATATATCACATGTACATATATAGTCATAAAGGTCCTTCCAGTTCATCAAATGCCCTGGGTGGCAAGGGTATACATCCATATTCATACGTACCAGTTAGATTACTAGTAAACTATCATATGGGTAGTTTAGGAAGATACTAGAACTATTACTAGAACGCGATACCATACAATGAGTCAGTTCATTCATGAGTCAATACTTGCTAGAACATTTCAGTACATTACTATACTTGCTAGATAGAGAGCACGTACACTACAGCTAGAACATTACAGTACATTACTATACTATTACATAGATAAGTTTACATGGTCACACTTACATTAGTACAATTACATGGTCACACTTACATGAGTACAATTACATGGTCACACTTACATGAGTACAATTACATGGTCACACTTACATGAGTACAATTACATGATCACACTTACACGAGTACACTTACATATACATAGAACATATGTTACTATGTGCTATAGCATGGAACCAGTTCAGGATCTAACTATACCGATGAATCACAACGCAATTGTGATCGTTATATCGAGTATACATGATCCTAGTAATGTGGATGCTCACGGCTTGCAGATATGCAGGGGTCGTGGGTAGGTCCCAAAATCCCTTTGATAGGGGAGTGTACAGCCTGGGATCTAGACATCACATTATACCTTATCCCTCAAATAAGGCAGCTGGGTACCGATGTAGTTAATTATTACAATTGCTACAATACTTACAAGATTACCTTAGACTTAAGGTAATTGGTACGGTTGTAGTTCGACACTACACCATAGTACTATTTCGTTTTCCCATTTACATTCACTTCGTGAACATTCACACGACACACGGTAATGTAGAAACTATATTTTTGGTTAATGATAGTCATACCTGGGAAAATACATACTCTTACAAGAGACACACGCACAGAAACTAGATGCCTTGGTAGAAGGTTACATTCAGAGCAGTTAGTCTTGGTAGAAGACTCCATTTGTTACTAATAGGAATCATAGGGATTTCTAGGGCTTTTCAAACGTTTACAGTTGTTTTACAAACATTTTCATATATACAGTTCATTTACATTTTCAATACTTACAATTCGTATACATACAAATACTTACATTTCAAATACATACAAGTATTTACATACAAATTAAGACACTAAATTACATATGATCTCACCAGCTTCAAGTTGATACTCTCTTTCAAAATTACTTGTATCCTCAGGTCATCATAGACAGGTACCAATGCAAGGATTAAGGAAGATGGATTCAAGACTCATCTTTCATTTTGATTTATTCATTAGTGTCTATTATACATATCAGAATACACTTGTATTAAAATTATATTATTAATGCAATGGATGATGTTGTTGCTTGTTTACTACTTTTCATTGTTGTGATATTGTACATGACGTCCTCCGCCCCAGAACGTTTCCGCCGTTCAATGGTTTTGGGGTGTGACAGATTGGTATCAGAGCATTGTTTATAGTGAATTAAGTATATCAACCCATAAAAGATATACTAACTATAAATACATAAGGGATTAAAAATACTCTGACCTAGAGTTTATACTTTAAATAATAAAATATTTAATAAAGTATATGTGCCTGCATTTATACTAAAATCAGTGTCACTAGGACAGTACAAAAGAATTACGATTGTTGGGCAACGTAAGTGGGCTTAGAGACATATGGTCAAAACTGGGAAGATATAGCCTGATCACCTATATTATCCGAGGGTTGACTAGCATGTGCCTAAGTTTAATTGTGTGGTTGCAACAATGCTAAAATCTTACCAACCCTACCACAATGAGAACAATAGAACATAACATTAAACTAAAAATACTATGGGAGTATTTGGTGTTACTATAAGTACGTTATACTTGAGAACTAAAACGGGATCTTCATTACTAAGTTGATAGTTGCTAAGTGGATACACTAAGGCTATATGTAATTAGGATGTTATAGACTTAGAATCTGTGAAAATTTTACTTCACCCCGATTCTATGTGAATTTGGAGTTAAGATCACTTATTCGAAGGCCTATCCTGTTTCGATTACATATAACCGGTATGCACTTCACAAATAGCGATGTAACTAATGAAGATTTTCTAAATAATTATCTAGATAGTTCGTTTAATCATTATTTCCTACCCCAATTCTCGCATAGATAACATGGTTGGACTCCATCCCCACAACAACCAGTATCTTCCGAACGAAGTCATTGCTTGTTGGTTTGGAGAAGAACCAGAGAATGATCATCCTATCACTTTGAATGATCACCATGATGAAAACCCTTCGGACGATGCTAATTCCAAACCAGAGGTTGAGAACCTACCCTAAGCAGCTCCCTTTCAAATTCCTAACCCTCATCCGGCTTTTCATGGCCCGATGCCTGAGTGGGTGGAATGTTTAGAAACATGGAGCCAAGGACAAGATCAGCCCATGCCGTTTAATGGCGACTGAAGCTTTTACGACCTGAAGAATGGGGGCTCAGCAGATAGAATCTTGCCAATCTTGGTCCGCAGAGTGGCCCGAAGTGGGATTCAAGGCAGGACAACCCTACATCAGATCACTGAAGTTGTCGCCAATGCGAGAATGCATACCCCCGCACCATTCGTGTAGAAGATGCTCGCGAGAGATCTGAGAGAAACCATGAAACCCTGCTGCAAGCACTGGCTGGATCACGAGCCGAAGTCATAGAGCTCCGAGTACACCAGAGGGTGTACGAAAGACACCTACTTGATGTGGAACGTCAACTGGCTGAACTGAGAGTTCACCAGAGGGATGAGTGTTGTCGGTAGTAGACGTTTTACTTTATTTTCCTTGTTAAAAGGAATCGTTTTCTGTCTATGCCCGATGTGGCATTTTCTATGAAATTATCTTGTACTGTAAGTACTTTTGGTTAGGTCGTTATGCTGTCAAGAACTATCTTCTCCAGATATGATGTAAGACCTTTACAAGGTCATTTTCCCGAACTTTTACATCATGAATATCAAAGATATTGACAGTCGGCTAACTTCTGTGTCATTCTTTATTCTAGTACTCTTATCATACTTTCATTGGAGTCTATCTGAATCATGCTTTAGTCAAGTCATTGGACTATAGTAATTTAGCTCCGGAGACATTTCCATGTCTCTTTCAGTGGTTGGATCTTGTTATTCACCAACTGACGATACCTCGGCTTGAATGACAAACGTCTTGAGACCATTCTACAAACTTACTTCTACTCATTACTAGGACTGCATCATAGGGATATAGGTCAAACTTTCGAGAATATAGTCATACTCTTTACATGAACAATCTAAGTACATCAAGGGTCAACCAGAATCGCTCACAAAATCCTTACCTTTCGTGTTACAGAATCATGTCATCATCCGGAAGCAATCAGTCGAACAGCGAGACCTCCGCCTTTCCTATGGACGCCGCTACCTTCCAAACAGCAGTTACAACTGCCGTGGTAGCTGCCGTAACTGCTGTCCTTGCACACCGTAGTGCTATCAGCACAATCAATGTTGATGATGGAATTGAAGTTCCCAATCGTGGTATCCATCCAGGAAGTCGTCAAACGGTAACAGTCACAGGCTCGCAAAGCCGAAAAGCAGAGAACAAGAAACGAAAGCGTCAAGCCTAGAAAGAACGCAAGAAATCCCAAAGGCTGGCTATGCAACAACAGCAAGTGGAAACTCCTGCCATTCCCGCACCGAACAGGCCATACGAGGGAAAACTCCCGAAGTGTGATAAGTGTAGTTTCCATCATCATGGGGCTTGCCATGAGATGCGATGTTGCAATTGCCTAAACATAGGGCACCATGCTCGTAACTGTGGAGCACCGGCATGACCCATCACTCAAGTCCCTTTCATCGGGACTAACCCTACACACGAGAGTAGTTATAACGCCGAACGCGTTAGGAAGCAATTTTCAAAGTGGAGTAACGAGGAAGGCACTCGTGTCCACATAACACTGGCTAAACACCGCAATCCCGTCACCAAAGCTAGTACTAGCCAGTCATGCCACCAATGCGGGGAGATAGGGCACTTCAAGAAGGATTGCCCTATAGCAAAGAACTCTAGCGCAGATGGGAGGATTCTCAGGATCACAGCTGCGGGAGAACCTGCTCCGGAACCCATGTTAATGTAATTAAGGCGCTGCGTTGTAACAAACTTATAAACTACCCAGGACTAGTGTAACTAGAGTCTGACCTTTCGCGAGATCATGTCTGTATAGGGATGCTCGTGCTGTGTATACTTGTCTTTTGTAGTATACCTTATTCGCAGCAACAGTCTTGTCATAAGTCTAAAGTACTGTAAATCTGTTCATGGTTGCACAGTTGTGTTTTGTCTGTAAACGTCTTATGTTCAAATCTAATGTCTTTATGTTTCAGTATGATTCCGACATTATCATACGACTCGATTCAATTTGATCCTCATGAAAACAGCTTCATGCGTACGTCTCTTTATCAGTAAACGTTTGTTTAGTGAAACCATCATTTTTGAACACCGAAGTACCCATGCCAGGAGTAACTCTTAGTTCTTTTCTTTTCCAAAGAAACCCCCGAAGTACCACTCGTGCAGTTCGTCAAGTTCAACCCAAAGATTCATACGGTTGGTCTATTGCTGAGGAATGTATACATAAGGGTAATATATAATCAAGATTCTACAGGTTTAGAATTGATGATTCCACTCTAACTTCTTTTTCCCCAATGGGATATGAGCTTAAAGAAGAATCAGTTATTCGATTACCTTTTCAGTCTTAATTATACACGACTCGTATACACGAGATGGTGATTGTGAAACCATGTATGAATTCTAATATGAACTTCAGGACGGAGAACTACCTAGGTCTACGAGTAATCACATCGTCATGTGAACAAACTTAGAACCCAGTACGAATCCTGTAAACCGATCGCCCTACAGTCTAAACACCTAAGGAGATACAAGAATAGCCCGGACAACTTAACGAACTACACAAAAATAGAATTAGAAGACTAGGCTTCTCACCCTGGAGAACTCCAGTCTTATTCTCCCAAAGATCGACGGATTGCATCGTATGTGCCTCGGATATCGAGGACTCCGTCAATATTTTTCATTAGAAATCGTTATCTCTGCCTCGCATAGATGAAATGGTTGAGCAAACACAAGGAAAGAATTACTTTCAGAAATGGATCGGAGATCCGAATATTACCAGTTTGAGTGTTAGGGAAGGATGTCTGGAAGACTATCTTCCGAACTCGATGAGGACACTTTAAGTCCGTAGTGATACCCTTCGGATAGGACCAACGCACCCATAGCTTTCATGAGCTAAAATGAGTAGGGTACGTCTTTCTTACTTGGATCAGTTCATCATTTCTCCATGTAATGACTTACTTATCGACCCTCGTGGTAAGAATGAACCTCTGGAAACATTACCTTCGGAGATACTTTTTGCAAAGTTCTATGAACTCGAGTTTTGGAATTGAAGAGTCAAAATTTCCTAAAGACACACTATTAGTGATGTGGAAATTCTTGATTACTCTGGCAATTATCCGAAATCGTTGAGAGTTTGTCAACACCGGAGACACCGACAGAAATTCGCCAAATTCAAGGTCTTACAAACCTACTGTCGTAGTTCATCCAGAACTCCTCGTAAATCATAGAAACCCTTTCGACTCTGACCCATCAAGGGGTGGCCCTTGACTGGGAAGTTAAACAAGAAAAAGAAACCTTGGAGATTCCAAGTGAGTGACCGAGTTCTTTAGGAGAACTCACTCTGGGAATGGCTTAATACGCTTCGTATCGCGTGGAAAGCTAAATCAAATATGGCTACGACCTCCGAGATTCTTATCAGAATCGGTCCTGTGCCTCGCACAAACTAGACTTACTCCGCGAACTCAATAGCATACATTCTACTCTTCGCGTCTCGATCGTGAAACCGTACCTTTCCGTTAGGACTCTTGTAAGTCCACTCGTCGAGATCCACGCCTTCGTATTTGAACTGTAGTGACCCTCGACCGAGAGGTCAAGTGGAAGAAGCAACGTCGCTGCCTGTTACTGAAGGTTCGTTGGGATACCAACCGAGGACCCGATTTCACTTAGGAGCACGAGAACAAATTGATTAGAAAGTTTCCTCCTCATGACACGATCATTCGTACCTACTTCCTTGTCTAAACTCTAATTTCGGGACGAAATTCCCTTTAACGGGGGGATGATGTGACAACCCGAAAATTTCTAGCTTGCATTCTTCATTTCTTATCAATACTAAACTCGATTTGCTATCTTGTAGTACCATTTAGGGTCTATTGGAGCATTCTAAACGTGTTATAATCAAGGTTGGAGTGTGGAAATGGGTTAACTCAAAGTGTAGGACTCAAAAGGAGGCCAAACACTCCAACACGTGGAGTGTGCGGCCACACACATGTGTTTGCGGCCTCACACCCTTCCCAACCGCACACTCCACCTATATATACCACACTTAGTCATTTTTGAACACTTCTTTCGCTTCTTCAAGCATAGAACTTGAAAATCCTCTCAAGTATCATCCATTCTCCTTGAAGATCTTCATAAAAAGTACCAAGAACACTAAGAACACCATCTGGCCGCACACATGGCCGCACACACCATCTGGCCGCACACATGGCCGCACACATGTGCTCGCAGCACACCTGGCCGCACACACACATATAGTGTGTATTTTGGCCATACACTCCTTTGTAAAGCCTTATACCCCTTCATACAATCATATATGGTTCTAACACTTCAATATAAGAGTTTACTAGTCCCTAAGGTGGTCCCAATTCATTAATTAGTTGTTCATAACACTAATTATATTCATATATGTGTCAATATATGCTAAATAGGATTCGCGTGTGTACTCAAGTCACCACTTGATACTTAGCAACTGATCCAACATTTTCATCAGAACCACTCACTACAGGTGAGTTCATACCCCTTAATCAATGTTTTAAGTGTTTTCAAATGTTATCTGGGGGGGATACAAGTAGAATAATGCTCATTATTATATCAATCACATGTGATTAATAAGCAGCATTCAAATGATTGGCTACTCATTAGCCGTTTTACTAAATAGTTTCCTTCAAATGTCTTTCATAAACACTTTATGTGTTTAAAACTCCTTATTTCTTTGTACATTTTACTCTGTATATTACTTTTCAAACTTATTTACAATTGTGTTTCAAACAAATGTTTCTTTATACTAAACTGCTTTATCAAACGCATGCCTTCAAAACCATTTTATAGATCGACACCAAGTCGGTCTTTTCTTAGAAAATATTTATGTTCAAAGGTTTTACAAATTTTATTTTATGCTTTTAAATTATAAATTGCATGCCTCTATATGTATAGTTATATAAGAAATGTTTAAAAGACTTAGGAAGGCTATCCACTCTATTTCCTTTTCGCACTTGAGATGTGGTATGGTGGGATATCGGGTACCCGTCCGAAGGTCGTTTAAACATTAGTTATATATCACATGTACATATATAGTCATAAAGGTCCTTCCAGTTCATCAAATGCCCTGGGTGGCAAGGGTATACATCCATGTTCATACGTACCAGTTAGATTACTAGTAAACTACCATATGGGTAGTTTAGGAAGATACTAGAACTATTACTAGAACGCGATACCATACAATGAGTCAGTTCATTCATGAGTCAATACTTGCTAGAACATTTCAGTACATTACTATACTTGCTAGATAGAGAGCACGTACACTACAGATAGAACATTACAGTACATTACTATACTATTACATAGATAAGTTTACATGGTCACACTTACATGAGTACAATTACATGGTTACACTTACATGAGTACAATTACATGGTCACACTTACATGAGTACAATTACATGGTCACACTTACATGAGTACAATTACATGATCACACTTACACGAGTACACCTACATATACATAGAACATATGTTACTATGTGCTATAGCATGGAACCAGTTCAGGATCTAACTATACCGATGAATCACAACGCAATTGTGATCGTTATATCGAGTATACATGATCCTAGTAATGTGGATGCTCACGGCTTGCAGATATGCAGGGGTCGTGGGTAGGTCCCAAAATCCCTTTGATAGGGGAGTGTACAGCCTGGGATCTAGACATCACATTATACCTTATCCCTCAAATAAGGCAGCTGGGTACCGATGTAGTTAATTATTACAATTGCTACAATACTTACAAGATTACCTTAGACTTAAGGTAATTGGTACGGTTGTAGTTCGACACTACACCATAGTACTATTTCGTTTTCCCATTTACATTCACTTCGTGAACATTCACACGACACACGGTAATGTAGAAACTATATTTTTGGTTAATGATAGTCATACCTGGGAAAATACATACTCTTACAAGAGACACACGCACAGAAACTAGATGCCTTGGTAGAAGGTTACATTCAGAGCAGTTAGTCTTGGTAGAAGACTCCATTTGTTACTAATAGGAATCATAGGGATTTCTAGGGCTTTTCAAACGTTTACAGTTGTTTTACAAACATTTTCATATATACAGTTCATTTACATTTTCAATACTTACAATTCGTATACATACAAATACTTACATTTCAAATACATACAAGTATTTACATATAAATTAAGACACTAAATTACTTATGATCTCACCAGCTTCAAGCTGATACTCTCTTTCAAAATTACTTGTATCCTCAGGTCATCATAGACAGGTACCAATGCAAGGATTAAGGAAGATGGAGCTCATTCAAGACTCATCTTTCATTTTGATTTATTCATTAGTGTCTATTATACATATTAGAATACACTTGTATTAAAATTATATTATTAATGCAATGGATGATGTTGTTGCTTGTATACTACTTTTCATTGTTGTGATACTGTACATGACGTCCTCTGCCCCAGAACGTTTCCGCCGTTCAATGGTTTTGGGGTGTGACACTTTCCAAACGTACTATACATACTAGTGATGATCAGGGTTTTTCATGCATACAAAGATTTCTGATTCAATCAAACAATGCACAACACATTTAATGAGATTCAGTAACAAAATACATATGTTAGAAAATAATGGATTTTCTTGAAAACATACGAACATTTTACAGATTCATCAATAGATTGTCAGATTTTCAGTACAAAAACATGCATATGAACTCACCAGCTGTATGTTGATACTCTTTCAAAACTTCTTGTATTCTCAGGAAAATATTAGACAGGTACCTCCTGGAGTTTTTGAGAAGACGGAGCGTATAGAGTGACGTCTTTTCTTTTGATTATACTTTTGATTGTATAAAGTCAAGAACTAAACAGATGTAATTTCCTTTTTATATATATTCAATGTAGTGGTTATGTTTACTTTGATTACTGTAATGAAATGGTTGTGATACTATACATGACTTCATCTACCCCTTAACGTTTCCGCTATTCCGGTTTAGGGTTTCACTTTGCCAGGTTTACTCACCGAGTCCAGAGCTCTTGACTCGTCGAGTAGGTGGTTGAATCTCGCTTCCAAGGCAAACTGCTACTTGACGAGTCTGGGGCTTCCAACTCGTTGAGTAGCCTTTCAAACAATAATAATTTGTAAATAAATGCGTACCAGAGTCCGTGCGTTGCATCTAAGCCCAAAATAGCATTATAAGTCATAAATTTCCCAACTTTATGACTTTGCATGGCTAGAAGTCCATAATACCAACAAACCCTAACTTTTTAATCCATTAGGACATCCTAGCACATGCGTGGGGAAGAACTAAGAACCAATAAATATTTTTATGCTTCAGGACATCTCAAAATGTCTGAAAGGACGGCTTATTTGGGCTAGAGCATGCCATACTCATAAATGTCAAGATTTGGGACCAAAATGCTTTAAGACTCAAGAGCTAACAATATCTAAAGAAACGCAAGCTAAGTTTAGAACTTTATACCTCCTGGAGGTTGCTAGATAAATGAGGATTCCAGATCCAATGCTTCTTCAAGCTTCCAAAGTGATTCCACTTCCCTCCTTCTCCTTTAAGGTTACCAAAATGCACACCAAAGGTCAAGAATGCTCAAACAAGGAACTAGGGTTTTCTAAGGTCGAGTGAAGTGATGGAGAGTGATGAGATAAAAAGATGGAGGCCATAAAGATGTCTAAATAGGGTCCAAACCCTAAAAATTAGGGTTTTAGATCTTGCCACGTACGCCCAAAATATGTGGCCCACGCCTATTATTTACAAATTGCTACTATGGGCCATTTTGCAAAAATTATCACACACAATGACTAATATGCAATAATCTTCATACCTAGGGTTAAAATTTAGAAGTACCTCAACATCAGGATGTTACATAATGAATCCAAATGTCCATAACTGAAAAATGAAGTACAAGAGTAAAAGAAAAATCTTTGATGATATAAGCGTGAAGAAGCGTGGGATCAAGCTTAAGAGCATTATCATACTCCTTAATCACATGTGTTGTGAAGCTGCAATTGACTATAATAGTACGCACAATTACTAGAAAAAAAATTCAATCAACCGACAACAACACATCTGAACCAAGAACGTGAACTTCAAATATAATCAAACAGATTTTAGGGTTAAAATTCAGAGATCCAAAATCGAATTCAACGATTCATTTAAAATTTCACCCATGTATGTACAACTAACAACAACTGAAGATTAAATATGAAGACGATTGATGCAAGATTCTTTTTTTCAAGTAAACTTTAAAATAAAAAATAAAAAAACCTATGCATTTGATTGATGCATTGTTTTTTATCCTCCTCCACTTTTGATATCAATATTATTCCCACACAATTCTCCTTGAATCTGTATACTTGCACAAACAAAATCTCAAAATCAACATAATTCAAGCAAAAACACCAGTTTAAACTTTAATTAAAGGGGGAATGAGGGGTTGGGATCGATTGGAGAGGTTGAGAAAAAAGGGAGATAACCTGCAATCTATCTCCAAGAGAGAAGAGGTTGTGGTGGGTGTCGATCGATTCTGTGAATCAATTATGATCTAGACACAAGGAAGAGCAATTGAAAGCGAGGTAAAAAAGAAAGAAGGATGCTCAGTTCGTTGGTTCGCTCCTTACAATTGAGTTCCTTGTTTAACTTGATTATGTATATATATATATATATATATATATATATATATATATATAAATTTTTGAATAATTTTCTTAATAATTAATGGTCCCCGATTAACACCCGCCTAGCCGATTAATCCCTAGACTCCAGTCCACCGACTAGCTAACGTCTAACGTTTGCTACAACCTTGATATATATGGGACAGTTCACTTGAGATTAAAAAAAAATAGAGATCTTCATATTCAACTTTAGCCACATATTTCTCATTTGCCGCTCTAATGCTCCGGCATACCGGCAACTACAGAGTATGTCTAATCATAAATGATTATATGGCATAGAGGTTTTAATCATATAACATTATACATGTTTATATGTATATGCATAATCATAAATGATTATACATATGTCTGTTCACAGATTGAGTAATCATAAATGATTATGACAGTTAGTTGTAGAAAAGGTAGTGGTGAAAGAGGTGGCGGTGATATAAGTAACGGAGGTGACAGTGGTGGGGTCGGTTAGTGTCAGAGATGGTGGTAGTGGTGGTGGCAACGGCGGTTATGGTGGTGGGATGGTGGCGGAGGAGAAATAAATGGGCGGCGCTATATAATCATTTATGATTATACTACGCCTGCCACGCCGGAATGCCGAAGGGTTAGAACGGCAGATGTGAAATACGTGGCTGAAGTTGAATCTAACGATCTCTATTTTATTTTTAATCTCAACGGAACCTACCTCTCTCTCTCTCTCTCTCTCTCTCTATATATATATATATATATATATATATATATATATATATATATATATATATATATATATATATATATATATATATGGGAAAGTGAATATACCTAACAACCTTATATAAGCTTAGGTACCTAACTCCATAATACTACATCGGTTTGTATCATATTTACATTATAATTGCCTAAGGTTCTTAAACTTTAACCCCATAACTTGATTACTTCCAAAATCTTTGGACTTTCACCAATATCTTTCTTTTATATCACGTATTTCTATCGAATACCACCTTATGGGCTTCATGTCCTACCGCTACATATGAAAGGATGTAGGAGAAATATAATGATGAATTTCCAAAAAAAATTTAAAGTAAAACAAGTTTAGGGATGAAGTTTAAGAACCTTGGATGATTGTAATGAAAATTTAATGCAAAATGACGTAGTTTGATGAGGTTAGGTACCTAAGCTTATATAAGGGTGTTAGGTATATTCATTTTACCCATATATATATATATATATATATATATATATATATATATATATATATATATATATATATATATATATATATATATATATATATATATATATAGGGATGATCAAATGAGAACACCTAAAAGGTTGAGAACGCGAGAACAATTCTGAACCAATCATTATATAAGGGCATATAAGTAATTATGTATTTTGTTTTAATTATAGTAAAATACAATAAAATGACACTTTCCAACAATTTAGGGATACCAAATTTCAAATCACACTTACCTAATAAAAGAATTCGTTGACTTCTTTTTATCTTAATTAAAGATTAAAAAATTATTTTTATCATATTTTCTCTCAAAATTAAAAATTCAAAAAAAATTAATTTAATATTCATCCTATTTATTCTATATAAATAAAAAACATTCTATTAATCAAAAATAAATATACAAAAGATGAAAAATTATCAATTTAGTATATTTTTTTATTTTATTTTATCAACCATTTTTATACTCATAAACGAATAATTATTAAATTTTCTAATTTTATTTTATCAACCACTTTTATATTCATAAATAAATAAATCAAAATTGTATTCCTATATTTATACGTTTATATTCATAATGGATTAAAACTGATATTATTACAAATTGTATTCATAAATGATTAAACAACTTTAGATGTATAATTGATTCTTTTGACTAATATAGAACTATATTCATATAACTAAAATCTAAAATGAATCATACATTTATATTTACAAATATGAAAAAAGTTGGCAAAAAAAAGAACAAAAGTTGCTAAGAATCAGAAAAGGTAATAAATTGATATATTCATGAATTTTTATGTCTTCGATGTATATGATATTCCTCCTCTTTATCTCTATCGATGTTATTTCCTCATCCTGCTTCGCGCACACACACCTATGCACTATCATAATCTCTTTTTTCAATGGTTTTCATCATGCTGGCAGCATCGTGTAAGGTAGCTGTAGGTCAAAAAAATTACAAAGATAGAATAAAACACATTTACCCATTAAAATCATCAATTGTAATCGCCAATGATTATGAGAAACCAAACAATTACATAATAAAAACAATGCTAAACATATCAAAGATACCAATGATTATGAGAATTGCAACAACATTTTAGGACATCATTAAATTAAATTGAAAGGCATAGATCATGGTGGAAAAGGACTCATGTAGAAGTGAGTGAACTAAATCAATTTCTGGTTGATACAAATATATACACTTTAGCTAATAAATACCACTTAGTGAGAATCACTTGTTAGTGTATTTTATTCATTAACGAATAAAACTTGTATTAAAAAATGATTATCATTTTAGAGGAGAAAAAGTATGAAAGTAGAATCATTCTATGTATTCATATACACCAATTTTATTCTTAAATGATTAATTTTTTTAGTTAAATGATTTATTCTTACAAACTGAAAATTATAAACTTCACTAGGTCGTTTTAATGTGGCCCAAATCATCGAGAAATCAAAGCGGAACACAAGACTATTCACAGATGAAAATAGAAGGGTTGAAAGACTTACCAGAATATAGAGTTTATCCTGCTTGAATCCGAGAACAAGAAATCTGAAGAACTCTCAAAACCCTCATAGTCAACTCAAAACTTTCTCTGGCATCTCTCTGATTCCCCGTGCCCTCTGTCTAATAGTTGTGCATAGTTGATGATGAAAAATTTAAAATAAAGGAATCCCTAATCGTACCCATTACTATCATCATGACATGCCGGCAACCTTCACCCTTCGTCACCAAGAAACCACCATCAACAGATCCTCCATCACCGGCCTGTATCATGACAGCAACATTCAAGCAAAATCGAGACCATACCTTCAAAATTGAAATCAATTTGCAGGTCTACAATCTCCAAAGACAATCAATAAACTAAAATTGACTTACACGACACCGATTAGAGATTAAGTTGCAAAAGGCTAATTGGAAATTAACTTACAATTCTTGAAATCGAGCTACAGGATTTGTAGATGCGGTGAAAGGTGAGACGATGGTTACGACTCATAGGAATTAGGGTTAAAATGTTTGAATCAGAGAGAGAAGAAGGAAATGTAGGGATAGAGAGATTTAAGGAACTTGATAAAAATAGTTTAGACATTGATGACTAAAATACCCTTTTAGTCAATTAAATATTTACGATTTCATCCCATGAGTTTTAGAAGTTATATAAATGGCACATTGATATTAGCTTTAGATCTTAATTAATGAAAGGTCTAGATCTGTTCTCGCATTCTCAACCTTTTAGGTGTTCTCATTTGATCCTACTCATATATATATATATATATATATATATATATATATATATATATATATATATATATATATATATATATATATATATATATATATATATATATATATATATATGGGTTAGGTTATTTTGTTTTCACTATCTATTGTGTGCATGTATGATTGATTCTGGACGAATCATTTTGGTTATTTTAAGAAAGTAATTCATGCATATTAGATGTTGAAGATATAATTAATATTAATTACATCTTGAACATTTAATATGCATTAATTACTTTATTAAAATAACTAAAATGATTGGTCCAGAATCAATTATACATGCACACAATAGATAGTGAAAACATTTGAACCTAACTCATATATATATATATATATATATATATATATATATATATATATATATATATATATATATATATATATATATATATATATATATATATATATATATATATATATATACTTGCCATATAAAAAGAATCGTTATGTTTGTTTTTATTTAGTGAAATTAAATTTTGTGGGATTGTTATTTTAGTTCTTTAATTAGGACTATATAGATATTTTTCACATACAATTTATTGTAGAAAAATAAAATATCTTTCTGTATAGATAAATATCAAAATTAAAAAAGGAAAAAAAAAACAAAATAGGATCGATTTATCATTATCTTATATATAAGTAAAAGGATAAATTGAAAGAAAAATTTATTTAAAAATATATTTAAAATATGATAAAACGATTAATATGTTAATGTTTGTCGTTTTATGCTCATGGGATTTTAGTCTTAAGATTCTATGCAATAGTACAATTATCCTCACATATAATAATATTTTATTTTGGATTTATAATTTAATATAAAAAATTTATATGTAATAAATAAGTAGAGAAGCCCCAATCATAATAATTTAAAAATCTTCTTTTAAATCTAATGTTGGTTTTTCTCCAACAAGGTGGAGTTATATTCTTTTATGCGGATCAAGTACACCAACAACCACTATATATATATATATATATATATATATATATATATATATATATATATATATATATATATATATATATATATATATATATATATATATATGTTATAAACTTCTAATGGTCAAGCTGTGTCTTAATCGTATGAGATACCGCATCTCTGTTATGTACCTTTATTCTCTTATTTTTGAAATAAAATTTGCTGTTAATGTCATTACTTGATAATTTCATTTCCATTTTTATAGTCAACTCATATTACCTTTATAAGAAACCCTTAGATGCGCTCTCTAACAAGCACTTCACCAACCTAAAATGGAACTCCAGATCTCCTTTTCTCTCCTTTTCTTTGTTGCTTCCATATTCTTCTTATTCTTTAAATCGCATAGAAGCTCCAACTCCCTTAATACAACGACAAAGCTTCCACCGCAGCCATGGAAGCTCCCTCTAATCGGACACATGCATCATCTCACTGGCGCACTCCCACACCGAGCTTTAGCAAACTTAGCCGAAAAACTAGGACCAGTCTTTCGTCTTCAACTCGGTGAAGTCTCCGCTGTTGTAATCTCGTCATCCCATTTGGCCAAAGAAGTCATGAAAACTCATGATCTCTCTTTCGCAGACAGACCCAAACTTCTAAGTGCCGAAATCGTTGCATACAACTACAAAGATATTGCATTCGCTCCCTATGGAGAATACTGGAGGCAGATTCGGAAGATATGCACCTTGGAGCTTTTGAGTGTAAAAAAGGTCCAGTCTTTTCGATCTATTCGTGAACAAGAGTCGTGGAACCTCATTGAATCCATGGCTATGGCTATGCAGACATCAAAAATAATCAATCTTTCTGAGAAGACTTTCACGCTGTTAAATAGCATCATATATAGGGTTGCGGTTGGGAGCAGATGCAATGATCAGGAAACCCTTACAGCGTTGCTTGAAGAGGTTATAGTTTTATCCGGTGGTTTTGATGTGGCTGATGTATTTCCTTCTGTGAAAGTATTGCATGTAGTTTCCGGGGTGAGGAGCAAGTTAGTGAAGTTACACATGAAGATCGATCAGATTCTTGACAACATCGTAGCCGAGCACCAAGAACGTCGTAAAGGTGGACACATCATTGACAATGAAGATCTGGTTGATGTTCTATTGAGGCTTAAAGATGACGGGGGTCTTCAGTTTCCGTTAACTTCTGACAACGTCAAAGCTGTAATCTTGGTTAGTATTTGGTTAGTATTTTGTTACCTATATGCGAAATAATCATTTTTTTCTTAATTTTTTTTTTGGAAAAATGACTTATGAGCCCAACCAAGTTTCTAAACCGTTCAAAAAACCTCAATCATGTTTTGTCTGTTCAAATAAACCCAACGAACTTAACATTTGGTCTAAAAAAAATCTAACTAGGTTATACTTTCCTGAATGTCATATAAGAGAAACAGATGACGTAACTTATTACCGTATTAGGAAAATGACTTGTTAAATCAACGAAGTTTCCAAAACGTTGAAAAAATTTCAATCATTTTTTGACTGTTTAAAAAAATGCAATGAACTTAAACAAAACAAAATTGAGATTTTTTGAACAGTTTGGAATTTTGTTGGATTTTTTAGACAAAATGTTAAGTTCATTAAATTTTTTTGAAAAGACAAAATATGATTAAGGTTTTTTGAATTATTTGGAAACTTCATTGAGTTTTAAAATCATTTTCCCTTTTTTTTTCTTGAAGGACACTTCTTTCTTAATATAGCAAGTGTAAGTTTTAAAATTAAAATTAAATATTATTAATGCTTAGACTTTGCAAACATGATCTGTTTAATTTGTCAGGTTGAAATATTAAATGAGTCATTATTGTGTCCTATCCTGTCATATATCCAATTTGATTTCTCGCCGAGTATGGAAGATAAATGAAAAAAATGAAAAAATGAAAGTAAAGTCTTGATCCGTTTAATTTTTGTGTCAATCCATTCAATTAAACATATTGAAATCTCTTAACCAAACTCTTTTGATAATTCTAATTCATGTCTCAGTTCTGATTCAAATTATCAAATCTTGTTAGTTTCTGGCTTTTTGCCATCTTTATTGATGCTATATCATTATACATAAATGATTATATCCCATTAGTTTTTATACATGCATCAAGCTTTAGCGGTACATGAATTTTTCAACCGTTATTAAATGCGGGCCGAATCATGTATAATGAATATGGAATAAACATTTGAAGGTATTACTCGATATTTTATATACATGAAATCAAGTAGAATGTACCCAACAATAACTACTTATGTTGAATAAACTGCATGCAAAGGTAAATGCAAGCCGTATTGTGTATATGACACTTTTAAACAAATATGGTTAATTTATTCTTGTGAAGCGCGTACATTGTTTATTCTTTTAATTGGACGCCAATTTTCAAAATATAAGTTTTGGCAACTCAAAGTTTTTTTTTTAATGGCACAGGACATGTTCGCCGGAGGCACACATACTTCTGCAGTAACGATTCAATGGGCAATGTCAGAATTAATGAAAAATCCACAGGTGATGAAAAAAGTGCAAACAGAACTGAGACATGTACTCAAGGGAAAGAACAAGATTTGTGAGTCTGATATTCAAGAACTTAACTACTTAAAACTAGTAATTAAGGAAACATTAAGGTTGCACCCACCTCTTCCATTGTTACTCCCTAGAGAGTCCCGAGTAGAGTGTGAGATTGGTGGATACCACATTCCAGCCAATACGAAAGTTATGATCAATGTGTGGAAAATAGGATGTGATCCAGACTACTGGATTGATCCAAAAAGTTTCATACCTGAAAGATTTAGCGATATTCCGATCAACATGTCAGGAACAGATTTCGAGTTTCTCCCATTTGGGGCTGGAAGAAGAATGTGTCCTGGGATGAATTTGGGGTTGATCAACGTGGAGCTACCTCTTGCTATGCTACTCCACCACTTCAATTGGGAACTCCCGGATGGAACAACATCTGAAGACCTTGATATGAGTGAGACTTTTGGAGCATCTCTAAAGCGAAAACATGAGTTGCTTTTAGTTCCAAGTGTTTGTAATACAAACTAATGCATGTGTAATTCCATTTTGATTCCTTTCTCTTTATATGTTTTATAATGATGTATGTGCTTTAAACAGTATTTAATAAATTACCATTAACTTAACAAATCCTTATTTCCAACAAGCTAACAGTATCACTACAAGAAACAACAGGGATTTCCTACTAATGTTTCCGAGGAATAAGAATTCTTCGGTATCATAGAAACTTGCTTTCCTTGAAAATACCTTAGAAGTTCCTATACTTTTTCTATGAAATTTGTAAACACTTAACTTTCCTAGTTCTTCACATATATTAATACAAACAGATGGATCACCCATCATGATAAACCTATAATGTAGATTATGGTTAGATAATAATACATTTTTAGATTTAACAGCATTAGTAGATACAGGAGCAACTAAAAGTGTTATATCTTTGTTGGATTAGTGTCTAAGTCCATAACTATAATTGGTATGTACTTGACCCGACTCGGCATGGTCCATTTGGGTTGCATGGCATCGGAACATTTGGATAGACCGTTTGTGAGAAGAGGACATTTGTGACATATTAATATATTATAAGTTATAATATATTAATATGAAATCATGTTATTTAATTAGTATTGATCAAAAATTAATTTGACCTTAATTTAGTGATCAAAAGAGACTAATTAAATATATGGGGATTGATTGTGAAAATTGTCAATTCTTATATATGTGGGCTTATGATCCATGATTCCTTATGTTGGGTTTAACCCATGTGGTGACCCATGGATACTCCATGGAGGTTAAAACCCATGTAGCATAAGGAATGGGTAAAGTCATGAGGTACATGGTGTAACCCTAATAGCCACACTATATAAAGACCCCTTTAGCTCAAGAAATTGGCACTATTGATACTTATATGAGGGCTAGCCAATTTGAGCATGAAGTGTCTTCTTTTCATGGTTATTCCAAGTGTTGATGATGTTGTGTGAACCATTTGAGGTGTCACACTTGGGGCACTAGGCTCCTGAGCTTCATGAAGTTAAGCTACATCAACAAGGTATGTATTTCTATCTAGTTTATTATTCAAGTATCAAAAGATTGTATGCTGGTTAGGGTAATACCTTGGAATATTCATATTTGCATGTATAATATAGAAAACATAGATCCAAGGTATTTAGGGTTGCATGTACACTTAGGAGTATTAGAATGCTCAAAACCCAACAGTGGTATCAGAGCCATGGGTTGTTTTATGTTATATTAATGCAAATGTTTTATTTTCAAAGTTGAAAAAAAAGGAAAAAAAAAACATGACGTTTGTCAAATTTTAAGATAATTACTTGTTTTTGTGAAAAACTAATTATTTGTAAAATTTGAATCATTTGCTAGATGAGTTGAATTAGGTCAAATTTAGTAAAAGATAAAATTATATGATTATTTTATTAGTTTTAAAAGTTTGATCTAAAGAGTTTTTTGAAACCTCCATAAGTTATGGATATGAAAAGGTTTTAAAAAAAATTGATTCAAAGTTTTTTATGGAGTTACAAAACTTGGTCTTGATGTTTTAAAGAATTCCATGACTTGTTCTTAAGTTATGGAACATGAAAAGTTTCATCATAAAATAAACATTAAACTCCATAAGTTATGGAATTCAAAAGTTTTTTTTGTGTTACCTTGTTTTATAAGTTATTTTTTAGATTAATGAAAAATATGTGTTAGTAGTTTTCAATCCAAATTAATCTAAAAGTTGTTCATAAAATGTTTTTTTGTAACTTGCCCTCAGGTTATATGAAAAGTCACATTTATGAATCTTAAAAACTCATAAAAATGTCTTAGGTTACAAAAAAAAATGAAGAGTCTTTCCTTATAAATAGTTTTTAGGAAAAATGACTTAGGAGGGTAACTACCTCTTATCCGTGTTTACATATTGACAACTTCTTTTTTTTTTTTGTACATAATAAAGCAACTAACTTGTTTTAACTGTTTAAATTACACCAATATTACCGGATAATACATGTTTTAACCGGTAACACAAAGGGAAAATGACTTAGGAGGGTAACTACCTCTTATCCGTGTTCACATATTGGCAACTTCTTATTTTTTGTACATAAGAAAGCAACTAACTTGTTTTAACTGTGTAACATCCCAGAAATCATGACCAAAAATTTCGTTTTTAATTTAATACTAAGCCATAATTGTCAAACCATTAATTTAATACTCACGAATCGGGCCCCGCCTAGCATCGAGCCCCACTCGGTATACATATCTGTCTCTCTTAGGCCCCGCCTGTCTTCGGGCCCCGCCCACTAAACATATGTAATCATATAACATGCTAACACATAAAGAAACATACTCTAATGTATCCTTGTCCTAAGAAACATACTTTGCTAATAATGAGATATGGAACATCGTCCGTACTCAGCTAGTGATGAGATACAGGACCTCGCCCACACTCACCTCCCTACCGGGTACATACAAGTATCACACAGACAACAAGTATAATCTAACATGCAAACATTCCTCGGGCACCCGCCCGACATCAGACCTTGGTCTGGAATAACATATTAGCATACAGTGCCTAGGGCTAACCCCCTTGTCTTCCTACTCATAGACTACATGGACTGGCATTGTGGCCTTAGACCCATTCACACAGTGAGGAGACTCACCTTGCACTGCTAAAGCCCTGGCCGGAACTAGCTGTGTACGGATGAAGTTATGTATCTTATTATTAGCAGAGTATGTTTATTAGGACAGGGATACAGTAGAGTATGTTTCTTTATGTGTTAGCATGTTATATGATTGTATGTGTTTAGCCGGCGGGGCCCGGAGACAGGTGGGGCCTAAGAGAGATAGATATGTATACCGAGTGGGGCTCGATGCTAGGCGGGGCCTGATGTCGGGCGGGGCCCGATGCCGGAGTATTAAATTAATGGTTTGACAATTATGGTTTTAGTATTAAATTAAAAACGGAAGTTTTGGTCATGATTTTTGGGATGTTACACAGTTAAAAACAAGTTAGTTGTTTTCTTATGTACAAAAAATAAGAAGTTGCCAATATGTGAACACAGATAAGAGGTAGTTACCCTCCTAAGTCATTTTCTCTTTGAGTTACCGGGTAAAACATGTATTATCCGGTAATATTGGTGTAATTTAAACCGTTAAAACAAGTTAGTTGCTTTATTATGTACAAAAAAGAAGAAGTTGCCAATATGTGAACACGGATAAAAGGTAGTTACCCTCCTAAGTCATTTTCCCTAGTTTTTATGGCTCCATAACTTGTCCTCATGTTATGGATGTCCAAGAGTCTCTTCATTAAAAGTTTTAAATCTTTAATTAAAACTCATAAGTTATGAAAATCCAAGAGTTTTGAATAGTTTCAAAACTTGCCCTCAAATTTTGGAATTTGAAAAGTTTTCTTTTATGAATACTTTAATTCCAAGTTAAGCCCTTATAATTTTAAAGAGTTAAAATTCAACCCTTATACTTTATAATATTATAAGTTAATAATATTTATATATGTATAAGAGCAAGTCAGTCTTATACCGCTAGTAAGCCTCATTCACGAAGTCGGTCTATAAGGGGGGTATAAGGTTACTGCCTATAAAATAGCAGGTTAATGGGTGTCCACTCTCACCCACCGCTTCCTTGACCGGTGGAGGGTCGTTAGCCGAACGGGTAGGACAAGGACTATAATTCTCCCTTCATTAAAAGTAATAATGATAAATATAAAGTAACTAAATGTTTTTTATAATTCCCAATGTTAGTTACTTTAGGAAAATGTGAATAAGGTGTTAATCCATGAAATTACACTTTGCACTTTGTTTAAGTCGGTTAGTGGAGCGTGTGTGGTTAACCGGCACACTAACTTGTATTTAACAAGGTAGGCAAAGGTTAACTTAATATTTGTCATAGTATCGTTGGAGCGTGTGTGGTTAACCGGCACATCGATTGAGGGGTAAATATTAAAGGTGCCAAGTATATTTGCATGGTTATTCACACCTTGTTTTGTGATCCTCGGCATCCCAGTCACAAAACCTGAAGGGCACACTCGAGATTGAAACATGCCATTGAACAGTTCAATGAATCTAAAAAGATCTAGGAGTTTCAAATCCAATTAAAAACCTAATAATTATTTCGTTTTTCATGGTAGAATTGGTGAATCCTCATTCACCTACCTTCAAATATTTTATAGCTTGGATTACGGCGTCCCTCTTCCGAGTTATAAAATATTGTGTTGGGTCCTAGCCTTAATATTTCATATTGGGTGTTATATTAAGGAATTTAGATCAACTATCTTGAATATCTCCCAAAAGATGTCTAGTTCAGTCATCTATGATCTTCCCAAATCTCTTGGAACTTCACTTTCTCTACCTCCTCCAATTATTCTCCCTAACCCACAAGTTCAAGGTCACTCAAGCCCTATTGGCAAGGCAAGGTCTAGGTGTGAACACATCTTGGAGATGAAGTCACATATTGACAAGCCGGGAGAGTTGGGTGTCAAAGTCTTGAGAAAGCTGGATGTTAAATCACTTTCTAAGTCACATAGTGAGTTCCTTTGGGACCCCTACGAAACAGACTATGACAAGACCCTTAATGATCTTATATATTTGCTAAGATCAACTTCCTAAAACTTTATGGACATTGACAATGATGACACTGGAAATCCAGAAAAAGCATTCTCTTCCCAATGGAAAGGGATCGTCCATAGTCACCTAAGTTGACCAAATGGTAAAGAGAAAAGCTAAGTCTGTGATAGTACCGGTACCATTACCAAAGGGTCCATATGTTTATATTGCCAAAGAAAGGGGAATTAGTTGCGAAGCTGCCAAATTTTACCTAAGTATGTTAAAGTCAATAAGTTCGACTCTACTTCAGGTAAAGTCCACTATCTAACTCTGCTAAGTTTCTATTATGAGATTCTTGATACATGATGTGGCTGGGTCACATGTTGATGTTTTAAGAATCAAAGAAAAGTGAAGAAACTTAAAGAAAGAATATGCTGAATCTGATCGCGTAGATGGATTTCTATCACATAGTTTGAAGATCGGATTCTTGAGCTACTTCTTAGGAGTTATGATATATTGCTTAGGAACAGATAACAACATAGTTTTCATGCTCTTTTGCATTGTAAGGATAGTTTTTCCGCAAAGTTTTTAAAATAAAAGGAAAAAATGATGATTTTATTTATTTTAAAATATCCTTACAATGCCATTTGAGGGAGAAAAAATTTGTTGCGTATATGATTCCATTAATAGCAAGAGTGGAAATATGAAATTGATTCTTTCGTTTGTGGTAATGTCTAAATTTACCAAATAAAGAAAGATCCTCATCACCCAAGTTTCAATTGGACCGAAACTTGTAATCATGCAAGTTGTACAGCATGATGAATGAGAATTTTTCATCTTTGGAAAATTAAGACTAGTTCCTTGTTCACATGTATATATGAAGTCAAGTGAAGGACTAAGGGATTGAGTACACATTCTTGTGCACTGGTCAACTCCACCATAAAAGATCGATAAGATTATTCGTCATAATTTACTAAAGCTCAGTAAATATGGTTACACTTACAAGCTTATGTGTAATTCTGAGACATTGGAAAAGGTTCCAATGTATGGCAGAGCGAATAAGAAGAATCAAATTAGGCAGAAGGATAAAAGTTTCTCAAATCTAAAAAGATGGGAGAGTACTTTAGTATCATGTCATATGATCATCTAAACGATTAAGAGACCTTATCGCAATTCATTCCCTAAGTGTATTCTGATAGCTAAGAAGAGGAGCTATGAATTATTGAAGTGGTCAAATCAAGAAGATGAGTCATACTTCGTTCCAAAACTAGTCTTAGGATCATACTCCAAGACTGTAAGTTGAGTGAAATATCTTAAAGAAAGGTTTAAAACACTAGTCAAACGTAAGAGTAAAAGTTTTCTACTCTTGTACATTTGAAATTGGTAAGTTGTGATGTTTTGGACAAAACAAAGACCAACGAAGGCCAATTGTGTAAAGTGTTTGTCTTGATAAAGAATCCAAATTATCTCTTGAATATTTGGCAAGTGAGCCTTATGTGTCAAGAGGATAGTGGGAGTCTTAAAGATCCTGAAAGGATAATCAAGAATAAAAACCTATAATTTTATCACTAGCACACGACTTAAGGTTTATAACCTATCATGTTTACATATTCTGTGTTCATTCCAGTTAAAGTTGGCTTTGCATATGAGTTCTTAGAGTTCTCAATTGGTTGCATAACAACTTGGAAGCAATGGCAGGCCCTTGAGCTGCCAAATGGCAAGAAATTAAGATTGAGTTCAGTCCATATGAGTTTGGATTTGTCATTATCCTTGTCTTGTGACTATGGTTTTGATAATTCACATGGATAAGAACACATACACCATTAAATCTAAGTGTCATAGGGTTTTTCTCCGATTCATGAAAATGATGGTGAGAAAACACTTTTACTAAGTAGATTTTAACTAGATAAAAATTGTGATATTTGCATTCTCAAAGTCGTTAGTGGAGCGTGTGTGGTTAACCGGCACACTAACCTTGACTTGTGAGAAGTGAAAAAGGTCTAAACAATTGAGACTATGATTACGGCATCCCTTTTCATAGTTCTTAAATTGTTTAGAAACACCTGTGAGGTATCTAATGAAAGGTGTATGATTTTGATGAAGTCTTATCAAAGCAATCTAGTATCAGAAAACTGAACTTTGGTGTCGCAACTAGAAATTTTTGTACCTTGTAACTACAACACTTAAGTCAAATTGTGAATCAAAGACACAAGAGCATGTATGATGCATACTCTATGACAACAAAATTTCAAACAAACACCCCATGCAAGCATTTCAAGTAGTCAATAAGCAATTGGAAACCCTAGGAGTTCTTGTTTAAGTCCATTTTGGACTAGGATTTCCTTATTGGGCCCAATGGACCAATAAGCTTCCAATTTGACCATCTTGGGCTTAGAACTCTTAAATGGGCTCTAATTGGACCCACTTCCATTTATTTCAATATTTTGGGACATATTGGGCCTAGAATGAAATAAATTAGTTATATGAACCATTTTGGGCCATAATTAACCTAATTTAGCCCTAATTGGTCATAAGACTCAAATTTATGGTTATTTGGACCAAACATCACTTAACATAACCATGAAAAATGCTTAAGCATACAAGGCCCAAATTCTTCTCTCTTCCTCTCTAATTCTCGGCCCAAGCCCAAATAAAAGGGAGAGTTGACTACTCACGGCCACCTCATTTTAACATTATGGTCTTCCATGCATCTTATCCCATGTTTCCATGCACACATCACTTCAAGACCTCTCTCTTGCTCTCGGCTGATTCCAAGCACACACACACACACATTTCTCTCACAAATCTCTCAAGGAAACTCCCTCCACTCTTCATCAAGATCTCGAAATTTAGAAGGTTTTTCAAGAAGATATTTCCACAAATTCTTCATCTAAGGTAAGATCATGCTTGGATCTATGATCTAGATTATTTGTTTTATCAAAAATCTCTTTCTAATCCATGCAAAATCATGATCACTCTCTTAGAAACTGTAACAACCCGGAATTTCAGGTATTTCTTTAAAACTTTTTGGGGCATTTTTAGGAGGGGACTCGGCGAGTTGGTGCCTGACTCGCCGAGTAGGACCACGGTCTTGGTCACAGATTCGCGACTGGACTCGACGAGTCCATTAGGGACTCGGCGAGTCGACGCTGTTCAGCAGAAACCCTAGCCGTTTTGATTCTGGATCGTATATAACGTCTTTAGGGCCGTCATTTCTCGTCTTTTGGCCGATTGAAGATAACCTAAACGTCTGTGGGCATCTGGAGAAGGAGTGAAGGCTAGTGGAAACTTGAAGGAGTTGTTAGGCAAGAAGAGGCAAGGTTATGGTCAAAGGAGGATCAAGAGGATTGAGCTCTGAAGGTTGGGGACACAGAGAACACGTTTTCCAGGTAATACTCGGATCATTTCTGTTGTTTTGGTGTTGTACACGAATCTAGGGTTTAGGAAACCCATTTAGTGGTTAGATAGATTATAGTGTTGTTACAAGCGTTTAAATCCCAGTAATAGTATGTTTAAAGGTCCAGGAAGTCCCATGTCTATATATTTCGGAACCATGCGAATTACAGGAGGCAGTTGATTGACTGCATGGCATGGACTCGCCGAGTCCATCGATCAGACTCGGCGAGTAGCTTGAAGATCCGCTTGGACTCGCCGAGTTGTTCTTCAGACTCGGCGAGTATCTTGAAGGTTCATTGGGACTCGCCGAGTTGTTCTTCAGACTCGGCGAGTAGCTTGAAGATTTACTGGGACTCGCCGAGTCGTTCTTTAGACTCGGCGAGTGAAGTCGGGGTGGCCCCGCGATTCCTCCACAAGGACCTCGTCGAGTCAAGGGGGATACTCGACGGGTAGAAAGGGGAACCACAGGGAAATTGGGGAGGACGTCTAGACTCGCCGAGTCGCCTTTGCACTCGACGAGTCCGGTCAAGTTGACCGTTGACCTGTATGTAATTTCGTAGGGTCAGTGTCTTGTTTGATAAGATCATTAATGAAGGTATGTGGTATTATAGGGAGTCTGCAGATTAGCGGATCGAGTGCGAGTAGCTCCAAGGGTTTATAGCTTGCCTACTACGAGGTGAGTTTTCTCACTATACTTCACCCGGAAGGGTTTGACAGTGAGACCGGAAGGTCGTATGTGATATATGTTATTTATGCTATAACTAGAAAGGTAGATGCTATACATGATATGTATGTTTATACTGGCCGGAAGGCGATATGTTATGTGACAGAAAGGACAGGTATGATGTATGATGTATGTGCTATGTGTGTTATGTTATATGCGTTATGTGTTGTAAACGTTATGGGCCGGAAGGCAAAATGATACGGGCCGGAAGGCGATATGTTACGGGCCGGAAGGCGATATGTTATGGGCCGGAAGGCAATGTTTCGTGGACCGGAAGGTCAGGGCCTAGAAAGGCGTATGTGTGTAAGTCGTATACTGGGGAACTCACTAAGCATTTTGCTTACAAGTTGTATGTATGTGTTTCAGGTACTAGCGACGACCGTGGGAAGGCGCCGGCGTGACGCGTACATACTGCCATTGTTGGAGATCTTGGGGATTCTTTTAATTGTATTTTGAAATGAATCTGGAATAAATACTTCTGTTGAATAATGTTGTTCTATTTTCAATGAAAAATTTATTTGAAAATTTGAGCTGTTACAATTGGTATCAGAGCCTAGGTTTTTAGGGATTCGGGTGTACCTTCGGGTGTAACTGAACTCAAACCGAGGATTTGAGGAAAAATCTTTTAAAATAATAAAGGTATAAAATTTTATAAATGGTAAAGCGGTAAACAAGAACGGAGCAGTGTGTACGATCAGCCAGCGCCCGAACGGTAAAGATCCCCAGAATACCTTACAATGTTATGTTATGCACTGAATTATGAATTGTTATGCATGCTAGAAGACTAGGTATACATGATAGGACTAGAATGGCCTGTTTTGTGATGCCTTAGTCTAGGGAGATTGCTTATATGAGATATTTGGTAGCGCGCAAGTAGATAGTGCATACTAGAGGTAGAGTACTCATTATTCGGGATTTGGGGAGAAAGATTTGGGACGAATACTGATACGGTGTGGTCGGTAGTATTGGGCCCGTACTACCGAAGACACCGGGTCGGTGGAAGACCCAAGTAAGAATCCCTGGATATCGGAGACTGAGTAGGGTGCGTATCGAGTACAATTGTACTTGGTGGAGTCTCTGATGATTTTATGTTGTATTTCAGAGACATCATGGTCATCACACGCAATGGGGCGAGTTCGAGCACTGTGAGTGACGAGGATATTCGTCAGATGATCCAGGAGGAGGTGGCTGCAGCGATCCGGGCCGAGATCCCGGAGATGTTTGGGTCTATTAAGACCACGCTGATGGAGACATTCGAGGAGCGGTACGCCGCACTGACTGATGCTGCAGCTGCTGCCGCTACCGCAGCCGTGGCCGCTGCCAGGCCGCAAGGGGGCGATTCGTTGCTGTTCCGAGAACCCTGAGTTCGATGGGACACAGGATCCGATTGCGGCGATGAGGTGGATCGCCGACATTGAGGGGTGCTTCTATACTTGTTCATGCCCGGAGCATCTGAGGGTACGGTTCGCCTTGAACCAGCTCCGACTGGGAGCGAAGGATTGGTGGAAGTTCGTGACGGCGAACCTCACTCTGGCGGAGATTACAGCGGTGACGTGGGAGAGGTTCACTAAGATGTTCAGGGACGAGTACGTTCCCCCGGTGGAGAGGGAGCGATTGATTCAGGAGTTCTTGACCGTTAAGCAGGGTACTGATTCCGTGGCAGTGATCACGCGGAATTTTCATGAGAGAGCGATGTTCTGCCCTGAGCTGGTATCTACGGAGTAGTCGCGGATGAGCTGGTATTTGGGCGTTTTGAAGAGGGAGATCCGGGAGTTTGTGTCAAACTCCACCTATCGTACTTTCACTGAGCTTCAGGCGAACGCCAGGAAGCGCGAGATCGAGTTGGAGACGCAGGCGAGGGAGGAGGCCGAGTCTCGGCAGGTGGATCGGCGGCCGGCTCAGTCTCAGCCGGCAGCCAAGCGGATTAAGTCCGCTGATTCGAGGATGGGAGGTCCGAAGGGCCGCACTTGCGCGAAGTGCGGCAAGGGTCACGAGGGGGCGTGTCGAGCTGGTGGTTGCTACAAGTGTGGCAAGGAGGGACACATTGCCAGGGATTTCCCTAAGGGATTTATGCATTGCTTTCACTGCAACCAGACAGGCCATCGGAAGGCCGAGTGCCCGCAGCTTCGTCAGGGAGCTACACCTACTACCAGGACTACTGAGACCCGACCGGCGAAGGTCGAGGCCCCGAGGGTTCGCGGGAGAGCCTTTCAGCTGACTGCGGAGGAGGTCCGCGCTGCGCCCGATGTTGTGGCAGGTATGTTATCATTCACGTATTTACTTTAAGTCGAAATGTTGTGCTTATATTAATGTATGTGTAGGTACTTTTCTTGTGAACTCTATGCCTGCTCTAGTGTTATTTGATTCGGGTGCGAGTAGATCTTTTGTATCGTTAGCTTTTAGTCAGCATATCGGCATTAGTCGTGAGCCGTTAGGTCGGCCCTTGAGCGTTTCTATTGCGGACGAGAGGGTGGTTTGTGCTACGGAGGTTCTTCGGGGATGCGTGCTAGAGATTTTCGGGGTTGCGTTTCCGATTGACCTAATTCCTATTGCGATGGGGGATGTCTGTGTCATCGTAGGCATGGACTGGTTGAGCCGATTCAGCGCCGTCATTGACTGCGAGCGTCAGCTGGTAACTATACGAGACCCTAGTGGGGGAGTTCTTACGGTATACGGCGAGGGCACCCATTCGGGATCAGCTTTTTGTTCGGCCGCTAGGGCGAGGCAATGCCTACAGCAGGGATGTAAAGGTTTTGTGGCGTATGTGATGGATACGCGGGAGACTTCCGAGAGACCGAAGACAGTGGAGGAGGTTCCAGTGGTGCGCGAGTTTCCAGATGTTTTTCCCGAGGATTTGCCGGGAGTACCTCCTGCGAGACAAGTGGAGTTTGGTATCGATCTGGTTCCAGGGGCTGCGCCTATTGCGAAGGTGCCTTATCGTCTTGCACCTCCAGAGATGCAAGAGTTGTCCTCGCAACTCCAGGAGTTGTTGGGAAAGGGATTTATTCGGCCGAGTAGCTCGCCGTGGGGGGCACCGATCCTGTTCGTCAAGAAGAAGGATGGTTCACACCGGATGTGTATCGATTACCGGGAGCTGAACAAGGTGACGGTCAAGAACCACTATCCGTTACCGAGGATTGATGATCTATTCGATCAGTTGCAAGGGGCATCTTGGTTTTCCAAGATCGATTTGAGATCAGGGTACCATCAGGTAAGAGTGCGGGATGAGGATGTCCAAAAGACAGCATTTAGGACGCGGTATGGGCATTACGAGTTCGTGGTGATGCCTTTTGGGCTCACCAATGCCCCAGCGGTGTTCATGGACCTGATGAACAGGGTATGCAGGCCGATGCTGGATCGATCTGTGATTGTATTTATCGACGACATCCTGGTGTATTCGCGGTCTAGAGAGCAGCATGAGGGACATTTGAGGGAGGTCCTTGAGGTACTGAGGTCGGAGAAGCTATATGCAAAATTCTCCAAATGTGACTTCTGGTTGCGGGAGGTCCAATTTCTGGGACATGTTGTTAATCAGGCAGGGATATTGGTTGATCCGGCCAAGGTGGAAGCAGTGATGAGTTGGGAGGCACCGAAGTCACCTTCCGAGATCAGAAGTTTCCTTGGGTTGGCGGGGTACTATCGGAGGTTTATTAGGGACTTCTCCAAGGTCGCGGTACCGCTCACCAGATTGACCCGGAAGGGTGTTACATTTTCATGGGGACCCGAGCAGCAGACTTCCTTCGAGACACTTCGTCAGAGACTGTGCGAAGCCCCTGTATTGGCTCTCCCGGAAGGGATGGAGGATTTTGTCGTATATTGCAACGCATCGATTTCGGGACTGGGTACAGTGTTGATGCAGAGGGGCCATGTGATAGCTTATGCATCGAGGCAGCTGAAGCCTCACGAGGCGAGGTATCCCACACATGACTTAGAGTTGGGGGCAGTGGTGTTCGCTCTCAAAATTTGGCGTCACTACCTGTACGGGGTTCGTTGTACTATATACACGGACCATAAGAGGTTGAAGTATTTGATGGATCAACCCAACCTAAATATGCGTCAGAGGAGATGGTTGGACGTGGTTAAAGATTATGACTGTGAGATCCTATACCACCCAGGCAAGGCTAATGTGGTAGCCGATGCATTGAGTCGTAGGGCGGAGAGCACTTCATTGCGGGATGTATGTCTGAGGTTGACGGTGACGACTCCGGTATTAGATGCTATTCGTGGGGCACAGGTCGAGGTTGTGAAATCCGAGATGCAGAAGAAGGAGCGGGTCGTCGGGTTAATTTCAGAGTTCGTTAAGGATGGACGAGGACTTCTGACGTTTCAGGGTCGGATTTGGGTACCATTCGTGGGCGGTACGCGTGCTACTTTGATGGAGGAGGCTCATAGATCGAAATTCTCGATCCATCCCGGTGCTACGAAGATGTATTTGGATTTGAGAAAGGAATATTGGTGGCCTTGCATGAAGAGAGACGTTGCTTGGTTCGTTGAGAGGTGTTTGACCTGCCGTAGGGTTAAGGCCGAGCACCAGAGACCGCATGGTAAGTTGCAGCCCTTGGAGATTCCTAAGTGGAAGTGGGAACAGATTACGATGGATTTCATCACCAAATTGCCGAGAACTGCCAGAGGAGTCGATGCAATTTGGGTGATTGTGGATAGGTTGACAAAGAGTGCACACTTCCTTGCCATTAGCGAAAGTTCACCAGCAGAGAAGTTGGCAGAGTTATACGTGAGAGAGATAGTATCTCGGCATGGAGTGCCGATCTCGATTGTTTCAGACCGCGATGTACGTTTCACTTCCAGGTTCTGGAAGAAATTCCACGAGGAGCTGGGTACTAAACTGCATTTTAGTACCGCATACCATCCCCAGACAGACGGTCAGAGCGAGCGGACGATTCAGACATCGGAAGACATCCTTAGGGCGTGTGTGTTAGACTTCGGGGGTAGCTGGGATGCGCATTTGCCTTTGGCTGAGTTTTCCTACAACAACAGCCATCATTCGAGCATTGGTATGCCACCTTTTGAGTTGTTGTATGGTAGGAGGTGTCGGACTCCCATTTGCTGGGGAGAAGTGGGACAGAGGGTGATGGGCAGTACAGAGATCGTACTTCAGACGACCAAGCAGATTCAGCAGGTTAGGCAGAGGTTATTGACCGCCCAGAGTCGACAAAAGAGTTACGCGGACAAACGCCGGTCCGAGCTCGAATTCTAGGTTGGCGACTTCGTTCTCCTGAAGGTTTCTCCTTGGAAAGGAGTGATCCGGTTCAGAAAGAGGGGCAAGTTGTGGCCCCGGTTCATAGGTCCATTTAATGTAATTGCAAGGGTAGGTCGGGTAGCTTATCGGTTGGAGTTGCCAGCGGAGTTGGGTCAGATTCATAATACCTTCCACGTATCACAGTTGAGGAAGTGTATAGCCGATGAATCGGCAGTGGTTCTGTTAGAGGACATTCAGGTGGATGCGAGCCTGAATTACGCCGAGAGACCAGTAGCTATTAGGGATCGGAAGATCAAGGTTCTGCGGAACAAGGAGATACCTCTGGTGTTGGTTCAGTGGCAACATCGGAAGGGATCGGAGATGACTTGGGAGCCGGAGCGTGAAATGCGGGAGCAACATCCGGAGTTATTCGCAGAGTGAGACTTCGAGGGCGAAGTCTAGTTCTAGTGGGGGAGAGTTGTAACAGCCCGGAATTTCAGGTATTTCTTTAAAACTTTTTGGGGCATTTTTAGGAGGGGACTCGGCGAGTTGGTGCCTGACTCGCCGAGTAGGACCACGGTCTTGGTCACAGATTCGCGACTGGACTCGACGAGTCCATTAGGGACTCGGCGAGTCGACGCTGTTCAGCAGAAACCCTAGCCGTTTTGATTCTGGATCGTATATAACGTCTTTAGGGCCGTCATTTCTCGTCTTTTGGCCGATTGAAGATAACCTAAACGTCTGTGGGCATCTGGAGAAGGAGTGAAGGCTAGTGGAAACTTGAAGGAGTTGTTAGGCAAGAAGAGGCAAGGTTATGGTCAAAGGAGGATCAAGAGGATTGAGCTCTGAAGGTTGGGGACACAGAGAACACGTTTTCCAGGTAATACTCGGATCATTTCTGTTGTTTTGGTGTTGTACACGAATCTAGGGTTTAGGAAACCCATTTAGTGGTTAGATAGATTATAGTGTTGTTACAAGCGTTTAAATCCCAGTAATAGTATGTTTAAAGGTCCAGGAAGTCCCATGTCTATATATTTCGGAACCATGCGAATTACAGGAGGCAGTTGATTGACTGCATGGCATGGACTCGCCGAGTCCATCGATCAGACTCGGCGAGTAGCTTGAAGATCCGCTTGGACTCGCCGAGTTGTTCTTCAGACTCGGCGAGTAGCTTGAAGGTTCACTGGGACTCGCCAAGTTGTTCTTCAGACTCGGCGAGTAGCTTGAAGATTTACTGGGACTCGCCGAGTCGTCCTTTAGACTCGGCGAGTGGATTCGGGGTGGCCCCGCGATTCCTCCACAAGGACCTCGTCGAGTCAAGGGGGATACTCGACGGGTAGAAAGGGGAACCACAGGGAAATTGGGGAGGACGTCTAGACTCGCCGAGTCGCCTTTGCACTCGACGAGTCCGGTCAAGTTGACCGTTGACCTGTATGTAATTTCGTAGGGTCAGTGTCTTGTTTGATAAGATCATTAATGAAGGTATGTGGTATTATAGGGAGTCTGCAGATTAGCGGATCGAGTGCGAGTAGCTCCAAGGGTTTATAGCTTGCCTACTACGAGGTGAGTTTTCTCACTATACTTCACCCGGAAGGGTTTGACAGTGAGACCGGAAGGTCGTATGTGATATATGTTATTTATGCTATAACTAGAAAGGTAGATGCTATACATGATATGTATGTTTATACTGGCCGGAAGGCGATATGTTATGTGACAGAAAGGACAGGTATGATGTATGATGTATGTTCTATGTGTGTTATGTTATATGCGTTATGTGTTGTAAACGTTATGGGCCGGAAGGCAAAATGATACGGGCCGGAAGGCGATATGTTACGGGCCGGAAGGCGATATGTTATGGGCCGGAAGGCGATTACGTTACGGGCCGGAAGGCAATGTTTCGTGGACCGGAAGGTCAGGGCCTGGAAAGGCGTATGTGTGTAAGTCGTATACTGGGGAACTCACTAAGCATTTTGCTTACAAGTTGTATGTATGTGTTTCAGGTACTAGCGACGACCGTGGAAAGGCGCCGGCGTGACGCGTACACACTGCCATTGTTGGAGATCTTGGGGATTCTTTTAATTGTATTTTGAAATGAATCTGGAATAAATACTTCTGTTGAATAATGTTGTTCTATTTTAAATGAAAAATTTATTTGAAAATTTGAGCTGTTACAGAAACCCTCTAAGTTCGAAGTCAACAAAGGAAGGCTTGTTAGGGCCGAAAACAACATCAAACTCCTTCCAATCTTCTTCAAAACCAAAACAAAAACTCGAGGTGAGCTTCATACCACCTTTCTTTTGGTTTTTATGAGTTTTTATGGGGGAGAATAGAAGCAAATGAGTAGATCTATGAGTAAATGTATGCCTTGTGTGATTTTTATGCTTGTATGTTTGATTTTATGTGTTTTGTGATGATTATGCTAGCCAAAAAGTACCTAAAAACCGAGATCTATAACATGAGGAATGAAATAAACATAACTTACACCATTTCATACTAATCAACTCAAGAAAAATAGTTCATTTGGTTAGGAAGAACATATTTGGCCATAAAACCCATTTTTGGGCTTAAATTGTCAAAAATACAAAACTAAGGGCCCAAAACGACAAATGATAATTTCTGGAGGTTAAAAAGGGTCCAAACAGTTTCTAATATAATTTTTCTGAATATCAACATTTTTGAGGGGCTTAAAATGTAAATTTTGAACATAATGGGCTAAAATGGGCTATTCAGCCCAATAAGCCCCAATTTGCGAGATTTTTGAAATTGAGGGGATGCAAAAGCAACTTTCTGTAAAACAGGGGATTACAAGTGTATTAAAACCATTTCAAAGGTCAAAAGTGTTTTCCAAAGTCAAAAGGGATAAAAAATGCAAAAATTTTCCATTTTGGGCCAAAACTATAAAGGTTGCGAAAATAGGGGTTCCAACCGAGAAAACTTCATTTTTGAAGGACTTAAGCTGTTTATCAAGTAAATCTGGGCTGAAATTGTCTTTTCAATAAGTTTTGATACTAAAGTGTCAAGAAAAATGGTTTAAGGACTAAAATGGAAATTATTTTGTATAAAGGATTAAAAGTGTAAATTTTATCCAAGAAGGGTCGTGAGAAGGTAAACTCTTACTTTAAACAAATAAATCCTTTAAGATAAAATACGAGAATCACGACTACCGGCGAATCGTAATAACAAATACACTTTCAACATCAATATCGTTACCAAACGAATTGATTCGGTCTCGAATCAATAGCAAATCAAAAATCAATAAACAATAGTACTTCAATAAGCACGCGAAATCTACGAGGAGTCAATATTCAATCTTTGGGCTTGAAAGTTTCAAATCGTGCTTGTTGGGCCTAGCTAGCCCAATAACATGATCTTTAGGCCCGAAGGGAACGCGCTTACATGTTATTCGGCCTTCTATGACCTATTTCCATGTAAAAGGACTTTCAATAGCTCTATTGTGTTGTTGGGCCCCAAGGGTCCATTGGTACTGCTAGCGAAGTCAAGAAGTCAAATGCGAGTCGGGCCAAATGCATTTCGCATTCCTGATAGCCTTGAACGACTTATGGAAATAAAGGGGGCTTTGTACCCTCCTTTCTCCTCGGTTGTGGGGCTATGAGAAGTTAGGGTGGTTGGATTAAGTGAGTAGTACGGACGACGCCTAAGGGATCGTTTGTATTTGATAGTTATAAACTAGTCATTTTCATTAATGCGTGATTATAATGACTCACAACCCATAATTAATCCAATGTCACCTGGGTAATCATAAACAATCGTCGTATCGGTATAACAATAAATAAGACATGTAATTTTATGTACTGGGAAACCATCGGGTTTTCCCGGGAAGTTCAACACTTTTACCTACGTGATGTATACAAAGTTTAACAATTATACACATTTACAAAAATCGACAAGCATACTTACAGATCTTCACACTTTTTCTTATATACATTACTCTTTTCAAAAAATATCGGATTTTCTGGGTTTTCGAACTTCACAAAAATCATTCTTTTTCATATTCATTACTTATGAACTCACCAACATTTCATATGTTGACGTTTTTTCCAAAATACTTGTATTCTCAGGTAACAGGTAAACCGAAGAATAGGTATTCAGTGATGTCATGGTGTTTTGTTTAAATTAGTATCGAACGGTTTAAGTTATGGAAATGTAATGTTTAAAACAATGTACTGAATGTAAACAATATCAGTTGTAATATTTCAATGCATGGTGATGAATGATGTTATGATTCATGTATAATCATTATGATGGTATTCAATTAAGTCACAATAGCCATCGGACGTTTTCGCCGTCTGGTTCGGGGGTCTGACATTTGTTAAGAAAGTCAACAAAGTATTGATTTCTAGAAGTCCAGCTGATTTTTGAGTACATGTCAAAGCTAGTGGGAGCATAAGTGTTATGTTAATAATCATCATGTAAGTGGGAGCATGATAATTATGATAAGTATTGCATGTTAGCAATGTTAATTATAGAAAACAAAGTTTCAATCCGTGAGGCTGCAAGGGTTGAAAAAGTTGTTTTGCTATAATTAAGGGAGAGGAAACTATACTTCATTTCAATTCTAAAAGATTAGATTGAGATTTTAATCAAATTTAGTCAAGGATATATATATATATATATATATATATATATATATATATATATATATATATATATATATATATATATATATATATATATATATATATATATGAATTTCATGTTAGAATGACTCAACATAAGGAAATTCTATATATGGGTTCATTATTTGGGTTCTAAAATTCGATTATGATTACGACATCCCTTTTCATAATCTGAATTATGAGAACTTGGCAAATAGAAATGGAAATATTATAGCAAAAGACTGGTTTAGTCTTTATTTGACACTGTGACAACCCGAAATTTCCATTTTGTACGAACATTATCAATTCAATAGAAGCTAGACCAGTTACAGTGAATTTCAGACTTTTCCAAATAAGTTTGAGTATATTAGGGTTTACGTTTAAGGAGATATCTGGAGTGGATGCACATGGGTTAGTGAAACTCGAGTATTTCAAAACTTCATAATATTAGAGTTTATTTCCGGAATAAAAATATTTTCTGCCAAAAATGTCTCAGGACTATAAATAGATTTCTGAACCAAATTCATTCATTATTCACATTTCCAACTAGAGAAAAGCCATTTTCTCTCTCACGGATCTTCGGGTTTTCGCCCCAAATCGTGAGTACACTTCTCTAGTTGTCTTATAATGCTTATTATGTGTTTAATAACTTAGTTTACATATCAAATCTGTGAGATTCGGGAGTTTACCGCCCAAGGACGTTCTTGGAGAGTAAACTCCTATATGTGGCTTAAATGCTACCTATCCTATTCCCCATTTTAGGTAACGGACTTAGGCTTATTTGTAAGTGTATTTAGGACTAGAAAACAATAAAAAACACCAAGATTAGGGTGTTCACGGCCCAAGAAGTTCTTGGACCGTGAACTCCAAAATCAAGTGCCAAAAAGTGTTTAAATCACTCCTAAAGCCTTGGACTTTAACCCCTATTTAATCCTAACTAGTTTTAGGACTTTAAAACATCAAAGACACCTTCCTATGTGAGTTTACGGCGCTATTAATTGTGCTTGGGCCATGAACATCAATCAAGGGCACCAAAGTGTGCCTAGGACCTTCATTAGCTTAAAACAAATGCCTAGAAACTATCCTACATGTGCTTGGGACTTGAAAGCATAAAAACACCCATCCCATGAGAGTTTACGGCCGTAAAATCCAAGAGAATTGGCCTTGGGGCCGTAAACTCCTCAAAGGAGTGTTTCTATGCCCTAAACTACCCAAAGAACTAAACCACCAAGTAGAACTTATTCTAGAAATCAAGTAACACTTCAAAACAAATTATGTCAACATGTTTGAGAGCTTACGGCCGTAAACTCAAGGGTTTACGACCGTAAAGTCCTTATGTGGAGTTTATTGAAGAGTAAACACAAATACAAGGTCCTTGGAAACTTTAAACCCCTTTAGCCTTGTCCCACAACAACCTAGAAGCAACCCTTAGGACTTATAACACTTACACAATGTGTTTAAATGTTCTAGAGTGTCCCAACTTAATTCATTATTTATTATTTGGCTAATTAGTTATATATATATGATCATTATATGATAACTAGGCTCGTGCGTGTGAACAAGTCTCCGTTTACCACCTAGCACAGTATCCGACACTTCAATCCAATCCACTCACCACAAGTGAGTTCATACCCCTTTAATTAACCTTTGAAATACTTTTAAATGTTTTAAATGCTTTTATGGGGGGGGGGAATACAAGTTAAATACTTATATTTATTACATCAATCACATGTGATTAATAACTATAAAACCAATGATTTTGTTACTATTCAAACTGTTTATCAAACTGTTTTACTTCAAACTGCTTTACAAACTCTTTTACTTATCAAATACTTTTATTTAAACTTTATTATAATTCTTATAAATTGCATGCCCATATATGTATAGATATATAAGAAATGTTTAAAGGGCTTAGGAAGGCCATCCGCCCTATTTCCTTTTTTATCGATTTGGATGTGGTCTGGTGGGATTTCGGGTAGCCGTCCGAAGGCCGTTTCAATATTAATTATATATCAAGCGTACATATATAGACATAAAAGCACTCCCATATTCATGCGTATTAGTTACATCATTAGTAAGTTACCATCGGGGTAACACATGATCATACTACTACAATTTCTAGATCAATGAGTCAGTTCATGCATGAGTCAATACTTATTACTATGAGAACATATACACTACATTACTATGAGTACATATACAACTATACTAGAAAGAGAACATATACAACTATACTAGAAAGAGAACATATACAACGATACTAGAACAAGTAACATTACATTACATATACATGAATACGTTAACAATTGTGATCCACTGTATCGGAGCATGCCTTAAATGTCATGGCCCGAGTTGTAGCTAGAATTCTCTTGGAGGGAGAGCATGAGTTTGCATATACATCTATACTAGATTGACTATCCTACACCTTGCTGCTAGCTACAGCCAGACCTGCAGATCTGTGGGTGCCAAACGTCATTCCGTTTTACGACCATTCGTATGTCGTTGTTACCAGTCAATAGTATGGTACAATTAATCATAGGATACCTTAATATAAATCTGGTTTAAGGTAGTTAGTACATCAGTAGTTCCTATAATACAACACTATAGTACTACAATAATTTACCCATTACATATATTTAGTTATTATTTCACTTAAACATTAATGTACAAACTATATTATGTTAATGATAGTTACACTTGGGAAATTACACACTTTTACAACAAACGAACATACAAAACAGTTAAGCCTTGGTAGAAGGCTACTTTAATAGAAAATATAGGTTTTTCTGAGAAATTCAAACTTTTAAAAACACTTACAAACATTTACATACATTTTAGAAACTTACACTTGAGACATGTTCAAACGTTTTGATAACAAACACCGACACTAAAATACTTATGAACTCACCAGCTTAATGCTAATAAACTCTTTCAGATAACTTGTATTCTCAGGTCATCAGTAGACAGGTACTGAGGCCAGCTTTTGAGAAGATGGAGCGCATCCAAGACTCATCTTATTATTTTGATTTACATTATTTTTGGTGTCTATAACTGTTCAGAACACGCTTGTATTAAAATGGATGATGCAATGGATGATGTTGTTTGCTTATTTACTTTTACTGTGTTGTGATATTTTACATGACGTCCTCCGCCCCCGAACGTTTCCGCCGTTCTTGGTTTTGGGGTGTGATAGATTGATATCAGAGCATTGTTTATAGTGAATTATGTATATCATACCATAAAAGATATACTAACTATAAACCCATTTGGGATTAAAGCACTCTGACCAAGAGTCTATACTTCAAATATTAAAATATTTAATTAAGTATACTAGTCTGCATTCATACTAAAATCAGTGTCACAATGACAAGAACAAAAGTATTACGATTGTTAAATATCACAAGTGAGCTCGGGGATGTATGGTCAGTCCTGGGAATGGCATAGCCTGATCAACTATGCTGGTCCGAGGAGTGATTAGCATATGCCTTAGAATGGTTGTGATATGTTAACAAGTCTAAAAACTTACCAACAATACCACAAGAAGATCAATAGAACCTAAACTTAAAATACTATAGGTGTATTTTGTACTACTCGCTACATATATACTATATTCTTATACCTCTCTTCTCGTGTAGATTTAAATGGTTGGATTCCATCACGACGACCCGTACTTTCCAAATGAAGGCAATGCATGGTGGATCAAAGAAGAGCCCGAAGATGAGCACCCAATCCCTTTGGATGATCACCTCGCAGAAGGCTTTTCTGATGGATCCGACTCCGAGCCTTAAGTCAACAACCTACCGCTAGTAGGTCAAGCCCCAAACAACAACCCCCGACCAGCTTTTCCAGGTCCTACACCCTTGTGCGCAACCAACTTGAATCCCTGGAGTGACGAACAGGGTCAACCCTTTCCTTACTTTGGGGACCGAAGCTTTTATAACGTCAGTGTAACGCCCGTAGATCCGGGCTAGTCAATTACAGGCAATAGGAGTCGAAAACGACTTTTCGACAAAAGATTATTTAGAATAAATAATCTTAACCAAGTTGTGGAATATGTCACAAGGTTTCCGTACATATAAAGAACGCCGAAATCCGAGTTATAACGAAGAAGTTATGGCCTGTCGAAGTTTTACGGCAAAACCGACACGACACCGGGAAGCGTAAACAGTGAATTTATGATAGAGCGAGATTTAGCTTTAGCAATCTAAACAAAAGTTGTATAATATGTTAAACTAAGAGCGTCGATAAAAAGAACGCCCAAATCTGACTTCGTATGAGGAAGTTATGATTTTTCTAAGATTCAGGAATATGAGGAGTGACGAGCGGTTTTTGGCTTACACGACCTAAATGAGAGTTGAAGATCTCATTAATAGGAACTCAACGGTAAAAAGATGGACGAAAACGGAGTTCGTAAGAAGGAGTTACGAATTCTTCGCGGTCATTTAACAGTCTGAACGCCTCCTACTGTTAAATTTGAGATCGGTCGAGAATTAGCCGACAGAGTCTAAATGAAAGTTTTAGATCTTGATTTTACCTACGCGTGGATATAAAGAACGTCGAAAACGGAGCTCGTATGCGAGAGTTATGATTTTTCTAAGTTCGAAGGCTGATAGCGATAGGGGGTGACGTGGCACCACCAGAATTGGACACGTGACACTACCAGAAGGCCACCACATGGACCAACTCGGCGAGTAGGTCCCCCCTACTTGGCGAGTCCATCAGATTTTGCACTATAAATAAAGGTGTCGGGTCTAGCCTTCTCTTCACACCTCCCAAACTCACTTTCTCTCTCTAGTTTCTCTCTCTAGCCTCCCTAACCCCCCTAAAAGCCTAGGTAAACCCCCTAGCACCCGAAGGAAGCCCCGAGGCTCCCGGAGACCCAAGAAAAGAGCCTTTCGGCTCAGGAACGCTGCTCCAGCAAAGCCCGGTTATGCGAAAAACCTGCTGTAAGTGAGCTGTACCTATCCTATCTTTAGTATAGCTTATGTTTTGATATAGTAACATTATTAGTAACTTATAATGAGTATTTGGGATATTATTATGAGTTATATTGAGTGTTATTTAATGCTTATATAATACTAATAATAATAGCTACACTATTAATTAATCGCGGTTATCGTTAGATTAAACCCTAGTGGTATTGATACTAGGTTTTATCGAAGGAAATTGTTTTGAGAGTATCGAGGCGCTCTCCGAGTGCCGAGTCACCACCTACTCAGGTGAGTGCATAGTTACTCAGCTTACACATAGATATGAAGTATTTTATATAAATTATGTGCTGTGTGTGTATATTATCTGTATACTTGCTATCTATGCTGGATGAATGTTTTATACATGTTTTCAATGATTTAAACTGTATATGTATTTTATATCTACAAAATGTGTTGGGTAAAACATGGGTAGATGTAATAGTTGCTGTGTGACAAAATAAAATAATGAGAGGCCTCGTTATAGCTGTTCTTGATGATCTAGTCATCTAGCGGAGTATAGATGACGACCACGGACTATTGTAGACAGTCCAGTGGAACACTAGCAGGCTCGCAACCTGTAGGTGTTTATTCGAACTGTGTGTTTATTCGAACTGTGTGAACTGTGTGCTCACCAGATATACTCCATCCCAATGATAGTCCTTTGACTAGGTCCCATGTGTTAGATGTTTTAGGGACGTAATGTGAGGATAACGAGAATGGATAACTGGGTTGATTGTTTGATGTTTAAAAATAATAATTATATTGTTGTGGGTTGAAAACCCTATGTGCTCACCAGGTTTCCCAACCTGACCCACTCAGTTTATTTATATCACAGGTGTTGATATGAAGTGACATTACACTGAGAGATTTAAAGAGATGTAGACCACTATTGTGAATAATTGTAAGTTCTGTTTATGCTTATGTTCCTGTATTAACGATGACATCCCAAATGTTTTAAAATGAAATAAATATGTTTCTTCTAAAATGTTTTAATAACGTATTTACCATGTTTTTTTGGGGAACAAATTCCGCAACATTTTTATAAAATGAAGTACTCTGATTTTTATAAAGCATAAACAAAATCGGTCTTTTCTAGCCGTGAAAATGGGGATGTCACAGTTGGTATCAGAGAATTAGTTTAAGCGAACTAGGAATATGGATTTATTTCTAGACTTAAACTTAGAATGCTAAGCGATGATTGTGAGGTGTGAGAACTAGATTATTTTAGGAATTGTGCCTAAAATGCTTTTATGTGCTAAATGCTTGTGTCTGATATGCTGTTATTTGTTCGGATCTATGGTCTGTTGCCGACCGGATCTGGAAACCTTATGTGTTTAAGATTTTAAGCGTTTAACTACGATATTAGAACTAGCATGTAAACGTTTCAGAGTGATAAGGATGATTTAAACGTCAATCCTAAGTAAAGGTCTAGATTCACCTTATTCGGTGTATAGATCAAGATGGCAAGAACCCGTAGCGAAAACGTGAATGCAAATGGGAACCGAAACCAACCCCCAGTGATTGAGCAAATACCGATTGTGGTAGCCGCTGCTGAGCCAATAACAATGGCCGGAGTGCAACCAATGATCCAGGAGATGTTGGATCGTCAAATGGAGGAAACCAGACGTTTGCTCCAGCAAAATCGAGAGGAAGCGACTATTCAGATCGAATGGCCGGAGTTGAACAAAGGGCAGACTGAGGAGGAGAACTATAGTGGAACTGTTGGTCAAGCTGATCCCCCGGTGATTAGGAGGAACAATCAAGATGAAGGAGTCGAGAGGAATGGATGCAAGTACAATGATTTTCTAACTTGCAAGCCATCGACTTTCACTGGGAAGGAAGATCCGATCGAGGTCATGGATTGGATCTCAGAGATGGAATTGGCCTTCATGACATGTGGTTGCAAAGGCAAGCTACAAACCATGTTTGCAGTACGTCAATTCAGAGGAGGCGCTGTTCGCTGGTGGAATACCCTAGGGAAGACTTTGAGCCCCAATGAGCTCCTACAACTGACATGGGCAGAGTTTCTGGTGCAATTAAAATGAAAGTACTGCTCAGCTCAAAACCTGCTCGAGCTAGAGAACCAGTTTCTAACCCTGAAGAAGGGGAGCATGTCAATCGATGAATGCACGAACAACTTCACAGAAAAGATGGAATTTGCCTTGCGTCTTGTTCCGGATGAGCTGACGAAAATTGATAAAGTACGCAAAGGGATTTCCATGGGAGTACGCGGTGCCAGTGCGTCAGGCACCTACCTTGGAGGCAGCTATCTAGGCTGCCAAGTCTGTGGAGGATATGATCAAGGGAAGAGCCTCCAACAAGACCGAGGTTGGTGAAAAGAGGAAGTTTGAGGGGTCTGCAAAGCCCGATGAGAGAAGCAAGGCCAGTATCAGGAAGTTTAGAGGAGGGAGCGAAGAAAGATGGTGCGAGAAGTGCAAAAAGAAACACTCTGGAAAATATGGTGAAGAGTTGACTTGTTTCAAGTGTGGGAAGCATGGGCATTATGCCAACGAGTGTAAATTAAACAAAAGGGTGTGTTACGAATGTAACGAGGAAGGGCACTTCAAGAAAGATTGCCCAAAGAGAGAAGGGGCTACAAAGCCAAATGTGCCGCCAAAACCGAAGGCACGAGCATTTCAAATGATCCTTGACGAAGCAGCTGACGATGCAAGGAATAAGGAGTAAGGATGTATATATAGAGATCAAGTTATGAAGAAGCCATATAGATAGTGTCATATGATGTAGCCTATTAGAGGCATAATCTAGGGTGAACTTGAACACCTATGTAATTGTTTCAAGAAGTAATATAAAACCTTTGTTTTGTTATCTGATGTGTTAAGTTGCTGTGTGGTTTTCTTGTATGGTGACTTGGAAAAACTGCGGGAGAATACTTGGGACGAGTATTAGTAGGTGTGAATGGTAGTAGAGGCCTATACTACCGTAAGCACAGGACTCACACTTGGATCATGGAAAGTCACAAGGTTACCAAGAAGCTAGTAATTGATTTCGTTTTATTCAAGTGTGTCGTTACCATTGTTTCGGTAATGACTAAGAAGAGTGTTGATATTCCTACCCTAGTGGTCATATCGAATTGAGTCCGACTACGCTAAGTAAGCTATGTGGTTTAGAAAATCAAGATCGATGTAGCGTCCGACTTAAACCAAACGATTGAAATCAAAGTGATCAATAGAAATATCGCGCTCGTTGTTAAAGAAGTTGATAGCTAGAAATGCCTAATGTTAAAGTGTGATTATATCACATTAGAACATGAAGGAAGGCATAGTCTGTTTTAGAATTTAACTCTAAAAGACCTGAGTCGAAGCGTTGCAACATACGATGATAGGTCATTAGAATATGACACATCAATCCATAGTAGTAATAAAAGAAATCATCTCAAGTTCGTATCCATTAAGGATCGAGATTGTGACTTGAAGGTCATAATTGGGAGTCTAGCCTGAGGTAGAGAGCAGGTGTACGATCGAGTACTGCATACAGTCAATAAGTCTGAGAGATAGACTTGAAGGAATGTAGAAGTTATAATTATTACCTAGGATGAAGAGATGACGTATGGAGTCATTATACGACCCTGTTTCGTTGATGATTTCGGGACGTAATCATCCTAAGGGGGAGATAATTGTAACGCCCGTAGATCCGGGCTAGTCAATTACAGGCAATAGGAGTCGAAAACAACTATTCAACAAAATATTATTTAGAATAAATAATCTTAACCAAGTTGTGGAATATGTCACAAGGTTTCTGTACATATAAAGAACGCCGAAATCCGAGTTATAACGAAGAAGTTATGGCCTGTCGAAGTTTTACGGCAAAACCGGCACGACACCGGGAAGCGTAAACAATGAATTTACGATAGAGCGAGATTTAGCTTTAGCAATCTAAACAAAAGTTGTAGAATATTTTAAGCTAAGAGCGTCGATAAAAAGAACGCCCAAATCTGACTTCGTATGAGGAAGTTATGATTTTTCTAAGATTCGGGTTAGCAGTGCACGGCCCGAAACTCGAATTTTAGTTCGAGCGGTTTTTGGCTTACGCGACCTAAATGAGAGTTGAAGATCTCATTAATAGGAACTCAACGGTAAAAAGATGGACGAAAACGGAGTTCATATGAAGGAGTTACGAATTCTTCGCGGTCATTTAACAGTCTAAACGCCTCTTATTGTTAAATTTGAGATCGGTCGAGAATTAGCCGACGGACTCTAAATGAAAGTTTTAGATCTTGATTTTACCTACGCGTGGATATAAAGAACGTCGAAAACGGAGCTCGTATGCGAGAGTTTTGATTTTTCTAAGTTCGAAGGCTGATACGCGATAGGGGGTGACGTGGCACCACCAGAATTGGACACATGGCACCACCAGAAGGCCACCACATGGACCAACTCGGCGAGTAGGTCCCCCCTACTCGGCGAGTCCATCAGATTTTGCACTATAAATAGAGGTGCCGGGTCTAGCCTTCTCTTCACACCTCCCAAACTCACTTTCTCTCTCTAGTTTCTCTCTCTAGCCTCCCTAACCCCCCTAAAAGCCTAGGTAAACCCCCTAGCACCCGAAGGAAGCCCTGAGGCTCCCGGAGTCCCGAGAAAAGAGCCTTTCGGCTCAGGAACGCTGCTCCATCAAAGCCCGGTTATGCGAAAAACCCGTTGTAAGTGAGCTGTACCTATCCTATATGTTTTGATATAGTAACATTATTAGGAACTTATAATGTGTGACAACCCAAGTTGTCCCGTTACATTTCCCCGTTACCGTTAACGGAATATTCCACTGTATAAAAGTTCCGTTAATTAGAGGGCGTCAATTTAATAAACATTCCATTTGGTTACCTTTAACATGCCGTTAAGTCGTGATAAAAGGAAATAATAACACAGGACACACATTTCCATTCATTTGGAAAATGTTAAGTTTTATAGTTATGACCACTAAATCGGGTGCGACCAAAAGCCCCGTTTAACGGTAGTATCGGGTAAAATTCCACTGAGCCCTGACTCGGAACCCTATATAAGGGTGAGTGGAGTCCATTGGAGACTTTTTACACTCTCTCTCTATACTCTCTCTCTAGACCCGTTTTCGCCCCGAATCCACAACCAAACGCTTCCAAATTGTAAGTCCGCTTACCCTAGCTTGTTCTAAAAAGGCAAGGAGTAAGGAGTTTACGGCCCAGGAACACTCTAGGGCCGTAAACCCCCAAAATGATGCCAAACTTGCCTTTAAACTTACCCTTAAGCTTGGAAACTAATAGGGGATCTAGCCTAGGAGTGTTTAAACATCAAAACTCAATGAATTGGGGCATAAAAGTGAGCTTACGGCCCAAGCACATGCTTAGTCCGTAAACCCCTCAAAACCTTGTCAAAATGCCTCCAAAACACTCCCAAACCACACTTAGGCTTCATACATAATTTAGGGACTTAGTATTTGGGGTTTGGACCTATTAAACACATCAAAATGAAGGATAAAAAGGAGTTTACGGCCCAGGTCTATACCAAGGCCGTAAATTCCCCAAAATATGCCCAAAAGGTGGTTTTTGCCCCCAAAATGACCTTAGACTATTTCTATAAAATGCTAGGAAGGATTTAAGGACTTAAACACATGAAATGGAGGGGTAAAAAGGAGTTTACGGCCCAAGCAAGTGTCTAGGCCGTAAACTCCCCAAAACACATCCAAATGTTAGATTTAATCCCCCAAAATAGCATCACACTTCATTAGAAATTGCTAGAAAGGTAATAGGGGCTTGAAACTTCACAAAACACTAAGGGTGAGAGTTTACGGCCGTAAACTCCCTTAGGAGTGTCCCTAGGCCGTAAACTCCAAGTTAGTTCCCTTAGAAGCCTCAAACCCACTCATGCCTTTTATGAAAAGTGCTTAGAATAATTCCATGATGCAAGTAGAAGCCTTAAACACCCTAGAACCCATCACCATGAGTTTACGGCCGTAAACTCATGGTGAGATGTCCCTGGGCCGTAAACACAACATTGGGAGTGTACACTTGGATAGTAAGCTCCATTCCTTAGCCATTGACACCCTTAAACGCTACCCGGGACACCCAAACACTTAACCAAAGTGTTTTCCGCTCATGTGAGCGTGTATATTTGTTTAATTAGTATTAAATATGCTAATTGTATGTTAACATATGTTATCATATGTTAAATAGGTCATTGTGTGTGTTCAAGTCCTTGCGTGACACCGAACGCCCAAACGGCACCTTCGTCAGACCTACTTACACCAGGTGAGTTCATACCCCTGAATGAACCTTTTAAATGTTTTTACATGTTTTATAGGGGGGAATACAAGTTAAACATGCCAGTTATTATATCAATCGCATGTGATTGATAACCCGTATGCACAAGATTTTACCACTGTACACTGTTTTACCGAGTAGGACACTATAAATGGCTTTCAAAAAGGGTTTTTCACTTGTTCAAGTTCTTACTTTTATTGCTTTATCAAAGTTCCATTTTCAAACTGATTTATGAAAGGTTCCAAAGATTTCTAAAGGTTTTCACACTTATTTTACCAAAGAATACAAATGTGATTTTCCTGAGTAATAAGGTTTTCCAAGGTTTTCATGAATGCTTTTACTTGTTAGTTACTGCTGCTTCACTTTTACTTATTTTAAATTCCTACTCGATAACGCTTTCACTTCGCGATATGCTTATACCGTATTTTGTCTCTATATCGCTTATACTTGTAGCCTCTTATACTTGATAGATGTTCTTACTTCACTTATTGTCGTCTCTGCTTCGTAATACCCTTATACTTGGTACACTTATACTTCACGATTCGATTATCCCACCCAGTACGCTTATACTTCATGTCTCAGATGATCCACTGTACGCTTATACTTTACGACTCGGATATTGCACTGTACGCTTATACTTCACGACTCGGATGTTCCACTGTACACTTATACTTCACGAATCGGATGTTCCACTGTACGCTTATACTTCACGACTCGGATGTTCCACTGTACACTTATACTTCACTGTATATTACCACTTGATACACACTCAAGCGTAGTTAGATGTATGTTTATGCTTGTATAGATGTATATAAATAATGATTAAAGGACTTAGGAAGGCTTGTCCGCCCTATTTCCTTTTCTTCGTTGAGATGTGGTCTGGTGGGATCGGATGTCCATCTGAAGGTCGTTCGATTCATTAGTCATATATTATGTACACGAGCATAGACATACGAGTTTTCTTCAGTCAATTCAGTTAAGAGTCTCTACCTCTAGGTCAGCACTTACATTAGAAACCCACTACCCACTGTTTGGAAGTCATTACCCACTATTTGGGATGCATCTTCGGGACACGGCTTTCTCCGTCGTCTAGTTGGTAACCAGAGTCTCCTGTAGCGAGAGCGGACATTGTGTGTATAGATCTATACGGGATTGACACCCCCGCACCCTAACTGCTAGCTACAGTCCACGGCTCACCAAGCTAAGGGGTGACAAATGTCACATTATATAGACACTTGTAGGGCGTCTGGTACTCTAGTGTCAGTTAGTATGGTTACGAGTATCCCGGGTTACCTTATAATTCACGACCTTAAGGTAATAGTATTTCGCCAGCAATTTACACTGTATGCTGGTAACTCATTCTCAGAGTCACACTGTTTTGACCTTACAAGACGTATCTTTCATTTGATGCTATCTGGGGTCTGTCTCCACTGTATTCACAGAATCCACGGTGTTCATTGTGTTCACTGTTTTAGACCTCGCTAGACGTATCTTTCATTTGATAGTGTCTGCGGTCTGTATTCACTGTTTTAGACCTTACTAGTTGTACTTTTCATTTGGTACCTTCTGGGGTCTGTGTCTCCACTTGTTAGACTGAACCAGGCGTGTCGTTCGTTTGATACTTTTCTGGAGTCTATGGTTCCTTGCCTTAGTCAGTAGTCCTCACTGCTGAGGCATATGATATTCCGTGACGTCATTTGCTTTCCTCAATAATCAAATTCAGTATTTCGATAATGATAGCAACTTAGGGAAACTACTTTTTACCACACATCACTGACCAGTCTTAGTAGAAGGCTGCTATTATAAAAGAAAATATAGGATTTTCTGGAAAGAACTCTAATACACTGAAATCTCTTAAACTACAACTTTCATTAAAGTTATTTGAATGAAAATGTCACTAAATGCTTATGAACTCACCAGCATTTCTAAAAATGCTGATACTCGCTTTTCAAATAACTTGTATTCTCAGGTTAGCGTTAGACAGGTACACCTCGGAGCTGCTGATAAAGATAGCTTAGTGCCAGGCCGTACTTACTTATATTTACTTGTATTACTTTGATACCTTGTAATGTAACCATGTAAAATTATTCTATTAATGCAATGTATTGTTGTACTTGATTTACTATAATGCATGTGTTGTGATACTTGACATGACGTCATCCACCCCAGAACGTTTCCGCCGTTCCGGTTTTGGGGTGTGACATAATGAGTATTTGGGATATTATTATGAGTTATATTGAGTGTTATTTAACGCTTATATAATAATAATAATAATAGCTAGACTATTAATTAATCGCGGTTATCGTTAGACTAAACCCTAGTGGTATTGATACTAGGTTTTATCTAAGGAAATTGTTTTGAGAGTATCGAAGCGCTGTCCGAGTGCCGAGTCACCACCTACTCAGGTGAGTGCATAGTTACTTTCAGCTTACACATAGATATGAAGTATTTTATATAAATTACGTGTTGTGTGTGTATATTATCTGTGTACTTGCTATCTATGCTGGATGACCGTTTTATACATGTTTTCAATGATTTAAACTGCATATGTATTTTATATCTACAAAATGTGTTGGGTAAAACATGGGTAGATGTAATAGTTGTTGTGTGACAAAATAAAATAATGAGAGGCCTCGTTATAGCTGTTCTTGATGATCTAGTCATCTAGCGGAATATAGATGACGACCACGGACTATTGTAGAAAGTCCAGTGGAACACTAGCAGGCTTGCAACCTGTAAGTGTTTATTCGAACTGTGTGTTTATTCGAACTGTGTGTTTATTCGAACTGTGTGTTTATTCGAACTGTGTGAACTGTGTGCTCACCAAATATACTCCATCCTAATGATAGTCCTTTGACTAGGTCCCTTGTGTTAGATGTTTTAGGGACGTAATGTGAGGATAACGGGAATGGGTAATTGGGTTGATTGTTTGATGTTTAAAAATAATAATTATATTATTGTGGGTTGAAAACCCTATGTGCTCACCAGGTTTCCCAACCTGACCCACTCAGTTTATTTATATCACAGGTGTTGATATGAAGTGACATTACACTGAGATATTTAAAGAGATGTAGACCACTAGTGTGAATAATTGTAAGTTCTGTTTATGCTTATGTTCCTGTATTAACGATGACATCCCAAACGTTTTAAAATGAAATAAATACGTTTCTTCTAAAATGTTTTAATAACGTATTTACCATATTTTTCTGGAAACAAATTCCGCAACACTTTTATAAAATGAAGTACTCTGATTTTTATAAAGCATAAACATAATCGGTCTTTTCTGGCCGTGAAAATGGGGATGTCACAGTCAGCGAAGGTGGTTCTGCTGACCGAGCTCTGCCCGTCATTATCCACAGAATAGCTCGTAATGTTGAGCCAGGTCGAGCAGCCATCGACCGGGTCATGGAGATTGATGCCAACTCTGGTGTCAATACAGTCCGCATCCGCCGTCTTGAAGAAGACATGGAATGGACCCGGAGAACCAATGAAACCCTGCAACAATAGCTGGCGGCCTCTCGAGCTGAAGTCTTGGAACTTCGAGCCCTTCAGAGGGCTTAGGAGCGACACCTTCAGGAGGTGTTTCGTCAAGTTGCAGACCTCAGGTTTCGCCCGAGGATTTCCCATCGCCGTTAGAAGATGTCTAGTACATCTCTGTCTTTTGGTTAAGGAATAGCCTTTAACATTTGTGCTCTAAGTAGCACTTGTCTGTAAAATATTCCTAACTTTCAGTACTCTAATTAGGAATCTAAGAACTGTCAAACTTTTCCGTAAGGTATGATGTAAGACCTACTGTTAGGTCGATTTTCCCTGAACTTATTACATCGGTAATACCAGTATTATTGACGTCTATCTAATCTGTGGGAAAAATCTGTACACTTGTGTTTTCCTACTAATATTCTTTGTTGTGATCTCAAACACTCATTCAACTGTTGGGCTATGGTTAGTTAGTCCATGTGTCACTCTCACCCCACTTACAAATTGATTCTTACCACTTTGCTTATCTTTATAAACTTATAGCTGAAAGATGCCTCCTCGCAAATCTCCCCGGAATAACCCTGCACCTCCACCGCCTCCTCCGCCTCCGGTCAACGATACTGCAGCCTTGAATGTTGTCGTAGCCGCAGCAGTGGCAACTGCCATGGCTTAGTATCACTCTTCTGATGCCAGCAGAGGTGGAACCCCTGTTGAATCAATTCCAGTTGAAGCCCCTGTGCACTCGAGAGAGTTCTTGTAACAGCCTGGATCCCCAGGTATTATTCATTTATTTATTTTTGTTAATTGTAAAGAGACTCGGCGAGTTGGAGCCTAGACTCGCCGAGTATGATCGCGGATTTGGACGCGGGTTCGCGCCTGGACTCGGCGAGTCCAAGGAAGGGACTCGGCGAGTCCGCTCTGTTTAATGAAACCCTAATTTCTCGGGTTTGGGGCCTATTTAAAGGGCCTTATGGCCGTTATTTGTGCTCACCAGTCCCCCAGAGTGAAACCCTAGTGAGCTTGAGCGTTTGGAGTAAGTTAAGGAGCCTTTATTGACCTTGGAGGTGTTATCTAGCAAGGGAAAGGAAGCAATAGCCAAGGGGAAACAAGAGGATCAACTTCCTGAAGATTTGAGGTCCAAAACATCACGTTTGAGGTACTATTTTCGAACTATTCTCTGTTATGTTGATGTTCATGTTGATTTAGGGCTTATTGAGCCCTTTTGTGGCTAGATCTAGTGCTTCCTTGGTCCCTTAAGCGAGTTAGGTTTTGGATCTGGACCCTTGGAGATCCAGAGTGTCCCTTTGTCCAAGCTTTTTATGAATCCATGGGGGTTTTGGATTGGGGTCTTTGTGCTTGAGGTCAAAACACCATTTATGAGTCATGGGGTGTGTTATGAGCGCCAAGACATGAACTTTACGTGATGAATGTGCTTGGGAGGGCCATATCTATGAGTTGTTGGAGCGGATCTGACCTCAGAAGTGAGATTGAGTTGGTGCATGGCATGGACTCGCCGAGTCCGAAGAACAGACTCGGCGAGTAGCATGAAGTTTGTCCTTAACCACTCAGCGAGTGGTCTTGCCAAGTTAAGGGTGGACTCGGTGAGTCAGGGAGAGTTAGAGAGAGTGACAGGTGGACTGAGTCGAGCTGGAACTCGCCGAGTCAGGGAAGTACTCGACGTGTTTAAAGAGGATCCTAAGGAGTCAGTGAAGACGTATAGACTCGCCGAGTCGCTCTAGTGCACTCGCCGAGTCCGGTCAAGCTGACCGTTGACCATTGACCAGAGTTGACTTGATAGGGTTAGTCAACCTTTGTTGGGAAAGTGTTAATTAGAGATGTATTGTGTTATAGGAGGACTTTAGCTCGGAGATCGAGCACTAGTGATTTCAGGGATTTGCGAGTTATCGAGATACGCGAGGTGAGTCTTCTCACTATACTTTACCTTGAGTAGGTAATCAGAGTGATGTGACAGAGTATTTGTATGCTATATGTATGTTATGTGTTGTACTGCATTATTTCTATGTGATTTATGATGTGCATGTTTATAGAGTTGGAACCGAAAGGTTCCCAGAGTTAGAACCAGTGGGTTCACATAGTAGGGTCTACGGACCCACAGAGTTATAGCCTTAAGTGGCTTATATGTGTTATGTGTGGTATTTTGGGGAACTCACTAAGCTTTCTGCTTACAGTGTTAGTGTTGTTTGTTTCAGGTGCTAGTGATGGCCGAGGGAAGGCGCCGGCTTGATCTGTACACACGCATGGGATTTTATGATATGTGATCTTGGGATTTTTGTATGATATGGATTGGAGTCTTAAAACATTGATTTTTTTATGAAAATTAAATGATAACGTTTTTATTTTCTGCGAAAAATTATTTTGAAATTCACGGTGTAACAAGTTGGTATTAGAGCCTTGGTTTGAGGGATTCGAGTACACCTTCGGGCGTATTTGAACTCAAACTGAGGATTTGAGAAGTATTTTCAAAAAGAGTAAAAAGATTTTTGGAAAAACGCAGAGCAGAGTTGTGTGTACGATCAGTCCGCGCCCGAACGGTGATTTCCCAAAATACCCTCATGTTATGTGATATTGATATTGATATGATGTATTCACATGCTAGAGTAGGCTAGGTATTCCTATTAGGACTAGAGTGGCCTGATTTGTGATGCCTTAGCCTAGGAAGAGGTGAGCTGCTATGAGATGCTTGAGAGTGAGTAGGTAGCAGCGAGGGGCTTGTGAGAGATCTATTAGAGAGTGGCCTATGCATAATAGAGTACTTGGAATTTGGGATCCGAAGAGGAGGACTTGGGGTGTATTATGATACGGTGCAGACAGTAGTATTGGGCCCGTACTACTAAAGGTACCGGAGCAGTGTACAGCCCAAGTAAGAATCTTTGGAATACCAAGGATCAAGGATGAATGAGTTGTCGAGTGTGAGTATGCTCGAAGGGGTTCTAATTTTTCGTATGTTGTATTTCAGAGGTAGATCATGGTGAGGACACGTTTGATGCCTGAGAGCAGCGAGACCAGTGATGAGGAGATCCGTCGGATCATCCACGAGGAGGTGGCTGCGGCCATCAGAGCAGAGATACCAGAGATGTCCGGGTCTATTAAGACTGCGCTGATTGAGACCTTTGACAAGCATTATGCCGCTCTTTCTGAGACTGCTGTTGCAGCGGCCACCGTGGCTATTGCTGCCGTGAGGCCACAAGGTGGTGATGCGTTGCTGTTTTAGGAGTTTAGCAACACAAAACCGCCAGAGCTTGATGGGACCCAGGACCCGGTGGCAACTATGAGGTGGATTTCTGATATAGAGCTGTGTTTCTTCACTTGCTCATCTCCTGAGCATTTGAAGGTTCGGTTCGCGCTGAACCAGCTTCGCTTGGGAGCGAAGGACTGGTGGAAGTTTGTGACGGCGCATATTACGCCTGCTGAGCTTGCGGCAGTGACCTGGGAGAGGTTCACTGCCATGTTCCGAGATGAGTACGTTCCCCAGGTGGAGAGGGAGCGTTTGGCCTAGGAGTTTCTGACCCTCAAGCAGGGTACTGAGTCAGTTACAGCGATTACCAGGATGTTCCATGAGAGGGCGATGTTCTGCCCTAAGCACGTGTCCACTGAGCAGGCATGTATGAGCCGATATTTGAGAATTTTGAGGCGAGACATTCGGTAGTTCGCGGCGAACTCCTCGTACCGGACATTTGCTGAGCTTCAGGCAAATGCCCAGAAGAGGGAGATTGAGCTAGAGACTCAGGCCAGGGAGGAGGCGGAGTCTCAGGGGAGGGATCGGCGATCGGCACAGTCTCAGCCGGCAGCCAAGCGGGCCAAGCCCGCTTATCCCAAACCAGGGAGCCAGAAGGGCTACACTTGTGGGAAGTGTGGTAAGGGTCATGATGGAGTCTGCAGAGCGGGATCTTGCTACAAGTGTGGCAAGGAGAAGCATATGGCTAAGGACTACCCCAAAGGGTTTGCGGTGTGTTTTCACTGCAATCAGACCGGACACCGGAAGGCAGAGTGTCCGCAGTTGCGAGGATCATCTTAGGGAGCACCTCAGGGATCTGCCCCTGCCGCCATCAGAGCTACCGAGAGTCGGCTAGTGAAGGCCGAAGCGCCGAGGGCACGAGGGAGAGCTTTTCAGCTGACCGCGGAGGAGGTCCGCGCAGCGCCCGATGTCGTGGCTGGTATGTATTCTTTCATGTATTTATTTTGATGTTGTGATATTATGCTTATGTTATGTTATGCATAGGTACTTTTCTTGTGAATTATGTACCTGCCTTGGTGTTATTTGACTCGGGTGCGATTCGGTCTTTTGTGTCTTTGGCTTTTAGTCAGCATATCAGTGTTAGTCGTGAGGTGTTGAGTCGGCCTCTGAGAGTTTCCATAGCTGATGAGAGGGTGATATATGCCACGGAGGTTCTCCGAGGGTGCGTAGTCGAGATTTTCGGTGTAGAGTTCCCGATTGATCTGGTTCCTATTGCGATGGGTGATGTCTGTGTCATTGTGGGCATGGATTGGTTGAGCAGATTCGGTGCGGTTATCGACTGTGAGCGACAACTGGTGACCATACGAGACCCTAGTGGGGGAGTTCTTTCGGTGTATGGCGAGGGTACACGTTCAGGATCAGTGTTTTGTTCGGCCGCTAGGGCGAGGCAGTGTCTACAGCAGGGCTGTAAGGGTTTTGTGGCGTATGTGATGGATACGCGGGTGGATTCCGAGAGGCTGAGTTCAGTTGAGGAGGTTCCGGTGGTGCGTGAGTTCCCGGATGTATTTCCCGAGGAGTTTCCAGGTGTGCCTCCTATGAGGCAAGTGGAGTTCAGTATCGATTTGGTTCCGGGGGCCGCGCCTATCGCCAAGGTGCCTTATCGCCTTGCACCTCCAGAGATTCAAGAGTTATCCTCGCAGCTTCAGGAGCTGCTGGGGAAAGGGTTTATTCGGCCGAGCAGCTCGCCGTGGGGAGCGCCTATCCTGTTCGTCAAGAAGAAGGATGGTTCACACCGGATGTGCATTGATTACCGGGAGTTGAACAAGCTAACGGTCAAGAACCGTTATGTAACGCCCGCAAATCCGGGCTAGTCAATTTAGAGGCAATAGGGGTCGACAACGACTTTTCGACAAAAGATTATTTAGAATAAATAATCTTAACCAAGTTGTAGAGTATGTCACCAGGTTTCCGTACATATAAAGAACGCCGAAATCTGAGTTATAACGAAGAAGTTATGGCCCGTCGAAGTTTCGCGACAGAACCGGCACGATACCGGAAAGCGTAAATAGTGAATTTACGATAGAGCGAGATTTAGCCTTAGAGATCTAAACGGAAGTCGTAGAATATGTTAAACTAAGAACATCGATAAAAAGAACGCCCAAATCTGACTTCGTATGAAGAAGTTATGATTTTTCGAAGTTTCGGACTAGCAGTGTACAACCCGAAATTCGAATATTAGATCGAGCGGTTTTTAGCCGACACGACCTAAACGAGAATCAAAGATCTCGTTGAGAGTAGCGTAACGAGAAAAAGATGGGCGAAAACGGATGTCGGATGAAGAAGTTATGAGGATTTAACGGACCAATCGTGTCCCGGCCCGTTGATAATATAAAAATTAAAATCGAGCCAAAATTAGCCAACGAAGTCTAAACGAAAGTTGTAGAGTACGTTCCCACCTTCGCGTGGATATAAAGAACGTCGAAAACGGAGGTCGTACGCGAAAGTTATGAATTTTTAAAGATGGGCATGCAATTTGCGAAATCTGATGCGAGATAGATGACGTGGCCTCATCGCAGCCGTCCATCGTCGATCAACAGAGCGCCCTTCGGATCTCGCCACGTCGCCTCGCTTCGCTTTACGCCCCGCGTCGGAGTTCGGTACGCCCAGCGTACCCTCGGTCCTTATCCTCTTCCGAAGTGCGAGCCAGCTAGTGCGAGCTGGCGACCCAATCCGAGATTACGCCCAACGTAGCTGCTGGACGCGCCGCGTAGTCCGAGGCTGCTGGGGCTATAAATAGCATGCGAGCCATTCCGAGTTTTTCACTCCAAATCCACTTCTTTCTCTCACTGGTTTCTCTCTCTAGCTCATCTAAACCCCCCTAAACCCTAGAAAAACCCCTTAGCACCCTAGGGAAGCCCCGAGGCTCCCGGAGTCCCGAGAAAAAGGAGTTTTTCGGTTTTGAAACGCCGCTCCAATTAAGTCCCGGTTTTCGATAAAATTCGCTGTAAGTGTGCTACGCTTACGCAATTTTTTATATAGCTTTCAAATAATTATAGGAATGTTATTAGGTCCTTAAAATAATTATTTGAGCTATTATTATGAGTTATATTGAGCGTTATTAACGCTTAATAATAGTCAGACTAATTAATTTGTCGCGGTTATCGTTAAACTAAACCCTAGTGGTATCGGTACTAGGTTTTATCGAAGGAATATCGTTTTGAGAGTATCGAAGCGCTGTCCGAGTACTGAGTCACCACCTACTCAGGTGAGTGCATAGTTACTTTCAGCTTACACATAGATATGAAGTATTTTACGTGTTGTGTGTGTATATTATCTGTATACTTGCTATCTATATTGGAAGAACGTTTTATACATGTTTTCAGTGATTCAAACTGTATATGTATTTTATATCTACATAATGTGCGGGGTAAAACACGGGTAGATATAATAGTTGCTGTGTGGCAAAATAAAATAATAAGAGGCCTCGTTATAGCTGTTCTTGATGATCTAGTCATCTAGCGGAGTATAGATGACGACCACGGACTATTCTAGACAGTCCAGTGGAACACTTGCAGGCTCGCAACCTGTAGGTGTTTATTCAAACTGTGTGTTTAACCGAACTGTGTGTTTATTCGAACTGTGTGAACTGTGTGCTCACCAGGTATACTCCATCCCAATGATAGTCCTTTGACTAGGTCCCTTGTGTTAGATGTTTTAGGGACGTAATGTGAGGATAACGGGAATGGGTAATTGGGTTAATTGTTTGATGTTTAAAAATAATAATTATATTATTGTGGGTTGAAAACCCTATGTACTCACCAGGTTTCCCAACCTGAACCACTCAGTTTATTTATATCACAGGTGTTGATATGAAGTCACATTACACAGAGAGATTTAAAGAGATGTAGATCACTAGTGTAAATAATTGTAAGTTCTATTTATGCTTATGTTTCTGTATTAACGATGACATCCCAAACGTTTTAAAATGAAATAAATACGTTTCTTCGAAAATGTTTTAATAACGTATTTACCATGTTTTTCTGGGAACAAATTCCGCAACATTTTTATAAAATGAAGTACTCTGATTTTTATAAAGCATAAACAAACCGGTCTTTTCTGGCCGTGATTTTGGGGATGTCACAGTTGGTATCAGAGCATTAGTTTAAGCGAACTAGGAATATGGATTTATTTCTAGACTTAAACTTAGAATGCTAAGCGATGATTGTGAGGTGTGAGCACTAGCTTATTTTAGGAATTGTGCCTAAAATGCTTTTATGAGCTAAGTACTTGTGCCTGATATGCTGTTAGTTGTTCGGATCTATGGTCTGTTGCCGACCGGATCTGGAAACCTTATGTGTTTAGGATTCTAAACGTACGACTACGATATTAGAACTAGCATATAAACGTTTCGGAGTGATAAGGATGATTTAACCGTCAATCCTAAGTAAAGATCTGGATTCACCTTATTCGGTGTATAGATCAAGATGGCAAGAACCCGTAGTGGAAACGTGAATGCAAATGGGAACGGACACCAACCCCCCGTGATCGAGCAAATACCAGTTGTGGAAGCCGCTGCCGGACCAATAACGATGGCCGGAGTGCAAGCGATGATCCAGGCAATGTTGGATCGTCAAATGGAGGAAACTAGACGTTTGCTCCAGCAAAATCGTGAGGAAGCCACTATTCAGATTGAACAGCCCGAGTTGAACGAAGGGCAGACTGAGGAAGGAAACTACAGTGGGACTGTTGGTCAAGTCAACCCACCAATAGTTCGACAAAACAACCAAGATGACAAAGTCGAGAGGAATGGATGCAAGTACAAGGATTTTCTGACTTGCAAGCCATCGACTTTCACTGGAAAGGAGGATCCGATCGGGGTCATGGATTGGATCTCGGAGATGGAGTTAGCCTTCATGACATGCGGTTGCAGAGGGAAGCTACAGACCATATTTGTAGTGCGTCAGTTTCGAGGAAGTGTTGTACGTTGGTGGAATACCTTGGGGAAGACTCTGAGCCCTAATGAGCCCCTGCAACTGACATGGGCAGAATTTTTGGTGCAATTCAAACGAAAGTACTGCTCAGCTCAAAACCTGCTTGAGCTAGAGAACCAGTTTCTAACCCTGAAGAAGGGAAGCATGTCAATCGATGAATACACGAACAACTTCACAGAAAAGATGGAGTTTGCCTTGCGTCTTGTTCCGGATGAGCTGACGAAAATTGACAAGTACGCAAAGGGACTTCCATGGGAGTACGCGGTGCCAGTGCGTCAGGCTCCTACTCTGGAGGCAGCTATCTGGGCTGCCAAGTCTGTGGAAGATATGATTAAGGGAAGAGCTGCCAACAAGATTGAGGTTGGCGAAAAGAGGAAGTTTGAGGAATCTACGAGGCCCAATAAGAAGATCAAGTATGGCTCAAAGGAGTCTAGCGGAGGAGGAAACAAAGTGAAATGGTGCGAGAAGTGCAAGAAGAATCACTTTGGGAAATGTAGCGAAGAAGTGACTTGCTACAAGTGTGGGAAGACCGGACATTACGCCAACGAGTGCAAAAGGGTGTGTTATGAATGCCGTGAAGAAGGGCATGTTGCTAAGGATTGCCCGAAAAAGAAAGAGGCGGCAAAACCAAACATTCCGCCAAAGGCAAGAGCATTTCAAATGATCCTTGACGAAGCAGCTGACGATGCAAGGAATCAGGAGTAAGGATGGATATATAGAGATCAAGTTATGAAGAAGCCATATAGATAGTGTCATATGATGTAGCCTATTAGAGGCATAGTCTAGGGTGAACTTGAACACCTATGTAACTGTTTCAAGAAATAATATGAAACCTTTGTTTTGTTATCTGATGTGTTAAGTTGTTGTGTGGTTTTCTTGTATGGTGACTTGGAAAGACTGCGGGACAATACTTGGAACGAGTATGAGTAGGTGTGAATGGTAGTAGAGGCCTATACTACCGGAAGCACAGGACTCACACTTGGATCAGGGAAAGTCACAAGGTTACCAAGAAGCTAGTAATTGATTTCGTTTTATTCAAATGTGTTGTTACCATCGTTTCGGTAATGACTAAGAAGATTGTTGATATTCCGACCCTAGTGGCCATATCGAATCGAGTCCGACTACGATGAGTATGTTGTGTGGTTCAAAGAACCAAGTTTGATGTAGCGTCCGACTTAAACCAAACGATTGAAATCAAAGCGATCAATAGAAATATCGCGCTCGTTGTTAAAGAAGTTGGTAGCTAGAAATGCCTAATGTTAAAGTGTGATTATATCACATTAGAACATGAAGGAAGCCATAGTCTGTTTTAGAATTTAACTCTAAGAGACCTAAGTCTAAGTGTTGCAACATACGATGATAGGTCATTAGAATATGACACATCGATCCATAGTAGTAATAAAAGAAGTCATCTCAAGTTCGTATCCAGTAAGGATCGAGATTTTGACTTCAAGATCATAATTTGGAGTCTAGCCTGAGGTAGAGAGCAGGTGCACGATCGAGTACTACATACAGTCAATAAGTCTGAGAGATAGACTTGAAGGAATGTAGAAGTTATAATTATTACCTAGGATGAAGAGACAACGTATGGAGTCATTATACGACCATGTTTCGTTGATGATTCCGGGACGTAATCATCCTAAGGGGGAGATAATTGTAACGCCCGCAAATCCGGGCTACTTAATTTAGAGGCAATAGGGGTCGAAAACGACTTTTCGACAAAATATTATTTAGAATAAATAATCTTAACCAAGTTGTAGAGTATGTCACTAGGTTTTCGTACATATAAAGAACGCCGAAATCCGAGTTATAACGAAGAAGTTATGGCCCGTCGAAGTTTCGCGACAGAACCGGCACGATACCGGAAAGCGTAAATAGTGAATTTACGATAGAGCGAGATTTAGCCTTAGCGATCTAAACGGAAGTCGTAGAATATGTTAAACTAAGAACATCGATAAAAAGAACGCCCAAATCTGACTTCGTATGAAGAAGTTATGATTTTTCGAAGTTTCGGACTAGCAGTGTACAACCCGAAATTCGAATATTAGATCGAGCGGTTTTTAGCCGACACGACCTAAACGAGAATCAAAGATCTCGTTGAGAGTAGCATAATGAGAAAAAGATGGGCGAAAACGGATGTCGGATGAAGAAGTTATGAGGATTTAACGGACCAATCGTGTCCCGGCCCGTTGATAATATAAAAATTAAAATCGAGCCAAAATTAGCCAACGAAGTCTAAACGAAAGTTGTAGAGTACGTTCCCACCTTCGCGTGGATATAAAGAACGTCGAAAACGGAGGTCGTACGCGAAAGTTATGAATTTTTAAAGATGGGCATGCAATTTGCGAAATCTGATGCGAGATAGATGACGTGGCCTCATCGCAGCCGTCCATCGTCGATCAACAGAGCGCCCTTCGGATCTCGCCTCGTCGCCTCGCTTCGCTTTACGCCCCGCGTCGGAGTTCGGTACGCGCAGCATACCCTCGGTCCTTATCCTCTTCCGAAGTGCGAGCCAGCTGGTGCGAGCTGGCGACCCAATCCGAGATTACGCCCAACGTAGCTGCTGGACGCGCCGCGTAGTCCGAGGCTGCTGGGGCTATAAATAGCATGCGAGCCATTCCGAGTTTTTCACTCCAAATCCACTTCTTTCTCTCACTAGTTTCTCTCTCTAGCTCATCTAAACCCCCCTAAACCCTAGAAAAACCCCTTAGCACCCTAGGGAAGCCCCGAGGCTCCCGGAGTCCCGAGAAAAAGGAGTTTTTCGGTTTTGAAACGCCGCTCCAATTAAGTCCCGGTTTTCGATAAAATTCGCTGTAAGTGTGCTACGCTTACGCAATTTTTTATATAGCTTTCAAATAATTATAGGAATGTTATTAGGTCCTTAAAATAATTATTTGAGCTATTATTATGAGTTATATTGAGCGTTATTAACGCTTAATAATAGTCAGACTAATTAATTTGTCGCGGTTATCGTTAAACTAAACCCTAGTGGTATCGGTACTAGGTTTTATCGAAGGAATATCGTTTTGAGAGTATCGAAGCGCTGTCCGAGTACTGAGTCACCACCTACTCAGGTGAGTGCATAGTTACTTTCAGCTTACACATAGATATGAAGTATTTTACGTGCTGTGTGTGTATATTATCTGTATACTTGCTATCTATATTGGAAGAACGTTTTATACATGTTTTCAGTGATTCAAACTGTATATGTATTTTATATCTACATAATGTGCGGGGTAAAACACGGGTAGATATAATAGTTGCTGTGTGGCAAAATAAAATAATGAGAGGCCTCGTTATAGCTGTTCTTGATGATCTAGTCATCTAGCGGAGTATAGATGACGACCACGGACTATTCTAGACAGTCCAGTGGAACACTTGCAGGCTCGCAACCTGTAGGTGTTTATTCAAACTGTGTGTTTAACCGAACTGTGTGTTTATTCGAACTGTGTGAACTGTGTGCTCACCAGGTATACTCCATCCCAATGATAGTCCTTTGACTAGGTCCCTTGTGTTAGATGTTTTAGGGACGTAATGTGAGGATAACGGGAATGAGTAATTGGGTTAATTGTTTGATGTTTAAAAATAATAATTATATTATTGTGGGTTGAAAACCCTATGTACTCACCAGGTTTCCCAACCTGAACCACTCAGTTTATTTATATCACAGGTGTTGATATGAAGTCACATTACACAGAGAGATTTAAAGAGATGTAGATCACTAGTGTAAATAATTGTAAGTTCTATTTATGCTTATGTTTCTGTATTAACGATGACATCCCAAACGTTTTAAAATGAAATAAATACGTTTCTTCGAAAATGTTTTAATAACGTATTTACCATGTTTTTCTGGGAACAAATTCCGCAACATTTTTATAAAATGAAGTACTCTGATTTTTATAAAGCATAAACAAACCGGTCTTTTCTGGCCGTGATTTTGGGGATGTCACAGTTGGTATCAGAGCATTAGTTTAAGCGAACTAGGAATATGGATTTATTTCTAGACTTAAACTTAGAATGCTAAGCGATGATTGTGAGGTGTGAGCACTAGCTTATTTTAGGAATTGTGCCTAAAATGCTTTTATGAGCTAAATACTTGTGCCTGATATGCTGTTAGTTGTTCGGATCTATGGTCTGTTGCCGACCGGATCTGGAAACCTTATGTGTTTAGGATTCTAAACGTACGACTACGATATTAGAACTAGCATATAAACGTTTCGGAGTGATAAGGATGATTTAACCGTCAATCCTAAGTAAAGATCTGGATTCACCTTATTCGGTGTATAGATCAAGATGGCAAGAACCCGTAGTGGAAACGTGAATGCAAATGGGAACGGACACCAACCCCCCGTGATCGAGCAAATACCAGTTGTGGAAGCCGCTGCCGGACCAATAACGATGGCCGGAGTGCAAGCGATGATCCAGGCAATGTTGGATCGTCAAATGGAGGAAACTAGACGTTTGCTCCAGCAAAATCGTGAGGAAGCCACTATTCAGATTGAACAGCCCGAGTTGAACGAAGGGCAGACTGAGGAAGGAAACTACAGTGGGACTGTTGGTCAAGTCAACCCACCAATAGTTCGACAAAACAACCAAGATGACAAAGTCGAGAGGAATGGATGCAAGTACAAGGATTTTCTGACTTGCAAGCCATCGACTTTCACTGGAAAGGAGGATCCGATCGGGGTCATGGATTGGATCTCGGAGATGGAGTTAGCCTTCATGACATGCGGTTGCAGAGGGAAGCTACAGACCATATTTGTAGTGCGTCAGTTTCGAGGAAGTGTTGTACGTTGGTGGAATACCTTGGGGAAGACTCTGAGCCCTAATGAGCCCCTGCAACTGACATGGGCAGAATTTTTGGTGCAATTCAAACGAAAGTACTGCTCAGCTCAAAACCTGCTTGAGCTAGAGAACCAGTTTCTAACCCTGAAGAAGGGAAGCATGTCAATCGATGAATACACGAACAACTTCACAGAAAAGATGGAGTTTGCCTTGCGTCTTGTTCCGGATGAGCTGACGAAAATTGACAAGTACGCAAAGGGACTTCCATGGGAGTACGCGGTGCCAGTGCGTCAGGCTCCTACTCTGGAGGCAGCTATCTGGGCTGCCAAGTCTGTGGAAGATATGATTAAGGGAAGAACTGCCAACAAGATTGAGGTTGGCGAAAAGAGGAAGTTTGAGGAATCTACGAGGCCCAATAAAAAGATCAAGTATGGCTCAAAGGAGTCTAGCGGAGGAGGAAACAAAGTGAAATGGTGCGAGAAGTGCAAGAAGAATCACTTTGGGAAATGTAGCGAAGAAGTGACTTGCTACAAGTGTGGGAAGACCGGACATTACGCCAACGAGTGCAAAAGGGTGTGTTATGAATGCCGTGAAGAAGGGCATGTTGCTAAGGATTGCCCGAAAAAGAAAGAGGCGGCAAAACAAAACATTCCGCCAAAGGCAAGAGCATTTCAAATGATCCTTGACGAAGCAGCTGACGATGCAAGGAATCAGGAGTAAGGATGGATATATAGAGATCAAGTTATGAAGAAGCCATATAGATAGTGTCATATGATGTAGCCTATTAGAGGCATAGTCTAGGGTGAACTTGAACACCTATGTAAATGTTTCAAGAAATAATATGAAACCTTTGTTTTGTTATCTGATGTGTTAAGTTGTTGTGTGGTTTTCTTGTATGGTGACTTGGAAAGACTGCGGGACAATACTTGGAACGAGTATGAGTAGGTGTGAATGGTAGTAGAGGCCTATACTACCGGAAGCACAGGACTCACACTTGGATCAGGGAAAGTCACAAGGTTACCAAGAAGCTAGTAATTGATTTCGTTTTATTCAAATGTGTTGTTACCATCGTTTCGGTAATGACTAAGAAGATTGTTGATATTCCGACCCTAGTGGCCATATCGAATCGAGTCCGACTACGATGAGTATGTTGTGTGGTTCAAAGAACCAAGTTTGATGTAGCGTCCGACTTAAACCAAACGATTGAAATCAAAGCGATCAATAGAAATATCGCGCTCGTTGTTAAAGAAGTTGGTAGCTAGAAATGCCTAATGTTAAAGTGTGATTATATCACATTAGAACATGAAGGAAGCCATAGTCTGTTTTAGAATTTAACTCTAAGAGACCTAAGTCTAAGTGTTGCAACATACGATGATAGGTCATTAGAATATGACACATCGATCCATAGTAGTAATAAAAGAAGTCATCTCAAGTTCGTATCCAGTAAGGATCGAGATTTTGACTTGAAGATCATAATTTGGAGTCTAGCCTGAGGTAGAGAGCAGGTGCACGATCGAGTACTACATACAGTCAATAAGTCTGAGAGGTAGACTTGAAGGAATGTAGAAGTTATAATTATTACCTAGGATGAAGAGACAACGTATGGAGTCATTATAAGACCATGTTTCGTTGATGATTCCGGGACGTAATCATCCTAAGGGGGAGATAATTGTAACGCCCGCAAATCCGGGCTACTCAATTTAGAGGCAATAGGGGTCGAAAACGACTTTTCGACAAAATATTATTTAGAATAAATAATCTTAACCAAGTTGTAGAGTATGTCACTAGGTTTTCGTACATATAAAGAACGCCGAAATCCGAGTTATAACGAAGAAGTTATGGCCCGTCGAAGTTTCGCGACAGAACCGGCACGATACCGGAAAGCGTAAATAGTGAATTTACGATAGAGCGAGATTTAGCCTTAGCGATCTAAACGGAAGTCGTAGAATATGTTAAACTAAGAACATCGATAAAAAGAACGCCCAAATCTGACTTCGTATGAAGAAGTTATGATTTTTCGAAGTTTCGGACTAGCAGTGTACAACCCGAAATTCGAATATTAGATCGAGCGGTTTTTAGCCGACACGACCTAAACGAGAATCAAAGATCTCGTTGAGAGTAGCATAACGAGAAAAAGATGGGCGAAAACGGATGTCGGATGAAGAAGTTATGAGGATTTAACGGACCAATCGTGTCCCGGCCCGTTGATAATATAAAAATTAAAATCGAGCCAAAATTAGCCAACGAAGTCTAAACGAAAGTTGTAGAGTACGTTCCCATCTTCGTGTGGATATAAAGAACGTCGAAAACGGAGGTCGTACGCGAAAGTTATGAATTTTTAAAGATGGGCATGCAATTTGCGAAATCTGATGCGAGATAGATGATGTGGCCTCATCGCAGCCGTCCATCGTCGATCAACAGAGCACCCTTCGGATCTCGCCACGTCGCCTCGCTTCGCTTTACGCCCCGCGTCGGAGTTCGGTACGCCCAGCGTACCCTCGGTCCTTATCCTCTTCCGAAGTGCGAGCCAGCTGGTGCGAGCTGGCGACCCAATCCGAGATTACGCCCAACGTAGCTGCTGGACGCGCCGCGTAGTCCGAGGCTGCTGGGGCTATAAATAGCATGCGAGCCATTCCGAGTTTTTCACTCCAAATCCACTTCTTTCTCTCACTAGTTTCTCTCTCTAGCTCATCTAAACCCCCCTAAACCCTAGAAAAACCCCTTAGCACCCTAGGGAAGCCCCGAGGCTCCCGGAGTCCCGAGAAAAAGGAGTTTTTCGGTTTTGAAACGCCGCTCCAATTAAGTCCCGGTTTTCGATAAAATTCGCTGTAAGTGTGCTACGCTTACGCAATTTTTTATATAGCTTTCAAATAATTATAGGAATGTTATTAGGTCCTTAAAATAATTATTTGAGCTATTATTATGAGTTATATTGAGCGTTATTAACGCTTAATAATAGTCAAACTAATTAATTTGTCGCGGTTATCGTTAAACTAAACCCTAGTGGTATCGGTACTAGGTTTTATCGAAGGAATATCGTTTTGAGAGTATCGAAGCGCTGTCCGAGTACTGAGTCACCACCTACTCAGGTGAGTGCATAGTTACTTCCAGCTTACACATAGATATGAAGTATTTTACGTGCTGTGTGTGTATATTATCTGTATACTTGCTATCTATATTGGAAGAACGTTTTATACATGTTTTCAGTGATTCAAACTGTATATGTATTTTATATCTACATAATGTGCGGGGTAAAACACGGGTAGATATAATAGTTGCTGTGTGGCAAAATAAAATAATGAGAGGCCTCGTTATAGCTGTTCTTGATGATCTAGTCATCTAGCGGAGTATAGATGACGACCACGGACTATTCTAGACAGTCCAGTGGAACACTTGCAGGCTCGCAACCTGTAGGTGTTTATTCAAACTGTGTGTTTAACCGAACTGTGTGTTTATTCGAACTGTGTGTTTATTCGAACTGTGTGAACTGTGTGCTCACCAGGTATACTCCATCCCAATGATAGTCCTTTGACTAGGTCCCTTGTGTTAGATGTTTTAGGGACGTAATGTGAGGATAACGGGAATGGGTAATTGGGTTAATTGTTTGATGTTTAAAAATAATAATTATATTATTGTGGGTTGAAAACCCTATGTACTCACCAGGTTTCCCAACCTGAACCACTCAGTTTATTTATATCACAGGTGTTGATATGAAGTCACATTACACAGAGAGATTTAAAGAGATGTAGATCACTAGTGTAAATAATTGTAAGTTCTATTTATGCTTATGTTTCTGTATTAACGATGACATCCCAAACGTTTTAAAATGAAATAAATACGTTTCTTCGAAAATGTTTTAATAACGTATTTACCATGTTTTTCTGGGAACAAATTCCGCAACATTTTTATAAAATGAAGTACTCTGATTTTTATAAAGCATAAACAAACCGGTCTTTTCTGGCCGTGATTTTGGGGATGTCACAGTTGGTATCAGAGCATTAGTTTAAGCGACCTAGGAATATGGATTTATTTCTAGACTTAAACTTAGAATGCTAAGCGATGATTGTGAGGTGTGAGCACTAGCTTATTTTAGGAATTGTGCCTAAAATGCTTTTATGTGCTAAATACTTGTGCCTGATATGCTGTTAGTTGTTCGGATCTATGGTCTGTTGCCGACCGGATCTGGAAACCTTATGTGTTTAGGATTCTAAACGTACGACTACGATATTAGAACTAGCATATAAACGTTTCGGAGTGATAAGGATGATTTAACCGTCAATCCTAAGTAAAGATCTGGATTCACCTTATTCGGTGTATAGATCAAGATGGCAAGAACCCGTAGTGGAAACGTGAATGCAAATGGGAACGGACACCAACCCCCCGTGATCGAGCAAATACCAGTTGTGGAAGCCGCTGCCGGACCAATAACGATGGCCGGAGTGCAAGCGATGATCCAGGCAATGTTGGATCGTCAAATGGAGGAAACTAGACGTTTGCTCCAGCAAAATCGTGAGGAAGCCACTATTCAGATTGAACAGCCCGAGTTGAACGAAGGGCAGACTGAGGAAGGAAACTACAGTGGGACTGTTGGTCAAGTCAACCCACCAATAGTTCGACAAAACAACCAAGATGACAAAGTCGAGAGGAATGGATGCAAGTACAAGGATTTTCTGACTTGCAAGCCATCGACTTTCACTGGAAAGGAGGATCCGATCGGGGTCATGGATTGGATCTTGGAGATGGAGTTAGCCTTCATGACATGCGGTTGCAGAGGGAAGCTACAGACCACATTTGCAGTGCGTCAGTTTCGAGGAAGTGTTGTACGTTGGTGGAATACCTTGGGGAAGACTCTGAGCCCTAATGAGCCCCTGCAACTGACATGGGCAGAATTTTTGGTGCAATTCAAACGAAAGTACTGCTCAGCTCAAAACCTGCTTGAGCTAGAGAACCAGTTTCTAACCCTGAAGAAGGGAAGCATGTCAATCGATGAATACACGAACAACTTCACAGAAAAGATGGAGTTTGCCTTGCGTCTTGTTCCGGATGAGCTGACGAAAATTGACAAGTACGCAAAGGGACTTCCATGGGAGTACGCGATGCCAGTGCGTCAGGCTCCTACTCTGGAGGCAGCTATCTGGGCTGCCAAGTCTGTGGAAGATATGATTAAGGGAAGAGCTGCCAACAAGATTGAGGTTGGCGAAAAGAGGAAGTTTGAGGAATCTACGAGGCCCAATAAGAAGATCAAGTATGGTTCAAAGGAGTCTAGCGGAGGAGGAAACAAAGTGAAATGGTGCGAGAAGTGCAAGAAGAATCACTTTGGGAAATGTAGCGAAGAAGTGACTTGCTACAAGTGTGGGAAGACCGGACATTACGCCAACGAGTGCAAAAGGGTGTGTTATGAATGCCGTGAAGAAGGGCATGTTGCTAAGGATTGCCCGAAAAAGAAAGAGGCGGCAAAACCAAACATTCCGCCAAAGGCAAGAGCATTTCAAATGATCCTTGACGAAGCAGCTGACGATGCAAGGAATCAGGAGTAAGGATGGATATATAGAGATCAAGTTATGAAGAAGCCATATAGATAGTGTCATATGATGTAGCCTATTAGAGGCATAGTCTAGGGTGAACTTGAACACCTATGTAACTGTTTCAAGAAATAATATGAAACCTTTGTTTTGTTATCTGATGTGTTAAGTTGTTGTGTGGTTTTCTTGTATGGTGACTTGGAAAGACTGCGGGACAATACTTGGAATGAGTATGAGTAGGTGTGAATGGTAGTAGAGGCCTATACTACCGGAAGCACAGGACTCACACTTGGATCAGGGAAAGTCACAAGGTTACCAAGAAGCTAGTAATTGATTTCGTTTTATTCAAATGTGTTGTTACCATCGTTTCGGTAATGACTAAGAAGATTGTTGATATTCCGACCCTAGTGGCCATATCGAATCGAGTCCGACTACGATGAGTATGTTGTGTGGTTCAAAGAACCAAGTTTGATGTAGCGTCCGACTTAAACCAAACGATTGAAATCAAAGCGATCAATAGAAATATCGCGCTCGTTGTTAAAGAAGTTGGTAGCTAGAAATGCCTAATGTTAAAGTGTGATTATATCACATTAGAACATGAAGGAAGCCATAGTCTGTTTTAGAATTTAACTCTAAGAGACCTAAGTCTAAGTGTTGCAACATACGATGATAGGTCATTAGAATATGACACATCGATCCATAGTAGTAATAAAAGAAGTCATCTCAAGTTCGTATCCAGTAAGGATCGAGATTTTGACTTGAAGATCATAATTTGGAGTCTAGCCTGAGGTAGAGAGCAGGTGCACGATCGAGTACTACATACAGTCAATAAGTCTGAGAGATAGACTTGAAGGAATGTAGAAGTTATAATTATTACCTAGGATGAAGAGACAACGTATGGATTCATTATACGACCATGTTTCGTTGATGATTCCGGGACGTAATCATCCTAAGGGGGAGATAATTGTAACGCCCGCAAATCCGGGCTAGTCAATTTAGAGGCAATAGGGGTCGAAAACGACTTTTCGACAAAATATTATTTAGAATAAATAATCTTAACCAAGTTGTAGAGTATGTCACAAGGTTTTCGTACATATAAAGAACGCCGAAATCCGAGTTATAACGAAGAAGTTATGGCCCGTCGAAGTTTCGCGACAGAACCGGCACGATACCGGAAAGCGTAAATAGTGAATTTACGATAGAGCGAGATTTAGCCTTAGCGATCTAAACGGAAGTCGTAGAATATGTTAAACTAAGAACATCGATAAAAAGAACGCCCAAATCTGACTTCGTATGAAGAAGTTATGATTTTTCGAAGTTTCGGACTAGCAGTGTACAACCCGAAATTCGAATATTAGATCGAGCGGTTTTTAGCCGACACGACCTAAACGAGAATCAAAGATCTCGTTGAGAGTAGCGTAACGAGAAAAAGATGGGCGAAAACGGATGTCGGATGAAGAAGTTATGAGGATTTAACGGACCAATCGTGTCCCGGCCCGTTGATAATATAAAAATTAAAATCGAGCCAAAATTAGCCAACGAAGTCTAAACGAAAGTTGTAGAGTACGTTCCCACCTTCGCGTGGATATAAAGAACGTCGAAAACGGAGGTCGTACGCGAAAGTTATGAATTTTGAAAGATGGGCATGCAATTTGCGAAATCTGATGCGAGATAGATGACGTGGCCTCATCGCAGCCGTCCATCGTCGATCAACAGAGCGCCCTTCGGATCTTGCCACGTCGCCTCGCTTCGCTTTACGCCCCGCGTCGGAGTTCGGTACGCCCAGCGTACCCTCGGTCCTTATCCTCTTCCGAAGTGCGAGCCAGCTGGTGCGAGCTGGCGACCCAATCCGAGATTACGCCCAACGTAGCTGCTGGACGCGCCGCGTAGTCCGAGGCTGCTGGGGCTATAAATAGCATGCGAGCCATTCCGAGTTTTTCACTCCAAATCCACTTCTTTCTCTCACTAATTTCTCTCTCTAGCTCATCTAAACCCCCCTAAACCCTAGAAAAACCCCTTAGCACCCTAGGGAAGCCCCGAGGCTCCCGGAGTCCCGAGAAAAAGGAGTTTTTCGGTTTTGAAACGCCGCTCCAATTAAGTCCCAGTTTTCGATAAAATTCGCTGTAAGTGTGCTACGCTTACGCAATTTTTTATATAGCTTTCAAATAATTATAGGAATGTTATTAGGTCCTTAAAATAATTATTTGAGCTATTATTATGAGTTATATTGAGCGTTATTAACACTTAATAATAGTCAGACTAATTAATTTGTCGCGGTTATCGTTAAACTAAACCCTAGTGGTATCGGTACTAGGTTTTATCGAAGGAATATCGTTTTGAGAGTATCGAAGCGCTGTCCGAGTACTGAGTCACCACCTACTCAGGTGAGTGCATAGTTACTTTCAGCTTACACATAGATATGAAGTATTTTACGTGCTGTGTGTGTATATTATCTGTATACTTGCTATCTATATTGGAAGAACGTTTTATACATGTTTTCAGTGATTCAAACTGTATATGTATTTTATATCTACATAATGTGCGGGGTAAAACACGGGTAGATATAATAGTTGCTGTGTGGCAAAATAAAATAATGAGAGGCCTCGTTATAGCTGTTCTTGATGATCTAGTCATCTAGCGGAGTATAGATGACGACCACGGACTATTCTAGACAGTCCAGTGGAACACTTGCAGGCTCGCAACCTATAGGTGTTTATTCAAACTGTGTGTTTAACCGAACTGTGTGTTTATTCGAACTGTGTGAACTGTGTGCTCACCAGGTATACTCCATCCCAATGATAGTCCTTTGACTAGGTCCCTTGTGTTAGATGTTTTAGGGACGTAATGTGAGGATAACGGGAATGGGTAATTGGGTTAATTGTTTGATGTTTAAAAATAATAATTATATTATTGTGGGTTGAAAACCCTATGTACTCACCAGGTTTCCCAACCTGAACCACTCAGTTTATTTATATCACAGGTGTTGATATGAAGTCACATTACACAGAGAGATTTAAAGAGATGTAGATCACTAGTGTAAATAATTGTAAGTTCTATTTATGCTTATGTTTCTGTATTAACGATGACATCCCAAACGTTTTAAAATGAAATAAATACGTTTCTTCGAAAATGTTTTAATAACGTATTTACCATGTTTTTCTGGGAACAAATTCCGCAACATTTTTATAAAATGAAGTACTCTGATTTTTATAAAGCATAAACAAACCGGTCTTTTCTGGCCGTGATTTTGGGGATGTCACACGTGACCCGTTGCCGAGGATCAACGATTTATTCGATCAGTTGCAGGGAGCATCTTGGTTCTCCAAGATCGATTTGAGGTCTGGATATCATCAGGTGAGGGTGTGGGATGAGGACGTCCAGAAGAAAGTGTTCAGGACGCGTTATGGGCATTATGAGTTTGTGGTGATGCCTTTTGGGCTCACCAATGCCCCAGCAGTGTTCATGGATCTCATGAACCGAGTGTGTAGGCCGATGCTGGATCGGTCAGTGATTGTGTTTATCGACGACATTCTAGTATATTTGAGATCTAGAGAGTAGCATGAGGAGCATTTGAGAGAGGTTCTCAGAGTTCTAAGATCGGAGAGGCTTTATGCCAAATTCTCCAAGTGTGATTTCTGGTTGCGAGAGGTCCAGTTCTTAGGACACCTCGTTAACCGGGAAGGGATATTGGTCGATCCGGCCAAGGTTGAGGCGGTGACGAGTTGGGAGGTGCCTAGGTCACCCTCCGAAATCAGGAGTTTCCTAGGGTTGGTAGGGTATTATCAGAGGTTTATCAAGGATTTCTCTAAGATCGCAGTGCCACTCACCAAATTGACCCGGAAGGGTGTTGCTTTTTCATGGGGCCCCGAGCAGCAGGCCTCCTTTGAGACACTTCGCCAAAGGTTGTGCGAAGCCCCGGTGTTAGCCCTCCCGGAAGGGATGGAGGACTTTGTGGTATAGATGTGATAGCATATGCATCGAGGCAGCTGAAGCCTCATGAGACGAGATATCCTACCCATGATCTAGAGTTGGAGGCAGTGGTGTTCGCCCTCAAGATTTGGCGTCACTACCTGTATGGAGTTCGGTGTACGATATACACGGACCATAAGAGTTTGAAGTATTTGATGGATCAGCCCAACCTAAATATGCGTCAGAGAAGGTGGTTGGACGTGGTCAAGGATTATGATTGTGAGATCCTGTACCACCCAGGCAAGGCTAATGTGTTAGCCGGTGCATTGAGCCGCAGGGTGGAGAGCACCCCGCTGCGGGAGGTATGTTTGAGATTGACCGTGATAGCTCCAGTGTTGGACGCCATTCATGGGGCACAGGCCGAGGCTGTGCAACCTGAGATGCAGAAGAGGGAACGAGTTGTTGGTTTGGTTTCAGAGTTCGTTACCGATGGTCGGGGGCTTATGACATTTCAGGGGCGTATCTCGGTGCCGCTTGTGGGAGGAACGCATAGCATTTTGATGGAGGAGGCTCATCGGTCGAAATTTTCGATCCATCCGGGGGCCACTAAGATGTATTTGGATCTGAGAAAGGAGTATTGGTGGCCCTGTATGAAGAGGGATGTCGCGTGGTTTGTTGAGAGGTGCTTGACATGACGTAGGGTTAAGGCCGAGCACCAGAGGCCACATGGTAAGTTGCAGCCATTGGAGGTTCCCGAATGGAAGTGGGAACAGATCACTATGGATTTCATCACCATATTGCCTAGGACTGCCAGAGGAGTTGATGCAATTTGGGTGATTGTGGACAGGTTGACAAAGAACGCTCATTTCGTTGCTATCAGCGAGAGTTCTTCAGCAGAGAAATTGGCGGAGGTGTATGTGAGGGAAGTGGTATCTCGGCATGGGGTGCCGATCTCGATTGTTTCAGACTGTGATGTGCGCTTCACTTCCAGATTCTGGACGAAGTTTCATGAGGAGTTGGGTACTAGGCTGCATATTAGTACCACATATCATTCCCAGACAGACGGTCAGAGTGAGCGGACGATTCAGACGCTCGAGGACATGCTCCGGGCATGTGTGTTGGATTTCGGGGGTAGCTGGGATGCATATTTGCCCTTGGCATAGTTTTCCTACAACAACAGCCATCATTCGAGCATTGGTATGCCGCCCTTTGAGCTGTTGTATGGGAGGAGGTGTCGGACCCCCATTTGTTGGGGAGAGGTTGGACAGAGGGTGATGGGCAGTATAGAGACCGTGCTTCAGACGACATAGCATATTCAGCAGGTCAGACAGAGGTTGTTGATCGCCCAGAGCCGACAGAAGAGTTATGCAGACAGACGCCGGTCTGAGCTTGAGTTTCAGGTCGGCGACCTTGTACTCCTGAAGGTCTCTCCTTGGAAAGGAGTGATGCGATTCAGGAAGAGGGGCAAGTTGGGGCCCCGATATATTGGTCCTTTCCGAGTGATCGCGAGGGTAGGCCGGGTAGCCTATCGTTTGGATTTGCCAGCAGAGTTGGGGCAGATTCACGACACCTTTCATGTGTCGCAGCTGAGGAAGTGTATAGCCAATGAGTCGGCAGTGGTTCCATTGGAGGATATTCAGGTGGATGCGAGGTTGAATTATGCTGAGAGACCAGTGGCCATCAGAGATCGAAAAATCAAGGTTCTGAGGAACAAGGAGGTACCCCTGGTTCTGGTTCAGTGGCAGCATCGGAAGGGGTCCGAGATGACTTGGGAACCGGAGCGTGAGATGCGTGAGCAGCATCCAGAGTTATTTTCAAAGCGAGACTTCGAGGGCGAAGTCTAGTTCTACTGGGGGAGAATTGTAACAACTCGGATCCCCAGGTATTGTTCATTTATTTATTTTTGTTAATTGTAAAGAGACTCGGCGAGTTGGAGCCTAGACACGCCGAGTATGATCGCGGATTTGGACGTGGGTTCGCGCCTGGACTCGGTGAGTCCAAGGAAGGGACTCGGCGAGTTCGTGCTATTTAATGAAACCCTAATTTCTCGGGTTTGGGGCCTATTTAAAGGGCCTTATGGCCGTCATTTGTGCTCACCAGTCCCCATAGTGAAACCCTGGTGAGCTTGAGCGTTTGGAGTAAGTTAAGGAGCCTTTATTGACCTTGGAAGTGTTATCCAGCAAGAAAGGAAGCAATAGCCAAGGGGAAACAAGAGGATCAACTTCCTGAAGATTTGAGGTCCAGAACATCACGTTTGAGGTACTATTTTCGAACCATTCTCTGTTATGTTGATGTTCATGTTGATTTAGGGCTTATTGAGCCCTTTTGTGGCTAGATCTAGTGCTTCCTTGGTCCCTTAAGCGAGTTAGGTTTTGGATCTGGACCCTTAGAGGTCCAGAGTGTCCCTTTGTCCAAGCTTTTTTTGAATCCATGGGGGTTTTGGATTGGGGTCTTTGTGCTTGAGGTCAAAACACCATTTATGAGTCATGGGGTGTGTTATGAGCGCCAAGACATGAACTTTACGTGATGAATGTGCTTGGGAGGGACAGATCTATGAGTTGTTGGAGCGGATTTGACCTCAGAAGTGAGATTGAGTTAGTGCATGGCATGGACGCGCCGAGTCCGAAAAACTGACTCGACGAGTAGCATGAAGTTTGTCCTGAACCACTCAGCGAGTGGTCTTGCCGAGTTAAGGGTGGAATCGGTGAGTCAGGGAGAGTTAGAGAGAGTGACAGGTGGATTGAGTCGAGCTGGAACTCGCCGAGTTGTTCTTGAGACTCGGCGAGTTGAGTCATGGTGGCCCCGCGATTCATGCTAGGTGGAACCCGTCGAGTCAGGGAAGTACTCGACGTGTCTAAAGAGGATCCTAAGGAGTCAGTGAAAACGTATAGACTCGCGGAGTCGCTCTAGTGCACTCGCCGTGTCCGGTCAAGTGGACCGTTGACCATTGACCAGAGTTGACCAACGTTGACTTGATAGGGTTAGTCAACCTTAGTTGGGAAAGTGTTAATTAGAGATGTATTGTGTTATAGGAGGACTTTAGCTTGGAGATCGAGCAGTAGTGATTTCAGGGATTTGCGAGTTATCGAGATACACGAGGTGAGTCTTCTCATTATACTTTACCTTGAGTAGGTAATCAGAGTTATGTGACAGAGTATTTGTATGCTATATGTATGTTATGTGTTGTAGTGCATTATTTCTATGTGATTTATGCTGTGCATGTTTATAGAGTTGGAACCGGAAGGTTCCCAAAGTTAGAACCAGTGGGTTCACAGAGTAGGGTCTACGGACCCACAGAGTTATAGCCTCGAGTGGCTAATATGTGTTATGTGTGGTATTTTGGGGAACTCACTAAGCTTTGTGCTTACAGTGTTAGTGTTGTTTGTTTCAGGTACTAGTGATGACCGAGGGAAGGCGCCGACTTGATCTGTACACACGAATGGGATTTTATGATATGTGATCTTGGGATTTTTGTATGATATGGATTGGAGTCTTAAAACATTGATATTTTTATGAAAATTAAATGAAAACGTTTTTATTTTCTGCGAAAAATTATTTTGAAATTCACGGTGTAACAGTGCTCATACAAGGATTTCACCAACTGCAAGCCGAAGTCCTTCTATGGCACCGGCGGAGTCATTGCCCTCTCGCAATGGTTCGAGAAGACTGAATCCCTCTTCGAAATTTGTTCATGCCCTGCTGTGAGCAAAGTCAAATATGCCGCATGCACCTTTGAAGGAAAGGCCCTGACGTGGTGGAACGGGCACTTTAAAGCGCTGACTCTTGTAGTGGCGAATGATATGGGCTAGGAAACCATGAACGACCTCATGATTGAGGAATACTGCCCGAGGGGCGAAATCCAGAAATTGGAGCAGGAGCTTTGGAGCCTGACCATGAAGGGCACCAACGTGGTCGCTTATACCGCCAGATTCAGCGAACTGGTGGCCCTCTGCCCCAATATGGTTCCCACTGAAGGGAAAAAGATTGAAAGGTACATATGGGGGCTAGTGCCTCCATATCAGGGGAATGTCCTATCATCAAACCCCGCTACCTTCGACAGTGCCAAGCGACTGGCACAGCGACTTATTGACCATGGAGTCAAAACCCCTGCAACAACAACCACCCTAGCCATCCCGGAACCCTCCAAACCTGCTGACACTAAGCGGAAGTTCTAGGAAGACAAGAAGAAACAGCGAGCTGCCAAAAAGCAGCAAGTTGTGGCTGTGCATGCCGCGATAACCCCTGCTGCTGCTACTGCTCCGGTGAGGCAGTATGCTGGAAGTTTGCCTAAGTGCAACAAATGCAACTTCCACCACAACGGCCCCTGCCGTGAAATGCAGTGCTCTAACTGCAGCAGGAAAGGAAACACAGTCCGTTTCTATAAATCCCCGGCGAGGCCGATCACCCAAGTCCCATGATCTGGCGCAAGCCCGACCTGCTATGGATGTGGTAAAGCAGGCCACTATAAGAGGGACTGCCCCAAAGGGAAGAATGCTGGAGGAGCAGGGAGGGTACTAGCAATAGGCCATGGGGAAGCAGTTGCTGACCCGACGGTGGTGACTGGTATGTTCCTCCTCGATAACTCCTACGCATGCATTCTATTCGATAGTGGAGCGGAGCGAAGCTTCGTGAACCATAAATTTGCTCGCATGCTTAAGCAACAACCGCACACACTTAAGGAACAATTCACAGTAGAAATGGTAAATGGAAAAACTGAAAATACGAATAGCATATACTTAGGTTGTACCCTAACTCTAGATAACCATTCATTCCTAATCGACCTTATGCCGGTATCAATAAAAAGCTTCGACGTTATCATTGGCATGGATTGGTTAAGTCTTCATCGCGCCGACATCATGTGCTACGAGAAAGCAGTCCGTCTAAACCTTCCGTCTAACGAAACTCTTATCGTCTACGGCGACAAACCCGGTGCGAGTCTTTGTATTATATCAAGTATTCAAGCACAGAAGTATCTGCGTAAAGAATACCATGCATTCCTTGCTCACGTCGTCGATACGAGCCTCGAAACAAAGGAACTAAAGAGCATTCCAGTAGTGAGCGACTTCCCCGACATTTTCCCAGAAGAGCTACCAGGATTACCTTCGCAACGACAGGTCGAGTTCAGAATCGACTTAGTCCCAGGAGCTACCCCAGTAGCCAAGTCGCCCTACCGATTAGCACCAACAGAGATGCAGGAACTATCTGGTCAACTTAACGAACTGCTCAGCAAAGGATTTATAATACCAAGTTTCTCACTTTGAGGAGCACCGATCTTGTTCGTTAAGAAGAAAGACGGATCATTCCGTATGTGTATCAACTACAGAGAACTCAACAAACTGACGGTCAAGAATCGTTACCCTCTGCCTCGCATAGACGACCTATTTGACCAACTGCAAGGGGCGAAAAGTTCTAGGAACTTTACGAGCGGAGAAGCTCTATGCGAAGTTCTCTAAGTGTGAATTTTGGATCCAAAGAGTCGAATTCTTAGGACACGTGGTAAGTGAAGAGGGAATCCACGTGGACCCATCCAAAATTAAGGCCATTGAGAACTGGTCAGCACCAAAGACGCCTACAGAAATTAGGCAGTTTCTAGGTCTCGCTGGCTACTACTGCAGGTTCATACAGAACTTTTCCCGAATTGCGAAACCTCTTACAACACTGACGCAGAAAGGCGTGGCCTTCGACTGGGAAGAGAAACAGGAGAGAGCGTTCCAAACGCTCAAGCGAGCGTTATGCACCGCACCAATACTATCCCTCCCCGAAGGAATAGAAGACTTCGTAGTCTATTGCGATGCATCGAATCAAGGACTCGGGTATGTTCTGATGCAGCGAGGTAAGGTCATCGCCAACGCCTCGAGACAATTGAAGACACACAAAGTTAACTACACAACCCACGATCTTGAACTAGGAGCAGTGGTGTTTGCTATGAAGATCTGGAGACATTACTTGTACGGAACGAAAAGCACTATTTTTACCGACCACAAGAGTTTACAACACATATTCGATGAGAAGGAGCTCAACATGAGACAACGACGGTGGTTCGAGCTACTCAGTGACTACGAATACGATATTCGTTATCATCCGGGTAAAGCCAACGTAGTAGCAGACGCCCTAAGTCGGAAGGAATATTCTGGTCGCAGGGTCAAGTCATTGTCAATAACCATCCATTCACACTTGTCTAAGAAAATTCAGGCGGCCCAACTGGAAGCCATGAAACCTGAAAATGTGACGAGTGAATCCCTTAGAGGAATGGATAAGAATTTAGAAGCCAATGGTGGCGGAGCCTTATATTTCATGAACCTGATCTAGACACCGAAACACAGTGGTTTCCGAGACTTGGTCATGACCGAGGCACACAACACTCGGTATTCCGTCCACCCAGGTTCAGATAAGATGTATCTGGATCTTAAAAAGCTATACTGGTGGCCTAATATGAAAGCAGAGATTGCTGCCTTCGTAAGTAAATGCCTTACTTGCGCAAAGGTTAAGGTCGAGTACCAGAAGCCCTCCGGTTTACTGCAACAACCAGAGATTCCAGAATGGAAGTGGGAGCGGATCACTATGGATTTCATAACCAAGTTTCCCAAGACAACGGGTGGACTTGATACCATATTGGTCATCATCGATAGATTGACCAAGTCTGCACACTTCCTGCCTATCAAAGAAACTGACAAGATGGAGAAACTTACGAGAACATACATTGGGGAAATCATACGGCTACATGGTGTACCTATGTCCATTATCTCCGATAGAGATAGTAGGTTCACCTCAAGATTCTGGCAATCACTACAACATTCCCTGGGAACAAGGTTGGACATGAGCACAGCCTACCATCCACAGACCGATAGAGAAAGTGAGAGGACCATCCAAACGCTGGAAGATATGTTGAGAGCCTGTGTGATTGACTTTGGAAATGCATGGGATACTCATTTACCTCTTGTCGAGTTTTCCTATAATAACAGTTATCACACGAGCATCAAAGCTGCTCCATTTGAAGCCCTCTATGGCCGAAAGTGCAGATCCCCTCTGTGCTGGGCTGAGGTGGGTGATACCTAATTAGCTAGGGGGCAAGCTTCTGACAGTACTCTCACCGGTCCGGAGATCATTCGGGAAACGACAGAGAAAATCGTTCAGATCCGTGAACGATTGAAAGCCTCTAGAGACCGACAGAAGAGCTACGTTGATAAGCGAAGAAAACCTTTGGAATTTCAGGTGGGAGACCGAGTCCTTCTCAAAGTCTTACTCTGGAAAGGCTTGATATGCTTCGGTAAGCGTGGGAAGCTTAATCCGAGGTACATAGGGCCTTTCGAGATTCTCGCAAGAGTCGGCCCCGTAGCTTACAAACTCGACCTACCCGACGCACTTCGTAACGTACATTCTACATTCCACGTATCTAACTTGAAAAAGTGTCTGTCCGACGAGACTCTTGTAATCCCACTCGACGAGATCGAGATAAACTAGAGCCTCAACTTCGTGGAAGAACTGGTAGAGCTCATGGGTCGTGAGGTCAAGCAGACAAAGCAAATCCGTATCCCGATCGTGAAGGTTCGCTGGAACGCCAAGCGAGGACTGGAATTCACTTGGGAACGCAAGGATCAGATGAAACTGAAATACCCTCATCTTTTCGCTTAGTTATTTGTAACTTCTTATTTGCTTAAATTCTAATTTCGGGACAAAATTCCTTCTAACGGGGGGATGATGTGACAACCCGAAATTTCCATTTTGTACGAACATTATCAATTCAATAGAAGCTAGACCAGTTACAGTGAATTTCAGACTTTTCCGAATAAGTTTGAGTATATTAGGGTTTACGTTTAAGGAGATATCTGGAGAGTGGATGCACATGGGTTAGTGAAACTCGAGTATTTGAAAACTTCGTAATATTTGAGTTCATTTCCGGAATAAAAATATTTTCTGCTAAAAATGTCTCAGGACTATAAATAGATTTCTAAACCAAATTCATTCATTATTCACATTTCCAACTAGAGAAAAGCCATTTTCTATCTCACGGATCTTCGGGTTTTCGCCCCAAATCGTGAGTACACTTCTCTAGTTGTCTTATAAATCTTATTATGTGTTTAATAACTTAGTTTACATATCAAATCTGTGAGATTCGGGAGTGTACCGCCCAAGAACGTTCTTGGAGAGTAAACTCCTATATGTGGCTTAAATGCTACCTAGCCTTTTCCCCATGTTAGGTAACGGACTTAGGCTTATTTGTAAGTGTATTTAGGACTAGAAAACAATCAAAAACACCAAGATTAGGGTGTTCACGACCCAAGAAGTTCTTTGACCGTGAACTCCAAAATCAAGTGCCAAAGAGGGTTTAAATCACTCCTAAAGCCTTGGACTTTAACCCCTATTTAATCCTAACTAGTTTGAGGACTTTAAAACATCAAAGACACCTTCCTATGTGAGTTTACGGCCTTATTAACTGTGCTTGGGCCGTGAACATCAATCAAGGGCACCAAAGTGTGCCTAGGACCTTCATTAGCTTAAAAAAAATGCCTAGAAACTATCCTACATGTGCTTGGGACTTGAAAGCATAAAAACACCCATCCCATGAGAGTTTACGGCCATAAACTCCAAGGGAATTGGCCTTGGGGCCGTAAACTCCTCAAAGGAGTGTTTCTATGCCCTAAACTACACAAAGAACTAAACCACCAAGTAGAACTTATTCTAGAAATCAAGTAACACTTCAAAACAAATTATGTCAACATATTTGAGAGCTTACGACCATAAACTCATGGGTTTACGACTGTAAACACCTTATGTGGAGTTTATTGAAGAGTAAACACATATACAAGGTCCTTGGAAACTTTAAACCCCTTTAGCCTTGTCCCACAACAACCTAGAAGCAACCCTTAGGACTTATAACACTTATACAAAGTGTTTACATGTTATAGAGTGTCCCAACTTAATTCATTAGTTATTATTTGGCTAATTAGTTATATATATGCTCATTATATGATAACTAGGCTTGTGCGTGTGAACAAGTCTCCGTTTGCCACCTAGCACAATATCCGACACTTCAATCTAATCCACTCACCACAAGTGAGTTCATACCCCTTTAATTAACCTTTGAAATACTTTTAATTGTTTTAAATGCTTTTATGGGTGGAATACAAGTTAAATACTTATAGTTATTACATCAATCACATGTGATTAATAACTATAAAACCAATGATTTTATTATTGTTCAAACTGTTTTACTTCAAACTGCTTTACAAACTCTTTTACTTATCAAATACTTTTATTTAAACTTTATTATACTTCTTATAAATTGCATGCCCAAATATGTAGAGATATATAAGAAATTTTTAAAGGACTTAGGAAGGCCATCCGCCCTATTTCCTTTTTCTCGATTTGGATGTGGTCTGGTGGGATTTCGGGTAGCCGTCCGAAGGCCGTTTCAATATTAATTATATATCATGCGTACATATATAGACATAAAAGTACTCCCATATTCATGCGTATTAGTTACATCATTAGTAAGTTACCATCGGGGTAACACATGATCATACTACTACAATTTCCAGATCAATGAGTTAGTTCATTCATGAGTCAATACTTATTACTATGAGAACATATACATTACATTACTATGAGTACATATACAACTATACTAGAACGAGAACATATACAACTATACTAGAAAGAGAACATATACAACTATACTGGAAAGAGAACATATACAACTAAACTAGGAAGAGAACATATACAACGATACTAGAACAAGTAACATTACATTACATATACATGAATACGTTAACAATTGTGATCCACTGTATCGGAGCATGCCTTAAATGTCATGGCCCGAGTTGTAGCCAAAATTCTCTTGGAGGGAGAGCGTGAGTTTGCATATCGATCTATACTAGATTGACTATCCTACATCTTGCTGCTAGCTACAGCCGGACTTGAAGGTCTGCGGGTGCCAAACGTCATTCCGTTTTACAACCATTCGTATGTCGTTGTTACCAGTCAATAGTACGGTACAATTAATCACATGATACCTTAATATAAATCCGGTTTAAGGTAGTTAGTACATCAGTAGTTCCTATAATACAACACTACAGTACTACAATAATTTACCCATTACATATATTTAGTGATTATTTCACTTAAACATTAATGTACAAACTATATTTTGTTAATGATAGTTACACTTGGGAAATTACACACTTTTACAACAAACAAACATACAAAATAGTTAAGCCTTGGTAGAAGGTTACTTTAATAGAAAATATAGGTTTTTCTGAGAAATTCAAACTTTTACAAACACTTACAAACATTTACATACATTTTACAAACTTACACTTGAGACATGTTCAAACGTTTTGATAACAAACACCGACACTAAAATACTTATGAACTCACCAGCTTAATGATGATAAACTCTTTTAAAATAACTTGTATTCTCAAGTCATCAGTAGACAGGTACCGAGGCCAGCTTTTGAGAAGATGGAGCGCATCCAAGACTCATCTTATTATTTTGATTTACATTATTTTTGGTGTCTATAATTGTTCAGAACACGCTTGTATTAAAATTATATATTTAATGCAATGGATGATGTTGTTTGCTTATTTACTTTTACTGTGTTGTGATACTTTACATGACGTCCTCCGCCCCCGAACGTTTCCGCCGTTCTCGGTTTTAGGGTGTGACAGAGACATCATGAATCGTGTCCCATATGCTTCGGATATAGGATCGATTACATGTGCTATATTCATCATTTCTAAAATTTTCCAAATGCGTGGGGCATTAAGAAGGGAAAAGGTCTAGAACTGGATATGACTAAAACGATTAAGCAATTTTCGAAGACAATCTATGGTTTACCAAAGATTGGTTGCTCAGGGACAGTTAGAAGTATAGTGTTAATTGTTGGAAGGATCATATTGACATATTCTAAAAAGAGGCAACTCTTGTTCAGAAGTGATAGTCAAAAGGGGAATGTGGAAATGATCCCATTGGTGGAAGTTGTTCAATAAATCTGTGTAAGATTAGGAAACTTAATGCAAGAAGGATGTTTCCAAGGAGTTTATATCCTTTGGAATGCTCTGCAATGTTTGTTGTCAAGTCGTTGTGACTTTGTGCATAATCATTACATGAGAATCATTGCATATAAGTTTAGAATCTAACATATTTCGGTAAAATGGCATGTATTTGGAATTCTTGCATTTGCCATAAGAATTCGGGAGTGTGAAATTAGAATCATTGAAAGTTTGGTCAATTGGTTTATTTCACAAAGTAAGGATCATAGACAAACATAGAGTGCATACTTGGTGTATGGCAAAGCTATTGTTTAGATAAACATAGTGTACATGCTCAGAGCATGGGACAACTGTTGTTTTAATTCAAGAATAAAGTTGATAGCTGAAACAGTATGCAATGAATAATGTGTAATCATATGGTGATAAATAAAAGGTGTTTTATTTATGTTCATAGGTTTTGATACCATATTAGATTCAATTATTCTTGTGTTTCATTTTGCATGTTTTGACTTCCAAAATAAACTAGGTTATTCTTTCAGAATGACTAAGTTATTCAAACCATCCACAACCGTTCATATGTTGGAAGTAGATATGAATCAAGACTATCATGGGTTGGCTTGTAGAGGTCCAAGTTGGTGGACAAAGTTGTGCTACAACACTCATGAGTGATCATAAGTTCTGAGTATTGGATTCAACCCGTGCTCATTAGAATCACTTCATGAATTTTATCTCGAGTCATCATGAGACGATAATACCTTATATTCTTCAAACCTAGAGATATGAGTTGTTACTATGAGTTGGTTGTACATTGATTGCACGAAAACGCATTCGGTAACTCGATGTTATAAAACGTGCCTTTGTGTATGATTCAGCAAGTAGTAGAACAAGCCATATGAGTCGAAGTTTATCCATTCCTTTTACCTTCAGGATAAAAGCGATATCTGTGGGCCCCTCAATGATTTAATGATGATACATGTGAGTGCTTAGCCAAGCCAAGATTGATTTGATTTGTTCAATTAGTCAGTCGTCATAAATCGGAAATTGGGAAACAACAAATAGACAGAGAGAATGATTTTAATCCATGTCTCAGTCCATATGATATCTAGAATGGAGGAATATATGATCCCTTATCTAATGGAAAAGTCATTGACAAAGGTCAGAGTTCATCGACAAGGTCAGAGTTCAACAGCGGCTTTTGAGAGCTACGATTGCCAGTTAGGTTTTGAAGTCATACTCAATAATAGTTTTAGACTTATCCAAGTGGGATACTATTGGATTAGTTTCTAAGTCCATAACTATAATTGGTATGTACTTGACCCGACTCGGCATGGTCCATTTGGGTTGCATGGCATTGGAACATTTGGATAGACCGTTTGTGAGAAGAGGACATTTGTGACATATTAATATATTATAAGTTCTAATATATTAATATGAAATCATGTTATTTAATTAGTATTGATCAAAAATTAATTTGGACTTAATTTAGTGATAAAAAAAGACTAATTAAATATATGGGGATTGATTGTGAAAATCGTCAATTCTTATATGTATGGGCTTATGATCCAAGATTCCTTATGTTGGTTTAACCCATGTGGTGACCCATGGATACTTCATGGAGGTTAAAACCCATGGGGCATAAGGAATGGGTAAAGTCATGAGTTACATGGTGTAACCCTAATAGCCACACTATATAAAGACCCCTTTAGCTCAAGAAATTGGCACTATTGATACTTATATGAGGGCTAGCCAATTTGAGCATGAAGTGTCTTCTTTTCATGGTTATTCCAAGTGTTGACGATGCTGTGTGAACCATTTGAGGTGTCACACTTAGGGCACTAGGCTCTCGAGCTTCATGGAGTTAAGCTACATCAACAAGGTATGTATTTCTATCCAGTTTATTATTCAAGTATCAAAAGATTGTATGCTAGTTAGGGTAATACCTTGGAATATTCATATTTGCATGTATAATAGAGAAAACCTAGATCCAAGGTATTTAGGGTTGCATGTACACTTAGGAGTGTTAGAATGCTCAAAAGCCAACAATCTTATCATCTAGCACCAAAATCATACCATAAACAGTTATCACATAAATTAATGACAAGAACAATCGAACACAGACTAATAACTATCACACATTACGTAGAACCAACAGGTATTCAATTTCTAGACTTTGCAAGTATCTATAGTATGAAATATGATATCCCACAGGTTAATATCAATCCAGAATATGTAAAATCTAATGATTTTATTCTCGGACTACATTTTATTTTTGCCTTAAATGGGGCTATGACATTAACACGTAATTTTATCACACTTAGTAAACATATATATACATATATATATATATATATATATATATATATATATATATATATATATATATATATATATATATATATATATATATATAGTTTTCCAACACTTAAATATACTAATACATTGGAGTTTGTGCAAAAGCGTGGTGGACAAGGTAAACTAGACTTTTTAAAACATAATCAAATTAAGACAAACATTGAAAATGAAATAATTAAGCTATTAACAAAATTTTTAACACATGAGTTAGAAAAAGGAAAAGATATAACAAAATGTATGAATCATCCTACAATTTTACACTTAGAGAAAATTACACTTATAGGAGAAGATATTACAAAATCAAAAGTTAACTGTATTTGTAAATTTAAATTAAAAAAATCATGATATTATAATAAGAACAGCAAACATACAATATATAGTCCTTTAGATAAAGAAGAATTTAAAAAACAAATACCAGAAATGACAGAACAGGGATTAATTAGAAAATCGGAAACCCACATAGATCAGCAACTTTTATAGTCAGAAATCATTCTGAAATAAAAAGAGGAAAAGCTCGAATAGTTTATAATTATAAAAGACTAAATAATCATACAGAAGATGATGGTTACAACATCCGTAATAAAGACTCTTTAATAAACTTGATACAAAAGAATTTTTTTTTGCTAGTTTGATTTAAAATCTGGATACAATCAGTTACAGCTTGATGAAAACTTTAAATCATGGACAACATTTACATGTTCTGAAGGACAATATGAATGGAATGTTTTAAGTTTTGGGCTTAAAAAAGCTCCATCTATATTTCAAAGGTTTATGGACAATATCTTTCTGAAATATGATTTTTGTTTAGTATATATTGATGATATTTTGGTTGCCAGTGAAACAGTACAGGAACATGAGAAGCATTTACAGAAAATATTTGAAGAAATAAAAAGGAATGGTATTGTTATTTCTAAAAGAAAAATGGAATTGTTTAAAAGAAAAATATCGTTTCTTGGTTTAGAAATAGGAAATGGAAAAATTGAATTACAAAGTCATATATCGAAAAAAAAATTAGAATTCCTAGAGAAATTTGAAAATCTAAAATAGATACAAGCTTTTTTAGGATTGGTTAATTATGCGCGAATGTTTATTCCTAGTCTTTCAAAGTTAGTGGGACCATTATATAGTAAAACAACAAAAAATGGACAAAGGCATTTCAACCAAGAAGACATTAAATTAGTTAAACTAATTAAAGAAGCAGTTAAAAATATTAAATCGTTAGAATTACCATTAGTTACTGATTACATAATAATAGAAGTTGATGGATGCAAAGAATGATGGGGAGCCGTTCTCCTTTGTAAATCCGATAAATATAGCCCAAAAGATACAGAAAAATATGCTCATATGCTATTGGAAGATTTAATAAGACAGGAATGAATTGGACTTCTATAGACTACGAAATACAAGCTTTAATAAATGCTTTAGAAAAATATAAAATATTTTTACTTAAAGAATTTACAGTTAGAACAGATTGTGAAGCTATAGTTCGTTTTATTAAAAATGATCAAAGTAAGAAAATAAATTGGACACGATGGATTAATTTACAAAATAAAATACAAGGAAGTGGATATAAGATAAATTTTGAGCACATAAAAGGAGAAAATAATAGAATAGCTAATATGCTATCCAGAAATATTAACAAATTATTTTCTGCAGATGGATAGTCGAAACAAACGAAAGAGCAAATTAATACAGCCTAAACAACAAAAAAGGAGTTCCTCTTCTATGAGCATTTCCTCAGAAGAAGATAGAAACACAACATCAACAGAAAAATTATTGGATTCAGCAATAAAAACAGAATATCTACATAAACCCACACAACAGAACTCAATTCCTTATATGGAAATAGCGAGTACTACACTTAATAATAACCTTTTGCAAGGATCTAGATTACAATCTCAAAACATTCAACATGCACATTGTTGGACAGGATCTTCAAAAAATAAACAATATACACAGAACAGAGAAGCCGATATAGCATTTGGTAACTGCACTTTACCAATTTGCTTCGATGAACGTAAAAAGTTTAGGCCCATGATCGGGGTAAACTTGACAGAAGACCAACAATGTTTGATAGACAACTTATGGCATATTCAGATAGTTCCACAAGCTTCATCATTTAAAGTTCAAATTCTCAATGCTTTAATTTTTTACTTTCATAAACAATCACCATTGACTCCTGAAAAACAAATAAAGAAGTTTACACATTATGTTGTCATCAGGGGCACTAAAGTTGGGATTTTTAATAATTGGGCAATAGTCATAAAACATATACAGTGTCAAAATCCCCTTTACAAGGGATGTCATAGCTTCCAATAAGCTATGAATATTGCTCGAGAACATTTTGGGTTAAACAGTTTTTTTTATAGAACCCGAACAGGTGAAAACATTTTCAGAAATAGCAAAAACTAGTCTAGAGCAAATGATCAAAGCTCAGGAGGAAATTATTGCGAAGTTACAACAACTTATCCAATCTGGAAAAGATACACAACATGTACAAAGCCAGATTGAAAACAATATTTTGAAACAAAAAATAAAAATTCTTGAAGAAAAAAAATGTACAACTTATGCAAAGGAATGAGAAAAAAGACGAGAAATTAAAAACAACAATATACAGAAAAACCTAAAGACTACAGACTGAATGATGAAGGAGAAGATACACCCATACTCCTGTTACAGATAAACCTAAAGACTATAGATATGCCAGAAGAACAGATAATAAATTTTTATCACAATGGAATGATATATTACTTAGAATTTTGCCTCAATAGCAGCACACAAAGTCTTCTTAATAAATTAGGAGAAAATTTTATTTTAACAGCCGGCAACATCGCCTCTCACAGCATCAGTCCAATTATTTGGTGGAAAATTTTTTCTTCTTTTCCAGCAGCAGATGAACATACATACAGGCCTGCTAGAAAAAGGATCTTCATCACCCAAAGAACAGTACAACATGGCTATCTTAAAAAGTTATCATGCAAACAAGAAATAGATTTTGGGACTCTACAGAATCTTTCAAATGAAGATATACGCACAGCTCAAAAAACACCTTTACTACCTGCAAGCTTTCGCTGGGAAAATTATAAACTCCTAGCCGAAGGACACTACTTACAAATTTGGTCTCATCAAAACTGGCATATGCTTTTGCCATTCAGCGGCGAAGGAGATACACTATTGAGACTAGAAGATATCATGAATAGTGAAGCACAGGTTGACACAGAACTAGGATCACCGGTTTCTATTGATAGTACTCATCGGGATTTTTAGAAAATGATGTTTTTTCAACAAAGGATACAAAGTGATAAGTTTGAACAAATTTATGGGCCATTTGTGAAAAAAGACAAGACATAACAAGTTCAAAGGCCATTTATGAAATTATAGTTGTCGTATAGAATTATTATTTTCGACTTTTACAGATGTGCCTTCACTTTATTTGGTGTGTAGTCTTTTCCTACTTTATGTAATGTCAAGTTTTGTCTGTCGATATTTTAATTGTAAATATTACGCTACCCTTTTCCTATATAAAGGATTGTAAACGATTGTATAAGTTATCGAATATTCATACGAATTAAAAATTTTGTTGTTATTTCCCTCATGTCTCTCTAAACACTCTCTTTCTGATTCTCTTAGTCTATCTCTTAAATTCCTAGTTCTTTCAAGCACTTCATATTATATCCCATATACATAAAAAAAAGAAGTTGTTGCTGCACATACGACTCTGGTTGCTTCTCTTCTCATAGCCTTCCTTGTAAGTTTACTCTTCTTGATTTTAATGTTTGTTCATATTGTTTTTATGGTTTAATGGTAAACTCGGAAAAAACGGACGTACTGTGACAACCCGGAATTTTCATTCGGTCAAACCCTAAAAGTCAATCACTTCATATTATAAGTCAAGTTCACTTTTACTTATTTTTGGGAAAAATAAGTTCATTTGATTATTTTAATAATTAATCTTTAAACGAACGGGTGAACGGATGAGCCGTCTCGGGTCTCGAAATTTCTAAACCGTGAATACCACGTAGCTTAGAAGTTCGCGGCTGAACTTTTATGTTTGGACCGTAAACTACCCCCAATAATGTAAACTCATGCCTTAAGCATGAGTTTACTCCCCAAACTAGTCATTTTATGTTTACTCCCCAATTACCAAAAGAGTAAACTTAAAAACACTCTCAAGTATCATCCAAGATTTAATTCAATATCTTCAAACTTGTATGTTTTCTAGCCATTTCAAGTTGGTATAACACTTAATCTAGTGATTTTACATTTTTTTCATCCATCCATTTTTATGTTTTGATTTGATTTCCAAAAACACCAAGAACACAAACTAAGTGTTCTTGGACTTTTAGCTCATTTTAAGCTTCCTTATAGTAAGTACTTCCATCCTTGATTCTTAATAAGATTGTGTTACATGTTAACATCAAAGAAAAGTCCCAAGAACACCAAGATCAAGGTTTTCACGGTTTTGGGAGGCTCCCAAAACCGTAAACACCAAATATGGTGCAAAGTGGTGCCTTAAGGTGCCTAGATGCTTCACCATGCCTTAGGGACTTGTCTAGATTCATCCTTGATGAGTTTATCACACAAAAAGCACCAAAACCTTACATTTTTATGTGTTTACGGTTTAGGGATCTCCCAAAACCGTAAACACCCCAAAAGGTGTATAAAAGTCCCATGGTTATTCCTTAAATCTAACCTAGACTATTGCCATGATTGAGCTAAGGACTTGAAAACCCCCAAATACCAAACTTATGGGTTTAAGGTAGTAAACTCATGAGTTTAAGGTACTAAAATCATGAGTTTAAGGTAGTAAACCCAAAGGGAAATGACCATGAGTCCGTAAACTCCTCAAAGGATTGTTTTGTTGCCCTAGTCCCTTCCTAAGGCCTAACTACCAAGTAGAAATGCTTCGAAGGACTTGTAAAACCTCAAAACAACATATGGTCATAAGGTGTAGAGTTTACGACCGTAAACCCTTGAGTTTACTGTCGTAAACTCCTTGGGTAATGGTCATTAAAACCATAAACTCCAAACGAGTTTACCCTTGAACTCCCAACACTCTAGCTTTGGCCTACAAACACTTGGATGCAACCCTTGTGATCTTTAACACTTGAAACAAAGTGTTTTCATGTTCTAGAGTGTCCCAACTTAATTTATTAGTTATAGATTGGCTAATTAGTTATATATATGTTCATTATATGATAACTAGGCTTGTGCGCATGTACAACTCCCCATTTGTCACCTAGCATCGTATCCGACACTTCAATCCAATCCACTCACTACAAGTGAGTTCATACCCCTTAATCAATCTTTTAAATAATTTTAAATGCTTTAAATGGGGGAATACCAGTAGAAAACACTATGTTATTGAATCACTCATATGTATTTATAACTGTGTTTTCATCCATCAGATTTCACATACTTCAAAATGTGATGCATGAAATGGTTTTCTATCTTAAAATACCTTGGTAGCAAAAGTATTATGTTTGAAATGTTTATTAAAATGACATCAAGTCATTGTTAATTATTGTTCAAAACTCATAGATGTCTTACAAAATCATTTTACGTTCTTGAACAAAACTATATCTATACACTTATGTTCTTATATATGTATTAATGTTATAGTTTTCATCCATCATTCAGTTTCCCACACTCTTGTGTAGCAAGGGTGTATAAACATGTTTGGACAATCAATTACCTTCCAGTTAACTACTATAGGGATAGTTAGGAAAGAAAAAACATAATTCCTATTACAAGGAATCACACCAGAGTCATTTCATTCATGATTCTATACTATACATTACATGTTACTTGAATACGTCTACATCAATACGCTTACATGAATACTTTTACATATATACATTTATTTGTATGCACTTACATGGATTCTTGTACCTAAATTCACTAGGATGATTTACTAGTACATTATGTGTAAATTGTCCTACCTATCCCAGTTCAACGGGATATCTAGACGGGACTAATCATTCTGGAACCCACCTGTTAGCAACAGTGGTAGATGAACATCTATGTGTAAATTGTCCTACCTATCCCAGTTCAATGGGATATCTAGACGGGACTAACCATTCTGGAACCCACCTGTTAGCAACAGTGGTAGATGAACATCTACGGATGCCTACGGTTATTACTTATATTAGGGGTACCTTTACGGGACTAACCATTCATTTGGCCCATTGTTCGCTACAGAGGTAAATGAACATGTACGGATGCCTACGGTTAATACTTATATTAGGAGTACCTTTACGGGACTAACCATTCCTTAAACCTGCTGCAGCTACAGAGGAAAATTGAACAATCTACGGATGTTCAAAGGTTATACATTTCGCTAATCGCGATGTCGTGTTAATCCTAATACAAAAGGATAACAGTTACACGATTACATTTTTCCTATTATTTTATTTTGTGATACATTCACATAAACGATGAGTTAGACTAAATACTGTTTGTAATAGTCAAAAAGAAGGAAAAACTATCATTGTCATAGCAAAACATTCAGGTCTTGGTAGAAGACTACATTTCATACTAGTAGGAAATATGGGATTTTCTAGGGTTTTCATACTTATATCAACTGTTTCATTCAAAGATTTACATAACATTCATAACAGCTTTCCAAAACAAGACAATGACACTTAAATACTTATGAATTCACCAGCTTTAGGTTGATACTCGCTTTCAAAATAACTTGTATTTTCAGGTCACCAGTAGACAGGTACGATGGCCAGGTTTTGAGAAGACGGAGCACAGACAATACTCGTCTTTTATTTTGATTATATATTTTGGTGTCTTATTACAATGAAAGAACACACATGTATTAAAACTTTACTTTTAATGCAATGGATGATGTTGTTGCTTGTTTACTACTTTACATTGTTATGATACTTCACATGACATCCTCCACCCCGGAACGTTTCCGCCGTTCTCGGTTTTGGGGTGTGACAGATTGGTATCAGAGCATTGTTTATAGTGAATATAGTATATCAACCAATAAAAGATATACTAACTATAAATTCATTGGGATTAAAAACACTCTGTCTAAGAGTTTATACTTTTAAATAATAAAATATTTAAGTAAGTATACGTGCCTGAATTCATACTAAAATCAGTGTCACAATGACAAGAACAAAAGTATTACTATTGTTGAATATCACAAGTAAGCCTGGGGATATATGGTCAGTCTTGGGAATGGCATAGCCTGATCAGCTATGCTGGTCCAAGGAGTGATTAGCCTATGCCCAATAATGGTTGTGATGTGGCAACATGTCTAAAAACTTACCAACACAACCATTAAGAAATACCATAGGAGTATTTGGTCTTACTATAATTATCTTAGTCATGTAACAGCCCGGAATCTCAGGTATTGTTAAATTATGTTTTTGGGGTGATTTAAGAGGGGACTCGGCGAGTTGGAGCCTAGACTCGCCGAGTAGGATCGCAGACTTGGTCGCAGGTTCGCGACTGGACTCGACGAGTCCAGATATGGACTCGGCGAGTCTACGCTGTTTAGCGAAAACCCTAACCGTTCAGGTTTGGGACGTATAAAAGAGACTTATTGGCCGTCATTGTTCATTTTAGCCTTCTGAGAAGAACCCTAAATCGATTGTGTGCATCTGGAGCAAGGATTATAGGCCATTGTTGATTATAGAAGAGTTGTTGTGCAAGGAAGAGAAGGGATTGGCTAAAGGAACAGCAAGGGAGTCACATTCTGAGGATTGGGGACACAGAGAATACATCATCCAGGTAAGAATTCGAGTATACTCTGCTATTTTGATGTGATTATGGAATTAGGGTTTATGGAACCCTTTTTGTGAATAGATTGAATGTTACCCTAGTCCCCTAAACGAATGTAACCCTGTATTGGGACCTTTGGAGGTCCAAAATGTCCCATGTCTGTGCATTTCGGGAATTGATGAAGGTTTTGGATTGGAATCCTTATGCCTTAGGTCAAAATGTAAAGTATGAATCATAAGGTGTATCATGAGCACTGAAATGAGGACTTTACGTGATGGATCAGCCTAGGAAGGCCAAACCTAGGAATGGTCGGAGCAGCTCTGACCTTATGATGCAGTTTGAGCAGTTGCATGGCATGGACTCGCCGAGTTCGACGAACAGACTCGGCGAGTAGCTTGAAGATTGACTGGGACTCGTCGAGTTGTTCTTCAGACTCGGCGAGTTGAGTCGGGGTGGCCCCGCGATTCTTCCAGGAGTAACTCGTCGGGTCAAGGAGGATACTCGACGAGTAGATAGGGAATCTCAGAGAGTTGGAGGACGTCTAGACTCGCCGAGTCGCCATGGCACTCGCCGAGTTTGGTCGAGTTGACCGTTGACCGTTGACCAGAGTTGACCTAAGTCTGACTTCTTAGGGATAGTCACACTTAGAAGATATAAGTGTTAATGAGAGATATGTGATGTTATAGGGAGGTTGTAGCTCGACGGATTGTGCACGAGTGATTTCAGGATTTGCTAGCTTTCAGCATTCACGAGGTGAGTCTTCTCACTATACTGTACCCGGAAGGGTTTGACTGTGGGACCGGAAGGTCAGATATGATATGTGATATGTATGATATATGTGGTAAGTTATTTGTTATATGTTCTATGTATGTTATGTGGGCCGGAAGGCAATATGTGATGGGCCGGAAGGCGATTATGTTATGGGCCGGAAGGCGTTGTGTTGAGACCGGAAGGTCAGGGCCTGGAAAGGCGTATGCACGTAAGTTGTATATTGGGGAACTCACTAAGCAATTATGCTTACAGTGGATATGTATGTGTTTCAGGTACTAGCGAGGACCGTGGGAAGGCGCCGGCGTGATCAGTACACACTGAAGGATGTTTTCTATGATCTTGGGATTTAGACAATTTGTATTTGACATAACACTTGAATTATTATGCCTTGTTTTGTATGGAAATACTTTATTTTTAAAATGAAAAATTGGTTTGAAAATTTGCGTTGTAACAATTGGTATCAGAGCCTTGGTTTAAGGGATTCGGGTGCACCTTCGGGAGTAACTGAACTCAAACCGAGGATTTGAGAAATTTTTTTTTAAAATAAAGGCATAGACTCTTGTAAATGGTTTTGTGGTAAGCAAGAAAGAAGCAGTGTGTACGATCAGTCAGCGCCCGAACGGTAAAGATCCCCAAAATACCTTACAATATTATATGATATAAATTGTTATGCATGCTAGAAGACTAGGTATTCATGATAGGACTAGAGTGGCCTGATTTGTGATGCCTTAGTCTAGGGAAGTTTGCCGATATGAGATGCTTTGCTAGTGTGCGGGTAGATAGTGCATATCAAAAGTAGAGTACTCACTATCCGGGGATTGGGGAGGAAGATTTGGGACGAATGTCGATGCGGTGTGGTCGGTAGTATTGGGCCCGTACTACCGAAGACACCGGGTCAGTGGGAGACCCAAGTAAGAATCCCTGGATCTCGGAGAGTGAGTAGGGTTGCGTTATCGAGTACGATTATACTCGATGGAGTCTCTGATAGTTTTATGTTGTATTTCAGAGACATCATGGTTAGACCACGCCACGGAGCGAGTTCGAGCGGTGTGAGTGACGAGGAGATTCGTCAGATGATTCACGAGGAGGTAGCTGCGGCGATCCGGGCTGAGATCCCGGAGATGTTTGGGTCTATTAAGACCACCCTGATGGAGATGTTTGAGGAGCGGTACGCCGCATTGACTGAAGCTGCAGCCGCTGCAGCTACCGCAGCTGTGGCCGCTGCCAGGCCACAGGGGGGTGACTCGTTGCTGTTCCGAGAGTTCAGCAACACGAAGCCACCGGAGTTCGATGGGATGCAGGATCCGATTGCTGCGATGAGGTGGATCGCGGATATAGAGGTGTGCTTCTACACTTGTTCATGCCCGGAGCACCTGAGGGTATGGTTCGCTTTGAACCAGCTCCGCCTGGGAGCGAAGGACTGGTGGAAGTTCGTGACGGCGAACTTCACTCTGGCAGAGATTACAGCAGTGACATGGGAGGGGTTTACTGCTATGTTTAGGGACGAGTACGTTCCCCCGGTGGAGAGGGAACGATTGGTTCTGGAGTTCTTAACCCTCAAGCAGGGTACTGATTCGGTTGCGGCGATCACGCGGAAGTTTCATGAGAGGGCGATGTTCTGCCCCGAGCTGGTGTCCACAGAGCAGGCTCGGATGAGCCGGTACTTAGGTGTTTTGAGGAGGGATATCCGGGAGTTTGTGTCGAACTCCACCTATCATACTTTTACTGAGCTTCAGGCGAATGCCCGGAAGCGTGAGATCGAGTTGGAGACCCAGGCCAGGGAGGAGGCCGAGTCTTAGCAGGTGGACCGGCGGCCGGCTCAGTCTCAGCCGGCAGCCAAGCGGACCAAGTCCGCCGATTCGAGGACGGGAGGTCTGAAGGGCCGCACTTGCGGAAAGTGCGGCAAGGGTCACGATGGGGCGTGTCGAGCTGGTGCTTGCTACAAGTGCGGCAAGGAGGGGCACATTGCTAGGGAGTGCCCCAAGGGGTTTATGGTTTGCTTTCATTGCAACCAGACCGGCCATCGGAAGGCCGAGTGCCCTTAGCTTCGTCAGGGATCTGCACCTACTGCCAGGACTACTGAGACTCGACCGGTGAAGGTCGAGGCCCCGAGGGCTCGTGGGAGAGCCTTTCAGCTGACTGCGGAGGAGGTCCACGCTGCGCCCGATGTTGTGGCAGGTATGCTGTAATTCATGTATTTATTTTAAAGTTAAGATGTTATGCTTATGTTATTATATGCGTAGGTACTTTCCTTGTGAACTCTGTGCCTGCCTTAGTGTTATTTGACTCGGGTGCGAGTAGGTCCTTTGTGTCCTTAGCCTTTAGTCAACATATCAGCGTTAGTCGTGAGTCGTTGAGTCGACCTCTAAGAGTTTCTATAGCTGACGAGAAAGTGATTTATGCCACGGAGGTTCTTCGGGGATGCGTGCTAGAGATTTTCGGGGTTGAGTTCCCGATTGACCTGATTCCTATTGCGATGGGTGACGTCTGTGTCATCGTGGGCATGGACTGGTTGAGCCGATTCGGCGCTGTCATCGACTGTGAGCGTCAGCTGGTGACTATACGAGACCATAGTGGGGGAGTCCTTTCGGTGTACGGCGAGGGTACCCGTTCGGGATTAGCTTTTTGTTCGGCCGCTAGGGCGAGGCAGTGTCTACAACAGGGTTGTAAGGGTTTTGTGGCGTATGTGATGGATATGCGGGAGGTTTCCGAGAGACCGAGGTCAGTGGAGGAGGTCCCAGTGGTGCGTGAGTTTCCAGATGTTTTCCCCGAGGAGCTTCCGGGAGTACCTCCGGTGAGGCAAGTAGAGTTTGGCATCGATCTGGTTCCGGGGGCCGCGCCTATTGCTAAGGTGCCTTATCGTCTTGCACCTCCAGAGATGCAAGAGTTGTCCTCGCAGCTCCAGGAGTTGCTGGGGAAGGGATTCATTCGACCGAGCAGCTCGCCGTGGGGAGCACCTATTCTGTTCGTCAAGAAGAAGGATGGTTCACACCGGATGTGCATTGATTACCGGGAGTTGAACAAGTTGACGGTCAAGAACCGTTACCCGTTACCGAGGATCGATGATTTATTCGATCAGCTGCAGGGAGCATCTTGGTTCTCCAAGATCGATCTGAGGTCAGGATACCATCAGGTGAGAGTGCGGGATGAGGACGTCCAGAAGACAGCGTTTAGGACGCGATATGGGCATTATGAGTTTGTGGTGATGCCTTTCGGGCTCACCAATGCCCCGGCTGTGTTCATGGATCTCATGAACAGGGTATGTAGACTGATGTTGGATCGGTCAGTGATTGTATTTATCAACGACATTCTAGTGTATTCGAGATCTAGAGAGCAGCATGAGGAGCATTTGAGGGAGGTCCTTGAGGTATTGAGGTCGGAGAAGCTTTATGCAAAATTCTCCAAATGTGACTTCTGGTTGCGGGAGGTCCAATTTCTAGGACATGTTGTTAATCAGGAAGGGATATTGGTCGATCCGGCCAAGGTTGAGGCTGTGATGAGTTGGGAGGTGCCGAAGTCACCCTCTGAGATCAGGAGTTTCCTCGGGTTGGCAGGGTACTATCGGAGATTTATTAAGGATTTCTCCAAGATCGCAGTGCCGCTCACCAGATTGACCCGGAAGGGTGTTGCATTCTCATGGGGACCCGAGCAGCAGACTTCCTTTGAGACACTTCGCCAGAGGTTGTGCGAAGCCCCGGTATTAGCTCTCCCGGAAGGGATGGAAGATTTTGTAGTATATTGTGATGCATCGATTTCGGGACTGGGTGCAGTATTGATGCAGAGGGGTCATGTGATAGCTTATGCGTCAAGGCAGCTGAAGCCTCATGAGGCGAGATATCCCACGCATGATTTAGAGTTGGGGGTAGTAGTGTTCGCTCTCAAGATTTGGCGGCACTACCTGTATGGGGTTCGATGTACGATATATACGGACCATAAGAGCTTGAAGTATTTGATGGATCAGCCCAACTTAAATATGCGTCAGAGGAGGTGGTTGGATGTGGTCAAGGATTATGATTGTGAGATCCTATACCACCCAGGCAAGGCTAATGTGGTAGCCGATGCATTGAGCCGCAGGGCGGAGAGCACTCCATTGCGAGATGTATGTTTGAGGTTAACTCTGATGACTCCAGTATTGGATGCTATTCGTGGGGCACAGGCCGAGGCTGTACGACCAGAGATGCAGAAGAAAGAGCGGGTCGTTGGGTTAATTTCAGAGTTCGTTAAGGAGGGACGAGGGTTTCTGACGTTTCAGGGTCGGATCTGGGTACCATTCGTGGGCGGTACACGTATTACTTTGATGGAAGAGGCTCATAGATCGAAATTCTCGATCCATCCCGGTGCTACGAAGATGTATTTGGATTTGAGGAAGGAGTATTGGTGGCTCTGTATGAAGAGGGACGCCGCATGGTTCGTTGAGAGGTGCTTGACCTGCCGTAGGGTTAAGGCCGAGCACCAGAGGCCGCATGGCAAGTTGCAGCCATTGGAGATTCCCGAGTGGAAGTGGGAACAGATCACTATGGATTTCATCACCAAATTGCCAAGGACTGCCAGGGGAGTCGATGCAATTTGGGTGATTGTGGATAGGTTGACGAAGAGTGCACACTTCCTTGCCATCAGCGAGAGTTCTTCAGCGGAGAAGTTGGCGGAGATATATGTGAGAGAAGTAGTATCTCGGCATGGGGTGCCGATCTCGATTGTTTCAGACCGTGATGTATGCTTCACTTCCAGGTTCTGGAAGAAATTCCATGAGGAGCTGGGTACTAAATTGCATTTTAGTACCGCATATCATCCCCAGACAGATGGCCAGAGCGAGCGGACAATTCAGACGCTGGAGGAGATGCTTCGAGCGTGTGTGTTGGACTTCGGGGGTAGTTGGGATGCGTATTTACCATTAGCAGAGTTTTCCTACAACAACAGCCATCATTCGAGCATTGGTATGCCACCTTTTGAGCTGTTGTATGGTAGGAGATGTCGGACCCCCATTTGCTGGGGAGAGGTGGGACAGAGGGTGATGGCCAGCACAGAGATCGTGCTTCAGACGGCAGAGCAGATTCAGCAAGTTAGACAGAGGTTATTGACCGCCCAGAGCCGACAGAAGAGTTATGCAGACAGACGCCGATCCGAGCTTGAGTTTCAAGTCGGCGACTTCGTTCTCCTGAAGGTCTCTCCTTGGAAAGGAGTGATTCGATTCAGGAAGAGGGGCAAGTTGGGGCCCCGGTATATTGGGCCATTTCGTGTGGTTGCAAGGATAGGCCGGGTAGCCTATCGGTTGGAGTTGCCAGCAGAGTTGGGACAGATCCACGACACTTTTCATGTGTCGCAATTGAGGAAGTGCATAGCCGATGAGTCGGCAGTGGTTCCATTAGAGGATATTCAGGTGGATGCGAGCCTGAATTATGCTGAGAGACCAGTAGCCATCAGGGATCGGAAGATCAAGGTTCTGAGGAACAAGGAGGTACCTCTGGTGTTGGTTCAGTGGCAACACCGGAAGGGGTCGGAAATGACTTGGGAGCCAGAACGTGAGATGCGGGAGCAGCATCCGGAACTATTTTCAGAGTGAGACTTCGAGGGCGAAGTCTAATCCTAGTGAGGGAGAACTGTAACAGCCCGGAATCTCAGGTATTGTTAAATTATGTTTTTGGGGTGATTTAAGAGGGGACTCGGCGAGTTGGAGCCTAGACTCGCCGAGTAGGATCGCAGACTTGGTCGCGGGTTCGCGACTGGACTCGACGAGTCCAGATATGGACTCGGCGAGTCTACACTGTTTAGCGAAAACCCTAACCGTTTAGGTTTGGGACATATAAAAGAGACTTATTGGCCGTCATTGTTCATTTTAGCCTTCTGAGAAGAACCCTAAATCGATTGTGTGCATCTGGAGCAAGGATTATAGGCCATTGTTGATTATAGAAGAGTTGTTGTGCAAGGAAGAGAAGGGATTGGCTAAAGGAACAGCAAGGGAGTCACATTCTGAGGATTGGGGACATAGAGAATACATCATCCAGGTAAGAATTCGAGTATACTCTGCTATTTTGATGTGATTATGGAATTAGGGTTTATGGAACCCTTTTTGTGAATAGATTGAATGTTACCCTAGTCCCCTAAACGAATGTAACCCTGTATTGGGACCTTTGGAGGTCCAGAATGTCCCATGTTTGTGCATTTCGGGAATTGATGAAGGTTTTGGATTGGAATCCTTATGCCTTAGGTCAAAATGTAAAGTATGAATCATAAGGTGTATCATGAGCACTGAAATGAGGACTTTACGTGATGGATCAGCCTAGGAAGGCCAGACCTAGGAATGGTCGGAGCAGTTCTGACCTTATGATGCAGTTTGAGCAGTTTCATGGCATGGACTCGCCGAGTTCGACGAACAGACTCGGCGAGTAGCTTGAAGATTGACTGGGACTCGTCGAGTTGTTCTTCAGACTCGGCGAGTTGAGTCGGGGTGGCCCCGCGATTCTTCCAGGAGTAACTCGTCGGGTCAAGGAGGATACTCGACGAGTAGATAGGGAATCTCAGAGAGTTGGAGGACGTCTAGACTCGCCGAGTCGCCATGGCACTCGCCGAGTTTGGTCGAGTTGACCGTTGACCGTTGACCAGAGTTGACCTAAGTCTGACTTCTTAGGGATAGTCACACTTAGAAGATATAAGTGTTAATGAGAGATATGTGATGTTATAGGGAGGTTGTAGCTCGACGGATTGTGCACGAGTGATTTCAGGATTTGCTAGCTTTCAGCATTCACGAGGTGAGTCTTCTCACTATACTGTACCCGGAAGGGTTTGACTGTGGGACCGGAAGGTCAGATATGATATGTGATATGTATGATATATGTGGTAAGTTATTTGTTATATGTTCTATGTATGTTATGTGGGCCGGAAGGCAATATGTGATGGGCCGGAAGGCGATTATGTTATGGGCCGGAAGGCGTTGTGTTGAGACCGGAAGGTCAGGGCCTGGAAAGGCATATGCATGTAAGTTGTATATTGGGGAACTCACTAAGCAATTACGTTTACAGTGGATATGTATGTGTTTCAGGTACTAGCGAGGACCGTGGGAAGGCGCCGGCGTGATCAGTACACACTGAAGGATGTTTTCTATGATCTTGGGATTTAGACAATTTGTATTTGACATAACACTTGAATTATTATGCCTTGTTTTGTATGGAAATACTTTATTTTTAAAATGAAAAATTGGTTTGAAAATTTGCGTTGTAACAAGTCAGTTCGTATATTTAGCTATTTCTTATATCCCTTTTCTCGCGTAGATTTTAATGGCTAGATTTCATCACGGCGGTTCGTACTTCCCAAACCAAGGCAACGCTGGATGGCTAGAGGAAGAACCAGAAGATGATCACCCAATCCCTTTGGATGACTAGCATGCTGAGGGTTTTTCCGATAGTTCTGACTCGGAGCCTAAAGTCAACAACCTACCCCCAGATGCTCAAGACCCAAACGTGAACCCCCGTCCCGCATTTCAAGGACCCACACCTATGTGGGCCACTAACTTGAATAGATGGAGTCAAGAACAGGGTCAACTCATTCCCTACAACGGACACAGAAGTTTCTACAACCTCACTGAGGGAGGTTCTGCTGACAGGGTCCTACCCATCATGGTTCATAGGATTTCTAGGAATACGATACTGGGTCAATCAACTATCAATCGAGTCTTGGAGATTGACGCCAACTCTGGCGTTAACACCATCCGCATTTGCCAACTAGAGTCTGCTCATGAAAGGACTCTGGTCCCCAATGTAGCTCTGTAGAGGGAACTTGCTGAAACTCAAGCTGAAGTTAGGGAACTTTGAGCTCAACCAGTGCGAGCTGACAGGCGTATAAGGGACATTGAACGTCTACTGTTGGGATCAAGAACACATGCTAGCAGTTCTCGTCGCCGATAGAATCTCATCGACTCCTCTTTTGGATATAACCTAGTTTATGTAAAAACTTTGGTCTAATTTCCTATCTTTGTAAATCTTAGACCTATTAGGTCTTGATCTAGTCATATTTCTATCAAAATTTTCCTATCTTGGTTGATGTAAGGCCTACTTCTAGTCCATTTTTCCCGAACTTGTTACATCTGTAGTCCCAGTATTATTGACAGATATCTAATCATATGGAAATTATTTATCAAAATGCTATCATCTCCATTTAGTTATACTCTTCATTGTGTTGTTGGACTAAGGGGAGTTAGTCCATGAGTCACTCTCATTATTCATCTATTCTTATCCATGCTGTCATCTTTTAAACATATAGTTAAAGATGCCGCCACGCAGGAATCCCAGGCGTAACTTAAATAACGAAACACCGAATCCACCACCTCCAACGCCACCTCAACCTCCTCAACCACCTTCTCCTTTCGATGCCACTATGTTCCAGGCAGCCTTCACAATAGCAGTAGCAGCTGCTGTGTCAGCCATCAATGCTCCTGTCCCTAGTGGATCGGGAACAGGTGCACATCCCTCAAACCACAGCAAAAGCCATGGACATCCCCGGGAATGCACCTACAAGGACTTCACGAACGCCAAACCCCAAAGCTTCAATGGAACTGGTGGGGTTATGGTGTTAAGACAATGGATTGAAAAGATGGAATCAGTCTTTGAAATTTGTGCTTGCCAGGAGGGCAACAAAGTCAAGTTTGTGGCTTGTACCTTCTCTGACAGAGCACTAACATGGTGGAACAGCCATGTTATGTATCTGACTTTAGTGGTGGCATATTCTGTCACACCCCAAAACCAAGAACGGCGGAAACGTTTTGGGGCGGAGGTCATCATGTACAGTATCACAACAATGAAAAGTAGTAAACAAGCAACAACATCATTCATTTCATTAATAGTATAATTATTATACAAGTGTGTTCTGTCAAATTTTGATAAACACAAAAGCATAAATCAAAATGAAAGATGAGTCTTGAACGAGCTCCATCTTTCCTAATCCTTGCATCGATACCTGTCTCTGATGACCTGAGGATACAAGTAATTTTGAAAGCGAGTATCAGCTTTGAAGCTGGTGAGATCATAAGTATTTTAGTGTCTTAATTTGTATGTAAGAATTTGTATGTTTATGAACTGTAAGTTATGGAAAATGTATATGAACTGTAAGTATAAAAATGTTTGCAAAAACAACTGTAAACGTTTAAAAAACTCTAGAAATCCCTATGATTCCTACTATTATATAAGGGTGTCTTCTACCAAGACCTAACTATTCTCAATGTAGTCTTCTACCAAGAATTAACTGTTCTAAATGTTCGTTTCTTGTAAAAGTGTGTAATTTTCCCAAGTGTAACTATCATTAACAAAATATAGTTTTTACATTTAAAGTTTAAGTGAAAATATCACTAAATATATGTACAGGGAAAATTAATGTAGTACTAAAATGTAGCGCTATAAGAACTACTGCTATACTAACTACCTTAAACCGGATTTATATTAAGGCATGATGTGATTAATTATACCATACTATCGATTGGAAACAACGACAAAAGTTAGGTCCTAAAAAGAAATGACGTTTGGCACCCGCAGACCTGCAGGTCCGGCTGTAGCTAGCAGCAAGGTGTAGGATAGTCAATCTAGTATAAATCTATACATAAACTCACGCTCTCCCTTCAAGAGACTCTGGCTACAACACGGGCCATGACATTTAAGTCATGCTTCGATTTATATCACAATAATTAACGTATTCATGTATATGTAATGTAATGAACTGTTCTAGCTGTAATGTACGTGCTCTCTACCTAGCAAGTATAGTAATGTACTGTAATGTTCTAGCTGTAATGTACGTGCTCTCTACCTATCAAGTATAGTAATGTACTGTAATGTTCTAGCTGTAATGTATGTGCTCTCTATCTAGCAAGTATAGTAATGTACTGTAATGTTCTAGCTGTAATGTATGTGCTCTCTATCTAGCAAGTATTGACTCATGAATGAACTGACTCATTGTATGATATCGCGTTCTAGTAATGGTTCTAGTATCTTCCTAAACTACCCATATGGTAGTTTACTAGTAATCTAATTGGTACGTATGAACATGGATGGATACCCTTGCTACCCAAGGTCATTGGATGAACTGGAAGGACCTTTTATGACTATATATGTACACATGATATATAACTAACATTTAAACGACCTTCAGACAAGTACCCGATATCCTATCAGACCACATCCAAATCGAGGAAAAGGAAACAAGGTGGATAGCCTTCCTAAGTCTTTTAAACATTACTTATATAATTATACATATAGAGGCATGCAATTTATAATATAAAAGCATAAAATAAGTTTTGTAAAACCTTTGAGCATAATTATTATCTAAGAAAAGATCGACTTGATGTCGATCTATAAAACGGTTTGAAGGCATGGGTTTGATAAAAACAATTTAGTATAAAGAAATATTTGTTTGAAACACAATTGTAAAGAAGTTTGAAATAAAACATATAGAGTAAAATGTAAAGTGTAATAAGGAGTTTTAAAACATATAAAATGTTTATGAAAATCATTTGAAGGAAACTGTTTGGTAAAATGGCTAATGAGTAGTAAATCATTTAAATGTTGCTTATTAATCACATGTAATTGATATAATAAGTAGCATGATTCTACTTGTATCCCCCCCCCATAAAACATCTAAAAATAGTTAAAACATTGATTAAGGGGTATGAACTCACCTGTTGTGGGTGATACGAATGAACTGAAGAGGTAGGACCGCTAGGTGTCAAGTGAAGTCTTGAACACACTCTATGATCCTAGTTAACATATAATTTCACATATATGTAACAAATTTGTCTATAAACAACTAATAAACAAGTCAAGACACCCTAGGACATGCTAAACACCTTTATCAAGTGTTATTAGCCTCTAGGATTGCATCTAAGTGTTTGTAGGGGAAGCTATTGTGTGTAGGGCTCAAGGAAAACTCCATAAGGGAGTTCACGACCCTAATGACACTACCAAATGAGTTTACGGCCGTGAACTTATACCTATGTGTCCATTTGATGTTTGATGCTCTATAAGGCCCTAATAAGCATTTCTACTTAATGGCTTGGTCTATGGAAGAGTTTAGGGCATAATATAACTCATTTTAGGAGTTTACGGCCTTGGGACCATATCCCTTGGAGATTACGGCCGTAATCTCACTTGGGAGGATGTTTGTGGTGTTTTCAAGTCCTTCATTTCACTAGGAATAAAACTAGGCTCTTGTACTAGGCTTTAGAAGAGTTTATGGCACCATTTGGCACCATTTTATGGAGTTCACGGCCCTAGAACCTTTTGGGCCGTGAACACCTTACTCTTGGTGTTCTAAGGGTGTTTTCTAGCCCCAAACACACTAGAGTACTTTTCCTAATTCGTCTCTTGGCTTAAGGAGGATTTTTAGGGCATTTTGGCACTTAAACATGGAGTTCACGGCCCAAGAACTTCCTTGGCCGTGAACTCACTTTCATCCTTGTTTCTAATTGATTTTGGTGTACTAAACATGCAATGGTGGCTTCTAGTTTGAGTTCCAAGGCTTTGAGGGACATTGGAACACTTTTGGCCCTTAAAATAGAGTTTACTCCCTAAGTGTTCTTGGGCGGTAAACTCCTAAATCTTGGGGTTTTGGCATGATTTTGATGTTTCTAAACACAATCTAAGCTATATAATATAACTAGATCGAAGTACTTACGATTTGGGATAAAATCCCGAAGATCCGTGAGAGAGAATTCGGCTTTTCTCTAATTAGAAATGTAACTAATGAATTATTTGGTTCAGATTTCTATATATAGTCCTGAGATTTTTGGGCAGAAAATATTTTATTCCCGGAATGAAATCTAATATCCTAGAGTATTAGAATAACAGTGTTGTACAAAACCCTAGTGCATCCACTCTCCTGATATCTCCTTAAGTGTAAATCCTGAAAAACCGTCAAACTTATACCCCAAGTCTGGAATATCACTGTAACTGTTCTACTTCTATTGGCTTCAAATAGGTTGTACAGAATGGAAATTTCGGGTTGTCACATATTCCATCAGATGAGAACACTTGAAGGACATGCTGATGAGAGTGTAATGTCCTCGAGGTGAAATACAAAAACTCGAGCAGGAACTCTGGGGTCTACAAATGGTTGGATCCGACATATCAACCTACACAAATAGCATCTGTGATCTGGAAATTCTATGCCCTGATATGGTTGCTCTCGAGAGCAAGAAGATAGAGAGATATATCTGGGGACTGTTGCCCCAGATCCAGTCAAGTGTGTTAGCTTCCAAGCCTGTCACTTTCGATAGTGCCAAGGAGCTGGCACAATCTCTCATAGATCACACGAAACTTGAGAACCCAACAATCCCTGTACCCGGACCACAAAAGGACAACAACAACAAGAAGGGGTGGAACAAGAGGAACAGAGGGGCTTCGCAAGAATCCTCCAAGAGACAACAAGTTGTGGCAATCAATGTTGCCACGGTAACTCCCGTTGTCCCTACGAACCCCTTACCAGCAAAAACCTATGCTAGAACTCTCCCGAAGTGCATCAAATGCAGCTTCCACCACCACGGACCTTGCAAGGAAATGCAGTGCTCAAATTGCAACAGGAAGGGGCATACGGCCCGTTTCTGCAAGACTCTAATAGCTTAGGCCGCCCAGGTTCCTAACACCGGTATGGGCCAAGCTTGCTATGGTTGTGGCGAAGTGGGCCAGTACAAGAGGAACTGCCCTAAAGCGGGATGAGTTATGTCCTTGGGCCACGAGGAAGCGGTAGCTGATCCTACGATAGTTACTGGTACGTTTCTTCTCGATAACTCATATGCTTGCATACTTTTCGACAGTGGAGCAGAGAAAAGTTTCGTAAGTCATAAATTTGCACACCTGCTTAAACAAAAACCATGTGCATTAGATAATTCATTCACGGTAGAAATGGCTAATGGGAAAACGGAGAGTACTAACTGCATATACGTAGGTTGTACTTTAACTTTAGATGGCCATACTTTCAAGATAGACCTCATACCGGTCCCAATTAAATGTTTCGACGTTATCATCGGCATGGATTGGTTGAGTCTTCTTCACGCCGACATCATGTGCTTTGAAAAAGCAGTTCATCTTAACCTTCCTAACAACGAAACCTTAGTTATCTATGGCGACAAACCTAGTACGAGCCTTCGCATCGTTTCGTGCATCCAAGCCCAGAAGTGCTTGCGAAAGGAATATTATGCATTCCTCGCACAAATTGTTGATACAAGTCAAGAGGTGAAAGACATTCAGAAAATCGCAGAAGTACGCGACTTTCCCGACATCTTCCCAGAAGAACTTCCCGGATTACCATCACAACGCCATAACTCGGAAAGAATATGCTGGTCGTAGAGTCAAATCTTTGACTCTAACTATCCATTCACACTTTTCCATGAAAATTAAGGAGGCGCAGCTCGACACTTTGAAACTTGAAAATATGGCAGGTGAATCCCTTAGAGGGATGGATAAGAACTTGGAAGTCAAGGGTGGCGGAGCCTTATACCTCATGGATTGGATCTGGACACCGAAACACGGTGGCTTCAGAGACTTGGTCATGACTGAAGCTCACAACACTCGTTATTCCATCCACCCAGGTTCAGATAAGATGTATCTGGATCTTAAAAAGTTATACTGGTGGCCTAACATGAAAGTAGATATTGCAACCTTCGTACGTAAGTGCCTTACTTGCGCGAAGGTAAAGGTCGAATACCATAAACCCTACGGTCTTCTACAGCAACTGGAGATACCAGAATGGAAGTGGGAGCGGATCACTATGGACTTCATAACCAAGTTGCCCAAGACGACGGGTGGACTTGATTCCATATGGGTCATCATCGATAGAATGACCAAGTCTGCACATTTCTTGCCAATCAAAGAAACAGACAAGATGGAGAAACTTACAAGAACATACATTAGGCAGATTGTAAGACTGCACAGTGTTCCATTATCTATTATCTCGGAAAGAGATAGTAGATTCACTTCGAGGTTCTAGCAGTCGTTACAAAGTTCCCTAGGAACTAGGCTGGACATGAGTACAACCTACCATCCACAGACCAATGGCCAAAGTGAGAGAACTATCCAAACCTTGGAAGATATGTTGCGAGCCTGTGTGATAGACTTTGGGAAAACATGGGATACTCATTTACCCCTTGTCGAATTTTCCTACAACAACAGTTATCATACGAGCATAAAGGCTGCTCCATTCGAGGCCCTCTATGGCCGGAAATGCAAATCTCCTCTGTGCTGGGCTGAGGAGGATGATACCCAGTTAGCTAAGGTACGAGTTCCCGAAAGCACTCTCAAGGGTCCGGAGATCATTCGGGAAATGACAAAGAAGATCGTTCAAATTCGTGAACGATTGAAAGCCTCTAGAGACCGACAGAAAAGCTACGCTGACAAGCGAAGGAAACCGTTGGAATTCCAGGTGGGCGACCGAGTTCTACTGAAGGTCTCACCCTGGAAGGGCTTGATACGCTTCGGAAAGCATGGGAAGCTCAATCCAAGATACATAGGGCCTTTCGAGATTCTCGCAAGAATCGGCCCTGTAGCTTACAAACTCAATCTTCCCGATGAACTTTGTAACGTACATTCTACATTCCACGTCTCTAACTTGAAAAAGTGTTTGTCCGACGAGACTCTTGTAATCCAACTCGACGAGATCGAGATCAACGAGAGCCTTAACTTCATGGAGGAACCAGTAGAGATTGTGGACTGAGAGGTTAAGCAAACAAAGCAGAGTCGTATCCCGATAGTGAAGGTTCGCTGGAACGCCATGCGAGGACTAGAATTCACTTGGGAGCGTGAGGATCAGATGAAACTAAAAAATCCTCATCTGTTTTCTTACTTATTTGTAACCAATTTATTTATTTAGACTTTAGTTTCGGGACGAAATTCCCTTTAACAGGGGGATGATGTGACAACCCGAATTTTCATTCGGTCAAACCCTAAAAGTAAATCACTTCATATTATAAGTCAAGTTCACTTTTACTTGTTTTTGGGAAAAATAAGTTCATTTGATTATTTTAATAATTAATCTTTAAACGAACGGGTGAACGGATGGGTCGTCTTGGGTCTCGAAATTTCTAAACCGCGAATACCACGTAGCTTAGAAGTTTGCGGCCAAACTTTTATGTTTGGGCCGTAAACTACCCCGAAAAACGTAAACTCATGCCTTAAGCATGAGTTTACTCCCTAAACTAGTCATTTTATGTTTACTCCACAATTACCAAAAGAGTAAACTCAAAAACACTCTCAACTATCATCCAAGATTTAATTCAAGATCTTCAAACTTGTAAGTGTTCTAGCCATTTCAAGTTGGTATAACACTTAATCTAGTGATTGTAAATCTTTTCATCCATCCATTTTTGTGTTTTGATTAGATTTCCAAAAACACCAAGAACACACACTAAGTGTTCTTAGACTTTTAGCTCATTTCAAGCTTCCTTATAGTGAGTACTTCCATCCTTGAGTCTTAATAAGCTTGTGTTACATGTTAATATCAAAGAAAAGTCCCAAGAACACCAAGATCAAGGTGTTCACGGTTTTAGGAGGCTCCTAAAACCGTAAACACCAAATATGGTGCAAAGTGGTGCCTTAAGGTGCCTAGATGCTTCACCATGCCTTAGGGACTTGTCTAGATTCATCCTTGATGAGTTTATCACACAAAAAGCACCAAAACCTTACATTTTTATGTGATTATGGTTTGGGGATCTGTAACATCCCAAAAATCCAGGCCAAAAAGTTCATTTTAAATACGTCATTATAAAACCGACAGTGTGATAAAACATTTGTAATACCATGTAATGTCAAAACCAAGTAGGAATAATCAAACGTTTTATCATAAAACAATATCAGAGTGTAATCCCAAAGATCTCATGTGCGGAAAACTATAGTGTGATGCGCTGCGATCAAGTCGGCTCCTTTCCTTTAAACATGAAGTACCTAAAACCAAAACTGAAAACCGTAAGCACGAAGCTTAGTGAGTTCCCCCATCATACCACATACCATACAATCATATAATGAATAGCTAGGAGATACAGAACTCACCCATGCTCATGGAGGTACGGGCCTCACCCACACTCCGCTAGCTAGGAGATACGAGTCTTGCCCACACTCCACTATCTCTGAGCTATGGGCCTCGCCCACACTCAGCCACTAAACCATAGCATACAAGTATATACAATCATATACTAAATAACTAGGAGATACGGGCCTCGCCCACACTCCACTATCTCTGAGATACGGGCCTTGCCCACACTCAGCTACTATCACAAATATCATAACATGAACATACTATCAGACGTATCTGGGTTGTCCGAACTACCCTTCAGTCCTAACAACCGAACTTGGGGACTATTCCCCTCCTACTACGACTATCACATATAACATTGATGGGTTTTAGCCATAAGAACTTTCCTATGTGCGCATGCAAAACCCTAATGCTTGGATCTAGGCTTTCTAATTAAACATGCTTTGAATCCAAGACTTCTAATGACTAATTAGGAATAAGAACAATACTAAATCATATCTAGAATCATACCTTTGAATCTCTTGTTTGATCTTGTTGTCTTGGAGCTCTAGAGTCACAATTGTCACTCCTCTAATGGCTTACAAACACCAAATAGCAAGGAGGATGATTTTGGAGAGAGGAGAGCGGAGGAAATCGGCCAGGGGTTCTATACTTTAGATCAAGTGCCGATTTCCCTTTTCCATAGGGTCTATTTATACTTGTAGACTCCTTAAGGGTTACAGCTTAAACCCTAATTGGATAATCTTCTTTTAAAGCAATCCAAATCCATTCCTTAGATAGACTTGGACGATTTGAAGCTATCCATAGCTTCTAGAATCCGTCCACCATCTATCCAATATGGATTTACAGTCTAAAGTTTAACTATCAAACAATTGACAGTTTATACCCTCTTATTTAATTAATCTCTTTAAGTCACCAAATTAATTCTAATTAATTCTATGACTTATATTAATCAAATAACAATATTATTATTCTTTATATTATTCTCATAATATATTAATAATATTTATTCTCTCTTAATAAATCATCCTATCAAGTTGCTATGGTGAAGGCAACACAAAAGGACCATTCACAACCGGGTCAAATACTTGCCTAATATAGTTGCAGCCTTAGACACTATTACAACAGGCTCCCACATGGATAAGTCTAGTAACTATATGCCCAAGTACAATTCGATTTGCAATCGTAGCTTTCAAAGACGCTGTCAAACTCTGATCTAATCAATGTTGTCCTTTAGATAAGGGATCGTACAGTCCTCTGTTAGATATCATGCTGATAATCCTATGGAATGGTTAGTCAAGCATTTAGGTTTCTCGATCTCTGATTTATTTGACATAGAACTCAATCGAACACATCAATTCAGTTCTGACCGGGCCCGACACATAAGTCAAATCAAATCATCGAGCGGCCGAGATATCGCTTTTACTTTCTTAGATAAAAGTTACAGATAAACTTCGACTTATATGCATTTACTTATTCATTAACCAACTATACACAACAATGCGTTTTATAACACCGAGTTACTGATGCGTTTTCGCATTATTAATGTACAATCAATTAACAAATAACAAACCATATATCTAGGTTTTAAGACTATATGATATTATCGTCTTGCGATCACCCCATTTATATCATATTCCATAAGGTGATTCCAGCAAGCACGGGTTTGTTCCAATGCTCAAAACTAGTTCATAAGCACTCATGAACGTTGCAGAAACCCTTTGCTATGTCTAACACCATTTAGACAATCTACACACCAATTCATGACAATCTTCATTCATATCTACTTCCAACATATGAACGATTGTGGACAATTTGAATAATTTGATTATTCCTAATAAACTCAATTAATCTGGAAGTCAAAACATGCAAAGTCAAACAATAGTTAAACAATTAACATAAGACAGTAACATTAATCATAAATAAAACTCCTTTATTTAATCATCAAATGTTAATTACATTTATCTATTACACGTTTCTAATACTATCTAATCTATGCTAATATCATCCTTCAGCCCAATACTCCTAGCATGCTGCAAGTGCTTAACCCTACTCAGTCCCTTCGTAAGCGGATCTGCTGGGTTATCTTCTGATGATATCCTCTTCACTACGAGTTGTCCTTCTTCTACACGATGTCTAATAAAGTGATATTTTCTGTCGATATGTCTTGATCTACCATGATCCCTCGGTTTCTTGGTCAAGGCAACCGCTCCTTCATTATCACAGAAAATCTCCATGGGCTCCTTTATGGCAGGTACAACTCCAAGATCACTGATGAAGTTCTTCAGCCATATTGCCTCCTTCGACGCTTCGCTCGCTACAATGTACTCTGATTCGCACGTTGAATCAGCTATGGTTTCCTGCTTGGAACTTTTCCATGTCACTGCTCCTCCATTCAGGGTAAAGACCCAGCCCGACTGCGAACGGTAGTTTTCCCTGTCGGTCTGAAAGCTGGCGTCACTATACCCTCGCACCTTCAAGTCATCACTCCCTCCGAGGACTATGAACCATTCATTCGTCCTCCGAAGGTACTTAAGGATATTCTTCACCGCAATCCAATGGGCTCTGCCAAGATTCCCTTGATATCTGCTAACCATGCTCAAAGCGAAGGCTACATCAGGGCGAGTACAAGTCATAGCGTACATGATTGAGCCAACTGCGGAAGCGTATGGTACTCGGCTCATTTTTGCTATTTCAGCTTCAGTACTCGGACTTTGAGTCTTACTCTACTTGGCATTACTTTGTATCCGTAATTCTCCCTTCTTTGAGTTTTCCATACTAAAACGTTTAAGTACCTTCTCTAAGTAAGTGTTCTAACTAAGTCCAATTAGTCTCTTACTTCTTTCTCTTACTATCCTTATTCCCAATATGTAAGAAGCCTCTCCGAGGTCCTTCATAGCGAAGCACTTCCCGAGCCAGGACTTAACTTCCTGCAGAGTCGGGATGTCGTTTCCTATGAGTAATATGTCATCGACAAATAGAACGAGGAAGCTAACTATACTCCCACTGACTTTGACATATACACATGATTCATCTTTGCTTCGTACAAGTCCAAACTCTTTGACATTCTCATCGAAGCAAAGATTCCATCTGCGAGACGCTTACTTAAGTCCATAAATGGACTTCTCAAGCTTACACACTCTATTCGGATGCTTCGGATCCACAAACCCCTCTGGCTGAGCCATGTAAACATCCTTAGCCAACTTTCCATTAAGGAAAGCGGTATTGACATCCATTTTCCAAATCTCATAATCATGAAATGCAGCAATTGCTAGCATCACTCTAATAGATTTTATCTTCACAACTGGTGAGAAGGTCTCATCATAGTCAACTCCGGGAGTTTGAGTAAAGCCCTTCGCAACCAATCGCGCTTTATATGTGTGTACATTTCCATCCACGTCGGTCTTCTTCTTGAAGATCCATTTGCACCCAACGGTCTTACGTCCGGGCACATTATCAACCAAATTCCAAACTTGGTTATCATACATGGATTGGATCTCGCTATCCATTGCCTCTTTCCATTTTTCAGACTCCGGGCCTACCATGGCTTCCTTATAGCTATTAGGTTCATCAAGATTTATTAGTGTACCATCACTAATATATATGTCCCCTTTGGTAGTAATATGAAAACCATAAAACTGGGGTTGAACTCTAACTCTATCGGAACGTCTAAGAGGTAAGGACTCATCAATCGGTTCAACCGGAGTTTCCTCCTCGGGTTGAGTGCCAGCGGTAGAGGTTCCTTCATCTATCGACTCTTTAATTTCTTCAAGCTCGATTTGCCTCCCACTGTCTCCTTGGCCTATGAGTTCTTGCTCTCGGAAAACTCCTCTCCTCGCAACAAAGACAACATTGTCCTTCGGTCTATAGAAGATATATCCAAAGGATTTCTGCGGGTAGCCGATGAAAATACATCACTCACTTCGAGGTTCGAGCTTGTCGTGAGTATCTCGTCTTACGAAAGCCTTGCAACCCCAAACCTTGATATGTGCTAACGAGGGAGCTTTCCCTGTCCACATCTCGTGAGGTGTTTTGGCAACCTTCTTAGTAGGGACTCGGTTAAGGATATGGGCGGCAGTCTCTAAGGCATACCCGCAAAAAGAGATTGATAGTGAAGCACGACTCATCACAGAGCAAACCATATCCAATAAGGTTCGATTACGCCTTTCTCCCACACCATTTAACTGTAGTGTCCTAGGAGGCGTCAATTGTGAAACTATTCCACACTCCTTGAGATAATCGTGGAATTCAAGACTTAGGTACTCTCCTCCTCGATCGGATCGAAGCATCTTGATTTTCTTGCCCAATTGATTCTCCACTTCATTCTTGAACTCTTTGAACCTTTCAAAGGTTTCTGACTTTTGCTTGATTAAATAGATATACCCATATCTACTATAATCATCGGTAAAGGTCACGTAGAAGCGGTTCCCATCCTTCGTGGTTGATCTAAATGGTCCACATACATCGGTATGTATTAGGTCCAATAGACCCTCACCCCTTTCACACATACTCGTGAAGGGTGATTTAGTCATCTTTCCAAGCAAACAAGACTCGCACGTGTCATCTTCCCTAAGGTCGAATGACTCCAACACTCCATCCTTTTGGAGTCGGGCTATGTGTTTCTTGTTGACATTTCCAAGACAACAATGCCACAAGGATGCTTTATCCATATTAGTGGAAGAATCTATGTTTAAAACATCATTTCCTAAGTTATCAACAATCATAACAGTTTCATAAATTCCATTACATGGTATAGCTTCAAAGTAAAAGACACCATTTAGATAAGCCAAAATAGAACCATTCTCATTATTAAAAGAAAATCTAAAACCTTGTCTAAACAAACCATGAAATGAAATGATGTTTCTAGCCATTTCTGGCGAATAGCAACAATTGTTCAAATCTAAACATAAATTATTCCTAAGCACTAATGAATACACTCCAATCTTGGTCACAGGCGACGATATTCTATTCCCCATGATTAGATTGATTCTTCCTTGCTCCACATCCCTACTTCTTCTTAGTCCCTGACATTAGAACAAATGTGGTAACCACAACCGGTATCAAGAACCCAAGAAATAGCATGATTAGAATTGTTAGATTTAATTGTGTATATACCTGCGAAAGATGGCTTGATCTTTCCTTCCTTGATGGCTTGCAGGTACTCTGGGCAGCTTCTCTTCCAATGTCCTATCTTGTGGGAGTGGTGGCACTCTGCCTCCTTAGGGTTAGGGCAGGGCTTAGCGGGATCAACTTTGGTCCCACTAGAAGAGGCACCATCTCGGGCTTTAACCTTGCAATAGTTCTTAGACGAAGCCTTCCTCTTCTTTCCCTTTCCTTGACCAATAGCCATGACAGGAGCAGCGGGTGGATTGGGAGTTGGTGCAACAGACTTGTCTTTGAAGTTGCTCTTAGCGACCCTCAAGTGACCTTGGAGTTTGCTTAGGGTGACCTCCTCTTTGTTCATGTGGTAGGTCATCCTAAATTGATTGTACATCGGAGGCAAAGAGTGAAGCACCATGTCGATCGCCAAGTCTTCCCCAAAGTCAAAATTTAACTTGCGAAGGCGGTCGACATACCTTTGCATCTTTTGCAGGTGCACGGTAAGAGATTCTCCATGACCCATCTTAGCGGAAATCATGTTAGTGAAAATCTCATAACGCTCTTGTCTCGCGTTCTGGTGGTATCTCTCCAATAAGTCTTGATGCATCTCGTACGGGTACATGTCCTCATAGGACTTTTGGAATTCGGAGTTCATGGTGGCTATCATGATGCAATGTACCTTCATTGCATCACGCTCATGGGTTTCAAAAGCGGTAATTTCAGCCAGAGTAGCGATTTCAAGGTTGATCTTCTCGAGCTTCTCATCGAGGACATACTCCTTATCCTCATAGCGAGCAATGGTGCGAATGTATCTTATCCATTCGCTAAAGTTCGTTCCATCGAAGGTGACCTTTTGGCAAAGGCTCATCAATGTTAAAGAACTAGCAGCAACGTTGTTTGCGTTCGACATCTTCAAGTGGAAAGGACAAAGATAGATTTGAATATGAATCCCTAATTATCACCCAATAAGAAAAATTAGGGCTAGGATCTGATGGGATTAAAACAACTTTTAATCTAAGAAGATCGATTAGATCATGAACAAGTATATGAATATGAAACAGTTAAAAACGCAATAATAAGAACAAACAGCTTGAATCAAATGTGTCGAATGATTAAATAAAATCCTTAGAAGAGCTCGATTAAGAACATCAACTGTAAAGGATTAGAAGATTACAAGAATGATTACAGAAAAATATAATACTCTCGATCAATCGCTGTATCAATCACCTCTAAAATCTTAACCTAATATGCATGCAAGCATTTAACTTATATACAATACATAAAAGGCTCTCGGTTGGACAGGCCCAAACCGGAGAATAAAAGGCTAATCTAACGAGCCCAAAAGACGCAACATCAAAACTCTTTTCAGCCCAACAATCTCCCCCTTTGCGTCAATTTGGAGCGAGACTTTCACTTCCTACTTGGGCCGGCAGCTGAAGCTGGTACCTTCTTCTTCACGGTACTAAACAGACACTTGGTTATGGAAAGGATGGTCTGTCTAAACCGGATGTACCAATTGATCATATCATTGAAGTATTTGATATCATCAGCCGAATTGTCTTTACACTGCTTGATGATGAATAAGATGTGCTCCAAGCAAGTTGTAGTGTAAAGATGTTTGTCAGCTAAAGCGAAGAGACATTTTTGTCCTTCGGCTCTAGTGAACATCACAGAGTTTCGCCTCAAATCTATCTTGCCCATCAGCATTTGATTCAGATCACTGGCCGATCCCACAGGCTTGACTTTCGGTTTCTTCTTAAAAACTGTGGCAACCTCCTGATCCATTAGGGCCACCTCCATGATGTAGCATGCCAGCATCCTTTTGACATGGTCTAAGATGGGACCATATTCGGCTTCGTTTGTCAGCAGGATGTTGTACAAGACTATCCAATCATGAGGGTTCAGATTGGGCAGATCCGCCAGAGAGATCATGTGGGCAGTTCTTGCAGATCCTCGGATAAGCTTGAACTTGACGTTTGTAAATCTCCCCACGGCAAAAGGCTTCATCACCCGAACATTGACAATCTTCTGGGCGCTCCATGTAAGGAATTGAGGGCGAGCGGCCTCCAGGTAGAAGTCAATGAGCTCCTTGTCAAGCTCATCGTTCGGATGCGGGACTTCAAAAATGTTAGAGAAGGCGTGGAAGATGAACGCCTTTCGAGTCAGTGGCATATCGAACTGCGAATCAATGGTGTTGTTGCAGTCGAACGATATCACCGGCTCGAGCCATAGTATGCATGGAGTCTCTATGGCCTCTTTTATCAACCGATCCTTGGTTCAGGCAGGGAAGAGCAACTTTCGGCTCTCAAGGAGATCGTTGGCTTCTTTTTGTTTACGTTTGGCTTCTTCAGCTTCACGTGCCACACGACTGACATCGTCATCAGTATTGCGACTGTTCTTTCTCTTTAACATGTCCGCAATAGTCTCCTTGTCTTCATCTTCATCTTCATCTCCATCCTCTGCTATGTGTTTGCCCTTGTTCTTCACACCCGAACCCGAGGCATGACCAGTTTGGGGTGGTTCGGTTGTGTGAGTAGCGTTGGAGGACGGAGGTGGTTTCGATCCTTTCTTCTCTTCTCCCCCTTGTTTCGGAATGGACACAAAACTCGGAAGGCCTTCAATTTTGCTTAAGAGGGCCATGGCCGGGGAGAGCTTTTCAGCGAGGGTGCGCCTCACCGAATGATTAAGGATGGGGTCGTGTGCTTCCAGGATGTTGGATAGAGCCGCGTGGACATCCGAAACACACGTCTTGATGACTTCCCTCTCGGATCGAAGAGCTTCCAATTGTTGTTCAGAGTTGGAAAGCTGCGTGCTCTTGACCTTTAGGGCAGTTGTTTTACTTGCCAGAACGTCCATCAGAGAGTTCTCTGCCGCAAGATCCTCTTGTAGTTTTGCCAGACGGGCATCGATGGAGGCACGGAGTGCCGAGTTGTCGTCGCTGAGGTTTTGGCGGAGGGTAGCGAACGAAGTCAACTCCGTCGAGACGAACTTGGCCAATTGTTGAACAATCGGTTCAAGAATCGTCTTTGTGGCATTGGCGCTTTCCTGCAGAGACTTTAGCAGGTCCGAAGCGTCGGAGAATAGTTTATCGACTTTTTCGGTCGCTGCCTCACAGGCTCGGGTGGAGGCGTCTATCGCAGCAGTTGCTGAGGCTACTGAGTCATGTTGAGCCCTGGAGAAGGCATCAACGATCCTCTGAAGGGCAGCTTCAGATAAGGTGGACTGCTGGTTTGAAGAGGAGGCGAGAAGTTGATCAACCTTCTCGTTAAGATCGCGGAGATGCTTCTTTGTCACTGGAGCATCATCCTCCTCATCACTCTGAACTTGAAACGGACTATAGTAGATCGAATCAAAGTTCATGTGATCACCACCAAGGAATTGATCATCGCCATCGGAGGCGTCTTCTGGAGATTGAGGTGGTGGTGAAGCTGGGGGTGTTATGGGTTTAGTTGGTTCAGGTTGAGTAGGTGGGGGGTTAGTTTCGGGTGGTGGTTGTGTATGGGTTTCGGTTTGTGGAGGTTCGGTTACGGGAGGGGTTTCGGTTACAGGTGGTGTTTCGGTTGAGGTGGTGAATATGGGTGGAGGTATAGGGAATGAGGTTGGTGGTATAGTAGGGGTTATGGTGGGAATGGAAATAGGTATTGTGGGTGGAGGGGAAGGAACTGGGGATTGGTGAAGTTCCATCTCTGGGGTTGGGGACCGAGGGGGTGTGTTGCCTTGTAGAGGAGAGACATCGCCTTGTGATCCCTCAGCGTCCGAACTCTCAACTTCGGATTCACTTGATGAGGAGGAAAGGATTAGCTTTCGCTTTTGTTGGGTCTTCCTCCTTTTCGGTTGTGGTGACGAAGCAGCCTTCGGTTGTTTGCACTTCTTGGGAGAAGGTTTTGGGGCTTTGGATGGTTTCTTCCCCTTGTCTGCCTTTTTACCCCTGGCCACCGGTTTGTCGGCATCATGAATTGATCGCAACATGTCCGGTGTCAGGTCCCTCGGACCAGATGGCCCTAACTCCTTGATCGCCTTGATCATACTGCTGTCTGATGGCACACTACCATACATCGACTCCGGGATAGAGCCAATGAAGGAGAATTTCGATGCATCGGATACGATGATCTTCTTGGTATGGAAGGTACCAATAGAAGACATCGGGGCACCGTCAGCAGTTGGGACCTCAAACCTGTCCATGGCCCATCTTGTGATCAAGATCCAGAACCGGGCCAGCGACACTTCAGAGTGGCGAGAAGTGGAAGAAAGGCTCTGAATCAGTTGTTGCCAAAGGACAAAACCATAATCGAGGTTGATCCCGTTGTACACCCCGTACATGATTGACAGGAAAAGACGACTGGCTCCGTCCGATCTTGAGCTCCTCTCAGACAGTCCCTTGAAGAGAACTGTAAATAGCCCATTCCACAGGGGCGGTAGGCATGACTTCTTGAACCTGGCGACGGAGGTAAGAACTTCCGTGTAGCCCATATTGTAGAACATGTTGTAGAGCATACCAACCGGAATCGTCTCCGGGTGAACACGCGATGGGTCAGCAGCAAACCCAAGCATGGTGCAGAAGCGGGGACGAGAAATCGACGTTTTGTGTTCCGCCACTTCGAAAAATATCCTGTCGACGCCCTTGTCGTAGTAGGCAGTCGCATAGACTTGAGATAGAGCCACCATTGGCACCGTTGCAATTCTGGACAATGCCGGAGCAAGCTAGGAGTACTTGAGGCATTCGATAACCGGCGACATGTAGGGATCATAGGCTAGTGGGTTCAGATCAATCACGAGGCATTGCTGAGGACGGATTGGAAGAATTTGAGAAGTAGCATGGACGGAAGAGGATTCAGCCATTGTTGCAGGTTGGAGAAGAAGATAACCGGGAGAGAGTTTGGAAGTATATTTGCTTTGGAAATTATGGGGCAGTAAAGAGGTAAAAGGTGGTCTGGATGGGTTTTTATAGTAGGTGATAGGAGAGAGAAAGATCGATTCAAATCTCTTATGGAAATACGGAAGGGTTTTTGAGTGACTGATTGGTGACAGTTGGGACGTGCGATGATCACGTAGGAGAGAGAGTGTCAGATTCCTAGGATCACGCCGCCCAATAAGCGCCGGTTCAGAGAGAGGAACCGTTTCCATTTCCACACGCGCCATTAATGCCAGATGGATGACGCTTCAATACTACACACGCGTCCAAAAGTGTCAGAAAAAGCGCGGCCGCTTCAAATTCACGCGCCCTCCTTTTTACCGTCGTTTGAATATCTATCCTTTGAACTTCCGCCGCGTCAGCAACTTTTTGTCTTTTTCCCCTTTTTAATCAGCTGTATTCAATTGAGGACCCACGTGGCTAATTTTTGGCCACAACTTCATTAGTAATCCCTCAGTAATAAACCAGCCTGTAAAATAATTAGTAACGGAATTTTGAAAATCTAGGATTTTCGTGCAAAGAGTGTAAAAGATAAGGAAATAAAGCAACTCTTTTTGGGATAATCTGTGATGTCAATTATGACACGAAACTGATGATCCCGGGCACGAAGCTCTTCCTTCAAGATCAAGAAAGACCTCAAAGTGTTAGTGTGGAATCCCGTTGAATTACGATCAAACATTTATTAATAAACGTTGAAAGGCTTCTTTTAATAAGGCTAATTAAGGGTGGTTTCGCTTTGATTCAACAATTCAATTCTTGATATAAGAACGAAAGTGAACAAAGTACTTGTGAGACCGGTGTAGTCTGTTGAACAAGTAGGGTAGAGTGGATTTTTAAGTGACTTGGTTAAGTATAAAATCTCAGAAAAAAAATTATAACAGGATACCATGGGAAGAAATGTTATGCTGTGTAACAATTTCATTGGAGTCAAAAAAAAAATTGAGATTTCATGAAGGTACATTCGTCAATTCATTGGTGAAAACTTGATCAAGTTAATTGGTCACCGTCAATTCATTGGTGTTGAATTTTGGGTTTCACTCAGCTCGTAGTGGCACGAAGCTAAGATCATAAACACAGATGTTGTGTAACCATAAACCTCAGCGGTAGTTTCTGAGAGTCTCAGGGGTTACAGTGATGAAGCGAATATTATGGAGAAGTGTAATGGGGATGGTGAAAGAAGACATAGTACCTCTGCTGCGAACAAAAGGACCAAGCAGGAGACTCTGAACTCATGTGAGAAAAGAGTGAGGTAGCTCACGATTAGAATAAATGAGTTAGCCTTATTGGGAAGACAAGGTTTGTGTATACCAGGTCATGAAGGCCATTATTCAAAATCTTATGAGGCTTGGGACACATACAGCAGCATGCTTCTAGGGACACTTAAGTAAGTCATCAAATATATCCCCATAAACGAATGAGCACACAAATAAATAAAATATTGTTGCAGTTTTTGAAATGTTTAATAAAAAAATTAAAAATAGTAAGAGTTAAAATAAAAATAAGACTAAAAAAAAACTCTGGAAAGAAAAAAAATTGTAAAACCGAACCCGAACGTTCGGTTGGTTTCGGTTGGAAAAAGTTGAAGAACCGAACCCGAACCTTCGGTTGGTTTCGGTTCAGGAAAATTTTGAAAAACCGAACCCGAACCTTCGGTTGGTTTCGGTTCTTGAAAATTTTGAAAAACCGAACCCGAACCTTCTTGAAGTTCCGGTCTTTGAAAATTTTTAAGAAACCAAGGAGTTTAGAGATAAAAAAAACTTGTTACGTAAAGAAAAATAAATTTTGCACAAGAAATATACAACACAGAAAAACTACCTTTGAAGTAATGAGCGAGTCAGATGGTTGAACCGAACCCGAACGTTCGGTTGGTTTCGCTTCTTACGGTTGAGATTGAGAGGTAGTGTGAGGAACTGACTCTGATTCCATCATACCGAGCCCTTGCAATATTTTATTGAATGATGCTTCAGGAAGAGCTTTGGTAAAGACATCAGCCAGTTGATCAGTGGTTCTTACGAAGTGAACTTCGACATTTCCATCTTCCACATGATCTTTGATGAAGTGATACCTCAGTGCTATGTGTTTGGTTTTAGAGTGTTGCACTGGGTTATGACATATCCTAATTGCACTTTCAGAGTCACAATATAGTGGGATCTTCTTCATATTGAGTCCATAGTCTCGAAGTTGACTCTGGATCCAAATCACTTGTGATGTGCAGGATGCAGCGGCAATGTATTCCGCTTCAGCAGTAGACAGCGACACACATGTTTGTTTCTTGGATTGCCAGCTGACCAACTTCCCATCAAGAAATTGACAGCCACCAGTTGTGCTTTTGCGGTCGAGTCCACATCCTCCAAGGTCAGCATCAGAATAGGCTTGAATGAAAAAGCCTGAATTGGATGGATACCATAGACCTAAGGAGGCGGTTCGCTTGAGATAGCGTAGGATGTTCTTCACTGCCAGCATGTGAGGTTCGCGTGGGTTAGCCTGAAATCGAGCACAATAACACACAGAAAACATGATATCAGGCCTGCTAGCAGTTAGATACATCAATGAGCCTATCATTTGACGATAGAGCGTGATGTCAATAGCCGGTTTATCTAGTGAAGGGGTCAGCTTGGTGCCGAATGCCATTGGGACTTTGACTTTTGAGTCTCCCATCATTCCAAACTTCGCTAGGAGAGTCTTCGTGTAAGCTTCCTGATTGATAAAGATGCCTTCAGGTCCCTGTCTTATGTTTAAACCAAGGAAAAAGTTAATAGGACCCATTGAGCTCATTTCAAACTTAGTCTCCATCAACTTTCTGAATTCAGCTGTTAAGCTAGGATTCGTGGAGCCAAAGATGATGTCATCGACATAAATTTGAACTATCATAAGGTGGTTACCTTCCTTTTTGCGAAAGAAGGTTGGGTCAACCGAACCTTGTTTGAATTTGGACATCTTCAAAAATTTTGTAAGCGTTTCATACCAGGCTCTCGGAGCTTGTTTGAGGCCGTACACAGCTTTATCCAGAATGTAGCAATGATTTGGATACTTTTCGTTCACGAACCCAGGAGGTTGCTCCACATACACAGTTTCTTCAAGTTCTCCATTGAGAAATGCACACTTGACATCCATTTGGAAAACCTCAAAGTTTTTGTGAGCAGCATAGGCCAGAAATATTCTAACCGATTCTAGCCTAGCTACTGGAGCGAACGTCTCTTCGTAATCAATCCCTTCCTCCTGACAGTATCCCTTGACAACCAGACGAGCCTTGTTCCTTATGACATTACCTTCCTTGTCCATTTTGTTTCTAAAAACCCATTTAAGACCAACAACCGAAGCATCTGGAGGAGTTGGAATGAGGCGCCAGACTTTGTTCCTTTCAAACTCGTTCAGTTCGTCTTGCATCGCTTGAACCCAATCAGAGTGATCGAGGGCAGTGTTCACTGTCTTCGGTTCAACTTTTGATACGAATGAGTTAAACATACAAAACTCAACCTTTGAGAATAAGGATGTCTGTTTTGCCTTCAGTTGAGATCGGGTCAGAACCTTTTCAGATACATCACCAACTACTTGGGAGATAGGATGATCTTTGGTCCATTTTGTGAGAGGAGGGTAATTCGGATCGAAGGTTGGATCTAGTTCAGCATTGATCATCTCTTCGGGCTCAGATTGGCTATCGTCATCAAGCGTCATATCATCATGCTCCCCCTCAATTGATGAGTCTTGAGAAACATGAGTTTCAGGCATTGAAGCACCTTCGTTTGGAGGGGCACCTTCGGTTGGAGAAGTACCTTCGGGTGAGGTTGTAGAGCTTTGCTCCCCCTCGATATGAGAACTTGGCTCCCCCTCGACTAAAGCATTGTTGGTTGGAGAGTCATCAGTGGGCGATTCTCCTTCATGTATTTTTCTTGTAGCTTCTTCGACAATCTTCTTCATATGATCTATCTTGTTGTCAGCTGCACCTGCTTCGGAGAGAGAAGCTTTTTCCGGTTCGTCAAAGAGATCCAGAAAGTTCTCGTACATATTGGCGATTGAGACTGTGACTTGACCAGTTTGAGGAAAGATTTCCCTGGCAGTGTCATCTATGGCCTGTAGCTTCTTGACATAGCTATCGTCGAAGGTCACATAGTATGTCTCTTCAATCCTTCTTGATTGTTTGTTTAGGACCCTGTACGCCTTTGAAGTGAGTGAGTAACCCAGAAAGATTCCCTCGTCAGCCTTGACATCAAACTTGTTGCGGTGTTCTTTAGAGTTAAAGATGAAACACCTTGAGCCAAACACGTGGAAAAATTTCACGTTGGGTTTTCTGTTATTTATTATCTCATATGGTGTGAGCGTGAATCGCTTGTTGAGATAGGACCTGTTTTGTGTATAACACGCAGCAGAAATAGCGTCAGCCCAAAAATAAAGAGGTAAGGAAGCGAAACTTAACATAGTTCGGGCAGCTTCACACAACGATCGGTTTCGTCTTTCGACTATTCCGTTCTGCTGTGGTGTGTAGGGAGCTAAGAAATTATGACTGATTCCCTTTTCTGCAAGAAACTCTTCAAACTCTTTGTTCTTGAATTCGAGACCATTGTCGCTCCTTATGTTGCGAACGACCTTCTTGAGCTGGACTTCAATTTGCTTGATAAACACTTTCAGCTTTTGAGTCGCTTCAGATTTGAGCTTTAGAAAGAACACCCATGTAAATCGAGAGAAGTCATCAACGATAACAAGAATGTACTTGCTACCACCGATGCTTTCAATTGATGAAGGACCACACAAATCGATATGAAGCAATTCGAGTGGTTCAACAACTTTTGTGTTAATTATGGATGGGTGACTTTGACGACTCTGCTTTCGCATTTCGCATGCAGCACACAAATGCTCTCTGTCAAACTTGAGCAATGGAAGACCCCTAACATGACCTCCAGTGACAAGTCGGTTGATATCTTTGAAATTGAGATGAGAGAGTCTTCGGTGCCACAACCAGCTTTCGTCGGATTGAGCTTTTGATAGCAGACATATAGCTGGGTTTCCTTTGATGGGTTTCATGTTCAGAGGAAACATTTCACCCTTTCGCTCTGACTTCAGAATCACTTTCTTTGTCTTTTTCTCTATGATTTCAGAACCTTCATCATCGAATGAAACTTTGAGACCAGTACCTCCAACAAGCTGAGATACACTGATGAGGTTGTGTTGAAGTCCTTCCACATAGGCCACCTTTCTTATGGTAAAATCACCATTCGTTATCATCCCATATCCCTTTATGGTCCCGAAAGAGTTATTTCCAAACTTAACGTTGCCACCATTTGCAAGGGATCTGTATTCCCTAAGCTCCTCTTTCCTCCCTGTCATGTGACGCGAGCAGCCACTGTCGATGTACCATTCTTCGTCAAACTGCTCGTCACTTATAACCTGCAAGAAATTAAGCAGATTTAGGAACCCAAAGTTTCTTGGGTCCATGTGAGCTTTTCATGGGAACAGGAATAGTAAGAGAGATGTCAACTAGATATGTTCGTTTTATTAGAGTTGTTTCATCTTTCTTTTTAATGGTAAAGACTTTTATTTTATGAACATTAGGGATGTTCGTTTTGGACTCAGGTTTGGATTCATCAACCTTTTGCTTTCCCTTCTGTTCAGCTGAAGAATGACGTTTTTGAGGGCAAGCGGGATTAGTTTTGGAACTAGATGGAGATGAATGAGTGGAAGTAAAAGAACGAGAAGAATTAGGAAGAGAGGATTTGGATTTGGATTGAGATGTTTTCCTTGCTGATGACTCTAGGTGACCCTTTTGCTTTTGATCGTTGGTGGGGTTAACCTTTGAGTCTTGTTCCTTTTTTATTTTGGAGCCAAACCTCTGTGTTCGGTTGGTGTTGTTCTTGGAACCGAACCTTTGGTTTCGGTCGAAGTCCTTTTCAGAACCGAACCTTGGCTTTCGGTTGGTATCTTCTTGTGAACCGAACCTTGGCTTTCGGTTAGTATCTTCTTGCGAACCGAACCTTGGCTTTCGGTTAGTGGAACTTTCAGGCTTTCGTACAGGATTGTTTTCATACTTCAGATTCTTGTCCTTGTGTGTATAGTATGTGTTCTGGGAGTGCCAGAATTGTTTCCTTTCAGAAAGATTTTTCCTGTATCTTTGGTTCCTCTCTATCTTCTTATCCCTCATCTGCTTAGGTTGATGATGAACGTTCGCTCTTCTTTTTGTTGTAACTTTGACTGATTCCTTTTGAACTTCAGGAGTTTTTCTTTGTGCAGAAGGAACAGATGGAATATCTGAAGAAGATTCAGTTTGCCCTGAGGAAGTGGAAGGAGTATCTGATGAAGTTTCGCTTCGAGCTGTAGGTGTTGAAGGAATGTCTTCTTTTGCTAAACAATCATCCTCTTGAGGAATTTCTTTGGTACCACTTGTACTTGGTTCACTGAAATTATCAGGCTTGTTCAAGGGTTCAGGTATGTACCTCCCTTTCTTCATCCAGGAGGTTCTTTCAGAAAGACCAACGGTTTCGTTTCCATTATCAATAGGAGCTTCCCAGAAATACTCATCACAACCATCAGCATTGTCTTCGTTAACAATAGTTGTGAGTTCAGCTGTTTGATGTTCGGTTACTCCAGTCACCTTGTATACTTGATTTGGAGTGGTCCTGAACTTTTGATACACAACAGCTTTTTCTACTAATTTCGGGGACTTTTGTTGGGACAATCTAGCGAATGCCACAGAATTTTCAAAAAAAAGGTTTTTGTGGTTTTCAGTTTCGCTTTTAACAAATTCTGAGCAGTCAACCGTATCCTCCACAGAAATTTCACTCATGTTTTCGTCCTCGTTAAGCTCAGATGAATTTTCAACATCGATTTTGTTTTCTGAGCTTACGTTGGCGTTAAGAGAGTCAAATTTTTGCATGGTTTCGGTTCTCAGTTTAAGTCGGTCATTTTCGTCCAAAAGGTTTTTGAGCATGTCCTTGTGGTCTTTGGACTTAATGAAGGACTCAATTTTGTCCAGTCCATACATATAGGTTGGATTGACATCATCAGACGATATCACATTTTCACAATTGTAAGCTTCGGCATCGATTTCATCCTCCTTAAATTCTAGAAAGGGCAAAATCATGCGATGGATCTTTTGACCTATCTCACAGTCCAAGTGAAGTTGAGTAATATTGGAATATAAACGTTTAGCTATTAAACAAAAAACATTTCGTTGTTTTAACAATTTCAAATTGTCTCTCTGCAAATAAATGTTTTCGTCTTTAACTTTAATTAATTCCGACTCTTTTAACTCAATCCACATTCGCCGCTCCTCACTCTTCGACGCCGCCCTGCTTAATTGATCAGTCAGGTTAGAATTGGTGACTCGAGTTTGAGTTAGGCTACTATCTAAATGAGAAATTCTTGTATTGATATTTTTTAGTTCTTTCTCGTAAGAGGATGGTGGTACTTTAAATGAAATAAAAGCAGATTGTACCTTCTTTATCAGTTCATCGAGTTCATTGAACTGCTGGCTGAGTGGTTTAGCCGTAAAGCACATATCCTCCTGCACCTTCGGTCCATTGCTTCCTCCATCGGTGTTGTATCCCCTCATTTGAGACACCTCAGTCACCATGAAGCATTTTCCACCACTGCTTTCCTCCTTAGCCACATATGCCTTTCCATGAGTAGGCTTTCTCACTTCTTCGTCTTCTGAGTCAGTAGACCAAACTTCAGTGCTACCGAACTCATCGTCATTGACCGAACCCTGCACAATAAGAGCATTAATAGAAGGGTTAGCGGTAGACTTCTTCTTTCTTAACTCATCCAATCTCTTCTGCAGCACAGCTTCCTCATCATTTCCATTGTCCTTTTCAGCCATCTTCTTAAGAACACAGTCCTTAGCGTAGTGGTTCTTGCCACCACAATAGAAACAGCTTACTCCGGAATCGCCATCTGCTTTCGGTTCCTTTTTGGGCTCCTCAGCTTTCGGTTCATTGTTTGCTTTTTCTGAGCTATAACTCCCCTGCCAGTTTCGGTTTTTGTTGCTGGGGAATCTCTTCTTTATGAACCTCTTAGGATTGGATACCATCATGGCATAATCCTCAGTTGAGAGGTCATATTCATCCAAGTTGAGCACTTCATCCTCCACCACAACTTTACTTTTAGATAGGAGGGCTAACGAACCAAGACTAGAGACAACATTCTTCTCTTGAACCACATTCTTCTCTTGGGACTTTAGAATACCTACCAGTTTTGCCAAAGAATATGATTTAAACTGTTCATGGGCTTTGACTGTGGAAACAACTGCTCTCCATTCAGATCGCAGTCCATTCAAGAAAGTAACCTTTTGTTCGATAAGCTTCCTTTCAATGTCGTGTTTGATCATCTTGCTGAGAAGATGATTGAAGCGATCAAACGTCTGGGTCACAGTTTCTTCGCCCCTTGCCTGAATTCACCAAATTCAGATAGAAGTAAGGTTTGGATGGAATGTTCAAGATCTTCGTCTGTGGAATACAGTTCGCGAAGTCTATCCCACACTTCCTTTGCCGTAGTGCATGAGCTGACCAGCCTGAATGTGTCGGATTGAAGGGCGAATCTGATCAACCTAAGTGCCTTAATATTGCACTGGAGTTTGTCTTTTTCATCTTGCGCGATATTCGTCACGTCCTTGAGCAGATCATTGTACTCTTTTTGCGTCTTAATGATTCTGGAGGACGTAGAATGAGAAAACGGTCCACTGATGATGGCTTCCCATATGAGATAACCATTGTCCTCCGATCCAATCACATAATCTTCGAAATGATGCGCCCATACTTCATAGTCATGGGTGTACAAGATTGGAATCTTTGTCGTCGAACCGATGCTGTTGGAAATATTAATAGGGTTTGATTGCGTTGCGTCCATGATGATCGTAAAAACCTGTTCAAAGATCAGACTTGTAATAAAGCAGATTAGGGCAAAACAATAAATACTAAGATACGTCAATTAAGATGACGGCTCAATAAATATCGATGATTGCGGAAAACCCTAATGGAAATCTTTTTCACAGAAAAGATGTGTATTGATTACACAGCCTCCTGCTCTGATACCAATTGATGGGATTAAAACAACTTTTAATCTAAGAAGATCGATTAGATCATGAACAAGTATATGAATATGAAACAGTTAAAAACGCAATAATAAGAACAAACAGCTTGAATCAAACGTGTCGAATGATTAAATAAAATCCTTAGAAGAGCTCGATTAAGAACATCAACTGTAAAGGATTAGAAGATTACAAGAATGATTACAGAAAAATATAATACTCTCGATCAATCGCTGTATCAATCACCTCTAAAATCTTAACCTAATATGCATGCAAGCATTTAACTTATATACAATACATAAAAGGCTCTCGGTTGGACAGGCCCAAACCGGAGAATAAAAGGCTAATCTAACGAGCCCAAAAGACGCAACATCAAAACTCTTTTCAGCCCAACAGGATCCAACAACATTATTTACATATTAGAAAAGGGATGCCGTAATCTAACATGCAAATAAATTGAAGGTAAGTGAATGACGATTCACTAATTCTCCACCATAAAAACCTAACTATAAGACTTAAATGTATTGAGAATTCCTAGGTTCGGATGAGATTCATTGAAACTATTCAATGGCATGTTTAAATCTCGATATGACCCTCTTGTTTGTGACTGGGATACCGAGGATCACAAAGCAGGTGTGAATTACCATGTAAATTCACATGGTGCCTTCATTGTAACGATCACCTATTCGATGTGCCGGTAAACCACACGTGCTCCATTGAACTATGATAAACAAGGAATCACCCTTTGCCACCTTTGCTTAGAACCAATTAGTGTGCCGGTAAACTACACACGCTCCACTAACTTCTTAGCAAGGGTGAAAAGTGTAATTTCATGGGATTGCATCAATTCACTTTTCCTAAAGTAACTAAGATTGGGAAATTTTTAAAAATGTGTAGTTACTTTGTATTACTTATTATACTTTTAATGAGAGGATGAGGTTGCCCTATCCTACCCGTTCGGCTAACGACCCTCCACCGATCAAGCAAGCGGTAGGTGTGAGTGTACACCCATTAAGCGCCATTTTATTGGCCGCAACCTTATACCCACCTTATAGATCGGCTTCGTGAATGAGGCCTACTAACGGTAAGACTAGCATTTTAGTTATACACACGCATATATATATATATATATATATATATATATATATATATATATATATATATATATATATATATATATATATATATATATATTAATCTTATAATATTATATCAGTATAGTGTTGTATTTTAAACATTTTAAAATCTAGGGTTTGAAATTTAAATTGTCTAAATTAAAACATTTAATCACAAAATATAAATTTCAAAACTTGAGGACAAGTTTTAAACATTTAAAACATGGAGGATCAAATAACAAATAATTTTAATTAACAATTAATTTCCTAATTATCTATATTTGATTTATTTAAGATTTCTTTCAAGATAATTACCAAATTAATCAAAATAATTAATTAATTATCATATAAGGAAATTAAATATTTTATTAGTTGATAAATATGTTTAATTAGATCAAGATTATAGTCATATATATCAAAAAATCGGATTAGGGTTGATTTAATATGATTAAGGTAAGTTTCCATAAGATAATCAAGAAGAAATCCCGAATCTGGCCATTCCTGACGCTTGGACTCGCCGAGTGCACCAAGGGACTCGCCGAGTTCACTATGGAACTCGCCGAGTCCATGACTCAGAAACACAAAAATCGAATTTTGCAGTTAAGTTTCAAACAAATAAGCAACAGTTCAATGAAAACCAAGCTAGTCTCTGATACCACTGATGTGTTTTAGCCATAAGAACTTTCCTATGTGCGCATGCAAAACCCTAATGCTTGGATCTAGGCTTTCTAATTAAACATGCTTTGAATCCAAGACTTCTAATGACTAATTAGGAATAAGAACAATACTAAATCAGATCTAGAATCATACCTTTAAATCTCTTGTTTGATCTTGTTGTCTTGGAGCTCTAGAGTCACAATTGTCACTCCTCTAATGGCTTACAAACACCAAATAGCAAGGAGGATGATTTGGGAGAGAGGAGAGGGGAAGAAATCGGCCAGGGGTTCTATACTTTAGATCAAGTGCCGATTTCCCTTTTCCATAGGGTCTATTTATACTTGTAGACTCCTTAAGGGTTACAACTTAAACTCTAATTGGATAATCTTCTCTTAAAGCAATCCAAATCCATTCCTTAGATAGACTTGGACGATTTGAAGCTATCCATAGCTTCTAGAATCCACCCACCATCTATCCAATATGGATTTACAGTCTAAAGTTTAAATATCAAACAATTGACAGTTTATACCCTCTTATTTAATTAATCTCTTTAAGTCACCAAATTAATTCTAATTAATTCTATGACTTATATTAATCAAATAACAATATTATTATTCTTTATATTATGTCATAATATATTAATAATATTTATTCTCTCTTAATAAATCATCCTATCAAGTTGCTATGGTGAAGGCAACCCAAAAGGACCATGCACAACCGGGTCAAATACTTGCCTAATATAGTTGCAGCCTTAGACACTATTCCAACAGTCTCCCACTTGGATAAGTCTAGTAAATATATGCACAAGTACAATTCGATTTTCAATCATAGCTCTCAAAGACGCTGTCAAACTCTGATCTAATCAATCTTGTCAATTAGATAAGGGATCGTATAGTCCTCTGTTAGATATCATGCTGACAGTCCTATGGAATGGTTAGTCAAGCATTTAGGTTTCTCGATCTCTGATTTATTTGACATAGAACTTAATCGAACACATCAATTCATAAAACAATATCAGAGTGTAATCCCAAAGATCTCATGTGCGGAAAACCATAGTGTGATGCGCTGCGATCAAGTCGGCTCCTTTCCTTTAAACACGAAGTACCTGAAACCAAAACTGAAAACTGTAAGCACGAAGCTTAGTGAGTTCCCCCATCATACCACATACCATACAATCATATGATGAACAACTAGGAGATACGGGCCTCGCCCACGCTCATGGAGGTATGGGCCTCACCCACACTCCGCTAGCTGGGAGATACGTGCCTTGCCCACACTCCACTATCTCTGAGATACGGGCCTCGCCCACACTCAGCCACTAAACCAAAGCATACAAGTATATACAATCATATACTAAACAACTAGGAGATACGGGCCTCGCCCACACTCGTGGAGGTACGGGTCTCGCCCACACTCCACTATCTCTGAGATACGGGCCTTGCCCACACTCAGCTACTATCATAAATATCATAACACGAACATACTATCAGACATATCTGGGGTATCCGAACTACCCTTCGGTCCTAACAACCGAACTTGGGGACTATTCCCCTCCTACTACAACTATCACATATAACATATCATGCCAACGTATAAACATATCATCACATGCTGTCAGACATATCTGGGGTGTCTGACCTACCCTTCGTTCCTAACAACCGAACTCTACTACTATCACATATAACATATCATGCCAGCATATAACATATCGGGTAGTAGCAAACCTAGATGATATCACAAAGACAATCATCTAACATACAAATCCTACTGGTGGGCCGGCACTGTGGCCGTAGACCCACCGCTACTGGAAGGTAACTCACCTCACACTGCTGAAGTCCCGAAGACACAATCCCACACTTGCTGAAGTCCCGCAGACTCAACCCCAGCTGCTGGATGACAGATTCCCGATCTGTCAATATCAAAACATCACCCAATTAATAATTGGGTCCCACTACATAACCATAAACACTTACTTTGGATAATTACATTACCCCAAGCTTGGCTTATTCAAGCCCAAGGCCCAACCCGTAGGCCCAAAGTCAACTAGGAAATCAAAGCCCAACACATGGCCCAACTTTCCAAATTGGGCCTAGGCCTAAACATGGTCTCATTCTAAGGCCCAACATCATATAATCATTAAGGCCTAAACTATGGCCCATCTAAGGCCCAATTTTCCAAATTGGGCCCAAGCCCCGTACATGGGCCTTACTCTAGGCCCATTAAATTATTCTAGTTCAGTGGCTTGACTTTGGATGGCCCACTAATTACCCAATCCTCAAGGCCCAAAAGAAAGACCCAACAACAAACCCAAGTGAAATTAGGGTTTCACATAAATTGATGATTAGGGTTAAGTTTCCTACTTAACCCATTAAGGACTTAATCCATTAAGGACTTAATCCATTAAGTTCATTATCGCTTAGATTAATCTTTGCCAAAGTTTATTATTTAATATCTCAAGTTATTAAATAATTCTTGTGTATGTGACCCGATTAATTCTTAAAGTTAGGGTTTTCATTGGCATTAGGGTGTTCCAATCCAAATATTAGCCCATTTATTAATTTGTTGGCCTTTTATGACAATTAGGGCTTTATGGGGCCTAATAAGCCCACTAAAATCTTATTAAGCCCATATGAGTTTTATTGGGTCCATTAGAGTCCATTAAGCTTCATTAGGCCCATTAGAGCTCCTTTGAGCCCATTAGGGTTTCTAGCACCCTAAACGAATCAATCACAAGAGGTAAAATGCACCGCCTCCCGACACGACGGTCGGTGGCGGCAGCCACCACCATACGGTGGTGGTTTGATTTTTCCTTTTCATTATTTCGTGATGGTTACAGTTTACAATGCTAACTCTCAAAATAAACAAACTCTAACAAAATAAACACACACAGCCATCCTATGGTGGCCGGTGGTGTCCTTTCTCACAACTTCCGGCCAAATAAAGTCACACACTACAATCGGAACACACACACCCACACGTTCCTGCCTGCAAAGTGAATCCAACACCCACCTGTAGTGGGTGGCGACGGTAGCAACACCCTAACGACAGCAGTGGTGTGACAGCGACGGTGGTAGGAAGCATATCGTGATAACAGCCACCCTGACACCTCTGGTCTTCCAAGCTGACTCACGTCAGCAGAACAGCGGTGACACAACGATGGCTCACCATGGTCTCGTTTCTCCAGTTTCACAGACGAGAAAGAAGCGGCGCTACACTGGAATGAAAACGAAGAAAGAGAAAAAGAACACGACAGGGGGTGGCAGCGGATATTCGCCATTTGGAACAGCAGCAGCAGGATGCTATTGTGAACCACGTCGGCGAAGTCTACTCTTCAATGGAACCGGGCAGCGGCAGCAATCACGAAATGCAGTGGCCACGCTCTTCAGCGAGCTGGCGTGTGACGAAGTGTTTGAACTCGACCAGCAGCTTGGAGCAATAATTGCGTCGGATGCTCCGGTGCTTCTCGATGGTTGATGGCTGGGGTTCCGACTTCGACGGGTAAAGAGGTGGCGGCTGGAAGGAGGTATAAGGTTGGAGATGGTGGCCGATTTGAACGAGTGAGGCTAGGGTTACTTGCGTCTCAACGGGAGGGAAGGAGTGACGGGTTTTAAGTCCCGTGCTCCTTTCAAACTTATAGCCCCCTTTTTCCACTTTTGATCCGTCCTCCATAAAGAATTTTCAAAACAAGCCCAATATTTACCAAATAACCCTTATCTTAAATCATTCATTAAAATTAAGTCTTAATAGTTACCCTGCAGCCCCCGACTTCATAAATATTGTGACAATTAGCTCTTCGAGACCATCCTTTCATATATATTTATTTGTTTTAGGGCTACAAGCCATTCATTAATTGATTTATTTATTTAATAAATAAACGGGGTTTTACAGGATCTCCCAAAACCGTAAACACCCCAAAAGGTGTATAAAAGTCCCATGGTTATTCCTTATGTCTAAATCTATCCTAGACTATTGCCATGATTGAGCTAAGGACTTGAAAACCCCTAAATACCAAACTTATGGGTTTAAGGTAGTAAACTCATGAGTTTAAGGTAGTAAACTCTTGAGTTTAAGGTAGTAAACCCAAAGGGAAATGACCATGAGGCCGTAAACTCCTCAAAGGAGTGTTTCGTTGCCCTAGTCCCTTCCTAAGGCCTAATCACCAAGTAGAAATGCTTCAAAGGACTTGTAAAACCTGAAAACAACATATGGTCATAAGGTGTAGAGTTTACGACTGTAAACCCTTGAGTTTACTGCCATAAACTCCTTGGGTAATGGTCATTAAAACCGTAAACTCCAAACAAGTTTCCCCTTGAACTCCAAACACTCTAGCTTTGCCCTACAAACACTTAGGTGAAACCCTTGTGATCTTTAACACTTGAAACAAAGTGTTTTCATGTTCTAGAGTGTCCCAACTTAATTTATTAGTTATAAATTGGCTAATTAGTTATATATATGTTCATTATATGATAACTAGGCTCGTGCGCATGTACAACTCCCCATTTGTCACCTACCATCGTATCCGACAGCTCAATCCAATCCACTCACTGCAAGTGAGTTCATACCCCTTAATCAATGTTTTAAATAATTTTAAATGCTTCAAAGGGGGGGGGGAATACCAGTATATTATTAAATCACTCATATGTATTTATAACTGTGTTTTCATCCATCAGATTTCACATACTTCAAAATGTGATGCATGAAATGGTTTTTTATCTTAAAATACCTTGGTAGCAAAAGTATTACATTTGAAATGTTTATTAAAATGACATCAAGTCATTGTTAATTATTGATCAAAACTCATAGATGTCTTACAAAATCATTTTTACCTTCTTGAACAAAACTATATCTATACACTTATGTTCTTATATATGTATTGATGTTATAGTTTTCATCCTTCATTCAGTTTCCCACACTCTTGTGTAGCAAGGGTGTATAAACATGTTTGGACAATCAATTACCTTCTAGTTAACTATTATAGGGATAGTTAGGAAATACAAAACATAATTCCTATTACAAGGAATCACACCAGAGTCAGTTCATTCATGCGTCTATACTATACATTACATGTTACTTGAATACGTCTACATCGATACGCTTCCATGAATACTTTTACATATATACATTTTTTGTATGTACTTACATGGATTCTTGTACCTAAATTCACTAGGATGATTTACTAGTACATTATGTGTAAATTGTCATGCCTATCCCAGTTCAACGGGATATCTAGACGGGACTAACCATTCTAGAACCCACCTGTTAGCAACAGTGGTTGATGAACTTCTACAGATGCCTATGGTTATTACTTATATTAGGGGTACCTTTACGGGACTAACCATTCCTTTGGCCTACTGTTCACTACAGAGGTAAATGAACATCTACGGATGCCTAAGGTTAATACTTATATTTGGAGTACCTTTACGGAATAACCATTCCTTAAACTTGATGCAGCTACAGAGGAAAATTGAACAATCTACGGATGTTCAAAGGTTATACATTTCGCTAATCGCGAGGTCGTGTTAATCCTAATACAAAAGGATAACACTTACATGATTACAATTTTCCTATTACCTTTTTTTGTGATACATTCACATAAACGATGAGTTAGACTAAGTACTGTTTGTAATAGTCAAAAAGAAGGAAAAACTATCATTGTCATAGCAAAACATTCGGGTCTTGGTAGAAGACTACATTTCATACTAGTAGGAAATATGGGATTTTCTAGGGTCTTCATACTTATACCTACTGTTTCATTCAAAGATTTACATAGCATTCATAACAGCTTTCCTAAACAAGACAATGACACTTAAATACCTATGAATTCACCAGCTTTAGGCTGATACTCACTTTCAAAATCACTTGTATTCTCAGGTCACCAGTAGACAGGTACGATGGCCAGGTTTTGAGAAGACGGAGCACAGACAAGACTCGTCTTTTATTTTGATTATATATTTTGGTGTCTTATTACAATGAAAGAACACACATGTATTAAAACTGTACTTTTAGTGCAATGGATGATGTTGTTGCTTGTTTATTACTTTACATTGTTATGATACTTCACCAAACGTCCTCCACCCCGGAACGTTTCCGCTGTTCTCGGTTTTGGGGTGTGACAGATTAGTATCAGAGCATTGTTTATAGTGAATATAGTATATCAACCCATAAAAGATATACTAACCATAAATACATTAGGATTAAAAACACTCTGTCTAAGAGTTTATACTTTTAAATAATAAAATATTTAAGTAAGTATACGTGCCTGAATTCATACTAAAATCAGTGTCACAATGACAAGAACAAAAGTATTACGATTGTTGAATATGACAAGTAAGCCTGGGGATATATGGTCAGTCTTGGGAATGGCATAGCCTGATCAACTATGCTGGTCCAAAGAGTGATTAGCCTATGCCGAAGAATGGTTGTGATGTGGCAACAAGTCTAAAAACTTACCAACACAACCATTAAGAAATACCATAGGAGTATTTGGTCTTACTATAATTATCTTAGTCAGTTCGTCTATTTAGCTATTTCTTATATCCCTTTTCTCGCGTAGATTTTAATGCCTGGATTTCATCACGGCGATCTGTACTTCCCAAACCAAGGAAACGCTAGATGGCTAGAGGAAGAACCAGAAGATGATTACCCAATCCTTTTGGATGACCACCATGCTGAGGGTTTTTCCGATAGTTCTGACTCGGATCCTGAAGACAACAACCTACCCCCAGCTGCTCAAGACCCAAACCTGAACCCCCGTCCCACATTTCAAGGACCCACACCTTTGTGGGCGACTAACTTGAATAGATGGAGTCAGGAAAGTGTAACACCGTGAATTTCAAAATAATTTTTCGCAAAATATAAAAACATTTTTCATTTAATTTTCATAAAACATCAAGAAAAACTCCAATTCACATCATACAAAATCCCAAGATCACATATCATAAAAATCCCATGCATGCGTATAGATCAAGCCGGCGCCTTCCCACGGTCGTCACTAGTACCTGAAACAAACAACACTAACACTGTAAGCACGAAGCTTAGTGAGTTCCCCAAAATACCACACATAACACATATTAGCCACTCGAGGCTATAACTTTGTGGGTCCGTAGACCCTACTCTGTGAACCCACTGGTTCTAACTCTGGGAACCTTCCGGTTCCAACTCTATAAGCATGCACAACATAAATCACATAGACATCATGCAGTACAACACATAACATACATATAACATACACATACTCTGTCACATAACTCTGATTACCTACTCAAGGTAAAGTATAGTGAGAAGACTCACCTCGTATATCTCGATAACTCGCGAATCCTGGAAATCACTCGTGCTCAATCCTCCGAGCTATAATCCTCCTATAACATCATATATCTCTAATTAACACTTTTACCATTAATGTTGACTACCCCTATCAAGTCAACACTAGTCAACTATGGTCAACAGTCAACGGTCAACTTTGACCGGACTCGGCGAGTGCACTAGGGCGACTCAGCGAGTCTATACGTGTTCACTGACTCCCTAGGATCCTCTCTTGACACGTCGAGTACTCCCCTGACTCGACGAGTTCCACCTGGCATGAATCGCGGGGCCACCACGACTCAACTCGCCGAGTCTCAAGAACAACTCGGCGAGTTCCAGCTCGACTCTGTCCACCTGTCAACCCTCTCTAACTCTCCCTGACTCACTGAGTCAACCCATAACTCGGCAGGACCACTCACTGAGTGGTTAAGGACAATCTGCATGCTACTCGCCAAGTCTGTTCTTCGGAATCGGCGAGTCCATGCCATGCATCAACTCAATCTCGCTTCTGAGGTCAGATCCGCTCCATCAACTCATAGATCTGGCCCTCCTAAGCTCATTCATCACGTAAAGTCACAGTCTTGCCTACCATGCAACACCTACAAGGCTCTTTTTGAAGAAATGACCTCTAAGATGGGAACCCTAGTCTCCAACCCAAAAGGAAGGACAAAAAGCATGGCATTTGGGACTCTCTGGACCTGCTATGGTCCAGATCTAGGTACCATATCCCCATGGGACCTCTCACACTTCAATTACAAAGCAAACAAGGGATAAAGAAACCCTAGATTTGACCATATCAACAAAAACACAGAAATAAGCTCTGAATGATACCTCAAGAAGCTTCCCCTGACGAAATGGAAGTAGATCCAAGCTCCCCAACTCTTGTAGCTTGACCTTCCCCTTCCTTTCTTGCAAATACACACAAATTTGGTGAATAATGGCCTCTTATCTCACTCACAAGAACCCTCAGCTGCTTTGGTGCTCTCAAGGTCAAGGTAGCCGAAATGAAGGGCCATAAGGTCCTTTAAATAGGGCTTAGGACCGGGAAATTAGGGTTTCATTAAACAGCACGGACTCGCCGAGTCCAGGTGCGAACCAGCGTCCAGAACCGCGATCCTACTCGGCGAGTTTGAGCTCCAACTCGCCGAGTCCCCTCACAAAACACCAAAAATATATGAATAAAAGATACCTAGAAATCCGGGCTGTTACAATTCTCCCCCACTAGAACTAGACTTCACCCTCGAAGTCTCACTCTGCAAATAGCTCCGGATGCTGCTCACGCATCTCACGCTCCGGCTCCCAAGTCATCTCTGATCCCTTCCGATGCTGCCACTGAACCAACACCAGGGGTACCTCCTTGTTCCTCAAAACCTTGATTTTCTGATCTCTGATGGCCACTGCTCTCTCGGCATAATTCAGGCTCGCATCCACCAGAATATCCTCTAATGGAACCACTGCCGACTCGTCGGCTATACACTTCCTCAGCTGCGACACATGAAAAGTGTCGTGAATCTGCCTCAACTCTGCTGGCAAATCCAAACGATAGGCTACCCGGCCTACCCTCGCGATCACATGGAAAGGACCAATATATCGGGGCCCCAACTTGCCCCTCTTCCTGAATTGAATCACTCCTTTCCAAGGAGAGACCTTCAGGAGCACAAGGTCGCCGAACTGAAACTCAAGCTCGGACCGGCGTCTGTCTGCATAACTCTTCTACCGGCTCTGAGCGGCCAACAACCTCTGTCTGACTTGCTGGATCTGCTCTGTCGTCTGAAGCATGATCTTTGTACTGCCCATCACCCTCTGTCCAACCTCTTCCCAACAAATGGGGGTCTGACACCTCCTCCCATACAACAACTCAAAGGGCGGCATACCAATGCTCGAATGATGGTTGTTGTTGTAGGAAAACTCTGCCAAGGGAAAATATGCATCCCAGCTACCCCCCGAAATCCAACACACATGCCCACAGCATGTCCTCGAGCGTCTGAATCGTCCGCTCACTCTGACCGTCTGTCTGGGAATGATATGTGGTACTAATATGCAGCCTAGTACCCAACTCCTCATGAAACTTCTTCCAGAATCTGAAAGTGAAGCGCACATCACGGTCTGAAACAATCAAGATCGGCACCCAATGCCGAGATACCACTTCCCTCACATACACCTCCGCCAATTTCTCTGCTGAAGAACTCTCGCTGATAGCAAGGAAATGAGCGCTCTTCGTCAACCTGTCCACAATCACCCAAATTGCATGAACTCCTCTGGCAGTCCTAGGCAATTTGGTAATGAAATCCATAGTGATCTGTTCCCACTTCCATTCAGGAACCTCCAATGGCTGCAACTTACCATGCGGCCTCTGGTGCTCGGCCTTAACCCTACGGCATCTCCCATCGCAATAGGAACCAGATCAATCGGGAACTCAACACCGAAAATCTAGACTACGCAACCTCGGAGAACCTCCATGGCATATATCACCCTCTCATCAGCTATGGAAACTCTTAGAGGCCGACTCAACGCCTCACGACTAACACTGATATGCTGACTAAAAGCCAAAGATTCAAAGACCGACTCGCACCCGAGTCAAATAACACCAAAGCAGGTACATAATTCACAAGAAAAGTACCTACGCATAACATAACATAAGCATAATATCTCAACATCAAAATAAATACATGAAAGAATACATACCAGCCACAACATCGGGCGCAGCGCGGACCTCCTCCGCGGTCAGCTGAAAGGCTCTCCCTCGTGCCCTCGGCGCCTCGGCCTTCATTGGCCGACTCTCTGTAGCTCTGATGGCGGCAGGGGCAGATCCCTGAGGTGCTCCCTTAGATGATCCTCGCAACTGCGGACACTCTGCCTTCCGGTGTCCGGTCTGATTGTAGTGAAAACACACCGCAAACCCCGTGGGGGAGTCCTTGGCCATATGCCCCTCCTTGCCACACTTGTAGCAAGATCCCGCTCTACAGACTCCATCATGACCCTTGCCACACTTCCCACAAGTGTGGCCCTTCTGGCTCCCTGGTTTGGGATCAGCGGGCTTGGCCCGCTTGGCTGTCGGCTGAGACTGTGTCGGTCGCCGATCCCTCCCCTGAGACTCCGCCTCCTCCCTGGCCTGAGTCTCTAGCTCAATCTCCCTCTTCCGGGCATTTGCTTGAAGCTCAGCAAATGTCCGGTACGAGGAGTTCGCCGCGAACTCCCGAATGTCTCACCTCAAAATACTCAAATATCGGCTCATACGTGCCTGCTCAGTGGACACATGCTCAGGGCAGAACATCGCCCTCTCATGGAACATCCTGGTAATCGCTGTAACTGACTCAATACCCTGCTTGAGGGTCAGAAACTCCTGGGCCAAACGCTCCCTCTCCACCTGGGGAACGTACTCATCTCGGAACATGGCAGTGAACCTCTCCCAGGTCACTGTCGCAAGCTCAGCAGGCGTAAAATGCGCCGTCACAAACTTCCACCAGTCCTTCGCTCCCAAGCGAAGCTGGTTCAGCGCGAACCGAACCTTCAAATGCTCAGGAGATGAGCAACTGAAGAAACACCCCTCTATGTTAGAAATCCACCTCATAGCTACCACCGGGTCCAGGGTCCCATCAAACTCTAGTGGTTTTGTGTTGCTGAACTCCCGGAACAGCAACGCATCACCACCTTGCAGCCTCGTGGCAGCAATAGCTGCGGTGGCCGCTGCAACAGTAGCCTCAGAAAGAGCGGCATAACGCTTGTCAAAGGTCTCAATCAGCGTGGTCCTAATAGACCCGAACATCTTTGGTATCTCTGCCCTGATGGCCGCAACCACCTCCTCGTGGATGATCCGGCGGATCTCCTCATCACTAGTATCACTGCTCTCAGGCATCAAACGTGTCCTCACCATGATCTACCTCTGAAATACAACAAACGATAAATTAGAACCCATTCGAGCATACTCACACTCGACAACTCATTCCTCCTTGATCCTTGGTATTCCAAAGATTCTTACTTGGGCCGTACACCGCTCCGGTGCTTTCAGTAGTACGGGCCCAATACTATTGTCCGCACCGTATCAGAATACACTGCAAGTCCTCCTCTTCGAATCCCAAATTCCAAGTACTCTATCATGCACAGGCCACTCTCTAATAAATCTCTCATAAGCCCCTCGCTGCTACCTACTCACTCTCAAGCATCTCATAGCAGCTCACCTCTTCCTAGGCTAAGGCATCACAAATCAGGCCACTCTAGTCCTAATAGGATTACCTAGCCTATTCTAGCATGCGAATACATCATATCAATATCAATATCACATAACATGAGGGTATTTTGGGAAATCACCTTTCGGGCGCGGACTGATCGTACACACAACTCTGCTCTGCGTTTTTCAAAAATCTTTTACTCTTTTTGAAAATACTTCTCAAATCCTCAGTTTGAGTACAAATACGCCCGAAGGTGTACTCGAATCCCTCAAACCAGGGCTCTGATACCAACTTGTAACACCGTGAATTTCAAAATATTTTTTCGCAAAATATAAAAACATTTTTCATTTAATTTTCATAAAACATCAAGTTTAAAACTCCAATTCACATCATACAAAATCCCAAGATCACATATCATAAAAATCCCATGCGTGCGTACAGATCAAGTCGGCGCCTTCCCACAGTCGTCACTAGTACCTGAAACAAACAACACTAACACTGTAAGCACGAAGCTTAGTGAGTTCCCCAAAATACCACACATAACACATATTAGCCACTCGAGGCTATAACTTTGTGGGTCCGTAGACCCTACTCTGTGAACCCACTGGTTCTAACTCTGGGAACTTTTCGGTTCCAACTCTATAAGCATGCACATCATAAATCACATAGACATCATGCAGTACAACACATAACATACATATCACATACACATACTCTATCACATAACTCTGATTACCTACTCAAGGTAAAGTATAGTGAGAAGACTCAGCTCGTATATCTCGATAACTCGCGAATCCTGGAAATCACTCGTGCTCGATCCTCCGAGCTATAATCCTCCTATAACATCATATATCTCTAATTAACACTTTTACCACTAAGGTTGACTACCCCTATCAAGTCAACACTGGTCAACTCTGGTCAACAGTCAACGGTCAACTTTGACCGGACTCGACGAGTGCACTAGGGAGACTCGGTGAGTCTACACGTGTTCACTGACTCTCTAGGATCCTCTCTTGACACGTCGAGTACTCCCCTGACTCGACGAGTTCGACATGGCATGAATCGCGGGGCCACCACGACTCAACTCGCCGAGTCTCAAGAAGAACTCGGCGAGTTCCAGCTCGACTCAGTCCACCTGTCAACCCTCTCTAACTCTCCCTGACTCACTGAGTCAACCCATAACTCGGCAGGACCACTCGCTGAGTGGTTAAGGACAATCTTCATGCTACTCGCCGAGTCTGTTCTTCGGACTCGGCGAGTCCATGCCATGCATCAACTCAATCTTGCTTCTGAGGTCAGATCCGCTCCATCAACTCATAGATCTGGTCCTCCTAAGCTCATTCATCACGTAAAGTCACAGTCTTGGCTACCATGCAACACCTACAAGGCTCTTTTTGAAGAAATGACCTCTAAGATGGCAACCCTAGTCTCCAACCCAAAAGGAAGGACATAAAGCATGGCATTTGGGACTCTCTGGATCTGCTAAGGTCCAGATCTAGGTACCATATCCCCATGGGACCTCTCACACTTCAATTACAAAGCAAACAAGGCATGAAGAAACCCTAGATTTGACCATATCAACAAAAACACGGAAATAAGCTCTGAATGATACCTCAAGAAGCTTCCCCTGACGAAATGGAAGTAGATCCAAGCTCCCCAACTCTTCTAGCTTGACTTTCCCCTTCCTTTCTTGCAAATACACACAAATTTGGTGAATAATGGCCTCTTATCTCACTCACAAGAACCCTCAACTGCTTTGGTGCTCTCTAGGTCAAGGTAGCCGCAATGAAGGGCCATAAGGTCCTTTAAATAGGGCTTAGGACCGGGAAATTAGGGTTTCATTAAACAGCGCGGACTCGCCGAGTCCATTCCTTGGACTCGCCGAGTCCAGGCGCGAACCCGCGTCCAGAACCGCGATCCTACTCGGTGAGTTTGAGCTCCAATTCGCCGAGTCCCCTCACAAAACACCAAAAATATATGAATAAAAGATACCTGGAAATCTGAGCTGTTACAGAAAGGGTCAACCCATTCCCTACAATGTTGACAGAAGTTTCTACAACCTCACTGAGGGAGGTTCTGCTGATAGGGTCCTACCCATCATGGTTCGTAGGATTTCTAGGAGCACGATACTGGGTCAATCAACTATCAATCGAGTCTTGGAGATTGACGCCAACTTTGGCGTTAACACCGTCCGCATTCGCCAACTAGAGTCTGCTCGTGAAAGGACTCTGGTCCGCAATGCAGCTCTGCAGAGGGAACTTGCTGAAACTCAATCTGAAGTTAGGGAACTTCGAGTTCTACAAGTGAGAGCTGGCAGGCGTATGAGGGACATCGAGCGTCTACTGTCGGGATCAAGAACTCATGATAGCAGTTCTCGTCGCCGATAGAATCTCATCGACTCATATTTTGGATAGACCTCATACCGGTCCCAATTAAATGTTTCGACGTTATCATCGGCATGGATTGGTTGAGTCTTCTTCACGCCGACATCATGTGCTTTGAAAAAGCAGTTCGTCTTAACCTTCCTAACAACGAAACCTTAGTTATCTATGGCGACAAACCTAGTACGAGCCTTCGCATCGTTTCGTGCATCCAAGCCCAGAAGTGCTTGCGAAAGGAATATTATGCATTCCTCGCACAAATCGTTGATACGAGTCAAGAGGTGAAAGACATTCAGAAAATCCCAGAAGTACGCGACTTTCCCGACATCTTCCTAGAAGAACTTCCCGGATTACCACCACAACGCCATAAGTCGGAAAGAATATGTTGGTCGTAGATTCAAATCTTTGACTCTAACTATCCATTCACACTTGTCCACGCAAATTAAGGAGGCTCAGCTCGACGCTTTGAAACCTAAAAACATGGCAGGTGAATCCCTTAGAGGGTTGGATAAGAACATCGAAGTCAAGGGTGGTGGAGCCTTATACCTCATGGATCGGATCTGGACATCGAAACACGATGGCTTCAAAGACTTAGTCATGACCGAAGCTCATAACACTCGTTATTCCGTCCACCCAGGTTCAGATAAGATGTATCTGGATCTTAAAAAGTTATATTGGTGGCCTAACATGAAAGCAGATATTGCTACCTTCGTAAGTAAGTGCCTCACTTGCGCGAAGGCAAATGTCGAATACCATAAACCCTCCGGTCTTCTACAGCAACCGGAGATACCATAATGGAAGTGGGAGCGAATCACTATGGACTTCATAACCATGTTGCCCAAGACGACGGGTGGACTTGATTCCATATGGGTCATCGTCGATAGACTGACCAAGTCTGCACACTTATTGCCAATCAAAGAAACAGACAAGATGGAGAAACTTACAAGAACTTACATTAGGGAGATTGTAAGACTGCACGGTGTTCCCTTATCTATTATCTCGCAAAGAGATAGTAGATTCACTTCGAGGTTCTGGCAGTCGTTACAAAGTTCCCTAGGAACTAGGCTGGACATGAGTACAACCTACCATCCACAGACCAATGGCCAAAGTGAGAGAACTATCCAAACCTTGGAAGATATGTTGCGAGCCTGTGTGATAGACTTTGGGAAAACATGGGATACTCATTTACCCCTTGTCGAATTTTCCTACAACAACAGTTATCATACGAGCATAAAGGCTGCTCCATTCGAGGCCCTCTATGGCCGGAAATGCAGATCTCCTATGTGTTGGGTTGAGGAGGATGATACCCGATTAGCTAAGGGATGAGTTCCCGAAAGCACTCTCACGGGTCCGGAGATCATTCGGGAAATGACAGAGAAGATTGTTCAAATTCGTGAACGATTGAAAGCCTCTAGAGACCGACAGAAAAGCTACGCTGACAAGCGAAGGAAACCGTTGGAATTCCAGGTGGGCGACCGAGTTCTACTGAAGGTCTCACCCTGGAAGGGCTTGATTCGCTTCGGAAAGCGTGGGAAGCTCAATCCAAGGTACATAGGGCCTTTTGATATTCTCACAAGAATCGGCCCTGTAGCTTACAAACTCAATCTACTCGATGAACTTTGTAACGTACATTCTACATTCCATGTCTCTAACTTGAAAAAATGTTTGTCCGACGAGACTCTTGTAATCCCACTCGATGAGATCGAGATCAACGAGAGCCTCAACTTCGTGGAGGAACCAGCAGAGATCGTGGACCGAGAGGTCAAGCAAACAAAGCAGAGTTGTATCCCGATAGTGAAGGTTCGCTGGAACGCCATGCTAGGACCGGAATTCACTTGGGAGCATGAGGATCATATGAAACTAAAATATCCTCATCTGTTTAATTAGTTATTTGTAACTACTTTATTTGTTTAGACTTTAGTTTCGGGACGAAATTCCCTTTAACAGCGGGATGATGTGACAACCCGGATTTTCATTCGGTCAAACCCTAAAAGTCAATCACTTCCTATTATAAGTCAAGTTCACCTTTACTTGTTTTTGGGAAAAATAAGTTCATTTGATTATTTTAATAATTAATCTTTAAACGAACGGGTGAACGGATGGGCCGTCTTGGGTCTCGAAATTTCTAAACCGCGAATACCACGTAGCTTAGAAGTTCGCGGCCAAACTTTTATGTTTGGGTTGTAAACTACCCCCAAAAACGTAAACTCATTCCTTAAGCATGAGTTTACTCCCCAAACTAGTCATTTTATGTTTACTCCCCAATTACCTAAAGAGTAAACTAAAAAACACTCTCAAGTATCATCCAAGATTTAATTCAAGATCTTCAAACTTGTAAGTGTTCTATCAATTTCAAGTTGGTATAACACTTAATCTAGTGATTGTACATCTTTTCATCCATCCATTTTTTGTCTTGATTAGATTTCCAAAAACACCAAGAACACACACTAAGTGTTCTTGGACTTTTAGCTCATTTCAAGCTTCCTTATAGTAAGTACTTCCATCCTTGAGTCTTAATAAGATTGTGTTACATGTTAACATCAAAGAAAAGTCCCAAGAACACCAAGATCAAGGTGTTCACAGTTTTGGGAGGTTCCCAAAACCGTATACACCAAATATGGTGCAAAGTGGTGCCTTAAGGTGCCAAGATGCTTCACCATGCCTTAGGGACTTGTCTAGATTCATCCTTGATGAGTTTATCACACAAAAAGCACCAAAACCTTACATTTTTATGTGTTTATGGTTTGGGGATCTCCCAAAACGGTAAACACCCCAAAAGGTGTATAAAAGTCCCATGGTTATTCCTTATGTCTAAATCTAACCTAGACTATTGCTATGATTGAGCTAAGGACTTGAAAACCCCCAAATACCAAAATTATGGGTTTAAGGTAGTAAACTTATGAGTTTAAGGTAGTAAACCCAAAGGGAAATGACCATGAGGCCGTAAACTCCTCAAAGGAGTGTTTTGTTGCGCTAGTCCCTTCTTAAGGCCTAACCACCAAGTAGAAATGCTTCAAAGGACTTGTAAAACCTCAAAACAACATATGGTCATAAGGTGTAGAGTTTACGACCGTAAACCTTTGAGTTTACTGCCATAAACTCCTTGGGTAATGGTCACTAAAACCGTAAACTCCAAACAAGTTTACCCTTGAACTCCAAACACTCTAGCTTTGCCCTACAAACACTTGGGTGCAACCCTTGTGATCTTTAACGCCTGAAACAAAGTGTTTTCATGTTCTAGAGTGTCCCAACTTAATTTATTGGTTATAAATTGGCTAGTTAGTTATATATATGTTCATTATATGATAACTAGGCTCATGCACGTGTACAAGTCCCCATTTGTCACCCAGCACCGTATCCGACACTTCAATCCAATCCACTCACTGCAAGTGAGTTCATACCCCTTAATCAATGTTTTAAATAATTTTAAATGATATAAAGGGGGGGAATACCAGTAGAAAACAGTATGTTATTAAATCACTCATATGTATTTATAACTGTGTTTTCATCCAACAGATTTCACATACTTCAAAATGTGATGCATGAAATGGTTTTCTATCTTAAAATACCTTGGTAGAAAAAGTATTACGTTTGAAATGTTTATTAAAATGACATCAAGTCATTGTTAATTATTGTTCAAAACTCATAGATGCCTTACAAAATCATTTTTACCTTCTTGAACAAAACTATATCTATACACTTATGTTCTTATATATGTATTGATGTTATAGTTTTCATCCTTCATTCAGTTTCTCACACTCTTGTGTAGCAAGGGTGTATAAACCTATTTGGACAATCAATTACCTTCCAGCTAACTATTATAAGGATAGTTAGGAAATACAAAACATAATTCCTATTACAAGGAATCATACCAGAGTCAGTTCATTCATGAGTCTATACTATACATTACATGTTACTTGAATACGTCTACATCGATACGCTTACATGAATACTTTGACATATATACGTTTATTTGTATGCAGTTACATGGATTCTTGTACCTAAATTCACTAGGATGATTTACTAGTACATTATGTGTAAATTGTACTGCCTATCCCAGTTCAACGGGATATCTAGACGGAACTAACCATTCTGGAACCCACCTGTTAGCAACAGTGGTAGATGAACATCTACGGATGCCTACGGTTATTACTTATATTAGGGGTACCTTTACGAGACTAACCATTCCTTTGGCCTACTGTTCGCTACAGAGATAAATGAACATCTACGGATGCCTACAGTTAATACTTATATTAGGAGTACCTTTACGGGACTAACCATTCCTTAAACCTGCTGCAGCTACAGAGGAAAATTGAACAATCTACGGATGTTCAAAGGTTATACATTTCGCTAATCGGGATGTCGTTTTAATCCAAATACAAAAGGATAACACTTACATGATTACATTTTTCCTATTACTTTATTTTGTGATACATTCACATACACGACGAGTTAGACTAAGTACTGTTTGTAATAGTCAAAAAGAAGGAAAAACTATCATTGTCATAGCAAAACATTCTGGTCTTGGTAGAAGACTACATTTCATACTAGTAGGAAATATGGGATTTTCTAGGGTTTTCATACTTATATCAACTGTTTCATTCAAAGATTTACATAGCATTCATAACAGCTTTCCAAAACAAGACAATGACACTTAAATACTTATGAATTCACCAGCTTTAGGCTGATACTCACTTTCAAAATAACTTGTATTCTTAGGTCACCAGTAGACAGGTACGATGGCCAGGTTTTGAGAAGACGGAGCACAGACAAGACTCATCTTTTATTTTGATTATATATTTTGGTGTCTTATTACAATGAAAGAACGTACATATATTAAAACTTTACTTTTAGTGCAATGGATGATGTTGTTGCTTGTTTACTACTTTATATTGTTATGATACTTCACATGATGTCCTCCACCCCGGAACATTTCCACCGTTCTCGGATTTGGGGTGTGACACATACCCTCTTATTTGGTATCACCCCCTTATTTGGTATCAGAGCATGGAACGTTCTATGATCTAAAAGACTGAGACAAGCTCGTTTTTTTCTGGCAGCATGTTTTGCTTAAGACCATTTTTATATGTCGAGAACTCTCTCAGGTGAAGATTATGGGACTGTTTTATGTTTTAATATAATTTAAGGAGATATGATAGTTTTTTTTTGGGTTGTATAAATTTATTTTAAGTTTTTGTAACACTAAGATTTTGTAAAAAGTATGTTATGGGATATAAGAAAATCTTAATAAAGAACTAAGGGAATATAAGATTTAGCTAAGGGATAGGAATTTTTATAATCATTGATCTATCAAAAAATTGTCTCGATCTTAAACAATACAATTCAACCAACTTTAAAAAACTAGACTTCTTAAATCTTGAATATAATAAAAGCGTTGATCCTACTAAAAGTCTCTTTGAAAATTATAAGTCTTATTGTAGATTTAAAAAAATATATATAAACATAGTCTACATATAGAAAATATACACTTAAACGGTATAACAGACTTAATTATTAATCTAGGAGAAAGTTTAGAAAAAGAGTTTAAAAATAATAGAAGTATAATAGAAAAAATAGTTAAAAATACAACTATAAAAACCGAGTTTTTAACTAAATTAGTAGACAACCTAGGATATATTAAAGAACAGAATAATCAAATTATTAAAGAACTAAAAGATCTAAAACAATTAATTCCAAGCAAAGAAGAAATTCAGCAATTAAGCTATCAATTAGAAATTAATAAACCTAAAAGAATAGAAATAGAGACAAAACAACTTATAAATAAAATAGAAAATCAATTATTACAATTTAAACATAAAATAAATACGTTACGAGAAATCTTACAGGTCGTCAAAACTATTGTTGAAAGTTAAAACTGGAAAATTCTAAAGAATACACGAGAGCTTTAGAAGAAGTTAAAATATATAAACCAAAAGATAATAAAGAAGAAGTTACAAGATTTACTAGATATTCAGGCACAGGAAAAAGTGATAAAACATATCCTATATTATTTAATTTTATAATTAGTTTATTATTACAATTTATTGAAAAACTAAATACATTAATAGAAGTTAGAAATCCTTCCATCATACCTAGTATAGAAAGTGATTTAGACAAAATTATAAACAAAATTAACCAATTAAATATTGAAGACAGTAAAATAATAAGAAAACCTAAACCTTATAAACATTGGCTACCAAGAAAATGAATAATAATAGAAGTTTTTTAGGACGTAGCAGAACATTACAAGACGCTAGAAATTCAACTAGTAATATACAAGATATAATTACAGTGGACACATTTGTAAAGAGAATAATTAGAAGAGGACCAGGAACTAATAGTAACCAACAAATTGTACAATTAGAAGAACAAATTGATTTACATAGAAATATAAATTTATATAATCAACATCAACTGGATATATTAAACCCCAGAATATTATATCAAACTGGAACGTTAAATGTTAATACAGTATTAATATGAAGTAGTAGAGAAGAAAGTTTAAGGGTAGTAGATAATACAGTAACAATAGATATGTTTTCTCCAGAAACAATACAAAAGATAAAACAGTCAAAGAAACATTTCGTACATCTAGGATTAGTCATTATAGGAATAAAACCTTTAGGAAGAAAAAATTTAGGAACAAAAATATTAGCATTATTATTAGATAAATCATGGAAAACAGATTTAAAAAAGGCAATAATCTCAGGAATGGAGGTAGACTTGAGTCAAAACACTGCACTATTTTATTGTACACCTGGAATATTAAAAGATATAAAAGATTTACATAATATTAAAATAGCATTACAAACTAAAGGATATGAAAACTATGAAGGTAACAATATAGTAATAAGTATAGGAGTTTTAGGAAAAGCAAGTAATAGATCAAGAATGAAATATAAAGTTAATATAGAAGTTATAGTAAATACAATAGCATCAAAATCCATAAAAATGATAGATCCTATAAAAATAGATCCAGAAGATTTAGCAGGATTAAAATGGTCGTTAAATGATTTAAAAGAACAAGAAAATGAAGTATTAATTCCAAAGAAAAAAGTTATATATATGAAGGAAGTAATGGTATACAAAGTCTTAGATTTTTAAACTTTAAAAAAGAAACAGTAAAACAAAGTGACGAAGAAGAGAATACAAAGTATAGCTTTATGAATATAGAATACGATACTGAACCAATATATGATACAGATAATGAAAAAGAAAGCGAACCGATGGAATTAGGATTTAGTGAATTTGAAAAAGAAGAACATATAGATTATGATTTAAGTATTATAGATTATATAGAAGAAGAAACATAAACAAGCTTCAAAACAGAAGAAATTAGTAAAACTATTGAACAAATTATCAATAGAAAATTTACAGAATTAAATATATAAGACGAAGTAGATGATATGATTATCGAATGCATAACTGATTTAGGATTAACATACGAATAAAGTTATAATAAATTACAAGAATATTATAATTTGCCACTAGTAGAAAATATATTACAAGGAAAAACTATGTTATCAGATTTTTATAAAAAAGAACAAGTCTTTATGAATAACGATACATATATGACAAATATTAGAAAAAGACCTAAAATGGAATGGAGTGAACCAGACACTAGTACAGAAGATAGTAGAGGACGAGAAAAATGGTCACAACCAACAGTTTCATATACCGGAGAATCTAGTTATAAAGGAAAAGGTAGCCGATTACCAATTGGAAATATATATAGTGGAAGCATGTTATTATTAGAAAAACAAAAACCACAACTTTGGATGGATGAAATTTTGTCATGGGAACAAGTAGTTGTTAGAATGTGGGAAACAAATAAAAAGGATAGTATGGAGATGTTTGCTTATTTAGAAACAACATTAGGCCCAATAGCGTTGGGTATCTGGCAAAGTAAAAAAGCACAAGATCCAGATGAAATTAATAAATTAAAAGCCTTAGGTGATAACCCATATAATTTTACTAGTCAAATAGGAACATTAATTTTAGGAGTAGACCCTGCAAAAAATAATACATTAATACAAGATACAGCTATTAGAAATCTTGAACAATTAAGTATAGCAGATATGAAATATATTAATGAACTCCCATTAGATTTTATTAGATTATTATCACAAACTGGGCAAGCAATGGATGATAATTTATGTGATAAATATTTTATAAGACTTCAAGGAGATCTAGGAAGATATATACATGAAACATGGAAACAACAATATGGAGAACAGAAAAATCTAGGAATAGGACCGAGGATCACATATACATTCGCTGTATTAGAAGATAAATGTAATGAAGTAGCTTTACAAGAACAATTAAAGAAAAATGTTTATGCCTTTTGTAAATCAGCAATTTATACACCTCAAGCATACGGACATTATGAAAAAAAAACTACGAAAAAGCACATCATATAAAAAAGTAAATAAACCATACTATAAAAATAAATATGTAAAAAGGCCACAAACAAGAAATTGTAAATGTTTTATTTGTGGTGATATTAAACATTTAGCTAATAAATGCCCAAACAAAAATAAAAATATAGAAAAAAGCAATTTAATAGAACAAATAGGAGAATATAATATAGAACAACTTAATTCTGATAATGAATCAATATACAATATATATAGTGATAGTGATAATGATAAACCTTTAACCAAAATAACATATACATACGTAAATACAGAACAAGAAGAATGTCAACATAATTGGATAAACAAACGAGGAAATAACTATCTAAAATGTTATAATTGTGGATATTATCCTAGTATGGAAAAAAGATCACAATGTAATATATGTTTCACAGAAATCTGTTACATATGCCTTAAAAAGCTATATAATTTAGAAATAAATAAAGAAAAAACAGAAAAAGAAAATAAAGAAGTAAAAATCGGATTACAATCAGAAAAGATAGAAAAATTAGAAATAATACCTGAATTACATAAATAAAAAATACAAACATTAGAAAATAGAGTAAATATTTTAGAGGGGGTGTTAGATAAAAAGAAAAAGATCAATATTGAAGAAAACGCAGTAAATGAAATAAACCAAATGTCTCAAATAACAAATAAACGTATATTAATATAAACAGATGGATCAGCCAACATGATAAAACTACAATGTAGATGATAGTTAGATAATAGTAAATTTTTAGATTTAACAGCATTAGTAGATACAGGAGCAACTAAAAGTGTTATATCTTATCATCTAGCACCAAAATCATATCATAAACAGTTATCATATAAATTAATGACAAGAAGAATCGAACACAGACTAATAACTATCACAAATTACTTAGAACCAACAGATATTCAATTTCTAGACTTTGCAGGTAACTATAGTATGAAATATGATATCCCACAGGTTAATATCAATCCAGAATATGTAAAATCTAATGATTTTACTCTCAGACTAAATTTTATTTTTGCCTTAAATGGGGCTATGACATTAACACATAACTTTATCACACTTAGTAAACATATATATAGTTTTCCAACACTTAAATATACCAATACATCGGAGTTTGCGCAAAAGCGTGGTGGACAAGGTAAACTAGACTTTTTAAAACATAATCAAATTAAGACAAACATTGAAAATGAAACAATTAAGCTATTAACAGAATTTTTAACACATGAGTTAGAAAAATGAAAAGATATAACAAAAAGTATGAATCATCTTATAATTTTACACTTAGAGAAAATTGGACTTATAAGAGAAGATATTACAAAATCAAAAGTTAACTATATTTGTAAATTTAAATTAAAAAATCCTGATATTACAATAAGAACAACAAACATAGAATATAGTCCTTTAGATAAAGAAGAATTTAAAAAACAAATACCAGAAATGATAGAACAGGGATTAATTAGAAAATCAGAAAGCTCACATAGATCATCAACTTTTATAGTAAGAAATCATTCTGAAATAAAAAGAGGAAAAGGTCGAATAGTTTATAATTATAAAAGACTAAATGATAATACAGAAGATGATGGTTACAACATCCCTAATAAAGACTCTTTAATAAACTTGATACAAAAGAAAAAAGATTTTAGCAAGTTTGATTTAAAATCTAGATACAATCAGTTACAGCTTGATGAAAACTTTAAATCATGGACAACATTTACATATTCTGAAGGACAATATGAATGGAATGTTTTAAGTTTTGGGCTTAAAAATGCTCCATCTATATTTCAAAGGTTTACGGACAATATCTTTCTGAAATATGATTTTGTTTAGTATATAATGATGATATTTTGGTTGCCAGTGAAACAGTACAGGAACATGAGAAACATTTACATAAAATATTTGAAGAAATAAAAAGGAATGGTATTGTTATTTCTAAAAGAAAAATGGAATTGTTTAAAAGAAAAATATTGTTTCTTGGCTTAGAAATAGGAAATGGAAAAATTGAATTACAAAGTCATATATCGACAAAAAATTTAGAATTCCCAGAGAAATTTGAAAATCTAAAACAGATACAAGCTTTTTTAGGATTGGTTAATTATGCGCGAAAGTTTATTCCTAATCTTTCAAAGTTAGTGGGACCATTATATAGTAAAACAACAAAAAATGGACAAAGACATTTCAACCAAGAAAACATTAAATTAGTTAAACTAATTAAAGAAGCAGTTAAAAATATTAAATCATTAGAATTACCATTAGTTACTGATTGCATAATAATAGAAGTTGATGGATGCAAAGAAGGATGGGGAGCCGTTCTCCTTTGTAAATCTGATAAATATAGCCCAAAAGATACATAAAAAATATGCTCATATGCTAGTAGAAGCTTTAATAAGACAGGAATGAATTGGACTTCTATAGACTACGAAATACAAGCTTTAATAAATGCTTCAGAAAAATTTAAAATATTTTTACATAAAGAATTTACAGTTAGAACAGATTGTGAAGCTATAGTTCGTTTTATTAAAAATGATCAAAGTAAGAAAATAAATAGGACACGATGGATTAATTTACAAAATACAATACAAGGAAGTGGATATAAGATAAATTTTGAGCACATAAAAGGAGAAAATAATGGAATAGCTAATATGCTATCCAGAAATATTAACAAATTATTTTCTGCAGATGGATAGTCGAAACAACGGAAAGAGCAAATTAATATAGCCTACACAGCAAAAAAGGAGTTCCTCTTCTATGAGCATTTCCTCAGAAGAAGATAGAAACACAACATCAACAGAAAAATTACTGGATTTAACAATAAAAACAGAATATCTACATAAACCCACACAACAGAACTCGATTCCTTATATGGAAATAGCGAGTATCACACATAATAATAACCTTTTGCAAGGATCTAGACCACTATCTCAAAACATTCAACATGCACATTATTGGACAGGATCTTCAAAAAATACACAATATACACAGAACAGAGAAGCCATTATAGCATTTGGTAACTGCACTTTACCAATTTGCTTCGGTGAACGTAAAAAGTTAAGGCCCATGATCGGGGTAAACTTGACAGAAGATCAAGAATGTTTGCTAGACAACTTATGGCATATTCAGACAGTTCCACAGGCTTCATCATTTAAAGTTCAAATTCTCAATGCTTTAAGTTTTTACTTACATAAACAATCACCATTGACTCCTGAAAAACAAATAAAGAAGTTTAATAAGGGGGTATGGCGGTTTTTTTCGGGTTTACCGTTAAACCATAAAAACAATATGAACAAAAATTAAAATCAAGAAGAGTAAACTTACAAGGAAGGCTATGAGAAGAGAAGCAACCAGAGTCGAATGTGCAGCAACAGCTTTTTTTTTTATGTATAAGGGATATAATATGAAGTGCTTGAAAGAACTAGGAATTTACGAGATAGGCTAAGAGAATCAGAAAGAGAGTGTTTAGAGAGACATAAGGGAAATAACAACATAATTTTTTATTCGTATGAATATTCGATGATTTTTACAATCGTTTACAATCCTTTATATAGGCAAAGGGCAGCGTAATATTTAAAATTAAAATATCGACAGACAAAACTTGACATTACATAAAGTAGGAAAAGACTACACACCAAATAAAGTGAAGGCACATCTGTAAAAGTCAGAAATAATAATTCCATACGACAACTATAATTTCATAAATGGCCCTTGAACTTGTTATGTCTTGTCTTTTTTCACAAATGGCCCATAATTTTGTTCAAAATTATCACTTTGTATCCTTTGTTGAAAAAACATCATTTGCTAAAAATCCCGATGAGTACTATCAATAGATACCGGTGATCCTGGTTCTGTGTCAACTTGTTCTTCACTGTTCATGATATCTTCTAGTCTCAATAGTGTATCTCCTTCGCCGCTGAATGGAAAGAGCATATGCCAGTTTTGATGAGACCAAATTTCTAAGTATTGTCCTTCTACTAGGAGTTTATAATTTTCTCAGCGAAAGCTTGCAGGTAGTAAAGGTGTTTTTTGAGCTGTGCATATATCTTCATTTGAAAGATTCTGTAGAGTCCCAAAATTTATTTCTTGTTTGCACTACTAGAAAAAAGGCCTTTTACGACGCTCATTGCGCGTCGTAAAACGCTCAGACGACGCGCAAATGCGTGTCAAGGAAGGCCCTGTCATAAAGAGAGACGATGCGCTTTTGCGCGTCGTCTATAGACGACGCGCATTTACGACGCACATTTATGACGCGCATTTACGACGCACAGTTACGACACGCAATGCGTATCAAGGAAGGCCCTGTCATAAAGGAAGACGATACGCATTCGCGTGTCATAACCTTACGACACGCAATGCATATCAAGAAAGCCTCTGTCAAGAAAGGCCATGTCATAAATGAAGATGACACGCATGTTTGCATATCATAATTTTAAATGTTAAAAAAAATTTATTTTTTATAGATTTACTAATTTTCAAATTAAATTTGCATTTAATGCCTCACAATATAAAATAAAATATCATATACAAAAAATATAATCCATTTCATAAAATTTAATGTCATACAAATAAAATACCATAAATAACAAAGATAATTCATTTCACTAATATGTCAAATACAAATAATTCATTTTAATTAAAAAAAATTACAAATTAATATCACCGGTAACAATGTCAGGCTGCAAAACATTAAAAAAGTTATTCTATACACCGGTAACAATCTATATATACATGAAGGAAAAGATCATACTATCCATACCAATGCATAATCCTTCATGAAGCATCTATACACCAAGCCAACCAGATAAGAATTAAAGACACAGTGATGCATTATGAAATCAAATAAAAGATAAGTTAAAATGATGAACAATGAGAGTTCAGGTTAAAAAACTTAGTCAAACAGTAAAATGATTGATGAAAAGTACCTTGAATTTCATCTGCTTCCTCTTTTTCTGATATGATCAAGCCATAAGCTTCTTATATGTAGTAAACATTGTCCCTACTATCGAAAATATCTCATTTCAAGCTCTGATATAACAAATTAAAATAAAAAAATGATCAAAATTATGTGAATAAATTAATTGAATTGTAATAAAAACTCACCAAAATCAGTAGGTTTCTGATCTTATCTGTGGTTATGCCTAATTTCACAAAATCTTGAAAAGACTTGGTTGATAAGGTGATCTTCCTGAAGTTGGCCCTTTCCGATTAAGAAATATCTCCTCTGCCAAATAGCTTCCCTATTTCCCACACCCTACACCAAAATAATGATAAACAAAAAATTCCAAAAGTTTAAGAAATCACAATGTTGATTGGATTGGATGAAAGCATGAGTGGTTCTAGGAATCAAACCAAGCTTCCAATTAAGAACATCTAACCAACCCTCAGAGTCAGCTTGATCCCAAGGGCGGACAAAGTTATCAATCAAGGATATTTGGGCTGATCAAAGAGAAATCACTATGGACCAAACTGAGTACGGATTATCAAGTTTCCCAGGTCAAGCAAGAGTTTTGTGGGATGAAGATTGTCTGGACAATATTCAGTTGGAATGGTGATCTTTGGGGCTGCTATATCCAAGTCCAAGAAGAACCTAGAAGCAAGTTAACTCAAGTGTCACACTTTGCTTTGTAAATGAAGCATTCTTAGTTTATATGAACTGTCTATGGATGTATAAGTACAACAACAATCACGTTATAGTTATAAGAAACATGTGCATAACCACATACACCATTATGATACATCCACATCAATCAACAACACATAACCATTCAAAAAAACAGATGGTATAATTAGAAAGAAAAATGGACACGCCTATCATCACCTGATGCAGCAGCTGCAGATGCCATTACTGCAAGAATGTTGGCAGTTTTTTTACCCTTCCAACCGCCCAGATGCAAAGAATGCTCTGTATCAAGCGACTATTAAGCAAGGGGATTTCTTGCTCAATCGTATTCAGAATCTCTCTCGTGTTATTGATCTTTAAGTCTTTCTTTCTTTAAGTCTATCTGTAACCTCTCCTTCTTTCCTTCCTTCTTTCCATTTTCCCCAATTCAAGACTCCTCCTAGTAACAGCAAGACTTTTCAAATGTAATAGTTTGTTTTAAGTATTATGATTTTTATTGTGTATCATGATTCTTATGCAACATGAAAATTTTATATACCATTAGATTAGTATTTAGTAATATTGATTTTGAATTGCTGATTAGTGAGGTTAACAATGATTTCCATCAGCAATTCCATTTTTTTCATACCAAACCACTACTTAAGTTTTCATTAGGCTGACCTGTGTTGATTTTCCATGTGTTATGAAAATTATGTTTCGTTTTGCACATTTTACAGTTTTCACAGAAGCAGAGTAATGGCCACCACTAGAGATAGTGATGGTTTTTTATCGATTCCAAGAAGGGAATAACAAAAAATCTTGGATTGGAACAAGAACAACTTATATTAGAATGAATAATTAAAATGAAATACAAAAACTTTGCAACACAAGGAATATAATGGACTCTGTAGTTTTGATCAGCATCATTTTGAGCTTACTCAAAATACAACAGTCCTGTTGTGTTGATAAGGTAGAACGCGTAACTCACAATATGACTTGATTGCCTTCATAAGGCATTGTTTTTCAAGATTCTCAGATTTCTGAATAAAACTCAGCAAATTATCCTTGTGCGAGACTCTCTCAACCTGCAAACCCAAACATAAACTATTTGACTATTCACCTTAGCATATATATACTGCATACTACTGATACTGAGAAACTTAAAACTCTTTGATTACCATCTGCTCAATGATTGGGCCCCCATCAAGCTCCTCCGTGACAAAATAGGTTGTGGCACCAATCAATTTGACCCCAGCTTCAAAAGCCTGTCATTCTCCAGTAAAAAACATAAAAACATAAAAAGCTTAAAACAAAATTTGGAAATTGGAACACAGAACCTGCCTGCCTAGATGGATTTCCTCCCTTGAATGATGGCAATAAGCCATGATGTATGTTGATCACATCCTTCCCATATCTTTTCAAAAAGTTTCCAGACAACACCTGTCCTGGGTAAATAAACAAATAAGACCTTTTTCCCAATCCTGCTGCTATACTACTACTAGAAAAACATTTACCTGCATGTATCTAGCAAGGACCAAGAAATCTGTATCTTCAACCAACCCCAATATCTCATCTTCTACATTCTTCTCCTTTGACTTGGACAGATAATGATATGGAATCTCATGTCTTTCAAGGAACCGCATCACATGGGTATTCCCCACCCTATCATGATTGCTGTTCAAAATACAGACATATTATACACATCATTTACTGGTCAAAGATAACAAATAAAAAAAAAGTTCCATGCTTTACCTGATTACAGAGCTTATCTGAACCGGAAGTTTTCCATCTTGCCAAGCATGCAGTAGATCAACAAGACAATGGTCCTGCACCAGCAACCTCCTTACTAATGTAATACTATTTTTGGTTTTCACTAACAATTTTTTCTAGAAAGAAGAAGAAGAACCTGCTTAGAAGCAAGAAGAGCAATTTTATATTTGGGGTCTACAGAAGGCACTCGAACAAGCGATTTAACTGCATTGAACATCTTTGATAGGTCAAGGAAGTCCTCGTTCATTTGCTTCCGCTGCCATTTAATTGGGTCGAACACAAACTCACTGAAACACAATTTATTCTTACTTGTTACTTATCAACTTCATGTCAAGTTCGGATTATTAGTAGATTAATATACTTGCACTTGTAAAACCAACATACAGGGGAAAAAATCCATTCATTGATTGGGATAAAAAAAAGAAAGATGCCCAACGTATACAGGAGAAAAAATCCATTCATTGATTGGGATAAAAAAACATACAAAAGAAATACGAACCTCCTTTGAAGTCATTCCACTGGACCAAGAAAAAACCCTAAATCTTCTCATTTTCTGCAATCGATTGTAATAATCACATCAACATGGCACCTCCGACTCACCACCACCGTCGATGAAGACCAATCGGGAAATCGAAGCAGATCTTTACCATTTGCGTTCATAAGAGGTCGGAGTGGATATTAGCGAAAGCAGCGATGGTTGTTAGGTTGTTAGTGAAAGCAGCGATGGTTGTTAGGTTCGATTCTTTCAAGTTTGAATCAGAAAATGAGAAAGAGTTAGGGAAATCAAGAGTGCAATGCTCGTCCTTGTTAGGTTGAAGATGAAAGATAGATAGAAGATAGAAAAAAAAGGCGGGTTTTCAAAATTTTGGGGATTTCATTTCCCCCCTTGTCTACTAAAAGCGCGTTTCATTAAAATTATAAAGCGACAGGTACAGACGACGCGCGTTTAAGATAAAGCGCCCTCCGTGTTTTTAATTTTTTTTCTTGAGACACCAAATTAAGGGCACGCAATAAAGCGTGACGTAAATCCTTAAATTTTTTGGAGAGATGACACTATTTTAAGGGCACGTCCTTTTGCGTATCGTTAATTATCGCGTGTCGTAAAAAGCGCGTCATTAAAGGTCTTTTTTCTAGTAGTGTTGCATGATAATTTTTTTAACATATCCATGTTGTACTGTTCTTTGGATGATTAAGATCCTTTTTCTAGCAGGTCTGTATGTATGTTCATCTTCTACTGGAAAAGAAGAAAAAATTTTGCACCCAATAATTGGACTGATGTTGTGAGAGGCGATGTTGCCGGCTGTTAAAATAAATTTTTCTCCTAATTTATTAAGAAGACTTTCTGTGCTACTATTGAGGCAAAATTCTACAAAAACAATATGAACAAAAATTAAAATCAAGAAGAGTAAACTTACATGGAAGGCTATGAGAAGAGAAGCAACCAGAGTCGTATGTGCAGCAGCAGCTTCTTTTTTTTTTTTTATGTGTAAGGGATATAATATGAAGTGCTTGAAAGAACTAGGAATTTAAGAGATAGGCTAAGAGAATCAAAAAGAGAGTGTTTAGAGAGACATGAGGGAAATAAGAACAAAATTTTTTATTCGTATGAATATTCGCTGATTTTTACAATCGTTTACAATCATTTATATAGACAAAGGGTAGCGTAATATTTACAATTAAAATATCGACAGACAAAACTTGACATTACATAAAGTACGAAAAGACTACACACCAAATAAAGTGAAGGCACATTTGTAAAAGTCGGAAATAATAATTCTATACGACAACTATCATATATATATATATATATATATATATATATATATATATATATATATATATATATATATATATATATATATTATGTTCAAATGAGAACATTTGTTAAATTAAGAACAAATGAGAACAAATATGAACCATTAATTTTAAATCCTAAAACTTTAACTTTTTTTTTAATAAAATCTATTATCTATTATATAATATACTAATTTACAACTCCTTGTGAACAAGACTTGCTTTCTATTGGATCAAAACTATTTTTTTTTTAATTTCTTTTTTTCACTTGTGTCAACAATAGTATTTGACTGTTTTTTTTTTTGTTATTCTTTGATGGTTTTCTTTTAAATTAATTTTTTTTATTTTATTCTTCTTGGATGAATGGTTTTCACGTGCTTTGATCTATAACATGAAGGTGTTATACCTTTTCTTTCACCGTCACTTTAACGAATAAGATATGTTCGTTTTATAAGTGTTGTTTCATCTTTCTTTTTGATGGTAAAGACTTTTATTTTATTAGGATTAGGTGCGTTCGGTTTAGACTCTGGATTGGATGCATTAACCTTCTGTTTGCCTTTTTGTTCAGCTGACGAATGAGATTTTTGAGAACGAACAGAATGAGCTTTAGAGCAAGATAGAGATGAATTGGAAGAATTAGAAGAATTAGATGAATGAGAAGGAGTGGGCTTAGATTGAGATGACTTCTTGGCTGGAGACTCTAGGTGACCCTTTTGCTTTTGATCATTGGTGGGACTGACCTTGGAGTTTTGATCTCTTTTGACTTCTGAAACGAACCTTTGCTTTCGGTTGGAGCAGTTCTCTGAACCGAACCTATGCTTTTGGTTGGAGTCATTCTCAGAACCGAGCCTTTGCTTTCGGTTGGTATTCTCTTCTGAACCGAACCTTGGCTTTCGGTTGTTGTGGCTTTCATGCTTTTTGACAGGATTGTTCTCAAATTCAGATTCTTGTCTTGATGTGAGAAATATGCATTTTGGGATTGCCAGAATTGTTTCCTTTCAGAGAGATTCTTCCTGTATCTCTGGTTCCTTTCATGTTTCTTATTCCTCATCTGCTTCGGTTGATGATGAATATTGGCTTTCATTTTCGGTTTCTCCTTGGCTGGTTCACTTTGAACTGTAGGAGTTTCACTTTGAACTGAGGAACTAGAGGGAATGTCTTCTTTTGCCGAACTTCCATTCTCTTGAGGAATGTCTTTTGTACCACTAGTACTTGGCTCATCGAAATTATCTGGCTTATTCAAGGGTTCTGGTATGTATCTACCTTTACTCATCCATGAGGTTCTTTCTGATAAGCCTACCGTTTCGTTTGCATTATCTATTGGAGCTGACCAGAAGTACTCATCGCAGCCATCAGCATTGTCTTCGTTTACAATAGCTGTGAGTTCAGCGGTCTGATGTTCGGTTACTCCAGTGACCTTGTACACTTGATTTGGAGTGGTCCTGACCTTTTGATATACAACCGCTTTCTCTTCTAAGATCGGGGACTTTTGTTGGGACAATCGAGCGAACTCCACTGAATTTTCAGAAATTAGATTCTTGTGGTTTTCAGGTTCGTTTTTTACAAATTCTGAGCAGTCAACCGTGTCCTCTACAGAAATTTCACTCATGTTGTCGTCCTCATTAAGCTCAGATGCATTTTCAACATCAATTTTGTTTTCTGAGCTCAAGTTGGCGTTTAAAGAGTCAAATTTTTGTATGGTTTCGGTTCTCAGTTTAAGTCTATCATTTTCATCCAAAAGGTTTTTAAGCATGTCCTTGTGGTACTTGGATTTAATGAAAGATTCTATTTTGTCCAGTCCATACATGTAGGTCGGATTAATGTCATCAGATGATATCACACTCTCACAATTATAAGCTTCAGCATCGATTTCATCCTCCTTAAACTCAAGGAAGGGCAAAATCATGCGATGGATCTTTTGGCCTATTTCACAGTCCAAGTGAAGCTGAGTAATATTAGAATAAAGACGTTTTGCAATTAAACAAAAAACATTCCGCTGTTTTAACAACTTTAAATTGTCTCTTTGTAAATAAATGTTTTCGTCTTTTATTTTAACTAATTCAGACTCCTTCAACTCGATCCACATGCGCCGCTCCTCACTCTTCGAAGACACCCTGCTTAATTGATCAGTTAGGTTAGAATTGGTGACTCGAGTTTGAGTTAAACTACTATCTAGATGAGAAATTCTTGTATTAACATTTTTTAGTTCTTTCTCATATGAGGATTGTGGTACTTTAAATGAAACGAAAACCGATTGTACCTTCTTGATCAGTTCATCGAGCTCGTTGAACTGCACGCTGAGCGGTTTGGCCATAAAGCACATATCCTGCTGCTCCTTCGGTTCATTGCTTCCACCATCAGTGTTGTATCCCCTTATCTGAGATACATCGGACACCATGAAGCACCTTCCTCCATCACAACTTTACTTTTTGACAGGAGGGCCAGCGAACCTAGGCTTGAAACAACATTCTTTTCCTGCAGCACAATCTTCTCCTGAGACTTGAGAATACCCACCAGTTTCGCCAAAGAGTATGATTTAAACTGCTCATGGGCTTTAACTGTTGACACCACTGGTCTCCATTCTGACCTTAGACCATTTAAGAACGTAACTTTCTGCTCGATAAGCTTCCTTTCGATGTCATGTTTGATCATCCTGCTGAGAAGATGATTGAAGCGATCGAACGTCTGGGTCACAGTTTCGTCGGCTCCTTGCCTGAATTCTCCAAACTTAGATAAGAGCAAGGTTTGGATAGAATGTTCAAGATCCTCGTCTGTAGAGTACAGTTCGCGAAGTCTATCCCAAACTTCCTTTGCCGTCGTGCATGAGCTGACCAACCTGAAGGTGTCGGACTGAAGGGCGAATCTTATCAATCTTAACGCCTTGATATTACACTGGAATTTATCCTTTTCATCTTGCGCAATATCTTTGACATCCTTCAGCAGATCATTATACTCCATTTGATTTTTAATAATCCTTGACGTTGCAGAATGAGAAAAAGGTCCATTAATGATTGCTTCCCATATGAGGTATCCATTATCCTCAGATCCTATAACGTAGTCTTCGAAGTGATGCGCCCAGACTTCATAATCATGGGTATATAGGATTGGAATCTTCGTGGTTGAACCGATGCTGTTGGAAATATTGATGGGATTTGATTGTGACTCGTCCATTATGATCGAAAAACCTGTTCAAAGATCAGACTTGTAATAAATCAGATTAGGGCAAAACAATAAATATCAAGATACGTCAATAATGAGATGACGGCTCAATAAATATCAGTAATTGCGGAAAAACCCTAATTGAAACCTTTTCACAGAAAAGATGTGTATCGATTACACAGCCTCCTGCTCTGATACCAATTGATGAGATTAAAACTTAATCTTGAAGATCGATTAGATCTTAAACAGGTAAATAAATATTAAACAGCAAGAACACGAAAATAAAGAACAAGTCAAGAATGAATCAAACGTGTCGAATGACTATAAAATAACCCTCAGAAGAGCTCGATCAAGAACATCAACTGTAGAGGGTTAGAAGGTTTACAAGAACGATAAAGAAAATCAAAGCTATCGTAATTCTCTATCTTGTAATCTAGGTTCTTAACCTAATTATGCATGCAAGCATATACTTATATAATAAACCTAACAGGCTCTCGGTTGGACAGGCCCAAACCGGAGTACAAAATAAATGGACTAACAGTCGAGCCCAATGACGCAATCTTCAAACGAATCTTTAACCCAACAGAGCTTAGTGTGCATACCACCGCTTCATTATGTAGAATTACTCTTCTGTCACCGCTTCATATCTCGTTTTATCGTCCTCTATCCACCCTGCAAATCAACTTAGACGGCAGCTAAACACACACTGCTCTTTCTTCATCGGTTTACTTAAATTATCTTCCCCACCGAACATGGTTACTTTAATCCTCCATCGACCACTCTTCAAATTCCTCGATCGACATGGTTACTTTAATCCTCCATCGACCACTCTTAAACGGAACAGATGCCACCGTACCCACCAGAAAAAGTAGAGGTTCGTAGGAACGTACCGCCGAAGATACAAACGAAAAAGGGACAAAACGTGACTTTTCATGATGACATTGCGCCGACATGGAACCATGTCATTTGCACGATTTACTTCGTCGTCGTCGTCTTTTCCAGAGTTCATCAAGCTACTTAGCCATCTATTTCCATTTGAAGCAGGGGTTTTCGCTTCAACATCCCCTCCTTTCAATTTTTTCCGACCTCACAACTGACATGAGTAATTTTCCTTACTTCTTTTGGTGGCTTCTGATTTTATTGATTCAAAATTAAATGGCCTACACTCTTCAATATCCCTACATTAATCTATTATTCATGTCTCTTTGAAGACCTGGAAACCCCAATATTGATAGGATTTCTTGGCACCACCACCTAACAACGTTGCATCGCTTCATTTATAACAGGTCGTTGAAATGCATACCCTTTTTATGCTACATAAATGGATAGATTTCTCAAATGATGTCTTACAAATAAAAATTGAAGGGTGTCATTGTATTAATAGATAGTAGGTCACTCGATTTACTGACAGATGAGGTGAACTTGATGACAGTTCAATAGAACAGGTCTCCAATTACACATTAAATTTAATTATGCCCTACCCAGTTGATATTGAGTTTTGAAATTCAGTTTCAATATGCATCCCAACTGGTTGATGAAATGCTTGAATCGGGGTGTCCTTTCCTTTTTTTCGCGCCTACTACAGATAATGAATAAAAAGTTGTTTGTGTTTGTCCAAATTGATATGTTTTTCATTGCGAATTCTCCAAATCTTGAAAAAATGTAGGGCTTACAGGAACACCCGCTACATGGCTCAGTAGAAGTCATAATTGGAAAGCTATCCTTTGAATTTTCCACTTCCATTCTTTTGTGAAGTTGCTTTTGATAAGAAGTTGCTCTTGAATATGTTAAGATTATGTTGCATCCAAGACTATCTAACAACCATTCTTTCAGCATAATGATTTCTCATTCAGGTTGATGACTGCATCTAATGGACCTTTGTTAGTATGAAAACCCCGAAAATGTCTTATCCTTTCCTTTTTTTTATTCCTTTTCCATTTATTCTAAAAAAAGATTTTATATTTTTCAGATATGTTGTCATTATGATTTCAATTTCTTCTGCTCAAAGATCACTGGTACCTATAGATCCATGTGTTGTTGGGTTACAATATCCTGCATTCCTACAACAGGTACCCCATTATTGAGTAAATTACCAATTTCTCCCTATGCTTCTCTATATTTCTGTTTTGGGCCCATTTCTTTGGAATTATAGTCCCTATTTTACTGGAAATGGATTGGAGACATTGTTCCATTTGAGGTGTTGGAGAGCACAAATTTGGACTGAACCCATCTCATGATTTTTAGGAATAGAATAGTTGTATTAAAATCAAATATATTTTATATATTAGTGTAAGTATAATTTTAAAACGGTGTCGTTATAAATGGTTTTTTTGGGTTAGGTTTGCCATCAATTAAAACATGTTTTGTGTTTATTTATTTCTTATGATATGAACTCACCCATATTAAGCTCATATTATGTCAGAAGACTAAATGTAAAACTCAATTAAAAGCCCGTTTGTATAAGGATAGAATATCAAGACATACAAACAACCGATGCAATTTATAATTAAGTATGTGTACATGATATTTTTTTCCCTTAAATTAAAATGTGTCATGGCCTCTATTATAATGGGAAGGGCCCTAGTTTTAAGAAAGGTACTACTTATTTTTCACAAATAAAATTTGTTGTTGATGATGACAAATATGAAATGTGTTCATCCTAAACTATAACCAAGCATTTCAATATAACATTCCGATCAAAGTTGTTGGCTTGTAATACTTATATGTACATCATATAAAAAAGATTATTTAATGTCAGCAATCCACAGATGAGGTTTTTAAAATAATTTTAGTTGTGAAAACTAATTTCTTCATTCTTACTTCGAATACTGGGTTGATAACCGTTTTTTTTGTTTTGTTCTTTATTTTGTTTTGTTTTTTTTTTGTTTTTTTTTTGTTTTTTTTTTTTTTTGTTTATAGAGTATATACAAGACTTTTTGTTAGAAGGGAGTTGAAGGGTTGAAACTGGAAGGTGGAAGGTGGTCTACAAGCTTTGCAGGTTCCAACTTCCTTTATATTCCTTTCATGGAATTATATGTTTGTCCGTTCTATTTCTGTTTCACTTCTGATCAATGATGGATGATAAAAGGCTCAAGTTCATAATAGGCAAAACCATACAAAAATCTATAAACATGGCACTTCAAAAGCAGAACAATTTGCAAATTTGGTAAGGAAGGCCCGATAATCTAATTTTTGGTGTTTTCTTACACGTTATTAGTAAAAATATCTCATGAAATTACCATAATAGTTACAAATTCATTTGGGTTCTATTACATTTTTAATTTGAAGTCTAACCTATATTATTGACAAAATCATAATTTGGAACACAGATGCAATATCCAACATACAATGACTTAGATACCAATGACGTAAGCATTTATTTGAAGTGGTAAATAGACTTTTTATGAGTATTTGAAATATACACTTCAACCGACCTAAAGTATATATATATATATATATATATATATATATATATATATATATATATATATATATATATATATATATATATATATGTTAAATTTTATTTGTAAACCATTGAAGGATGAAAATGAATCCGCAAAGGAGAACGAACAAGAAGTTTTGGAATCAATAGTGTTGACTGATGTAGGTTCTTAACTTATGTGCCTAACGAATATGTTGTCAGTTTTGACTCTTGAGTCTTGACCCCTCCATACATATAAATCAAAAAATCATCACACATTATCCATTAGCGAAAGTAATTTGTTTATTTATATTTATCTTAACTGATTTTATTTGATGCCTTTGATTTTTAGGGCTTTGACACCTTTGAATTGGTGAATGACATTATATACATATATTTTTAATAAAAGAAGGAAGCCCATCAATATATTTTGGGCTTCGTTAAATAATCTTTCCAGTATTATCAATTGGTAGATGTTATGCAAGTTGAAGTATAATTATCAAATGGTAGATGTTATGCAAGTTGAAATTTGGTTAGGTTAATGTAACTCAATAAAATCTTTCTGTTTTATCCATCTATACGCCGAATCCGACCCCGTAAAGCGGGGATTCTTCCCAAGTTAATAAACAAATAAAAATACACCAACTCCACCTACACCTATATCTGCCCTACTCCCACCAGCACCACCTCCTTTCATAATGGAAGTTGGACCACCATTAACCACCGAACCATCACTACTGGAGTCACTGGACCACCTCCGTCGGAGTAATTAGACCGTCATCGGAGTCACCGTAACGCCATTAGAATCACCTGTCATTGCCTTTACACTTTCCCCAGGTTTTTCACCATATCTCTTCGTCTCTACACTTTCCACTGTTGGAAACAACCTCTAGTATGACACTCTTTCCAACTTAAAAGCTATCCCGATATCATTTCATTTATCACAAGAGTAGGTTTCTAGCAGATCTAAAGCAGAAGATCACCATTTTCTTGATCTCGTTTCACCAGATTTGAAGAAGGCGACAATATCTGGGTTTTCCAGCCACCGCCACCACCTCTATTTGAATCCACCAATAAAGCTATAAGGTTTATGCTCTTACCGGAAATTTTGGAGTTGTCGTCGTTTCACCGGAAACCAGATCTGGTTTTTCTTACAACTGTCGATGACTTTGTTCTTAGCAACAGTCAACTCCATGAGCTTCCCTTAAATTTAAGCCACTTGATAAGTTGTTGAATCAATGTTGATTAGAAGCATTGTGGCTCCTCCAAAAGAAGTTTTGCAGAAGAGGATGCAAGTTGTAAAGGTGTATTTGTCTCATTGGTGGTTTGATAGGTTCGTGCATGTCACACCCCGAAAACCGAAGGTGGAAACATTTCCGGGGTTGACTCCACGTTGAGTATCAAATCCAATGCACATAGTAAGTAAAGTAAAACAACCATTACATTACATATAGAAAGTTTACATTTGTTTCAAAATTAAGTTGTACAGTTGTGATACATAGTATATATAAAGAAAACGAGACAAGTCTTTTGTGCACACCGTCTTCGAACAAAAGGATCTTCGGTACCTGTCTAACACTGACCTGAGAATACAAGCGGTTTGAAAATCAGCATAACCCTGGTGAGTTCATAAGCGATTTTGTTTCGTGAAAAATGTACAAGTTTTTCCTTTCCGTTTTCTGAAAATGTTACACACATCAAGAAAATCCCATATTTTCTTAAAAGGTTGGTTATTGATTCCCAAAACGTAATGTAAAGTTGTAGACTGAAAACATGTTTACTCTTATGAAATGTAAGTTATCTGGTTTGTTACACTTTTCTGGTTATGTACAAATGTTCCCAGGAAAATCCCATATTTTCCTGAATGTTGGTTACCAACTATGAAAGATGTATTTTGAAAAACCTGGTTATCTTGTGAAATGTATTAGTTTTAACACGTATATAAAACTAATATTTACTAAGTAAGTTGATTACTTTATTCATTATTACTATTAAGTAAATTTCTGTTATCCTAATTGCGAGTTCCATAACCATACAATAGACTAGATACGGCAATAAGTAGTCCACATCACCTTATGACTTTCGTTACCCTTGAACCATTTCGGTTCGGCTGTAGCTAGCAGCCAGGTGTGGGGTAGTCAGCCCCGTATAGATCTATACACTCAAGTCATGCTCCCTATCTAAGAGATTCTGGTTACGGGGGCGGTCCTCCACTCGCATATCTCTGTGGAGTGTTCACCGAGGACGTGTCTCCAATTATATAGGACTAACAAATTTACTAGTAATAATACGATAATCCTCCACTCGCGTATCTCTATGGAGTGTTACCGAGGACAAAACAGTGTATAAAGTTTTATGTTCAAAGTTTCTAAAGTTATGCTTTTTAACTGATAAAAATGTGGAAACCATTTGTGAAATAATAAACATAACAGCTTATAACTAATTTCACAAATAATGTATATGATTACCCTGCAAGTTTCAAACGGTTATCGGTTGTGATTATCAGTATTAAAAGCATATAAGTTTTGAAACATACACATGTAAAACAAGTTTTAAGTACAAGTAATCCCTTGTACTTTGCTTTTATTCCCCCCCCCCCCTGAAAACATTGAAAAATCATTGAAAAAGGGTAGGGGTATGAACTCACCAGACGAGAAGACGCAACTGTTTCGGACACTAAACGTTGGTTCGGGGCTTGATTACACGCGAGGTTCCTATGTAATATGAAATAATATCCAAATATATCTAATTAGATTTAAAAATACTAATTAGATGAGATACTACATTCCAATGAGCGAAAACACTTCAAAACAAGTGTTTGGAGTGACCCGGGTGACATCTACGGACGTGTAATGATGCAAGGGACTTGGGAATTGAGTTTACTCTTCAAGAGTAAACTCCCTAATGAGTTTTTGGCCATATATCCCATACATACATGAGTTCACGGCCTTGAACTCATGATTGGGTGATTTAGGGTGCCAAATAGCTTCAATGCACATGGGGAATGTTGGAATGGATTTTTCTAAAGCCTAGGAATGGATTGCATGAACATATACACCATTTATGGGAGTTCACGGCTGTAAACATGGAGTTTACGGCCGTAAACTCCCCCAAGCTCAATCCATAATTATTTTGTGAGGCTTAGGACAATCACATGTGATTCTAACTAATTTTCCAAGCCTTGGTATGAATTTAGGGTACCATTTGACATGTATAAAGGAGTTTACGGCCCATGAACATGTTCTTGGGGTGCCTTGGCCGTAAACACCTAATTGGAGGGTGTTTGACAAGTTTAAGGTCCCCAAACTATTTTTAGATGATTCTAGGATTTATTCTGAGGCTTTTGGTGGAGTTGTATGGCTTTCTAACATGTTTAAATGAGTTTACTCCCCATGAATGAGGAGTTTACGGCCCAATCTTGTTCCTTGGCCGTAAACTCTTATTTGCTCCTCAAAATTCATGTTTAGGGTGTTATAAGTCTGGATTTGTAAGCCATAAGGTCGTATCTAAGTTCAAATGTTGGTTTGGAGGGGTTAAATTGCTCAAAAACCATGTTTTTATGTGTTTACGGCCCAAGCATGCTCCTTGGCCGTAAAAACATGTTCCAGGTCCAGATTGATAAATTAAACACGAATGTGAAGGCCTAAGAGGTTAAACAACAAGTTGGGGATGTTACCTCAAAGATTTGGAGCCTTAATTCAATGTTTTGGACCTTGAATCATTGATTGAGGAGAGAGGTTAGAGAGAGAGAGTGAGATGAAGAAAAAGCTTCAAATGGAAGTTTAGAACACTTTAAATAGTGTTTGGGATTTGGACACGGTAGAATTTTACCCGATACCGGCTTTAGACGGGGCTTTTGGTCGCATCCGAGCAAGTTGCCGTAAGCCGACATGGTCGATTCTAGAAATGTTTTGATTACGAATATGGGGTGTTAGAATGAGTTCTAAATGCACTAGGACACCCATTAAGTCATTTTAGATAATTACATTTTAATGACTTTATTAAACGGCTAAATCAGAAACGAATTTGAAAACGACGATTGGTTGATCGAATTGGATTACAAAAAGGGTTACAAGCAATGATACGAAATTTCGGGTTGTTACATTATCCGCTCGTTAGAGGGAATTTCGTCCTGAAATTCAAAATTAAGATACAAGTCAAGATACAAATCATGGATCTGGAAAAAGATGTGGATACTTTTGTTTCATCGAGTCCTCACGCTCCCAAGTGAACTCCAGTCCCCGCTTGGCATTCCAGCGAACCTTCACTAACGGAATGCGACTTTGCTTTGTATGTTTGACTTCTCGATCCATGATTTCGATCGGTTCCTCCACGAAGTTGAGGTTTTCATTGATCTTGATCTCGTCTAAGGGAATCACTAGGGTTTCATCAGATAAGCACTTCTTGAGATTTGAAACATGGAAGACGGGATGAATGTTACTAAGCTCATGGGGTAAACGAAGTTTATAGGCTACCGGACCGATCCTAGCGAGGATTTGGAAGGGTCCAATGTACCTAGGGTTAAGTTTCCCACGCTTTCCAAAGCGTACCGTGCCTTTCCAGGGCGAGACCTTCAACATGACACGGTCTCCTACCTGGAATTCCAGAGGTTTCCGACGGTTATCAGCGCAACTCTTTTGGCGATCTCGTGAAACTTTCAATCATCTCGGATTTGGATGATCTTCTCAGTTGTTTCGCGAATGATTTCAGGACCAGTGAGAGCACTGTCGGGGACTCGACTCTTGGCCAGCTGTGTGTCTCCCAACTCGGCCCAGCATAGAGGGGATCTACACTTACGACCGTATAGGGCTTCAAACGGGGCAACCCTGATGCTGGTGTGGTAACTATTGTTGTACGAGAACTCGATCAAAGGTGGATGTGTGTCCCACGACTTTCCAAAGTCAATGACACATGCCCTAAGCATGTCCTCCAGGGTTTGGGTTGTTCTCTCACTTTGTCCATCGGTCTGAGGATGATACGCCGTGCTCATGTCTAGTTTGGTTCTGAGAGCCTTCTGAAGGGACTGCCAAAATCTGGAGTTAAACCTACTATCTCGATCAGAGATAATGGACGCAGGTACACCGTGCAGTCGGACTACCTCTGGGATGTAAATTCGCGCGAGTCTTTCCATCTTAAATGATTCTTTGATCGGGATGAAGTGGGCGGACTTTTTTAGACGATCGACAATTACCCAAATGGTATCATATCCACTCGGACACTTGGGTAATTTGGTGATGAAGTCCATGGTAATCATCTCCCATTTCCATTCAGGTATCTCGGGATGCTGGAGCAGACCCGAGGGTTTTTGGTGCTCAACTTTAACCTTGGTGCAAGTCAGACACTTGCCCACGAACGTAGCTATCTCAGCTTTCATATTTGGCCACCAGTATTGTTTCTTGAGATCCAGGTACATCTTGTCCGAACCCGGGTGAACGGAGTATCTGGTCTTGTGTGCTTCCTCCATGACAATCTATGAAGCAGTAGACTCCTTGAATCCTCTGGACTTTGCAATCCAGATTCGATCTATGAAGCAGTAGACTCCGTCACCTCTGATCTCAAGTTTCTTTTCCATTCCTCTCAAGGCATCGGTCGACATGTTTTCGGGTTTGAGGGCTTCTAGCTGGGCTTCTCGGATTTGCATGGATAAGTTGGAATGGATGGTCATCGTCAAGGTCTTCACCTTTCGGCTTGAACTCTCCTTTCGGCTAAGGGCATCTGCTACCACATTGGCCTTGTCGGGATGGTAACGGATTTCACACTCATAATCACTGAGTAGTTCTACCCATCACTGTTGCCTCATATTCAAGTCTTTCTGATCAAAGATGTGCTGCAGGCTTTTATGGTCAGTGAAGATCGTACACTTGGTCCCGTAGAGGTAATGTCTCCAAATCTTTAGTGCAAAGACTACGACTCCTAATTCCAAGTCATGTGTGGTATACTTGACCTCGTGTGCTTTCAGTTGTCTAGAAGCATAAGCAATTACTTTTCCTCTTTGCATAAGCACACAACCTAAACCTTGATTAGACACATCGCAGAAGACAACGAAGTCCTCCGTCCCTTCGGGTAGGGACAGAACAGGCGTGCTGCACAAGGCTTTCTTCAACGTCTAGAATGCAGTTTCTTGCTTATCACTCCAACAAAAGGGTACACCTTTCTGTGTTAGAGTGGTTAAGGGTTTGGCGATTCTGGAAAAGTTCTGGATAAGTCTCCGATAATAGCCGGCGAGACCCAAGAATTGCCGGATTTCTATGGGTGTCTTCGGTGCTGACCAATTCTCAATCGCTTTAATCTTGGAAGGATCTACATGAATACCCTCCTCGCTTACCACGTGACTGAGGAAAGTTACCTTCTGAATCCAGAATTCACACTTGGAAAATTTCACGTACAACTTCTCGGATCTAAGGGTTGCCAACACTAGCCTCAAGTGCTGTTTGTGGTCTTCTTCGCTTCTGGAGTAGACAAGTATGTTATCAATGAATACAATGACAAACTTGTCCAGATAAGGACGACACACCCGGTTCATCAGGTCCATGAACACTGTCGGTGCGTTGGTTAGACCATAGGGCATCACTACGAATTCGTAGTGTCTATACCAAGTTCTAAAAGCTGTTTTGGAAGCATCACTCTCATGAACTCGTAGCTGATGGTACCCGGACCGAAGATCTATCTTCGAGAAGTAAATGGCTCCCTAGAGTTGATCGAAGAGGTCATCTATTCGTGGAAGAGGATATCGGTTTTTGACGGTCAACTTGTTCAGCTCGCGATAGTCAATACACATCCGGAAGGATCCATCTTTCTTCTTGACAAACAATACCGGAGCTCCCCAGGGTGAGGAACTCGGTCTAATGAATCCTTTACTAAGCAACTCATTGAGTTGGCTGGATCACTCCTGCATTTCTGCTAGAGCTAAGCGATACGGAGATTTTGCCATAGGGGTAGCTCCAGGAATTAGGTGAATACGGAACTCGACCTGACGCTCGGGAGGGATTCCTAGAAGCTCTTCGGGAAATACATCAGGAAAGTTACAGACTTCGGGGATGCTCGCGAGGTCTTTAACTTCCTGTTTCTCGTTGATTACATGGGCTAAGAATGCAATGCACTCCTTTCGCATGAGCTTTTGTGCTTTGATGCAGGAAATGATACGAAGATTGGAACTGAGTTTATCGCCATAGATTACGAGAGTTTGATCCGAAGGAAGGTTGAGACGGATGGCTTTTTCGAAATAGAGGATATCAGCATGATTGGGACTCAACCAATTCATGCCAATTATGACATCAAAACTCTTTATGGAAACTGGCATCAGATCAATGGGAAATGAATGGTCATTCAGGGTGAGGGTACAACCTACGAACACTTCACTGGCACTTTCTTTCTCAGCATTAGCCATCTCGACGGTAAAAGTTTCAGTTAAAGGTTGGGGATTATGTTTTAGTTTATGTTTGAACGAATGACTAATAAAGCTTCTTTCAGCGCCCGAATCGAAAAGAATACTAGTATATGAGTTGTCAAGAAGGAACGTACCCGAGACTATAGTGGGATCAGCGACTGCTTCCTCCTATCCTATGGCTAGGACTCTCCCAGTATTATCTGTTGTTGATTTCTTGGGGGCAGTTCCTTTTAAAGCGCCCAACCTCTCCACAGTTATAGCAGGCTTGACCAACGCCTGCTCCAGATGATTGATTGGCCGATTGGGCCGGAGCTTTACATAATCGGACCGTATGCCCCTTCTTACCACAATTGGTACAAGATAGTTCTCGGCAGGGGCCGGGGTTGTGGTGATATTTGCACTTGTCACACAGAGGAAGATTACCAACATATCTGCTAGTAGGAGTTGGAGCTGTGGATCCCACAACAGAAGCAGCAGCAACGGGGGTAGTAGCAGCATGGACTGCTACAGTCTGCTGTCTCTTGGAGGATCCTTGAGAATATTGACCCTTCTTCTTCTTCCAGAACTTTATTTTCTCACCACTCCTCTTGGTCGGCTCAGAAGCGGTGGTGGTTTCCTCGACGTCATCACTGTGATCAATTAGGGTTTGGGCTAAACTCTTGGCACTATCATAGGTATCTGGACGTGCAGCTAAGAAGTTTCCCTTTGTTGGTTGGGTCAGCCCCCAGATGAACTTTTCTATCTTTTTACTTTCAGGAGTGACCAATCCCGGGCAGAGAAGTGCGAGATCATCGAATCGAGAAGTGTATGCAGCAATATCGGAACCCTTCATCTTCAGGTTCTAGAGCTTGTGCTCTAGTTTCTGCATTTCACCACGGGGACAGTATTCGGCTATCTTGAGTTCTTTTATGGCTTCCCAGCCCATGGCGTTGACTACGGGTAGGGTCAGAGATTTGACTCGGCCATTCCACCAAGTCAAGGCTTTATTAATGAAGGTACAAGATGCGAACTTGACCTTATCAGATTCTGCACAGGCACAGATTTCAAAGATGGATTCGATTTTCTCGAACCATCGGGATAAGGAAATGACACCTCCAGTGTCATCGAAGGATGTTGGTTTTGCATTCATGAAATCCTTATAGGAACCCTCTTTTCGGTGTCCCTGATTGCTTTGTTGATCCTGAGTTTGAGTACCACTTCCCGAAGCACCTGAACCACCGGTGTTCAATTGAGACATAGTAGCTGCCACCGCGGCGGTAACAACTGCCTGAAATACCACGGGGTCAAATTCAGGAGGAGGTGGTGGCAGAGGGTTGTTGGTCTTTCAGCTGGGTCTCTTTCTTGGAGGCATCTTGATCTAATAAGATCAAGAAAGAGAGGATGATAAGTCCTCTGAATCGAATCGAGAGATATGACAGATATATATTCCGAATAAGCGATAAAGCATGAAAGAGTTATCAAAGCAGGTAAACTATCGCTAACGGAATGATCAAGGATCTATACGTGAACGAAGATTTCTACAAAGGATTGGCTCGACAAATACCCACATAGTATTTCATGATTCGCTACGACACTGACTTGATGTTTGTGGTATTAGGGTATGTTTTAGGCATGCCGCATACTACAGTCACTCCCAAGCACATGTTGGCCGTGTCTTGAATGAATATAGTTTGCCAGGCTATATTGATCCTAGACACGACTACATAACTGTCCAGGTTTAACCGCAATACACAACACCCATTTACTTATGTTTTGTTCTACTTGTAGTTACGGATCTCGACGGTTCGGTATACTTGTATATTTTTGAAAATACTTATATTTTGAAGGATACCTTTAGTTCAGAGCACTTAGGCCCTTTAGTGTTTATAGTTTTATACCATGTAAGGTTTGGTATACTTCATTCACTATAAACAAGGGCTCTGATACCAATGATTTAAGGTCCAAAACATTGAATTAAGGCTCCAAATCTTTGAGGTAACATCCCCAACTTGTTGTTTAACCTCTTAGGCCTTCAAATTCGTGTTTAATTTATCAATTTGGACCTGGAACATGTGTTTACGGCCAAGGAGCATGCTTGGGCCGTAAACACATAAAACATGGGTTTTTGAGCAATTTAACCCCTCCAAACCAACATTTGGACTTAGATACGACCTTATGGCTTACAAATTCGGACTTATAACACCCTAAACATGAATTTTGAGGAGCAAGTAAGAGTTTACGGCCAAGGAACAAGCTTGGGCCGTAAACTCCTCATTCATGGGGAGTAAACGCATTTAAACATGTTAGAAAGCCATACAACTCCACCAAAAGCCTTGTAATAAATCCTAGAATCATCTAAAAATAGTTTGGGGACCTTAAACATGTCAAACACCCTCCAATTAGGTGTTTACAGCCAAGGCAACCCAAGAACATGTTCATGGGCCGTAAACTCCTTTATACATGTCAAATGGTACCCTAAATTCATACCAAGGCTTGGAAAATTAGTTAGAATCACATGTGATTGTCCTAAGCCTCACAAAATTATTATGGATTGAGCTTGGGGGAGTATACGGCCGTATACTCCATGTTTACGGCCGTGAACTCACATAAATGGTGTATATGTTCATGCAATCCATTCCTAGGCTTTAGAAAAATCCATTCCAACATTCCCCATGTGCATTGAAGCTATTTGGCACCCTAAATCACCCAATCATGAGTTCACGGCCGTGAACTCATGTATGTATGGGATATATGGCCGAAAACTCATTAGGGAGTTTAATCTTGAAGTGTAAACTCAATTCCCAAGTTCCTCGCATCATTACACGTCCGTAGATGTCACCCGGGTCACTCCAAACACTCGTTTTGAAGTGTTTTCGCTCATTGGAATGTAGTATCTCATCTAATTAGTATTTTTAAATCTAATTAGATATATTTGGATATTATTTCATATTACATAGGAATCTTGCGTGTAATCAAGCCTCGAACCAACGTTTAGTGTCCGAAACAGTTGCGTCTTCTCGTCTGGTGAGTTCATACCCCTACCCTTTCTCAATGGTTTTTCAATGTTTTCAGGGGGGGATACAAACAAAGTACAAGGGATTACTTGTAATTAAATTTTTTTTACATGTGTATGTTTCAAAACTTATATGCTTTTAATACTCATAATCACAACCGATAACCGTTTGAAACTTGCAGGGTAATCATATACATTATTTGTGAAATTAGTTATAAGCTGTTATGTTTATTATTTCACAAATGGTTTCCACATTTTTATCAGTTAAAAAGCATAACTTTAGAAACTTTGAACATAAAACTTTATACACTGTTTTGTCCTCGGTAACACTCCATAGAGATACGCGAGTGGAGGATTATCGTATTATTACTAGTAAATTTGTTAGTCCTATATAATTGGAGACACGTCCTCGGTGAACATTCCACAGAGATATGCGAGTGGAGGACCGTCCCCCGTAACCTGAATCTCTGAGATAGGTAGCGTGACTTGAGTGTATAGATCTATACGGGGCTGACTACCCCACACCTGGCTGCTAGCTACAGCCGAACCGAAATGGTTCAAGGGTGACGAAAGTCATAAGGTGATGTGGACTACTTATTGCCATATCTAGTCTATTGTATGGTTATGGAACTCGCAATTAGGATAACATAAATTTACTTAATAGTAATAATGAATAAAGTAAACAACTTACTTAGTAAATATTAGTTTTATATACGTGTTAAAACTAATACATTTCACAAGATAACCAGTTTTTTTCAAAATACATCTTTCACAGTTGGTAACCAACATTCAGGAAAATATGAGATTTTCCTAGGAACATTTGTACATAACCAAAAAAGTGTAACAAACCAGATAACTTACATTTCATAAAAGTAAACATGTTTTCAGTCTACAACTTTACATTACGTTTTGGGAATCAATAACCAACCTTTTAAGAAAATATGGGATTTTCTTGATGTGTGTAACATTTTCAGAAAACGGAAAGGAAAAAATTGTACATTTTTCACGAAACAAAATCGCTTATGAACTCACCAGCGTTATGCTGATTTTCAAACCGCTTGTATTCTCAGGTCAGTGTTAGACAGGTACCGAAGATCCTTTTGTTCGAAGACGGTGTGCACGGAAGACTTGTCTCATTTTGTTTATATATACTATGTATCACAACTGTACAACTTACTTTTGAAACAAATGTAAACTTTCTATATGTAATGTAATGGTTGTTTTACTTTACTTACTATGTGCATTGGATTCGATACTCAACGTGGAGTCAACCCCGGAAATGTTTCCGCCTTCGGTTTTCGGGGTGTGACAGTGCAGGAGGAGGAGTATTTACAAGAGACGAAACATTCATTCAAGCAAGTTCTTTTTTCTTTTTTTCCAATTTACATGGTGGCTGGTGCATTTAGTATAAATTTCAAGATTTTTTTTACCAAAAATGTGAATAATGATTGTTGGAGAATCTAGATGTGTATGGTTTAATATTTAGTATTTGTTTTATTTAGCTTTAGAATAAAGGTGGTTGAGCAGATCAAGGGAAATGCACATGAATGTACTTGGTCACTAAAGTGTCCTAGTCTTAAGGAGTGTTAGCTAGTTTTTAGATTGTTTTTGTTTGCTTCCGTTAGGTACTTGTAGGCTATATATATAGCCCTTTTTTCTGAATATGGAGAGAGTGCAGCAACTTTGAGTCCATATTACTTTCATTTCTTCATATTTGCTTTCTGCATACATATATCTCTCTAAGTGTGTGTTACCTAAAAGAGTGATTTGAGGGCCTGTTTTTCCAACATTTGGTATCAGATCAGGTTGAAGCAAGTTTGAGTTTCGATGTATAGAAAGGAGGAGTAGCCCTTGGCTACAATGCTGAGAACGAAAAAGAAAAAGTATGTGAGATCAGCAGATAAAATGGTGAAGGGAGAGAAAAAGAAAAAGAAGAAGAAAAAGATGAAGGGGTTGAGTCAAGTGAAAACCCCAGAAGTTTTGAAGACCAAAAATTACTTAGTTACAGCTAAGAGGAAGGCTCAAACTTAGTTTGTAGCAGAAAGAAGAAAGACTATTGCACAATAGCAAATTAGAAAGAAAAATGAAGAATGAAGAAAGAAGAAAGAAGAAAGACAGAAAGGCAGAAAGAAGAAAGAAGAAAGTGGAAAGAGGAAAGAAGAAAGAAGAAAGAAAGAAAGAATGAAGGAAGCAGCATAATTTTCTGTATGAACAATAGCAAGTGTAACAAGAAAGAAGGGCTGTCACGTAGTCTGTAGCAAGTAGCAAGAAAGACAATCATAGCAAGAAGAGAGTTTTGGGTTTGTAGAAACTAGCAAACAAGAAACAAAATGCAAGAAGCAAGAGGCCTGAGAAGTATGAGCAGGAAAATAGAGAGTTTAGCAAGAGAAAGAGATAAGAACTTTGTGTTCTTAAAGCAAGGAGCAAGATTAAGTCATAAGGATTCAGTTAGCAAAAGAAATGGGACAAGATCATCAAGATTATAGGGGTGAATGTTAGAGAATCTTGATGTGTATGTGTTGATATTGTCACACCCCCAAACTAAGGATGGCAGAAACGTCTGGGGGTGGCGGACTTCATGTGTAGTATCATAACAACGAGTATAATAGTGCTCAAGTAAATACCACCATCATAAATATAATTGAAAAAGTTACATCATAGCATGTGTTCACATATTTCAAAATCAATTACATTATGATGAGAAAATGAAATGTTTGATGTTTGAGCGTCCCATCCTCAAAAGCTGTTTTTTACCCGGTTCATTGATTTCCTGAGAATACAAGTAGTTTTGAAAAAGTGTCAATAATTAAGTTGTTGAGTTCATAAGCTTTTGTATGTGGTGTTGAAATTCTTTCCATGTAAAATTAATTTTTGTTCCAGAAAAATCCAATATTCCCCTTTATGAAATGTGAAATGAAAGCTCCTATGTTATGCAATAATGTACCCTAGAAAGACCCGTAGATTCCTTCTATAATCACCCAATGTATATAAGTTATATAAAATTTAAGTTAAATAAATTGTCGAATATAATGGGTCTACTCTAGGTCCCCAACCAAACAAGAAATAGGAAATAAGGCAGGCCCACCAACTCTAAGTTGATTGCGACTAAATTCATATATAAGTCTAACATGTACACTTAGCAATTATAGCTGAAAACTAACAATTCTAGATTAAACGTAGTTTTAATATCATAAAAACCATTTTGTGTAAACCCGGTACTTTGTATTCGTACTCCGTTTATATGAAAACCCGGTACTTTGTAATGTACCCCTTTTTGTATAAACCCGGTACGTTGTATTCATACCCCGTTTATATGAAGACCCGGTACTCTGTAATGTACCCCTTTTTGTATAAACCCGGTACTTTGTATTTGTACCCCATTTATATGAAGACCCGTAACTTTGTAATGTATCCCTTTTTGTATAAACCTGGTACTTTGTTTTCATACCCCGTTTATAGTAAATGAAAACCTTTGGTAATGAGTTCGAAATGTAAATGAAACATAAACTATACCTATTATAGTTTATCATAATTGTTTGTAATGTATATGAAACATAAACTATACTTACTATTGTTTACCAAAATTGTTTGTAATGTATATGAAACATAAACTATACCTATTGTAGTTTATCATAATTGTTTGTAATGTATATGAAACCTTTTATGTGTAAGTAGAATGTATAGCGAAAACATAACTATGTTTATTATGCCTCATCTTGTATTATTTGTAATGATAAAGGACTCTTACTATTCAGTGAATATTTTGTGTTATATAATTATATCACAACAGAAAAACACATACAAAATAAGAAGTCATCAAAGTTTAACACTTTGCTCAAACATGTTACAAAGTGTTATGAAAGTTATAAGTTGTTAATTCATTTTTAACATTTCTGCACTGTTTTAGAAAAATCACTGAAAAATCATACGAAGTGCAAAATTGAATCCGTAAACTCTTATAGTTTATAAAATGTGTCTAGTTTGTTCATAAAATTTTATTATGATTTTTAGAAGTCTCTGACTGGTGTGAAAATGTTCATATTCACAGACTAGTCCGAATTCGTAGGTACAATGATAGACAATTTTGTAAAAATCACCATAAATTGTAGAAAACTTGTGTGAATATGTGCAAGTAGTCATTTTAAAGTATAAACCTAAACTATTTTCATCTAGTTCAGTTTTGAAAACAAAAATGTTTAAGGTGTCCAAAACATTCTGTGAATGGAACTAAACTTTCCTGTGGAAAGATGATGTTTGAGTTTTGTTAAGGTTTCAGTAATTTAACTTCTATTCTCCCCTAAAAATTGTAGAAAACATGAAAATGTAGGGTTATGAACTCACCTTGAGGGATTCCCTAAGATGAATGTGGAAGAAGTGAGGTTTCCAAGTCAAGAACACTTGGGAGATGCTTGAAGATTCGAATATTCTATGAACAAATATGATCATATTTGTGTAAGGAATCCATGATTTGAGTGAAAGGGTGTAAGATAATCAAATGTAGGATGAGGTTACTTACCAAGAGTGAATGAGAAGTTCAAAAACTTCCTGTAGATTTTCGAGTTCCAGGAAAGAGAAGGAGAGAGAAAAGTGTATTTCTTTATGGTGGGAGTGAAAAGGATCTAGGAGATGTGAGATGTATTGACCCCTTGAGTTGGTGAAGGTAAAGGTAGCTTGTTGAAGAAGAATAAGGGTACAATGAGTAGAAAAGGCTGATGTGAATAGTGACATAAGAATGTCATGGGGTGGGTATGGGAGGTAGCTTGTGTCTTTGCTTTATGGAAAAGTCAACACTCCACCTCAATATCTTACCCCATAGATTATATTGTTGGACAAAGATTTCCCTCAAACTGTGATGAAATTATGAATATTTAGGGTCTTATATGCCAAAATATGAGTTTGGGTGAAAATCCCACGTTAAAATCATGAAAACAAGCTTAAAACGCGAAAAGGATCGAAAACCAGGAAAAGAAGGCGAAATCTGTGAAAATCCAAGATCAGGGCTAACGGTTAGGTCTTTAGATGCTTAGAACCGAAGGGATGTTCAGTTGTTTGATGAAAACCGAAGGAGGTTCGGCCGAGGATCTCGTAGGCGAAGTCGTCAGAGGGGAACCGAATGTGACAACCCAAAACTTTCATTATGTATGATTGGTCAACTTTATCAATGCTAAATTCGATTTTGTCACTTTTTGACACTGTTTAACGGTTCGTATAAGTGTTCTAAGCTTAAGTAATGCCGGAAATAAGATCGGGAATGAGTCAACACAACGTTCAGAGTCAAAACCTGGCCATACACCCTCCTGAGAAGTGTGTACGGCCGCACACATGGGTGTGCGGCCGCACACCCATGCCCTGGCCACACACTCCCCTCTATATATAGGAGGTGAAACCTTCATTCAATCTTTTCCATCCTTGGCTGCACTCTACTTTCTCTCTCTAAAATCCTCATTCAAGAACACACCAAAGGCATAAAAAACGAGAACAACTCCATCATTTAGCTTATTATATAGGTGAAACACCTTAATTTAAGCCTGAAACTCTCCATGTTTTTTGTGTTCTTCATCACTTGAAGGTGTACGGCCGCACTCTCTGACCGCACACACCCTCTGGACGGACGCACAATCTTGTATGCAGCCGCACACATGTCCTGACCACACACTCTGGCCGCACACACACCCTGTCGGCCGCACATCCATCTTTATGGCCATACACCCACTTTAATGCTCATATTTGGCCTTAAACTTGCAAAAAACACTAAGTGTGAGACCTAGAACACTTAGTACAAGCATTTCCAAGACCTTAGGGTGGTTTCCCGTCATGTTTAGTCATGAAATACCCTAATCTAATACGTATATGTGTTACCATATGTTAATAGGATCCACTTGCGTACGAAACATCAGTTGACACTCAACATCCATATCGATCGTACACTCGAATCCTACGTTAAACTGTGAGTGCATACCCCTATGCTTTTTCTGAGTTTTTCATGTTTTTAGGGGAGAATACAAGCCACACATAAAGGTTTTCATAACTTAAAAACTGATGCAATTACAACGGTTTTCTATCAAACATTTAGATACTTTATCCCTTTTTGTAACATGCGGAGCACAAGGGACGTTTTCTAATCATAATTGCATACTTTTCAAAACAGTACATGAACGTAACAGACCATTCAAACTATAATAGGTATAGTTTGGGATTTCATTACTAGTTTTTACAGATTCGAACTTCATACAAAGTCAAATATATAAACTATGTCATATTTAGTTTCTCCATTACTACGAATACAAAACTAGAGTATCTTACTAAATAATTATTTTGTGTATAATTATTTATACTCTACACCGTTACAAACGATTTCGAACTCGAGAACAATTGAACAACATGTAAACTAGTTAATACAGGATTATGAGACTTATCTTCGTTATGCCCCTTGGGTACCAGTAAATCCTCACCTTAAGTATAACCAGAGTCTCCTGGAGGGAGAGCTTAAAATTTGTGAATAGATCTATTCTGGACCGACAATCCCACACCTGAACTGATAGCTATAGTTAGGCGGGCACGCCTGGGGTGACAAATTTTGTAACTGTACGACGCCTGAAAAAACGTCAAGGCGGTCATCATTCATATTAGCATGCTTATACGAACTTACAATAAGTATAAACTAACCTTTGTTTACGCGATCTCTTTCTTTTATAGTTTTATTTTAATTGATAAAACTACATATCTACTTACTGGAGGGTATTTCGGGGACACAATCTTTGGTTTTATTTTAAATAATAAAACTACTATACATATTGGTGGCAGCCAGGGTTTTCAAACAGATCATACACTACGTACTGGTGGTAGCCAGGGTTTTCGAATGGAATTTATACTACATAATGGTGGTAACAAGGGTTTTCAAACAGATCATACACTACGTACTAGTGGTAGCCAAGGTTTTCGATTGGAACTTATACTACATAGTTGTGGCAACCAGGGTTTTCAAACAGATCATACACTACGTACTGGTGGTAGCCAGGGTTTTCGAACGGAACTTATACGACATAGTGGTGGTAACCAAGGTTTTCAAAATAGATCGTACACTACATACTGGTGGTAACTAGGGTTTTCAAATGAAACATACTTTTCATACAGAAACCAACAAACATGTTTGAAAATATTGGGTTTTCTTGGAGAGCATGCATACATATTTCAGAACTTGATAACGATGGTTTTCGATACAATAGACATTTTACTATATGAAAAGAAACTATTTATACAAACCCAGTGAGTAGTTTTCAATACAAAAACATGCTTATGAACTCAGCAGCTTTATGCTGATACGTTTTCAAAACCGCTTGTATTCTCAGGGCAATGATAGACAAGTACATTGCCAGCCTTTGGAAATGACGGAGCATTTTTTGAGTCTCATCTTCATCCTATGTTTAAACTAATAGATACAAACTATGTTTCCAAATAGATGTAAATATTCATATTGTAATGTAATGGTTGTTTTTTTACTTTGATTGCAATGATACGATTGTTGTGATACTACGTATGACATCACCCACCCCCGGACCTTCCGCCGTTGTTTTTCTGGCGGTTCGGGGGTGTGACCGATTGGTATTAGAGCTATTGTTTATATTGAACTAAGTATACCGAACTTTACATGGTATACAACTATAAACACTAAGGGGCTGAATTGCTTTGAACTAAAAGTATGCTTTCAAAATATAAGTATTTTCACAAGACGTATACCAGTATACCTACATACCAGAAACAATATCATTAGTATAACAAAACAAAAGTATTTGGATGTTGGACACTGTGGTTAAACCTGGGCAGTTATGTAATCATGGCTAGGGTCAATATAACCTGATCAACTATATTCATTCAAGACATGACCAACATGTGCTTGGGAGTGACTGTGGTGTTGCAGTAGGCCTAAAACTTACCAAGTATTCCTACCACAAGATATCAATAGAACAGAACCATTCAAACATAAAATACTATAGGAGTATTTTAGTCAGAACCAAATATATTGTAGAAATTCATTCTAAGTGTTGCTACTCATTCTTTCCTAGCAATAGTTTACTTGCATAATAACTCTTTCCTATTATCGCTTGGTAGAACACTTTATCTATCATATAGAGATATACCTTGTTTCATATCTCTTGATTCTGAAGTAAAAAGGGACTTATCATCTTGTTCTTCATAATATAGAACAAGATGGCTCCAAAGAAAAGACCCAAAAAAAAGAACAACAAATACTCAACGGATCCAACGCCACCACCACCTCCTCAATTCGACCCTGCAATGTTCCAGGCAGCCATTACTACTGTTGTGATTGCTGCTTTGTCACAAATAAATTCTGGTGGCTCTTGTGGTTCTGGGAGTGGTAATCATTCCCAATGTCATGAAGGAATTCAAGGGTAGCAGAAGGAGTGCTCCTACAAGGACTTCATGAATGCCAAACCCACGTCCTTCGATCGCACTGGAGGTGTTATTGCCTTGACTCGATTGTTCAAGAAGATCGAGTCTATATTCTAAATCTTTTCCTGTTCTGAAGCCAACAAGGAGAAATTCGCCATTTGCACTTTCACCAACAGAGCATTGACCTGGTGGAATAGTCGGGTCAAATCCCTAACCCTGCCAGTAGCAAATGCTATGGGTTGGGAGAACTTGAAAGAGCTCATGCTTGTCGAGTACTATCCACAAGGCGAAATACAGAAACTGGAGCATGAACTATGGAAACTAAAAATGAAGGGTGCCAACATTGTTGCCTACACTTCTAGGTTTGAAGACCTAGCACTTCTTTGCCTAGGAATGGTCACCTCGGAAAGCAAGAAGATAGAGAGATACATTTGGGGATTGACGCCCCCAACCCAAGGGAATGTCTTAGCTGCCAGGCCAATCGCTTTTGACAGTGCCAAGTGCCTGACACAGACCCTCATAGATCACGGGGTTGATTTGGATAAAGTAACACCTGCTCCCGAACTAGCGAAAGGAAGTGGCGAGAAAAAAAAGTTTTGGAAGCAGCGAAAGGGCCGGTTTTCGCAGGAGCCCTCCAAGAAGCAACAAACTGTGGCAATCCACACTGCCACTACTCATGTCACTGCTCCTGCAACTCAAGCACTTACTAGTGGATATGCTGGAAATCTGCCATGATACAAGAAGTGTAACTTTCATCATCATGGGTAGTGTCGTGAGATGTCGTGAAAAAGTTGTGGCAAGAAGGGACACACTGCTAAATTCTGCAAGGCACCAGTTCAACCAACCAATCAGGCACTTGGAACAGGTGCTGGTCTGGTCTGTTATGGTTGTGGCGAGGTCGGGCACTACAAGAGAAACTGCCCCAAGGTTGCAACAACTGGAAACATTGAGAGAGTTCTAGTGATGGGATAAAAGGAGGCAGTTGCTGACCCTACCATTGTTATGGGTACGTTTCTTCTCGACAACTCTTATGCATGCATTCTTTTCGATTCTGGTGCGGAGAAAAGTTTTATTAGTCATGCATTCAAACATCTCCTCAAACGTAAACCTCAACCTCTAACCAAAACATTTACCGTCGAGATGGCTAACCGTGAGAAAGAGAGCACCAACGACATATTCATCGGCTGTACCCTTACCCTAAACGATCATTCCTTTCCCATCGACCTTATGCCAGTTTCCATCAAATGGTTTCGATGTCATCATTGGCATGGATTGGTTGAGCCCCAATCGTGCTGATATTCTTTGTTACGAAAAAACTATCCGTCTCAACCTTGCCTCTGGAGAAACCCTTATGATCTATAGTGATAAACTCAGCTCAAACCTTTGCATTATTTCGTGCATAAAGCCCAAAAGCTCCTGCAAAAGGATTGTCATGCATTCCTAGCCCATGTTGTTAACAAGGAGCAGGAAGTTAAGGACCTCGAGAGCATCCCCGAAGTCTGCAATTTTCCGGATGTCTTTCCTGAAGAGCTTCCGGGAATCCCTCCTGAACGCCAAGTCGAGTGTTGCATCGACTTAATCCCCAGAGCTACCCCCGTAACTAAATCCCCATATCGCCTAGCACTAGGAGAAATGCAAGAGTTATCCAGTTAGCTCAATGAGTTGCTCAACAAAGGATTCATCAGACCGAGTTCCTCACCCTGGGGAGCCCCGGTTTTATTTGTGAAAAAGAAGGATGGATCTTTTCGGATGTGCATTGACTACAACGAACTGAAAAAACTCACCATCAAAAACCGTTATCCTCTTCCTCGGATCGATGACCTTTTTGAACAGCTTCAAGGAGCCAACTATTTCTCCAAAACAGACCTCAGATCAGGGTACCATCACTTGTGAGTCCACGAGGGTGATGTTCCTAAAATAGCAAAAATGGGACTTGATATGGTCGCTATGAACTTCAGTCTAACCAACGCACCGGCAATATTCATGGACCTGATGAATCGGGTGTACTGTCCTTTCCTGGACAAGTTCATTATTGTATTCATCGATGATACACTTGTTTATTCCAAAAGAGACGAAGATCACAAATAGAATTTGAGATTAGTGCTGGAAACTCTAAGGACAGAGAGGCTATACACTAAATTCTCTAAGTGCGAATTCTGGATTCGAAAAGTAACCTTCCTAAGTCACGTGGTAAGTGAGGAAGGCATACACGTAGACCTGTCCAAAATCAAAGCAATAGAGAACTGGTCAGCACCGAAGACGCCCACAGAAATCCGTCAATTCTTGGGTCTTGCTGACTATTATCGCAGGTTCATCCAGAATTTCTCTAGAATTGCCAAACCCTTAACCACTCTTACATAGAAAGGCGTACCCTTCTGTTGGAGTGAAAGACAAGACACTATGTTTATGACATTGAAGCAAGCCCTGTGCATCGCACCTATCCTGTCTCTACCCGAAGGGATGGAGGACTTCGTTGTCTACTGCGATGCATCCAACCATGGCTTAGGCTATGTGCTTATGCAACGAGGAAAGCTTATTGCTTATCCCTCAAGGCAGCTGAAGGCACATGAAGTAAATTGTACAACTCACGACCTGGAGTTGGGAGCAGTGATCTTCGCATTGAAAATATGGAGACATTACCTCTACGGATCCAAGTGCACACTTTTCACTGACCATAAAAGCCTACAACACATCTTCGATCAGAAGGAGTTGAATATGAGACAACGGTGATGGGTAGAACTACTCTGTGATTATGAGTGTGAAATACGCTACCGTCCCGACAAGGCCAATGTGGTAGCTGATGCCCTCAGCCGAAAAGAGTACTCAGGTCGCAGTGTGAAAGCACTTACTATGACTATCCATTCCCACTTATCCACACAAATCAGAGAGGCTCAGTTGGAAGCCTTGAAACCAGAGAACGTGGTGGATGAAGCCTTGATAGGAATGGAGAAAAACTTAGAGATCAAGGGAGACAGAGTCTACTATTTCATGAACTGGATCTGGACCCCAAAGTTTGGTGGATATAGGGAGGTTGTCATGAACGAAGCTCACAAGACTAGATACTCCGTTCACCTAGGATCGGATAAGATGTACCTTGATCTCAAGAAAGCATATTGGTGGCCAAACATAAAAGCATAGGTCGCTACCTTCGTAGGTAAGTGTCTGACTTACGCCAAGGTGAAGGTCGAATATCAGAAGCCCTTAGGTTTGCTTCAGCAGCCAGAGATACCTGAGTGGAAGTGGGAGAGGATTACTATGGATTTCATTACCTAATTACCCAAATCTCCGAGTGGGTACGACCCCATCTGGGTAATAATCGATCGATTGACGAAATCTACTCACTTCCTGTCAATCAAAGAAACCTTCAAGATGGAAAGACACACACGGATCTACATTCAAGAGATAGTTCGACTGCACGGGGTACCTGTGTCCATTATCTTCGATCGAGATAGCAGGTTCACTTCGAGGTTTTGATAGTCACTATAGATAGCTCTAGGAACTAAGCTGGATATGAGTACAACTTACCACCCTCGGACAAAAGGATAGAGTGAGAGAACCATCCAGACTTTGGAATACATGTTAAGAGCATGTGTCATCGACTTCGGTAAATCGTGGGACACCTATATGCCCTTGCTTGAATAATCCGACAACAATAGTGTCACACCCCCAAACCAGAACGGAGTAAACGTTCGGGGGCGGAGGACGTCATATTCAGTATCATAACAGTTCATAGAAAGGAAAGTACACACCACCATATATATTAAAGTTTCCAAAATGTTTACATAATTTTATTCGTTACATGTTCACAAGATAAATACATAAACATCTTTCAAAAGAAGTAATTAACGTCACCACATTAATCCCCAAAAGTTGATTTCCAAATCTGCTTAGCGGTTCCCTGAGAATACAAGTTATTTCAAAGAAAAAGTGTCAACAATTAAGTTGGTGAGTTCATGAGTAGTGTTTTGAGAAAATGTACGCCATTCGAAAGTTCGTGTATGTTTTCCAGAAAACTCAGTATTTCAAATGTAAAGAGTTATGATTCGTTGTGTTGAAAATGAATGTATTAGATCCAGAAAATCCTGTATTTTCCCTAATAATTGAGATATGAATTGTTGTGTTTTCCATGAAAAACCCTTATTTTCTTATAAAAGTATGAAATGCATATGAATGTTCGTGTTATAAGTTGTAAATAATTGCACCAGGAAAATCCGTTATTTTCCTATTAGTTGTTTGGTTTGTATACAGGAAAAACCCTTATTTTCCTAACATGACTGGCAGTCTCTAAGACCGAAAATCGCAAGCAACCGACGTGCTTAAAAGTTGTGTCATAGTTTTATATAATAATGCTATACGAAGATCGCACTTGTTAGATGAAGAATAGTTTTAATAGCTACTCGTTCATAAAAGCATAATACCATAATAATTGTATATCCGGTGAGTTTTATAACCATACTCAACATAATATGCCTGTAGCGACGTTCTTCAGGCGTCGTAGCGTTATGACAAACTGTCACCCCAAAGGACGGACTGTAGCTAACAGTCAGGGCACGAGATCATGACTTCCCGTATAGATCTATACACATTTGACACGTTCTCCGAACGGGAGACTCTGGTTATAGACAGGACTTGAAGCGGTACCTTTCAGCAAAAACGTATGATTTGAAGATGTACACGTCTCATGGATTCTCAACTAAGTCTGTATTAAAGTGGTAGTTTTGTATGCAAAGTTTATCCTTTTTCACAATGTTTGATAAAGCATAAATCATAAGTTCTTTGAATGTATAAAACGGTTTAGAAACGATGGTTACCCTTGATATGATGTATTTGTATGTAAATGTATAAATAAAACATATTTCTATTTATAAAACATATTGTATCCCAAGAGGGTAAAGCTGTGTTGTGAGGTGTTTTGCATGATAATAACTTCATAAGATAGTTAAAACAACAGTATGAAAAGTATATCAAAAGATCGATGTTTCACACGATTTTAGTCGTGTGTTTACTTGTATTCCCCCCCCCCTAAAAGAGTATAAAAAGCATTTAAAAACGTATTTAAAGTGTGTTTGCAGGGGTATGAACTCACTTGATTGATTGAAGAAAGCGTGACGAAAACCGAGCAGAACTTCTACTCGAGAAAGCGGATCTCTCGAGATTCTCGGAAAATATCGGGAGTCTCGGGAGTGTAAAACTTTCTTCCCACCTTGGATATGAAAACCGGACCTTTGGGATGACTCCGAGGGTTGAAACGCAGAGCTTCGGCGCGAGAAAGGAAGGAAATTAGCAAATTTGGCCGGCACCTTTGCATCCCTTTTATAGGGTCTGGAAGCCTCGCGTACGCGGGGCATATGCTCGTACGAAGGGCGTACGAGACGTCATGGCTTACCGCATCCTCGGAAGAAGCATCGAAGCGACGTGGACAATCCGGAGCCTAGCATCCGAGTACGCGGGGCGTACGACGGTACGCTGGGCGTACGAGGGATCGGACCGCTGACTCGTTCTTCGGATAATACCGGGGCTTAATTAAATTTATATTTTTATTATTTAGCAAACTTCTAAAATTCATATCTTCTTCATACGAACTCTGTTCTCGATGTTCTTTATATCCACGCGAAGGTGAGACTACGATCTACAACTTTTGTTTAGACTCCGTCGGCAAATTTCGAAATTATTTTTATTATTTATTTTTAAAATGTCGTGATTAAGGAATTTTTTTAGAAATTCATAACTTCTTTATCTGACGTCGGTTTTTGCCAGACTTTTTACCACTGAATTACCATTGTCGAGACCTTCGATTCTCGTTTAGGTCATTCCGGCCAAAAGTTGCTCGATCTCCGATTCGAGTTTTTAGCTGTCTACTGCTATATCCGTAATTTAGAAAAATCATAACTTTCTCATACGAAGTCAGATTTGGACGTTCTTTTTATGTATGTTCACGGTTTAATGATATCTATTACTTTCACTTAGATATTTAAGGCTTAAAATTATTGTATTGGAACTTCGCGTTTTTCGTTTAATCGGTGTTGCCGGTTTTGTCGGAAATCTTAGAATGGTCATAACTTCTTCGTTATAACTCGGATTTGTGTGTTCTTTATATGTATGAAAACCTTGTTACGATATCTACCACTTAGTATACTTAATTATGGTTTTATAAAAAGTTTAAATTTTGACCTGAATTTTGCTGTTGTTACATTATCCCCCCGTTAGAGAGAATTTTGTCCCGAAATTCGCATTTTGACTGGGACTCTAACTCTTGCGGGCAGGCGTGAGTGCTTCTGGTCCATTTGTTCCTCTTGTTCCTTTATGAATCTAGATCCTAATGTACGTGTTTCAGTGGTCCTTCATTACTCCACCTATCACTTCGATCGATCGGGATTATGTGGTTTTGGGTTTTTTTTACTTATGTTCTTCTAAACGTTAACTTATTCACTCGATGCATTAGGGCAGCTACGTTTTGCAGCTAATGGTTGAATTCATTCCTAATTTCTGAGCTTGGATTTGTCTTGTTGTATGCATGGTATTTCTAAATGATCTGTTGGGGGATACTACGGGAAGGTTGTAAAGATATAGTACTCCTCACATGAGTACTTCGGGGTTTTGAAACTAGAAACCAATTGGGATTTGTGTCGGGTTTTCCGTTATAAATCGATCAAGTTTCGTTAGTCGATGGTTAAAGTGAAAGGGTCTTTTATAACTAATGGATCTGGTATGGGTAGGGCCACAACAAACCACGTCAAATGCCGATGTCGGTACTTCTCATTGTAAGACGTTCGCTAATGGGATAGTGCATTCTACCTATGTGTTTTCAGTGCTTTTTAGTCTTTCTCCATTATTACTACTATGAAAGTTTTGTTTAATGATTAGGGTGTTTGTTCGAGTAGATTTTTAACTTGTGACTCACGGAACTCCTCTGCGTCCCTACTATCAAATGGAATGTATGCAAATAAGTTATCGAGGAGAAATGTACCCAGAATAACCGTGGGGTATGCAATAGCCTCCTCTTAGCCCATTGCGAATACTCTGCCTCCTCCACCATCATTCATGATGATTGACTCCAGGCAGTCCCTTCGGAAGTGTCCCGTTACTCCGCATTCAAAACAAGCACGGTCTACTCCTACATTTGTGGCTGGAGCACTTAGTTGGGCTAGGTCTCTGCAGTAGCGGACGGTGTGTCCCTTTCTATTGCAACTAACGCAATGCAATTCACGGCAGGGTCCATGATGATGAAAGTTGCATCGGTTGCACTTAGGCTGGTTGTCGTTGTACGACCTTTTGGGTGTAGGGGTATGGTTTGTTGATTGCTTTTTGGCATTTCTTTGAGTTGATTTGCCTCCCCTCTTGCTCCAGGGTTTTCGTTTCATGTTCTTGTGTTCGTACCTTGCGGTATTCTTATAGGCAGCTACTGGTAGGTGGCTTCGATTGTTTCTTTGATTAGGATTTTTGATATCGTTTCCTTCCCTGCTTGAGTTGACAGAGTTATTGTACGCTATAATGGCTGCCACGGTGGCTATAACTGTTTCTTGCAAAGTGGCGGTGTCCAATTGTAGGAATGGGGTTGCGTTGGTAATTTGATTATTTTCGGCCCTTGCTGCGCTGCTAAAGTTTGCTTGAGACAGTGCAGCTGTTACTGCCGCAGTGATAGCAGATTGAACTATGTTGGGGTCATATTGGGGAGATGGTGGTGGGGTTGCGTTTCTACGTGCTGATCTACGAGAAGGCATTGTTCTGCTAAGGAAATAACAAGAAAAACTATAAGTTTTAATGATTCGAAAGTCGCGCATTAGTGATTTGTTATATCAGAAGTTCGGTTTACCCTTGAATAGGGTTTTTAGTTTGACTCATCAGGAGAGTAGATGAACTCATGAATTGGAGGGGCATGCAAAGGGTTTAATAAAGGAAGTACATCATATATATTATAAAACATGGTGCGTTACATTTTGTAGTTAGGAAAATTTGACCTATCTAAAGGTCTCTGATTACAAAGTTAAGAAAAGTAAGGACTTTATCCGAGGTCTTATGTTATGACAAAATTTTGGAAGTCAGACAGGTAATATTTGTTACGCGAGCTGGCTACTTGGGCTTAGATTCTGCCAACTGACACTCCATCTCGAGCAGACGTAGTTCATGTCTTGCCTGGCGTGCCCGAAGTTCTATCACTTCGGTTTGAGTTGCCGTTAGTTCTCTCTACAACGCTTCATTTCGATTTAAGATTCTTCCGTGAGCTAATTCTAACTGTCGGATGCGAACTGTGTTGACTCCAGTGTTCGCATCATTCTCCTCAGTTCGATGGATGGTCGTCCGTCCTTGTTCACCAATGCGAGAAATCCGACGAACCAATATAGGGAGGGCTCTGTCTGCTGAGCCTCCCTCGCTTAGATTGTAGAAGCTTCGGTCTCGGTTGAATGGAAGGGGTTGATCTTGTTCGCGGCTCCACCTATTCAGGTTAGTTGCCGAAAGGGGCGTCGAGCCATGAAATTCCGGTCGAGGATTAGGATTTTGAATTGGAGCCGTTAAGGGTAGGTTATCGTCCTCGGGATCTGAGTCTGATTCTTATTGCATTCCTTCTTCAGGATCATTCTCTATCCTTTCTCCATTACCTTGGTTGGGGTAGTAGGGGTCACCGCGGTGATGGAATCCGGCCATTTGAGTCTATATGAGAATAAGGTTAAGAATTGACTGTAAGCTAAAGCACATGGAATTTACCCTTAAGTTTAATGGTTGTAGGTATTCGAATACTCCCTTAGTATTCTTTAACGATATGCGTTTGGTAAGTTTTAAATTCGTTGTCCATTGCAGACACTCCTTGGCATACGTTAGTAGGCTCTCGGACAAATATAGTTGATCAGGCTACATTCTTCCCAGTTCCGATTACATGTCCCAAGGCATACCCGCACTGCACAACCTATTTACAATACCTCTATATTGTTCTAATTATGATACTGACCATGTTATTAATATGAAATGAATGCATGCCTACTTTACAAAAACTAAATAAATTTAATTTTAAAAGTATGACTCTTACTCAGAGTGTTTTTGGCCAGTTGTGTTTATAGTTGTATACCAAAAAATGGTTTTGATATACTTAATTCACTATAAACAATGCTCTGATACCAATCTGTCACACCCCCAAACCAGAACGGCGGAAACATTCGGGGGCGGAGGACGTCATATTCAGTATCATAACAGTTCATAGAAAGGAAAGTACACACCACCATATATATTAAAGTTTCCAAAATGTTTACATAATTGTATTCGTTACATGTTCACAAGATAAATACATAAACATCTTTCAAAAGAAGTAATTAACGTCAGGACGTTAATCCCCAAAAGTTGATTTCCAAATCTGCTTAGCGGTTCCCTGAGAATACAAGTTATTTCAAAGAAAAAGTGTCAACAATTAAGTTGGTGAGTTCATGAGTAGTGTTTTGAGAAAATGTACGCCATTCGAAAGTTCGTGTATGTTTTCCAGAAAACGCAGTATTTCAAATGTAAAGAGTTATGATTCGTTGTGTTGAAAATGAATGTATTAGATCCAGAAAATCCCGTATTTTCCCTAATAGTTGAGATATGAATTGTTGTGTTTTCCAAGAAAAACCCTTATTTTCTTATAAAAGTATGAAATGCATATGAATGTTCGTGTTATAAGTTGTAAATAATTGCACCAGGAAAATCCCTTATTTTCCTATTAGTTGTTTGGTTTGTATACAGGAAAAACCCTTATTTTCCTAACATGACTGGCAGTCTCTAAGACCGAAAATCGCAAGCAACCGACGTGCTTAAAAGTTGTGTCATAGTTTTATATAATAAAGCTATATGAAGACCGCACTTGTTAGATGAAGAATAGTTTTAATAGCTACTCGTTCATAAAAGCATAATACCATAATAATTGTATATCCGGTGAGTTTTATAACCATACTAAACATAATATGCCTGTAGCGACGTTCTTCAGGCGTCGTAGCGTTATGACAAACTGTCACCCCAAAGGACGGACTGTAGCTAACACTCAGGGCGCGGGATCATGACTTCCCGTATAGATCTATACACATTTGACACGTTCTCCGAACGGGAGACTCTGGTTATAGACAGGACTTGAAGCGGTACCTTTCAGCAAAAACGTATGATTTGAAGATGTACACGTCTCACGGATTCTCAACTAAGTCTGTATTAAAGTGGTAGTTTTGTATGCAAAGTTTATCCTTTTTCACAATGTTTGACAAAGCATAAATCATAAGTTCGTTGAATGTATAAAACGGTTTAGAAACGATGGTTACCCTTGATATGATGTATTTGTATGTAAATGTATAAATAAAACATATTTCTATTTATAAAACATATTGTATCCCAAGAGGGTAAAGCTGTGTTGTGAGGTGTTTTGCATGATAATAACTTCATAAGATAGTTAAAACAACAGTATGAAAAGTATATCAAAAGATCGATGTTTCACACGATTTTAGTCGTGTGTTTACTTGTATTACCCCCCCCCCCCTAAAAGAGTATAAAAAGCATTTAAAAACGTATTTAAAGTGTGTTTGCAGGGGTATGAACTCACTTGATTGATTGAAGAAAGCGTGACGAAAACCGAGCAGAACTTCTACTCGAGAAAGCGGATCTCTCGAGATTCTCGGAAAATATCGGGAGTCTCGGGAGTGTAAAACTTTCTTCCCACCTTGGATATGAAAACCGGGCCTTTAGGATGACTCCGAGGGTTGAAACGCAGAGCTTCGGCGCGAGAAAGGAAGGAAATTAGCAAATTTGGCCGGCACCTTCGCATCCCTTTTATAGGGTCTGGAAGCCTCGCGTACGCGGGGCGTACGCTCGTACGAAGGGCGTACGAGACGTCATGGCTTACCGCATCCTCGGAAGAAGCATCGAAGCGACGTGGACAATCCGGAGCCTAGCATCCGAGTACGCGGGGCGTACGAGGGATCGGACCGCTGACTCGTTCTTCGGATAATACCGGGGCTTAATTAAATTTATATTTTTATTATTTAGAAAACTTCTAAAAGTCATATCTTCTTCATACGAACTCCGTCTTCGATGTTCTTTATATCCACGCGAAGGTGAGACTACGATCTACAACTTTTGTTTAGACTCCGTCGGCAAATTTCGAAATTATTTTTATTATTTATTTTTAAAATGTCGTGATTAAGGAATTTTTTTAGAAATTCATAACTTCTTTATCTGACGTTGGTTTTTGCCAGACTTTTTACCGCTGAATTACCGTTGTCGATACCTTCAATTCTCGTTTAGGTCATTCCGGCCAAAAGTCGCTCGATCTCCGATTCGAGTTTTTAGCTGCCTACTGCTATATCCGTAATTTAGAAAAATCATAACTTTCTCATACGAAGTCAGATTTGGACGTTCTTTTTATGTATGTTCACGGTTTAATGATATCTATTACGTTCATTTAGATATTTAAGGCTAAAAATTATTGTATTGGAACTTCGCGTTTTTCGTTTAATCGGTGTTGCCGGTTTTGTCGGAAATCTTAGAATGGTCATAACTTCTTCGTTATAACTCGGATTTGTGTGTTCTTTATATGTATGAAAACCTTGTTACGATATCTACCACTTAGTATACTTAATTAAGGTTTTATAAAAGTTTAAATTTTGACCTGAATTTTGCTGTTGTTACAAATAGTTATCATACCAGTATCAAGGATGCACCTTTCGAAGCCCTCTATGGCCGCAAGTGCAGATCCCCTTTGTGCTGGGCTGAGGTGGGCGACACGCAGCTAGCCAAGGGGCAAGTCCCTGATGGCACTCTCACTGGTCCAGAAATCATCCGCGAAACCACTTAAAAGATCATACAAATCCGGGAACAACTAAAAGCTTCATGAGATCGACAAAAGAGCTACGCCGATAGACGATGAAAACTCTTGGAGTTCCAGGTCGGAGACCGTGTTCTACTAAAGGTCTCGCCGTGGAAAGGCATGATACGCTTTGGAAAGCGTGGGAAGCTAAATCTGAGGTACATAGGACCATTCAAAATCCTTGCTAGGATTGGTCCCGTAGCCTACAAACTTCGTTTACTGCATGAACTTATCAACATTCGTCTTGTCTTCCACATTTCGAATCTCAAGAAATGCCTATCAGACGAAACCCTTGTGGTCCCTCTAGACGAAATTGAAATCAATGAAAACCTGAACTTCGTGGAAGAACCAATTGAAATCACTGAACCGGAGGTCAAACGAACAAAGCAAAGTCGCATCCCGATAGTGAAGGTTCGCTGGAATGCCAAGCGGGGACCTGAATTCACTTGGGAGCTCGAGGATTCAATGAAACAGAAGTACCCCCATCTTTTTCCAAATCCATGATTTTTATCTTTATTCTTTAATTTCGGGACGAAATTCCCTTTAATAGGGGGATGATATGACAACCTGCAACTTTCATTCTGTACGATTGGTCAACTTTATCAATCTTAAATTCGATTTCGTCACTTTTTTGACACTATTTAAGGATTCGTATAAGTGTTCTAAACTTAAGTACAGCCGGAAATAAGATCGAGAATGAGTCAACACATCATTCAGAGTCAAAACCGGGCCATACACCCTCCTGAGAGGTGTGTACAGCCGTACACATGGGTGTGCGGCTGCACACCCATGCCCCAGCCGCACACTCCCCTCTATATGTAGGAGGTGACACCCTTCATTCAACATTTTCCCTCCTTGGCTGCACTCTACTTTCTCTCTCTAAAATCCTCATTCAAGAACACTCCAAAGGCATAAAAAACGTGAGCAACTCCATCATTTAGCTTGTTATACAAGTAAAACACCTTAATCTAAGCCTAAAACATTCCATGTTCTTCGTGTTCTTCGTCACTTGAAGGTGTACGGCGGCACACACCCTCTGTATGGCCGCACACACACCCTGGCCGCACACACCCTCCGTACGGCCGCACACTCCTGTGTGCAGCCGCACACACGTCCTGACCACACACTATGGCCATTCAAACTATAATAGGTATAGTTTGGGATTTCATTACCAGTTTTTACAGATTCGAACTTCATACAAAGTCAAATATATAAACTATGTTAGATTTAGTTTATCCATTACTACGAATACAAAACTAGAGTATCTTACTAAATAATTATTTTGTGTATAATTATTTATACTCTACACCGTTACAAACGATTTCGAACTCGAGAACAACTGAACAACATGTAAACTAGTTAATACAGTATTATGAGACTTATCTTCGTTATGCCCCTCGGGTACCAGTAAATCCTCACCTTTAGTATAACCAGAGTCTTCTGGAGAGAGAGCGTGAAATTTGTGAATAGATCTATTCGGGACTGATAATCCCACACCTGAACTGTTAGTTACAGTTAGGCGGGCACGCTTGGGGTGACAAATTTTGTAACCGTACGACGCCTAAAGAAATGTCAAGGAGGTCATCAGTTATATTAGCATGGTTATAGGAACTCACAATAAGTATAAACTAACCTTTGTTTACGGGATTTCTTTCTTCTATGGTTTTATTTTAATTGATAAAACTACATATCTACTTACTGGAGGGTACTTCAGGGACACAATCTTTGGTTTTATTTTAAATAATAAAACTACTATACATACTGGTGGCAGCCACGGTTTTCAAACAAATCATACACTACGTATTGGTGGTAGCAAGGGTTTTCGAACGAAACTGATACTACATATTGGTGGTAACCAGGGTTTACAAACGGATCATACATTATGTACTGGTGGTAGCCAGGGTTTTTGAACGGAACTTATACTACATACTAGTGGTAACTAGGGTTTTTAAAACAGATCATACACTACATACTAGTGGTAACCAAGGTTTTCAAACGGAACATATTTTTCATATAGAAACCAACAAACATGTTAGAAGATTTTGGATTTTCTTGGAGAGCATGCATACATATTTCAGAACTTGATAACAATGGTTTTTGATACATTCCACATTTTACTATAATGAAAAGAAACTATTTGTACAAAAACTCAGTGACTAGTTTTCAACAGAAAAACATGCTTATGAACTCACCAACTTTATGCTAATACGTTTTCAAAACTGTTTGTATTCTCAGGGCAACGATAGACAGGTACTTTGCCAACCATTGGAAAAAAACGGAGCATTTTTGGAGTCTCATCTTCATCTTTTTTTAAACTAATGTATACAAACTATGTTTCCAAACTGATGTAAATATTCATATAGTAATGTAATGGTTGTGTTTACTTTGATTGCTATGATACCATTGTTGTGATACTACGTATGACGTCACCTGCCCCGGGAGGTTTCTGCCGTTGTTTTTATGACGGTTCGGGGGGTGTGGCACCGAAAGAGAGGGGAGCAAAGGCGAAGGGAGGTTATGAGAGAGATTTAAGAGAGATTTTGGAGAGATTTGAGATAGAGAGAGATAGAGCAAGAGAGATTGAGAGAGACTTTGTTTGTGGCCTATGCAGGCGCTTAGCTTGCAAATGATTTGTTTTGTAAACCCCGTTAAGCCTCGTTATGAATGTTATAAGCCCCCGAGGGGTATGAAATAACTTTTTATCAAGTAGTTCCATCACTTACCCTGATTAGGGTTTAGATTTTCTGAACACGTGAAGACTCAAAGTGATACTTTACATAAAGATAGTGTGTTTTACAATAGTAAACACAATGTAAACCCTAATATACAAGGGTTAATTAAGTTTACCGGTTTGACTTGTTGACTTTATTTGACTTTGACCTGACTGGAAATTGACGATTGTCACATCATCCCCCCGTTAAAAGGAATTTCATCTCGAAATTAGCATATTGACCAGGACTTCGAGGGTTGGGGAAAGATGCATGTATTTTTGTTTCATTTGGTCTTCGCGTTCCAAAGTGAACTCAGGTTCTCGTTTTACGTTCCAACGGACCTTCACAACAAGGATGCGACTTTGATTTTGCTCTTTTGATCTTTCGATCCATGATTTCTATCAGGTTTTCCACGAAGTGGAGACTTTCACCGAACAATTACTTCTTTAGTTTGAAACATGGAATGTACGGTGTACATTTTTGAGTCCTTGAGGTATTCGAAGTTTGTATGCTACCGGGCCCACCCTATCGAGGATCCCGAACGACCTGATATACCTTGGATTCAATTTCCTACATTTACCGAAATGTATCAAGCCTTTCTAGGGCGAGACTTCTAATAGTGCTCGATCTCCGACCTGGAAGCCTTTAGTTACCCTGGGGTGTGATCAATCTTCTATATAGTTCCTCTTATGATTCTCGGGCCAGTAGGGTTGCTGTTAGGGACTTGACCCTTAGCGAACTGCATGACACCTACTTCAGCCCAGCACAGAGTGGATCTGTACGTGCGGCTGTAGGGAGCTTTAAATGGAGCTTCCTTGATGTTAGGTTGATAGTTGTTGTTGTATGAAAACTTAATGAACGGTAAGTGGGTATCCCACTCTTTTACCGAAGTCAATCACGCAAGCTCTTGGCACATCTCCAAGGTTTGAACAGATCTTTCCCTCTGTCAGTCATTTTGTAGGTGGTAGGCCGCACTCTGGTTTAGCCTAGTCCAAGTAAGGATTGCCATACTCGCGAAATGAATCTAATATCTCTGTCAAAGGTATTGGATATTGACACACCATGCAGTCGTACAATCTATTTGATATACATTCTAGTCATTTTCTCCATCTTGTTGGTTTCTTTGTTTGGTAGGAAATACGTGGTAACTTGCTTATGAAGTCCATTATTAACCACTCACACTTCCTTTAGTGTATCCCAGATTGTTGTCGGAAACTCGAATGTTTCTATCATTCTACCTTGATCTTGGCATAAGTCAGGTACTTGCCCACATATGTAGCGACGTCAGTTTTTCCATTCGGCCACCGATATCATCCTTTAAGGTCCAGATACCTCTTGTTTGGGCCTGGATGAATGGAGTAATCAGTTCTTTTGTGCTTCATTTCTGATGGTGTCTCCGAGTCTACCAACTTCGGCATCCAGATCTGGTTCATGGAATGACGTGCCCTGCCATTAACACGTATCCTAAGCCCTGGTTTGATGCACCGCTGCAGGCCACAAAGTCTTCGGTTCCTTTTGGTAGGGGTAAAATTGGAGCTTCACACAAGGTTTGTGTTAGTTTATGGAATGTGGTTTCTTGCTTCTCCCTTTAAATGAATTTTTTTTTTACCCAATTGTCGCTCCTGTGGGTTTTCACCATTGCGTCTGCTGCTTAGATCGATAGGGAGTGTATGAGTTCGGTTTTCATGACTAGGTTCTTTTGAATGGTAGAATGTTCATTTGTAGTCCTGGGTAGCTCTTTCTAGGAGTTTGTGATAGGACCCATACCTGGTCCATCTATCATTTCCTCGTGCATACAGGTCGTATATAATTAAGATTTGTAAGACAGTTGGATAGGTGTCCCTGCCCCGAGTCCACAACCAGGCAAGGAATAGGAAATAAGGCGGGAAAACTCATCCAATGTTCATGGAATCTTAATTATATACAACTCTCGCATATACACAGAGTAGTGGTAGGTTAACCGCATTCGTCCCACGTGTTCGTGCTTGATCTTGATCTATTATACGAGTCATATTCTCGAAGGGTCTACTTAGGAATACTTTGAAAAGGTTTCGGAAGGTATAGTACACCTCCAGAGAGTGCTTTGGGGTTTCATAATGAAGGATGAATGGAGGGTCAAAGTCAGATTTAGGGTTACGAGAGACGCGGGTTTTGATATTCAGCTGGTTAGGTTGAGGGTCTTCTCGTAACATATGTAATTGATAAGGTGATCATCCAAACCAATCAATATCGAATGATGACATCAGATTTTCTCGATGACACACATATTAAGTTGTATTCATATGAGATATTCGTTAGAGTGATAGTGCATCCTGTGTTTCTAGTCAGTGTGTTCCACTTTGATCGATGTTATTGTTACTGCAAATGATTCATACCAAAACAGCTAGTATTGGTAGTAAGTGTGTTCTGATAGTTAGTAATGATACTTTATATCATGATCCCCAATAGATCTCTCTATGATCGATCGGTATATGCAAGTCGTATGTAATTTGGTACCGATGAAACCGTCGAGTGGGTGGCTCTACCCTAACCCCACTACTAGACATGGAACAAGAATTAGGATGAAATTATTCACTTTAAGTATGTAATATTTTAATTATAATTAACCCTGATGTATACATCAAGTCATCACAGTTCATATATAAGTGTTTTGATTTGATTGAACGAGAGAGTTTTTTAACTACTTCTTGATAGACGGTAATTTTAGCAAACATACCGAAACCATAAAAATGTATGTTACATAACTATTCTTGTTTCTAAAACGATCCTAACATTCCTAATAAGGTTTCTTGTGGCTCCTGTAGGTTCAGTTGTCACTCTCCTCCTGCTCCTCTGTCATTCCTTTCAGTTGTACAGTCCCTCTTGCAGTGTTCCATTTCACCGCATATCTAGCATGTTGCGCTTACAATGGTGTTTGTGATTGAGGCGACGTGTCAGGACTGAGTCCTATAGAAGCGGGCAGTATGCCCTTTATTGTTGCAGTTTTTACAATACAACACCCAACAAACCCCATTGTGGTGGTAGATACACTTGTTACACTTTGGGTGTGTTCCAACATATCGTTTGGCTGGTTCTTGAGTGACAGGTGTTGTGGCTAATGTCGAGGCATATGACTTGATTGCTGTTGTAATTGTAGGGGAAGCCATATATTGTTGTCTTTTAGCGAGTTTTTGAGTTAGAGTGCACTTCTTTTTGTCCCAAAAATTTCGTTTCTTGCTCTTTGGCTTGTGGTCTGAGGCATCTTCGTTGGTAGACACCCGCTGGTGCCCTTGATTGTTACTGCGGTTAGTATTATCAGAACTGCCTCCTACTTCGCTGGCATTGTTAGCATTGAGTTGCACCAAGACGGCTGACACGGCTGCCGTGACTGCAGCTTGGAAAGTAGCAGACTCTATCTGCCGTATTGGCACCTTGCTTGTTGGGTGGTTAGCTCCTGATGATGAAATAATCTTGTCGTATGACGAGAAACGATCTCATGAGTAACGATGGTCACTACTAGTGGTTTTCTTATAATTTATATATATATATATATATATATATATATATATATATATATATATATATATATATATATATATATATATATATATATATATATATATATATATTTCTCCCTTTGTTATGTTATTCTCAATTTTTCTGCCAACATTCTTAAGATAGAGTTATAGTAGTAGGTAGAAGTAGGTTTCGTACGACTGTTAAGTTTGTACATCTTAGTACTATTCTTGTCCATTCACGCTTAACTACAAAGTTTTGATGGGATCCGGTGCATTAGTGCTGGTATGATCGCACCTTTTAGGTCCATGAAGAAGGCACCTTTCAGCCATGATGTTTAAAAAAGTGAGATGATAATGAGTCTTTAATAAAGGGCTTATACATCGTGAGTTATTTAACTAAGTTATCTTAGTTCTGAGAATATCATGTTCCGACTTTTATAGTATTCTGAAAACGTTTCATGACTGAGGTCTATGTACAACAGACTTATGAATTAGTAGTAGTTACCTTTTTATGAACATCTGCGGATTTAATGATTTGTTACTATTTGTCAAGAAAGACAATATAAGCCTAACACATAGTGTGAGAAGTGCAATTACTAACTCACTAGGTTGTATTTTTTTATTAATTATTAGTGTGATGCATATAGTGCTCGGTCTCTTCGTGTATTTAAGGAGTTGGTTTATCTATTTTATGCTCATCATATGATTATCCTAAGTTTGGCTGTACAGATTTGTTGCCACCGGGTATTCCCAAGGTGTTCTAGTCCGTTGTAGATGTGTTGAATCCTTACTATATCCTGCTTTAGACTTTGTTACTATTCTCCATTATCTCGCAATGGAGGGTCAGACCCTGAATGTCCGAGTGAGTTTTTTATGTTTGATCCTGCTATGGTAAGGCTCAGTAACATTTACTCCGATGTCTTACTGTACAGCTGATCCCTTCCTAGAATCCTCTATTGGTTGTTGTGGTGGAGTCGCTATGCCTATCTATATTGTCTTTGCAAGAATGGGAGGGGGGAGGCTAAAGAATCTATGGGATTAATCTTAAAACAAAATTTATCTTGTGGGTGACCCTTACCGAGTCTTCCTATAATCACGCAGTGTATACAGGTCGTATATATCTTAAGATTGAGTAGGCCTCTGAATGAGTGATCCTACTCTAAGACCACATCAAAACAAGGAAAATGAGTTAGTGGAAAAATCACCCATTTCTAGGTCTATAAAATCTCAATTATATATAAACTTAAGGTATACACTTGGTAATTATAAATCTACTAGTAAGGGTCTGTTTAATTCTCATATAAGTTATAGTAGTACAAAATACTCCTATAGTATTTTAAATGTTATGTTTGGTTCTTAATGGTTTTCTTGTATGGGAAGTTTATAGGCTTGTTGCTGGCTACGACCATTCCCTGACATACATTAGTCAAACCTCGGATTGAATATACTTGATCAGGCTATATTCATCCCATGTTTGATTACATTTCCCAAGGTCTACTCGTAATCTCCAACTCCTCATTTTAATTTTCAATCGTCCTAGATATAACACTATACTAGCATGTATGCACGTAGTCATACTTTTTAACAAGAGACTATTTCATTTCTTAAGCATAATTATTTGAATATGTTTAATCAGAGACTTTTAGTCCCAAAGAATTTATAGTTTGTATATTATATCTAATTCGATATACTTAGCTCACTATAAAAAATGCTCTGATACCAATCTGTCACACCCCCAAACCAAGGATGGCGGAAACGTCCAGGGGTGGTGGACTTCATGTGTAGTATCATAACAACGAGTATAATAGTGCTCAAGTAAATACAACCATCAGAAATATGATTGAAAAACTTACATCGTAGCATATGTTAACATATTTCAAAATCAATTACATTATGATGACAAAATGAAATGTTTGACGTCTGAGCGTCCCATCCTCAAAATCTATTGTTTACCCAGTTCACTGATTTCCTGAGAATACACGTAGTTTCGAAAAAGTGTCAACAATTAAGTTGGTGAGTTCATCAGCTTTTGTATGTGGTGTTGAAATGATTTCCTTTTAAAAGTAATGTTTGGTCTAGAAAAATCCAATATTCCCCTTTATGAAATGTGAAATGAAAGATCCTATGTTATGCAATAATATACCCTAGAAAGACCCGTAGATTCCTTCTATAATCACCCAGTGTATATAAGTTATATAAAATTTAAGTTAAATAAACCGTCGAATATAATAGGTCTACCGTAGGTCCACAACCATTTCTTATTGAAAACATGTTTGTGATCGTCCTTGTTCTTTTGTCTTTGTTTACTCTTTGTTTTGTTTGTTTGTTCTTCATTATTTATACTTGAGTGTATCCGATTAATACGAACCTTCAAGTAGTATCATAGCGGGTTTACGATACATTCAATTTATCATGTATTCCTCCTATTATCCAAAGTCGTCTGCTGTAAACAAGATCCCTTCTGTCGATGAACAGAATTTTGCAATGTGGAAACCAAAGGCTATGGTTAGTTTGGAAACCATAGGCTTTGACATGCTCAACATCATAAATAACTGTCCACATGTTCCCATGTATCAACTTATGGTTAACAATGCTCCTTTTGTTCCCATGAATCAAAATCCAAAGACTAGCTACAACGATGATGATAAAAAGACTTATCAATCTTGATGTTAAGGTAATGGAAGCCATAGGAAACCCTCTTCCTTATCATGAGTATCAACTAGTTTGGAATTGTAAATCTACTTAGGAGATAACGGAAATCCTAACCGTAGCTTATGAAGGCACTATGGATGTTCAAGCAACAAACATGAGAAATCTAAACCAGAGATACGAGCAGTTATCTGCTCAGCAAGGTGAGTCTCTAACCATAAGCATTCCTATCAGTTGGTCTTGAAGCTCTTGGATTCTCTTGGGAATAACTAGGAACATCACGGTGATGTTCATAAGAACAGTGAGAAAATAAACCTCATGGATCTCAACTCTTTGTTTGGAAATCTACGAAATTACGAAGTATCTAAAGTTCTTCATAAAGACATCATGATGGATTCCAATAAAGAAAAATTATACTCCTGGGTCCAGAAAAAAGTAGCCAATTTCATTAAGGAGTTTGACGATTATGATCAAGGTGAAATAAATAATGACAAAATCCTCGGTGAACTGGTTGCTAGTGTTGCACTCATTATTAAATGCTATGAAGAAAGCAGATCTAATAGAAGAGTATATCATTTATGAATATTATCACGAATTTGTCTAGGAAGGGACGACACACTAGGTTCATTAAGTCCATGAACATGGCGGGTGCGTTGGTTAGACCAAAGGGCATTACTACAAACTCGTAGCGACCATATCGAGTCTGAAATGTTGTCTTGGGAACATCGCTCTCCTGAACTCGTAATTGATGGTACCCTGATCTCAGGTTTATCTTTGAGAATAAGCTCTCTCCTTGTAGTTGGTCGAAGAGGTCGTCTATTCTGGGAAATGGGTTGTGATATTTAATAGTAAGTTTTTTTTAGCTCGCAGTAGTCTATACACATTCGTAAAGATCCATCCTTCTTCTTCATGAACAAGACCGGTGCTCCCCAATGTGAGAAGCTTGATCTGATGAATACCTTGTTGAATAGTTTGTTTAGATGGCTGGATAATTCCTGTGTTTCTGCTAGTGCTAGACTGTAAGGAGACATAGCTACGTTGGTAGCTCCAGGTATCAAGTCGATTCGGAACTCCACTTGGCGTTCAGGAGGAACTTCTGGAATATCTTCGGGGAAGATATCATGGAAGTTGCAGACTTCGTGGATGCTCTCGAGCTCTTTAAATTCTTGTTTTTTGTTGACTACATGGGCTAGGAATGTGTGACACCCCTTTCGTAGGTATTTTTTGGCATTGATGCACGAAATGATGTGAAGGTTCATGTTGAGTTTATCGCCATAGATAACAAGGACTTCACCGTTTTGCAGATTGAGGCGACTGGATTTCTCATAACAAAGAATATAAGCATGATGAAAACTTAGCTAGTCCATGTCGATAATGACATCGAAGCTTTTTATGGAGACCGACATAAGATCGATTGGGAAAGAATACTCGTTTAGTGTGAGGGTACATCCTAAGAATATGTCGTTTTTGTTTTCTTTCTTTCCATTTGCCATCTCGACGGTGAATGTTTCGATTAGAGGTTGGGATTTATGTTTGAGTAAGTGTTTGAATTTATGGCTGACAAATTCCTCTCTGCACCACTATCAAAGAGAATGCATGCATAAGAATTGTTGAGGAAGAACGTAACCATGACTACGGTGGGATCACATACTGCCTCCTCTGGCCCATGGCTAACACTCTCCTTGTGTTTCCATCAGTCGTTGTTTTAGGTCAATTCCTTTTGTAGTGCCCGGTTTCACCACACCCATAGCAAGCTTGGCCTACTCCAGCTCCAGGAGTCTGATTCGTTGGTTGGACTTGTGCTTTTCAAAAATGAGTCGTCTGCCCCTTTTTTCCCGAGTTGGTGAATTTCATGTCACGGAAAGGTCTGTGATTATGGATGTTACATTTTTCACACCTTGGGAGAGTTCCAACATATCTACTTGTTGGTTCTTGGGTAGTGGGAGCAACAACAGGAATGGTAGCAGCGTGGGCTGCCACTGTTTGCTGTTTCTTGGATGAATCTTGCGAGGGTTGGCCCTTTCATTTGTTCCAAAACTTCTTCATCCCACCACCGCCTTTAGGTGGTTCGGGAGCGAATGACACAAGATCTTGACGATCTCTGTGATCTATTAATGTCCGCGCCAGATGTTTGGCACTGTCAAACATGATTGGGTAGTCAACAGGTCGTTCCCTTGCGTTGGGGGAGTTAGTCCCCATATGAATCTATCCACTTTCTTGCACTCCGAGGTGACCATCTCAGGACATAAAAGAGCAAGATCACTGAACCTTGCAGTGTATGTAGCAGTGTCGAAGCCCTTCATCTTTACACTCTAGAGTTCTTGCTCTAGCTTTTACATCTCACCCCGTGGGCAATATTCAACGAGCATCAGATCCTTCAAATTGTCCCAACTCATAACATTAGCTATCGGTAGAGTCAGGGATTTGACTTGGCTATTCCACCAAGTTAGTGCTTTATCGGTGAAGGTGCACACTGCAAAATTCACTTTATTGAACTCAGGGCATGCATAGATCTCGAATATTGATTCAGTTTTTTCGAACCAATGGGTTAGTGCGATGACTCCTCCAGTGCCATCGAAGGATTGAGGTTTCACGTTGGTGAAGTCCTTTTATGAACACTCCTTTGGGTGTCTATGACTGTCACTGATGTTAGATGGGTTGGCACTACTACCAGTCCTGCTAGTGCAACTTGCATTGATTTGCGATATAGTGGTTGTTACTGCTGCTTGGAAGACAACATGATCGTACTGAGGAGGTAGCGGTGGTGGTGGATTGTTGTTCTTTCTATTGGACTTCTTTGGAGGCATCTTTCTCTAAAATAACTTAAGAGAAAAATAATCATAAGTCCTTTATAGTGGTCAGGAGTCAGGTGATATTAAACACGGTGTATCTTATCTTAATAGTTATAGTGTTCTATCAAGCGATATACACTGGAAGTTTACTTAATACATATAACCAATTGCCAAGAAATTAATAGCAACACTTAGATTGAAATATTTACAATGTTTTTGGCTCTAGTATCGTAGTGCTATAAAATACTCCTATAGTATTTTAGTTTGTATGCTCTGTTCTATTGTTCTCTTTTGTAGAGAATTTGCTAAGTTTGAGACTTGTTGCAACATCACTTTCACTCCCAAACACATGTTGGTCGTATCTCAAATAAATACAATTGATCAGACTATATTTATTCTAGATATGATTAAATAACTGCCCAGGTTTAACCGTAGTGTCCAACATCAAAATACTTTTGTTTTGTTCTTCTTGTGATATTGTTTCAGATATGCAGGTATACTTGTATACTTCTTATAAAATACTTAGATTTTAAAAGTATACTTTTAGTTCAGAGCGCTTCGTCCCCTTAGTGTTTATAGTTGTATATCATGAAAGGTTTGATATACTTAGTTCAATATAAACAATGCTCTCATACCAATTTGTCACACCCCCAAACCAGAATGCCGGAACTGTTCGGGGGCAGAGGATGTCATGTATAGTGTCACAATAATAGCATCATAGTAATCAAAGTAAACACAACCATTACATTGAATAATTAAGGTATTTACATATGTTCTAAACACAATTTTTATTACAAAAAAATGTATAACAAAAGTATAAAACATGTGACTCTAAAAGCTTTGTCTTCTCAAAACCTGCGGGTGTACCTATCTACCGATTCCCAGACAATAAAAGTGGTTTTGAAAGTGTATCAACATTTAAGTTGGTGAGTTCATAGGAATATTTTTGTAATGAAATATGTGACAACCCGAAATTTTCATTCGGTCAAACCCTAGAAGTCAATCACTTCTTATTATAAGTTAATGCCATTATTGCTTATTTTAACAAATTTGGAGTTCGTTTGATTATTTTAATCTTATTCTTTAAAGGAACGGGTGTAAGAAAGTGCCGTCTCAGGTTTTGAAATTTAAAAAACGCAAACACCTCGTGTCTTAGAAGTTCCCAGACAAACTATTTCGTTTGGGTCGAAAAATCATCCCAAAATCCGTAAACTCATGCTTATCCATGAGTTTACTCCCTAAGTCTAGTCAATATGAGTTTACTCCCCATTTATCCAAAAGAGTAAACTCAAGAAAACCTCTCAAGTAGCAAACTAGAAACAATTCAAGATCTTCCAAGTTGTAAGTGTTCTATCCATTTCAAGATGATTAAACACTTAATCTAGTGTTTGTACATCTATTTATCCATTCATTTTTGTGTTTGTGATTGGATTTCCAAAAACACCAAGAACACACACTAAGTGTTCTTGGACTTTTAGCATATTTCAAGCTTCCTTATAGTAAGTACTTCACTCCTTGAGTCTTATTGAGTTAGTATTACAAGTTAGCATCAAGAAAATATGCCAAGAACACATGGAACAAGGTGTTCATGGTCCAAGAAGGTTCTTGGGCTGTAAACACCATATTAGGCACCAAAGTGTGCCTAAGTCACAAATCTAAGCCCTAGTGGGATGTTTAAGCCTTCCTTAACATGTTTGAACCTTCCCTTGATAAGTTTAAGCCATGAAAAACACCAAATAGTGCCATGATCATGTGTTTACGGTTTGGGGAGCTCCCAAAACTATAAACACCCTTTAGTGTGTTTATTTGGGCCATATTCCTTCCTTAGGCCTAAAATCTTACATAGACAATTACCTTGATGAGTTAGGGACTTGAAAACATAACAATACCAATTTCCATATGGGTTTAAGGTAGTAAACCTAAAGAGAAATGACCATAAGCCCGTAAACACCTAACAAGGGGTATTTGTTGCCCTAGTCCCTTCCAAAGTCCAAACCACCAAGTAGAAATGCTTCAAAGGACTGGCAAATCCTCAAAACAACATATGGTAAAAAGAAGAGGAGTTTACGACCGTAAACTCTGAGTTTACGACCGTAAACTCATTAGGTCAAGGTCATGAAAACCGTAAACTCCAAGGGAGTTTCCCCTTGAACCCTAAACACAATAGCAAGGTCCTTTAGCACTTAGATGCAATCCTTATGCTTGTAGCACTTATATAAGGTGTTTTACATTCCTTAGGATGTCTTAACTTTGTCAATTAGCGGTTTAGAGTCTAATTGGATACATATATGTGTGATTATATGTTAACTAGGATCATTGAGTGTGAACAAGTCTTCACTTGTCACCTAGCTATCCTACATCATTCAGTTCATCCAAACCACCATCTACAGGTGAGTTCTTACCCCTTAACCAATGTTTAAATGATTGTAAATGCTTTAATAGGGGGGAATACAAGTAGAAAAGAGCATGTTATCAAATCTTTCATATGTATTTATAACTGTGTTTTCATCCAACAGTTTTCACATAGTACAAAATGTGATGCATGAAATGGTTTTCTATCTTAAAAATACTTTGTTATCAAATGTATTACTTTTGAAATGTTTATTAAAATGACATCAAGTCATTGTTACTTATTGTTCAAAACACTTAGATGTTTTACAAAACCATTTTTAACCTACTTGAACAACCAATTACCTTCCAGTTAACTATTATAGAGATAGTTAGAAGATACAAAACATTATTCCTATTACAAGGAATTACATCAGAGTCAGTTCATTCACGAGTCTATACAATACATTACATGAGTACCTTACATGAATGCATTACATGAGTTCCTTACATGAATACATTACATGAGTACCTTACATGAATACATTACAGGAGTACCTTACATGAATACATTACATGAGTACCTTACATGAATACATTACATGATTACCTTTACGTAGATACATTTTCCTGTATACATTTACATGGATACTTGTACCTTGATTCATTAGGATGATTTATTAGTACCTTCTGTGTAAATTGTCCTGCCTATCCCAGCTCAATAGGGATATCTAGACGGGACTAACCATTCAGAATCTCAGCTGTTAGCACCAGCGGTTGATCAACATCTACGGATGCCTATGGTTAATACTTATATTAGGAGTACCTTAACGGGACTAACCCTTCCTCCCCCCTGCTGTAGCTACAGAAGACAATTGAACAATCTACGGATGTTCAAAGGTTATACATTTCGCTAATCGCGATGTCGTGTTAATACTCGTACAAAAAGGATAACAATTACATTAGTACATTTTTCCTATTACTTTATTTAGTGATACATTCACATAAACGAGGAGTTTGACTAAGTACTTTAAGTACTATTCAAAAGAAAGGAAAAACTATCATTTTACTTACAAAACATTCGGGTCTTGGTAGAAGACTATATTTCATACTAGTAGGAAATAAGGGATTTTCTAGGGTTTTTCATTACTTACATCAACGGTTTCATTTAAAGATTTACAGGCCATACATAACAGTTTTCCAAAACAAGACAATGACACTTAAATACTTATGAATTCACCAGCTTTAGGCTGATACTCGCTTTCAAAATAACTTGTATTCTCAGGTCACCAGTAGATAGGTACGATGGCCAGGTTTTGAGAAGACTGAGCACATACAAGACTCATCTTTTATTTTGATTGTATTTTTGGTGTCTTATTACACTGAAAGAGAACACATGTATTAAATCTTTACTTTTAATGCAATCGATGATGTTGTTGCTTGTTTACTACATTACACTGTTGTGATACTGTACATGACGTCCTCCACCCCGGAACGTTTTCCGCTGTTCTACGGTTTTGGGGTGTGACAGATTAGTATCAGAGCATTGTTTATAGTGAATGTAGCATATCAACCCATGAAAGATGTACTAACTATACATACATTGGGATTAAAACACTCTGTCTAAGATTTATACTTTTAAATAATAGGATATTTAAGTAAGAATACGTGCCTGCATTCCTACTAAAATTAGTGTCACAAGGACAAGAACAAAAGTATTACGATTGTTGAATATCACAAGTAAGCCCGGGGATATATGGTCAGTCTTGGGAATGGCATAGCCTGATCAACTATGTTGGTCCAAGGAGTGATTATCATATGCCCAAGAATGGTTGTGATGTGGCAACAAGTCTAAAAACTTACCAACACAACCATAAAGTAATACCATAGGGGTATTTAGTCTTACAAAAATTATCTTAGTCAGTTCGTCTATTTAGCTATTTCTGATATCCCTTTTCTCGCGTAGATTTTAATGGCTGGATTTCACCATGGCGATCCGTACTTCCTGAACCAAGGCAACGCTGGATGGCTAGAGGAAGAACCAGAAGATGATCACCCAATCCCTTTGGATGACCACCATGTTGAGGGTTTTTCCGATAGTTCTGACTCGGAGCCTGAAGTCAACAACCTACCCCCAGCTGCTCAAGACCCAAACCTGAACCCTCGTCCTGCATTTCAAGGACCCACACCTCTGTGGGCCACTAACTTGAATACATGGAGTCAGGAACAGGGCCAACCCATTCACTACAACGGAGACAGAAGTTTCTACAACCTCACTGAGGGAGGATCTGCTGACAGGGTCCTACCCATCATGGTTAGTAGAATTTCTAGGAACACGATACTGGGTCAATCAACTATCAATCGAGTTTTGGAGATTGATGCCAACTCTGGCGTCAACACAGTCCACATTCACCAACTAGAGTCTGCTCATGAAAGCACCCTAGTCCACAATGCAGCTCTGCGGAGGGAACTTGCTGAAACTCAAGCCGAAGTTAGGGAACTTCAAGCTCATCAAGTGAGAGCTGACATGCGTATGAGGGACATGGAACGTCTACTGTCGGGATCAAGAACTCATACTAGCAGTTCTCGTCGTCGATAGAATCTCGACGACTCATCTTTTGGATATAACCTAGTTTATGTAAAAAAAACTTTGGTATAATTTCCTATCTTTGTAAATCTTAGACATGTTAGGTCTTGATCTATTCATAGTTCTGTCAAAATTTTCCTATCTTGGTTGATGTAAGGCCTACTTCTAGGCCATTTTTCCTGAACTTATTACATATGTAATCCCCGTGCTATTGACAGATATCCAATCATATGGAGATTATTATCCAAATGCTATCATCTTCATTAAGTTACACTATTCATTATGTTGTTGGACTATGGCGAATAAGTCCATGAGACACATTCATTATTCAGTTATTTCTATCCATGTCATCATCTTTTAAGCGTATAGTGAAAGATGCCGCCACGCAGGAATCCCAGACGTAACTCAAACAACGAAACACCGATACCACCACCTCCACCACCACCTCAACCTCCTCAACCACCTCCTCCTTTCGATGCCACTATGTTCCAGGCAGCTTTCACAACAACAGTTGCAGCTGCTGTGTCAGCCATCCACAATCCTTTCCGTAGTGGATCGGGAACGGGTGCACCTCCCTCGAACCACGGCGAAAGCCATGGACATCCCTGGGAATGAACCTACAAGGACTTCATGAACGCCAAAGCCCGCAGCTTCAATGGAACTGGTGGGGTTATGGTGTTAAGGCAATGGATTGAAAAGATAGAATTTGTCTTTGAAATCTGTGCTTGCCAGGAGGGCAACAAGGTCAAGTTAGCAGCTTGTACCTTCTCTGACAGAGCATTAATGTCACACCCCCAAACCGGAACGGCGGAAACGTTCGGGGGCGGATGACTTCATGTGGTAACGTAACAAATGAATACATAGTAAAGAAAGCAATACAACCATCATATATATAATTGAAAGTTTACATTGTTAAAAGGTACATGTTCAAAAACCAATTACAATATGATGCCCAAAATATGAATTTAAACTGGCGCCGCAGCGTCCCTTCTTCAAAAGCTGTTTGTTACCTGTAATTACTTAATCCCTGGGACATACAAGTAGTTTTGAAAGAGTAGATCAACATTTAAGCTGGTGAGTTTCATAAGTATTAAATGACAATGTTTGTATGAAATGAAATGTTTTGTTTTTGTTTGTTTGTTCCTAGAAAATCCCATATTTTCTACTAGCATAAATGTAGCCTTCTATCAAGACCAATGTTTGTTTCTAGAAAATGTATGTACGTATAAAATTTCCAATACGTCTGAAAAACCCTGTAAATCAATGCGTTTTGAATACTCCATGTGAGTTTTATAACCATGCTATGGACTAGAAATGCCTATACACAACGTTCTTCAGGCGTTGGAATGTTCTGACGTTAGTCACCCCAAATGGTATACTATAGCTAACAGTCAGGGCACGGGGTTGTCAAGGCCGTATAGATCTATACACAAACACCATGCTCCCCCTCCAAGGGATTCTGATATATAATACAGGACTTGAAATGTGTACTTGAACGTACGTGAAGTTAATGTCTCACAAAACTTAGTACAAAACAGATTTACGTGTGAAAATGTTCATTTGTTCTTGTATGTGAAAGTAAACTCCTTGAAATAGTGTTTCTAGTATGTAAAAGTGCGTAATGTTCTCGTAAAACTATACCTATTATAGTTTTCTAAAAGTGTGTCTCGTTTGTATAGTAATCCCTAGTGAAAATGCTCACTTGTTATGAAAAGTATAATTTTTAGAGTGCCAAGATGGACACATATACATACAATATAAGCAGAGTGTTTGATCTATACATCTATAACAACATTTTTCATTTCCAAAGATATGATGTTATCGTCATATATTTTGCATACGAAAGTTTCCCTATAATAGTTATAAATCACATATGATTTCGTTGATAAAAAGGTGTATAATGAAACTTTATATAACACACAAAAATAATTGTGTGGTTTACTTGTATTTCCCCCCTTAAAAGCATATAAAAGCATTTATAAAACATTTAAAAGTGTGAATTATAAGGGTATGAACTCACTTGACAGAGTAGAAAAGGCGAGATGAAAACCGAGCAGAATTTCGACTCGAGAAAGCGGATTTTCTCGGGATTCTCGGGAATCTTTGGAACACACACGACCTTCGGGACTTGAGCAAGGAAACCGGGGCTTCGGGATAGTATGTGCACAGAAAACGAGGCAAAAACGCAAGAAAGATGAGAGGAATTGGCCCTTTTCTTCGGAACCCTCACATCCCTTTTATAGGGGCTGGGAACCGCCTCGGTACGCTAGGCGTACGCAAGTACGCTGGTCGTACGCGTGCGTCATGCATGACCGCTTCCTCGACTACCTCGGACCTTCGGATGGGACGGGGCGTAGCCTCGCATAGGGGCGACGTGGATGATCCGAGGCCTAGTCCTCGAGTACATTGGGCGTAACTTGGATCGACCCGGTGACTCCTCCTTCGGATAATACCAAGGCTAAGTATTAAAATTTAGATTTTAATTATTTAATAAACTTCAAAAATTCATTTCTTCCTCATACGAACTCTGTTTTCGACGTTCTTTATATCCACGCATAGGTGAGACTACGCTCTACAACTTTTGTTTAGATTCCGTCGGCAAATTTTGAAATTATTTTTATTATTTATTTTTAAAAGGTCGCGGTAAGAAAATTTCGTTATAAATTCATAACTTCTTTATCTGACGTCTGTTTTTGCCAGACTTTTTACCGTTGTAATACCATTGTCGAGACCTTCGATTCTCGTTTAGGTCATTCCGACTAAAAGTCGCTCGATCTCCGATTCAAGTTTTTAGCTGTTTCTCGCTAAAGCCGAACTTGGAAAAATCATAACTTCATTATACGAAGTCGGATTTGGGCGTTCTTTTTACGTACGATCACGGTTTAATAACATCTAACACATTAGGTAATTAATTAGAGACTTTTTGGACATTTTATTTTCGAAGTTAATTTCATTATATCAAAAGTGGTTACAATACTTGACTTTTTAGGTCATTACATAGAGTTGAAATATCGGGTTGTCACATCATCCCCCTGTTAGAGGGAATTTCATCCCGAAATTTAAAGTGAGAAAGATACTTTAAAATCAGAGAAAAAGATGAGGGTACTTTTGTTTCATCTGATCTTCGCGTTCCCATGTGAATTCAGGTCCTCGCTTGGCGTTCCAACGCACCTTCATGATGGGTATGTGACTTTGTTTCGTTTGTTTGACCTCTCGATCCATGATTTCTACCGATTCTTCCACAAAGTTGAGGCTCTCGTTTATCTCGATCTCGTCGAGTGGAATAACAAGAGTCTCATCGGACAGATACTTTTTAAAGTTCCAGACATGGAAGTTTGGATGTATGTTACTAAGTTCACGTGGTAGATTAAGCTTGTAAGCTACAGGGCCGATTCTGGCGAGAATCTCGAAAGGCCCTACGTATCTTGGATTTAGCTTTCCATGCTTTCCTAATCGTATTAAGCCCTTCCATGGTGAGACCTTCAATAGAACGCGGTCTCCTACCTGGAATTCCAAAGGTTTCCTCCTTTGGTCAACGTAGCTTTTCTGTCGGTCTCTAGAGGCTTTCAACCGTTCATGAATCTGAATGATCTTCTGTGTAGTTTCCCGTATGATTTCCGGACCGGTGAGAGTGCTTTCAGGAACTCGTCGTTTAGCTAACTGTGTGTCTCCAACTTCAGCCCAACACAGAGGGGACCTGCACTTACGGCCATAGAGGGCTTCAAATGGAGTAGCCTTTATGCTCGTATGATAATTATTGTTGTACGAAAATTCGACAAGGGGTAAATGGATATCCCATGCCTTTCCAAAGTCAATCACACAGGCTCTCAGCATATCTTGTAAGGGTTGTATCGTTCTCTCACTTTGCCCATCTGTTTGTGGATGGTAGGCTGTACTCATGTCTAGTCTAGTCCCCAGGGAACTTTGTAGTGACTGCCAGAACCTTGAAGTGAATCTACTATCTCTATTGGAGATAATGGATATAGGAACACCATGCAGTCGCACTATTTCCCTTATGTAAGTTCTTGTAAGCCTTTCTATCTTGTTAGTCTCCTTGATTGGTAGGAAATGCGCGGATTTGGTCAACCTGTCGACAATGACCCATATGGTATCGAGTCCACCCATCGTCTTGGGCAACTTGGTTATGAAGTCCATAGTAATAAGTTCCTATTTCCATTCCGATATTTCCGGTTGTTGTAGTAATCCTGACGGTTTCTGATACTCGAGCTTAACCTTAGCGCAAGTATGGCATTTACTTACGAAGGTAGCAATTTCTGCTTTCATGTTAGGCCACCAGTATAGTTTCTTAAGATACAGATACATTTTATCTGAACCTCGGTGAACGGAATATCTCGTGTTGTGTGCTTCGGCCATGACTACGTCTCTAAAACCACCCTGTTTCGGTGTCCAGATACGGTCCATGAGATAATATGCTCCGCCACCCTTGATTTCTATATTCTTTTCCATTCCTCTCAGGTATTCACCCACCACATTTTCAAGTTGCAAAGCTTCCCGTTGAGCCTCCTTAATTTGTGTCGATAGGTGGGAATGGATAGTCATAGTCAGAGATTTGTCTCTCCGACCAGTGTATTCTTTTCGACTGAGGGCATCAGCTACCACATTGGCCTTGCCAGGATGATAACGAATTTCACATTCGTAGTCCATGAGTAGCTCAACCCATCGTCATTGTCGCATGTTGAGCTCCTTCTGATAAAAAATGTGTTGAAGGCTCTTGTGTTCGGTGAAGATAGTGCTCTTTGTTCCGTACAGGTAGTGTCTCCAGATCTTCAGAGCAAATACCACTGCTCCTAACTCAATATCGTGTGTTGTATAGTTTACTTCGTGTGTCTTAAGCTGACGGGAGGCATATGCAATAACCTTCCCTCTTTGCATAAGAACACAACCAAGTCCTTGATTTGATGCATCACAATACACTACGAAATCTTCTATCCCTTCGGGGAGGGACAGTATCGGCGCGGTTCACAAAGCCTGTTTCAGCATTTGGAACACCTTCTCTTGTTTTGCTTCCCAGTCAAAGGCCACGCCTTTCTGGGTCAATGTACTAAGAGGTTTCGCAATGCTAGAGAAGTTCTTTATGAACCTGCGATAATAGCCAGCGAGACCTAGAAATTGACGAATCTCTGTAGGTGTCTTTGGTGCTGACCAGATCTCAATGGCCTTAATTTTGGAGGGGTCCACGTGTATCCCCTTCTCGCTAACAACGTGGCCCAAAAATTCGACTCTTCGAATCCAAAATTCGCATTTAGAGAACTTCGCATAGAGCTTCTCCGATCGCAATGTTTCTAAGACTTTCCGTAGGTGCTGACTATGCTCTTCCTTACTTCGGGAGTAGATAAGTATATCATCGATGAAGACAATGACGAACTGATCCAAGTAAGGATGGCACACCCTATTCATTAGGTCCATGAATACCAATGGTGCGTTGGTTAATCCGAACGGCATCACTACAAACTCGTAGTGTCCATAACGAGTTCGGAAGGCTGTCTTGGGAATATCCTCCTCTAGTACTCGTAATTGGTGATATCCGGATCGTAGATCTATCTTCGAGAAGTAGTTTGCTCCTTGAAGTTGATCAAATAGGTCGTCAATGCGGGGTAGATGATAACGATTTTTGACAGTAAGTTTGTTCAGTTCTTTGTAGTTGATGCACATACGGAACGATCCGTGTTTCTTCTTTACAAACAAGACCGGTGCTCCCCAAGGTGTGAACTTGGTCTAATGAATCCTTTTTGATGGAGTTCGTTAAGCTGACTGGAAAGTTCTTGCATCTCTGCTGGTGCCAGACGATAAGGCGATTTTGCTACTGGGGTAGCCCCTGGAACTAAGTCGATTCTGAACTCGACTTGGCGTTGTGGTGGTAATCCCGGTAGTTCTTCTGGAAAGATATCGGGAAAGTCGCGTACTTCTGGAATGCTCTTGATGTCCTTTAATTCTTGACTCGTATCCACGATGTGTGCAAGAAATGCATGACTATCCTTCCGCAAACACTTTCGAGCTTGGATGCACGAAATGATGCGAAGGTTTGTACTTGATTGGTCGTCGTATATCACTAATGTTTCGTTGTTAGGGAGGTTAAGACGAACTGCTTTCTCAAAGCACATGATGTTGGTGCGAAGAAGAGTTAACCAATCCATGCCGACTATGACGTCGAAACTTTTAATTTGGACCAGCATGAGGTTGATTGGGAAAGAATGACTGTCTAAAGGTAATGTACAGCCCATGTATATGCAGTTAGTGTTTTCCGTTAATCCGTTTGCCATTTCTATAGTGAATGATTTTTCTAACTTGCTAGGTTTATGTTTAAGTAAGTGAATAAAGTTTTGACTCATGAAGCTTCTCTCTGCTCCTCTATCGAACAATATGCATGCATATGAATTATCGAGAAAGAACGTACCAGCAACTACTGTAGGATCAGCTACGGCTTCATCGTGGCCCATATCCAAAACTCATCCCACCCTGCTGGTATTTGCTGCCTTCAGGCAGTTTCTGTTGTAGTGGCCCACCTCGCCACACCCGTAGCAAGCTTGGCCTACACCAGCGTTGGGAACTTGAGTGATCGGCTTTATGGGGGCTCTGCAGAAACGGACAGTGTGCCCCTTTCTGTTGCAGTTGGAGCACTGCATTTCCTGACAAGCTCCATTGTGGTGGTAAGTGCATTTGGTGCACTTTGGAAAGTTACCCACATAAGGCTTTGTTGGGTATGGATTCGTAGGAACGGTAGTAGGTACAGTAGCAGCATTCACTGTAAGTAGTTGTTGTTTCTTCGAGGATTCTTGGGAAGACCCACCCTTCCATTTATTCCACCCTCTCTTCCTATTATTGTTGTTGTTGTTTCCCTTTTGTGGTTCTGGTGTCGAAATTGTCGAGTACTGATGACTCCCGTGATCAATAAGAGATTGTGCCAGCTCCTAGGCACTTTCAAAAGTGTCAGGTTTTGAAGCTAACACACTTGACTGAATTTGGGGCGACAGTCCCCAAATGTATCTCTCTATTTTCTTGCTCTCAGGAGCAATCATATCTGGGCAGAGGATAGCCAGGTCGCAGAACCTGTTGGTATAAGTTGCTATATCGGTACCAATCATTCCAAGAGTCCAGAGTTCGTGCTCGAGTTTTTGAATCTCTCTTCGTGGACAATATTCTCTCACCAACATGATTTTTAAGCTCTCCCAGCTTATCGCATTCGCCACTATCAGAGTAAGTGCCTTAACATGGCCATTCCACCAAGTTAGAGCTCTTTCAGTAAGCATGAAAGTGGAAAACTTGACCTTGCTGTGCTCGGGACAGGAGCAGACTTCAAAGACGGCTTCTGTCCTTTCAATCCACTGTTTCAGAACCATCATACCACCAGTTCCATTAAACATCCAGGGTTTGGCATTCGTAAAATCATTATAGGTGCACTCTCGGGGTTGCCCATGACTCTCGCCATGGTTGGAAGGAAGTGTGCCAATTTCTGATCCAGTAGTAACAGGGGTATTGAATTGTGACATGGCAGCCGCCACAGCTGCTCTGACTGCTGCATGGAACATGGCAGCATCAAATTGAGGAGGTGGAGGCGGTGGTGGTATAGGTGCTTCCCCACCGTTGTTTCGTCCCGGGTTTCTACGCGGAGGCATCCTTCAACTATAGGTTGAAAAGATAAAGATAAGAATTCCATAGCATAGAAAATTAATGTGTCTCATGAATTAAATTGCTATAGTTCAACAACAGATGATAGTATGAGTCTTAAAGATAGAAGAATGAAAGTTATTTGTAAGACTAAATATATGAAACAAGCATATGGTTTCTCCATAACATTTTAAGGATTGAACGAAATACTCAACGTAGTAATAATAGTGTGCCACTTATATTAATATAATAGTTGATACAATGATGACAAAAATTTGACCCCTATAAGGGTCTCCGGTTACAAAGTTTAAGAAAATTAAAAACTTTTAGCCGAGGTCCTAACTTATAACAAAATTTGGGATTTTGGCAAGCACTACTTGCGACGTAGGTTGTGCTTGGAGCTTGACTCCACATCCGATTGATTTGATTCCATAAGACGCCTATCGAAGGCGGCTTGTTGTTCCCTCAATTCGGCGAGGGCTGCCATCATTTGCTCTTGGAATGCCTCGGTTTGGAGTTGAGCATTGTCCGGAGTTCTGTCCAGCCTACGGATGTCAGAAGTGTGAACCTGTACTTCCACGTTGACTTCCCGAATCCGGCTAGCTGGAACTCCGGATTGGTAGGACTGGTTGGCTAGTTTGCCCACCATGACTGGGAGTGCCCGATCAGCTGAACTTCCGCCGCAGACATTGTACAAGTCTCGGCACATGCCGTTGGGAGGGCGTAGACTTTGTTGTTGGCTCCAATGGTGGAGGTGACTTCCCCAAACGGGAGTCGGTCCTTGAAAGTTCCTTACGAAGACGGGAGGTTGTGCGGGTGGTGGGTTGATCACTTCCGGCTCTGAGTTGGTATCGGAGTCATCCTCTTCATCCAATTCTACGGGTTCTTCGTGCTCCTCAGGATCCTCTTCGATCCAACCCCCGTTGCCTTGGTTACGAAAGTAGGGGTCGCCGGGGTGATGAAATCCAACCATTTGACTGTACGAGAATAGGGTTATAAGAATTGAATAAAATTTGGAACATGTAAGACTAAACATGTAAGTTAAGCTATTTTATGTCACAAATACTCCTATAGTATTTAAATTCGTGTGTTTGATCCTTGTGATGTTTTGGTAAGTTTTGACTTGCTGCTCACTATGAGCATTCCTCGATATACATTGGTCCGATCTCGGGCAAATATAGTTGATCATGCTATATTTGTCCCAAATCTGATTACATATATCAAGTCTTAATCGTAGAGTCCAACTTGTCTAAATACTTGTTGTATAGCTATAATCATGAAAATAAGTTGTTGTATGCATGTATTTGTACTTGAATGAACTAACAATTTAAGTTAAACGAAACACGGCTTAGGTGTAAAACAAAAAAATGTTTTGTCAGAGAGTATTAGTCCCTTAAGCATTAATAGCTTGTATATCTTATGTGGTTCGATATACTTAGTTCACTATAAACATTGCTCTGATACCAATCTGTCACACCCCTAAACCGGAATGGCGGAAACGTTCGGGGGCGGATGACTTCATGTGGTAACGTAAAAAATGAATACATGGTAAAGAAAGCAATACAACCATCATATATATAATTGAAAGTTTACATTGTTAAAAGGTACATGTTCAAAAACCAATTACTATATGATGCTCAAAATATGAATTTAAACTGGCGCAGCAGCGTTCCCTCTTCAAAAGCTGTTTGTTACCTGTAATTATTGAATCCCTGGGACATACAAGTAGTTTTGAAAGAGTAGATCAGCATTTAAGCTGGTTAGTTTCATAAGTATTAAATGAAAATGTTCGTATGAAATGAAATGTTTTGTTTTTGTTTGTATGTTCCTAGAAAATCCCATATTTTCTACTAGCATAAATGTAGCCTTCTATCAAGACCAATGTTTGTTTCTAGAAAATGTATGTACGTATAAAATTTCCAATACATCTGAAAAACCCCGTAAATCAATGTGTTTTTAATACTCCATGTGAGTTTTATAACCATGCTACTGACTAGAAATGCCTATACACAACGTTCTTCAGGCGTTGGAATGTTCTGACGTTTGTCACCCCAAATGGTGTACTGTAGCTAACAGTCAGGGCGCAGGGTTGTCAAGCCCGTATAGATCTATACACAAACACCATGCTCCCCCTCCAAGGGATTTTGATATATAATACAGGACTTGAAATGTGTACTTGAACGTACGTGAAGTTAATGTCTCACAAAACTTAGTACAAAACAGATTTACGTGTGAAAATGTTCATTTGTTCTTGTATGTGAAAGTAAACTCCTTGAAATAGTGTTTCTAGTATGTAAAAGTTCGTAATGTTCTCGTAAAACTATACCTATTATAGTTTTCTAAAAGTGTGTCTCGTTTGTATAGTAATCCCTAGTGAAAATGCTCACTTGTTATGAAAAGTATAATTTTTATAGTGCCAAGATGGACACATATACATACAGTATAAGCAGAGTGTTTGATCTATACATCTATAACAACAATTTTCATTTCCAAAGATATGATTTTATCTTGATATATTTTGCATACGAAAGTTTCCCTATAATAGTTATAAATCACATATGATTTCGTTGATAAAAAGGTGTATAATGAAACTTTATATAACACACGATAAAAATCGTGTGGTTTACTTGTATTTCCCCCCTTAAAAGCATATAAAAGCATTTATAAAACATTTAAAACTGTGAATTATAAGGGTATGAACTGACTTGAAAGAGTAGAAAAGGCGAGATGAAAACCGAGCAGAATTTCGACTCGAGAAAGCGGATTTTCTCGGGATTCTCGGGAATCTCGGGAACACAAACGAGCTTCGGGACTTGAGCAAGGAAACTGGGGCTTCGGGATCGTACGTGCACGGAAAACGAGGTAAAAACACAAGAAAGATGAGAGGAATTGGCCCTTTTTTTCGGAACACTCGCATCCATTTTATAGGGGCTGGGAACCGCCTCGGTACATTGGGCGTACGCGTGCATCGTGCGTGACCGCTTCCTCGACTGCCTCGGACCTTCGGATGGGACGGGGCATAGCCTCTCATAGGGGCGACGTGAACGATCCGAGGCCTAGGCCTCGAGTACGCTGGGCGTAACTCATATCGACCTGGTGACTCCTCCTTCGTATAATACCAAGGCTAAGTATTAAAATTTATATTTGAATTATTTAATAAACTTCAAAATTTCATATCTTCTTTATACGAATTCCGTTTTGGATGTTCAATATATCCACGCGTAGGTGAGACTATGCTCTACAACTTTCGTTTAGATTCCGTCTGAAAATTTTGAAATTATTTTTATTATTTATTATTAAAAGGTCGCGGTAAGAAATTTTCGTTAGAAATTCATAACTTCTTTATTTGACGTCTGTTTTTGCCAGACTTTTTACCGTTGTAATACCATTGTCGAGACCTTCCATTCTCGTTTAGGTCATTCCGGCCAAAAGTCGCTTGATCTCCGATTAGAGTTTTTAGCCATCTGTCGCTAAGCCGAACTTGGAAAAATCATAACTTCATTATACGAAGTCGGATTTGGGCGTTCTTTTTACGTACGATCACAGTTTAATTACATCTAACATAGTAGGTAATTAATTAGAGACTTTTTGGACATTCTATTTTCGAAGTTAATTTCATTATATCAAAAGTGGTTACAATACTTGACTTTTTAGGTCATTACATAAAGTTGAAATATCGGGTTGTCACAATTAACATGGTGGAACGGCCATGTTAAGTATCTGACTTTAGTGGTGGCATATACCATCAGCTGGGAACACTTGAAGGACATGATGATGAGAGAGTATTTTCCTCGAGGTGAAGTACAAAAACTCGAGCAGGAACTCTGGTGCCTACAAATGGTTGGGTCCGACATATCAACCTACACAAATAGGTTATGTGATCAGGCAATCCTAGGCCCTGATATGGTTGCTCTCTAGAGCAAGAAAATAGGGAGATACATCTGGGGACTATCGCCCCAGATCCAGTCAAGTGTGTTAGCTTCCAAGCCTGTCACTTTTGATAGTGCCAACGAGCTGGCACAATCTCTCATCGATCACAGGAAACCTCAGAACCCAACCATCTCTGCACCCGTACCACAAAAGGTCAACGACAACAAGAAGGGGTGGAACAAAAGGAAAAGAGGGGCTTCGCAAGAATCCTCCAAGAGACAACAACTTGTGGCAATCAATGCCGCCACGTTGTCCCTACGAACCCCTTACCAGCAAAAACTTATGCTAGAACTCTCCCAAAGTGCAACAAATGCAGCTTCTACCACCACAGACCTTGCAAGGAGATGTAGTACTCTAACTGGTACAGGAAGGGGCATACAACCCATTTCTACAAGACTCCAATAGCACAGGCCGCCCAGTTTCCTAACGCCGGTATGGGCCAAGCTTGCTACGGTTGTGGCGAACTGGGCCACTACAAGAGGAATTGCCCTAAAGCGGGGATGGCTGGAGGAGTAGGAAGAGTTATGGCCCTAGGCCACGAGGAAGCGGCAGCTGATCCTACGATAGTTACCGGTACGTTTCTCCTCGATAACTCATATGCTTGCATACTTTTTGACAGTGGAGCAGAGGAAAGTTTCGTAAGTCACAAATTTGCACACCTGCTTAAACAAAAACCATGTGCATTAGATAATTCATTCATGGTCGAAATGGCTAACGGGAAAACGGAGAGTACAAACTGCATATACGTAGGCTGTACTTTAACTTTACATGGCCATACTTTCAAGATCGACCTCATGTTGGTCCTAATTAAATGTTTCGACGTTATCATCGGCATGGATTGGTTGAGTCTTCTTCGCGCCGACATCATGTGCTTTGAAGAAGCAGTTGGTCTTAACCTTCCTAACAATGAAACCTTAGTTATCTATGGCGACAAACCTAGTACGAGCCTTCACATCATTTCGTGCATTCAAGCCCAGAAGTGCTTGCGAAAGGAATATCATGCATTCCTCGCACACGTCGTCGATACGAGTCAAGAAATGAAAGACATTCAGAACATCCTAGAAGTACGCGACTTTCCCGACATCTTCCCAAAAGAACTTCCCGGATTACCACCACAACGCCAAGTCGAGTTCAGAATCGACTTAGTGCCAGGAGCTACTCCAGTAGCCAAATCTCCTTATCGTCTAGCACCGGCCGAGATGCAGGAACTTTCCAGTCAGCTTAACGAACTTCTCAAGAAGGGATTCATTAGACCAAGCCTCTCACCTTGGGGAGCATCGGTCTTGTTTGTCAAGAAGAAAGATGGATCGTTTCGCATGTCCATTGACTATACAGAACTCAACAAACTTACCATTAAAAATCGTTATCATTTTCCCCGCATTGACGATTTATTTGATCAACTTCAAGGAGCCAACTATTTCTCGAAGATAGGTCTACGATCCGGATATCACCAACTACGAGTGTTAGAGGAGGATGTTCCCAAGACAACCTTCCGAACTCGTTATGGACACTACCAGTTTGTGGTGATGCCGTTCGGATTAACTAACGTGCCCGCAGTATTCATGGATCTGATGAATAGGGTGTGTCGTCCTTACTTGGATCAGTTCGTCATTATTTTCATTGGTGACATACTTATCTACTCTCGAAGTAAGGAGGAAGATAGTCAACATCTCCATAGAGTCTTAGAAACATGGCGAGCGGAGAAGCTCTATGTGATGTTCTCAAAGTGCGAATTTTGGATCCGACGAGTCGAATTTTTGGGCCATGTTGTTAGAAAAGAGGGAATACATGTAGACCCTTCCAAAATCAAGGCCATTGAGAACTGGTCAGCACCGAAGACACCTACGGAAATTCTTCAATTTCTAGGGCTCGCTGGCTACTATCGCAGGTTCATTCAGAACTTCTCCCGCATAGCGAAACCTCTTACAACCCTGACCCAGAAAGGCGTGGCCTTTGACTGGGAAAAGAAATAGGAAAGAGTGTTCCAAACGCTCAAACGAGCCTTTTGCACAGCACCAATACTATCCCTCCCCGAAGGGATAGAAGACTTCGTTGTCTATAGCGATGCATCCAATCAAGGACTCGGATGTGTTCTGATGCAGCGAGGTAAAGTCATAGCCTATGCCTCGAGACAGCTGAAGACACATGAAATTAACTACACCACCCATTATCTTGAGCTAGGAGCAGTCGTATTTGCTCTGAAGATCTGGAGACACTACCTATATGGTACAAAAAGCACGATCTTTACAAACCACAAGAGTCTACAACACATTTTCGACCAGAAAGAGCTCAACATGAGACAACGACAGTGGGTCGAGCTACTCAGTGATTACGAGTGCGAAATTCGTTATCATCCGGGTAAAGCCAATGTAGTAGCCGACGCCCTGAGTTGGAAAGAATATACTGGTCGTAGAGTCAAATCTTTGACTCTAACCATCCATTCACACTTGTCCACGCAAATAAAGGAGGCTCAGCTCGATGCTTTGAAACCTGAAAACGTGGCAGGTGAATCCCTTAGAGGGATGGATAAGAACTTGGAAGTCAAGGGTGGCGGAGCCTTATACCTCATGGATCGGATCTGGACACTGAAACACGGTGGCTTCAGATACTTGGTCATGACCGAAGCTCACAACACTCGTTATTCCGTCCACCCGGGTTCAAATAAGATGTATCTGATCTTAAAAAGTTATACTGGTGGCCTAACATGAAAGCAGATATTGCTACCTTCGTAAGTAAGTGCCTTACTTGCGCGAATGTGAAGGTCGAATACCAAAAACCCTCCGATCTTCTACAGCAACCGGAGATACCATAATTGAAGTGGGAGCGGATCATTATGGACTTCATAACCAAGTTGCCCAAGACGACGGGTGGACTTGATTCCATATGGGTCATCATCGATAGACTGACCAACTCTGCACACTTCTTGCCAATCAAAGAGACAGACAAGATGGAGAAACTTACACGAACATACATTAGGGGGATTGTAAGACTGTATGGTGTTCCCTTATCTATTATCTCGGACAGGGATAGTAGATTCACTTCAAGGTTCTGGTAGTCGTTACAAAGTTCCCTAGGAACTAGGATGGACATGAGTACACCTACCATCCACTGACCGACGGGCAAAGTGAGAGAACTATCCAAACCTTGGAAGACATGTTGCGAGCCTATGTGATAGACTTTGGGAATACTTGGGATACCCATTTACCCCTTGTCGAATTTTCCTACAACAACAGTTATCACACGAGCATAAAGGCAGCACCGTTCGAGGCCCTCTATGGACGAAAGTGCAGATCCCCTCTGTGTTGGGCTGAGGTGGGTGATACCCAATTAGCTAAGGGACGAGTTCCCAAAAGCACTCTCACGGGTCTGAAAATCATTCGGGAAACGACAGAGAAGATCGTTCAAATTCGTGAACGATTGAAAGCCTCTAGAGACCGACAGAAAAGCTACGCTAACAAGCGAAGGAAACCGTTGGAATTCCAGGTGGGCGACCGAGTTCTACTGAAGGTCTCACCCAGGAAGGGCTTGATACGCTTCGGAAAGCGTGGGAAGATCAATCCAAGATACATAGGGCCTTTCGATATTCTTGCAAGAATTGGCCCTGTAGCTTACAAACTCAATCTACCGTGTGAACTTAGTAACATACATTGTACCTTCCACGTGTCGAACTTGAGAAAGTGTCTATCCGACGAGACTCTTGTTATTCCACTCGACGAGATCGAGATCAACGAGAGCCTCAACTTCGTGGAGGAACCAGTAGAGATCATTGACCGAGAGGTCAAGCAAACGAAACAAAGTCGTCTCCCGATAGTGAAGGTTCGTTGGAACGCAAAACGGGGACCTGAATTCACTTGGGAGCGAGAGGATCAGATGAAACAGAAATATCCTCATCTTTTTTCCTTAGTTACCTGTAAATACTTTATTTGCTTAGACTTTAATTTCAGGATGAAATTCCCTTTAACGGGGGGATGATGTGACAACCCGGAATTTTCATTCGATCAAACCCTAGAAGTCAATCACTTCTTATTATAAGTTAATGTCATTATTGCTTATTTTAAAAAATTTGGAGTTCGTTTGATTATTTTAATCTTATTCATTAAACGAACGGGTGTAAGAAAGTGTCGTCTCGGGTTTTGAAATTTAAAAACCGCAAACACCTCGCGTCTTAGAAGTTCCCAGCCAAACTATTTCGTTTGGCTCGAAAAATCATCCCAAAATCCGTAAACTCATGCTTATCCATGATTTTACTCCCTAAGTCTAGTCAATATGAGTTTACTCCCCATCTATCCAAAAGAGTAAGCTCCCAAAAGAGTAAACTCAAGAAAACCTCTCAAGAAGCAAACTAGAAACAATTCATGATCTTCCAAGTTGTAAGTGTTCTATCCATTTCAAGTTGAATAAACACTTAATCTAGTGTTTGTACATCCATTCATCCAGTCAGTTTTGTGTTTTTGATTAGATTTCCAAAAACACCAAGAACACCAAGAACACACACTAAGTGTTCTTGGACTTTTAGCATATTTCAAGCTTCCTTATAGTAAGTACTTCACTCCTTGAGTCTTATTGAGTTAGTATTACAAGTTAGCATCAAGAAAATATGCCAAGAACACATGGAACAAGGTGTTGATGGTCCAAGATGGTTATTGGGCCGTAAACACCATATTAGGCACCAAAGTGTGCCTAAGCCACAAATCTAAGCCCTGGTTGGATGTTTAAGCCTTCCTTAACATGTTTGAACCTTCCCTTGATGAGTTTCAGCCATGAAAAACACCAAATAGTGCCATGATAATGTGTTTACAGCTTGAGGAGCTCCCAAAACCGTAAACACCCTTTAGTGTGTTTATTTGGGCCATATTCCGTCCTTAGGCCTAAAATCTAACATAGGCAATTACCTTGATGAGTTAGGGATTTGAAAACATTACAATACCAATTTTCGTATGGTTTTAAGGTAGTAAACCCAAAGAGAAATACCATAAGGCCGTAAACACCTAACAAGGAGTGTTTTGTTGCCCTAGTCCCTTCCAAAGTCCAAACCACCAAGTAGAAATGCCTCAAAGGACTTGAAAATCCTCAAAACAACATATGGTAAAAAGAATAGAAGTTTACGACCGTAAACTCTGAGTTTACAACCGTAAACTCATTAGTTCATGGTCATGAAAACCATAAACTCCAAGGGAGTTTACCCTTGAACTCTAAACACAATAGCAAGGTCCTTTAGCACTTAGATGCAATCCTTATGGCTTGTAGCACTTATATGAGGTGTTTTACATGCCTTAGGTTGTCTTAACTTTGCCAATTAGTGGTTTAAAGTCTAATTGGATACATATATGTGTGATTATATGTTAAGTAGGATCATTGAGTGTGAACAAGTCTTCACTTGTCACCTAGTTATCCTACATCATTTAGTTCATCCAAACCACCATCTACAGGTGAGTTCATACCCCTTAACCAATGTTTAAATGATTTTAAATGCTTTAATAGGGGGAAATACAAGTAGAAAACAGCATGTTATCAAATCTTTCATATGTATTTATAATTGTGTTTTCATCCAGCAGATTTCACATACTACAAAATGTGTCTATTACAAGGAATTACATCAGAGTAAGTTCATTCATGAGTCTATACAATACATTACATGAGTACCTTACATGAATGCGTTACATGAGTTCCTTACATGAATACATTACATTAGTACCTTACATAAATACAATACATGAGTACCTTACATGAATACATTACATGAGTACCTTACATGAATACATTACATGAGTACCTTTACGTAGATACATTTACACGGATACTTGTACCTTGATTCATTTGGATGATTTATTAGTACCTTTTGTGTAAATAGTCCTGCCTATCCCAGTTCAACGGGATATCTAGACGGGACTAACCATTCTGAATCCCAACTGTTAGCACCAGTCGTTGATGAACATCTAGGGATGCCTATGGTTAATACTTATATTAGGAGTACCTTAACGGGACTAACCCTTCCTCCCCCTGTTGTAGCTACAGAGGACAATTGAACAATCTACGGATGTTCAAAGGTTATACATTTCTCTAATCGTGATGTCGTGTTAATCCTCGTACAAAAGGATAACAATTACATTAGTACATTTTTCCTATTACTTTATTTGGTGATACATTCACATAAACAAGGAGTTAGACTAAGTACTTTAAGTACTAGTCAAATGAAAGGAAAAAATATCATTTTACTTACAAAACATTCGGGTCTTGGTAGAAGACTACATTTCATACTAGTAGGAAATAAGGGATTTTCTAGGGTTTTTCATTACTTACATCAACTGTTTCATTTAAAGATTTACAGGGCATACATAACAGTTTTCCAAAACAAGACAATGACGCTTAAATACTTATGAATTCACCAGCTTTAGGCTGATACTCGCTTTCAAAATAACTTGTATTCCCAGGTCACCAGTAGAGAGGTACGATGGCCCGGTTTTGAGAAGACGGAGCACAGACAAGACTCGTCTTTTATTTTGATTGTATTTTTGGTGTCTTATTACATTGAAAGAACACACATGTATTAAATCTTTACTTTTAATGCAATGTATGATGTTGTTGCTTGTTTACTACTTTACACTCTTGTGATACTGTACATGACATCCTCCACCCCAGAACGTTTTCCGCCGTTCTACGGTTTTGGGGTGTGACAAAATATTTTCTTTGAATCTATGAAAATGTTTGTATGTTTCTCAAGAAAATTGAATATTTTCTTTAGTAGTGTAAAGTAGTGTTAAACCTTAAGACCAATTATTATGTAGTCGTATATGAGAGTATTAGTATGTATGTCTAGTTACCACAAGCTATATTATATAGTGTTGTTTTGTATGAAAACACTTAAAAGAAATCCCTGATTACCACCAGTAGTTATGTATAGAAATGTTCCGTATGAAAACCATTGTATGAAATCCCTAATTACCACCTGTAGTTATGTATAGAAATGTTCTATATGAAAACCTTTATATAAAATCCCTTGTTACCACTAGTAATGTATAGAAATGTTTTGTATGAAAACCTTGCTTACCACCATTAACGTATAATATTGTTCTGTATGAAAACCCTGGATACCACCAGTAATGTATAGTAGTTTTTTTACATAAAATAAAACCATGTGTTTGTATTCCCTGGAATCCCCAAGTTGTATTGTATTGTAGTTCTATTAACTAAACTAAAACTATTTGAAGAATTAAAATCTCGTAAACAGATGGTTAGTTTATACTGTTGTGATTTTGGTATAACCATGCTTGATGTGACCTAGCGACCTCTACAACGTTCTTCAGGCATCAAAATGGTACGACATTTGTCACCCCAGTCTTCCGGCCTAACTGTAGCTAACAGTTTAGGTGTGGGATTGTTAGCCCCGTATAGATCTATAAATAAATCTCATGCTCTCCGTCCAGGAGACTCTGATTATACTGTAGATGATTTAGTTTTGTACCCTGGTGGATACAATTGAAGTAGTTCCTTACAACCATGTATTAACTAGTTTACGTGTAGTGGTGTAGTGTCCTCTTGTACTTAAAATTATAAGTATAACTTGTAGAGTAAAAATAATTATACTTAAGTAATTATTTAGTATTGTACTTAAGTAATTATTTAGTATTGTACTCTTGTATTCGGAAAATAGTGTTGTATACCATAAACTATATCTACCATACTTTATATGTTCCTTTCTGTATAAAGCTCTTGAATCAGTAAAACCATGTAATGTACCCCAAACTATACCAATTATAGCTTGTATGTATGTTTTCGTTTCATGTATTGAATTCTATAAAATTTTTGTAATGTTCCCAAACTATATCATAGTTTGACAGTATGTTATATATTGTATTCAAAACCTTGAAATATTCGGATGTTGAAATTACCCATATGCTCAGCATGTTACAAAAGGGATAAAATATCCGAATATTTTTATAAAAAGTAGTGGCTTCTCGGTTTGTATCAATTGCAAAGGTTTTTAATCTGATTGAAATTGTTTGTATAAACCACAACAATCCTTGTGTTTTAATTATATCCCCCCCCCCCATAAAAACATTGAAACAGTGATAATATAGGGGTATAAACTCAAATTATTTTTGTGTGCGTGCTGGACAGCGAGACTGGAAAAATGACCCTCGAGTTGATGTACGTGGAATTAGCAATCCTAATGATAATTAAACAATTAATTATATTTTAAATTAGCGAAAACATTAATCAAAGTGTTTGAAAACACTTGTTTTTGTGTTAGGAAATGTTACCGAGAAATGATTTGAAGTAAATGGAAGCATTTTCAGTCAAGGCTCACACAATAATCAGGTTCTCGGTTTGATGAGTTTTCGGCCGAACACTGGTTCTCGGTTCAGGTAGTTTTCGGTAAGTTTAAGATTCGAAGGATCTTCTTGGTGAAAATATGAAGATTCGAAGGTTTTCGCTAGAAGATATGAGTGTTCTTGGATATCCTTGGAAGCAAAATAAGTGTGTTTTCGGGTTAAAAGAGTGAGAAATGATATAGTTTTCAAGGGAAAAACCTTTATACTGGTTTACTTTTCGGCCGGAAAGGAGTTCTCGGCCGAGATCTGTTTTCGGTCTGAAGGTTTTTGTTGAGGATTATTGGATTGTGTCTTTGGGCTTTTTGTATAAGTCCATTGTATACACGGTTTTGGGCCTATCCAGTCGTAATTATTAGGGTTATTATTATTAATATTATTATTATATATATATATATATATATATATATATACGGTGCATGCACGCACCGTATTATAAAAAATGTTGATTTCATCCTTTAAAAGAAGATTGTAACCCCACCACACCTCAACAGTAGCAATTCTTAATAGAGTTCTTCTGAGGTTGTGGCTTTTTAATCATTCCACAATAGTTTTATTCATTATGTGTTCTTGTTTGATTTACATTCTTGGTTTGCTTGTTAAGAGTCTAATCGATCTTAAAGACTTTGTAGTCTCATCAATTGGTATCAGAGCAGGAGGCTGTGTAATTCATCTGCATTTCTTCTGCTTGAAGAAAATATTTAGGGTTTCCACTTTTATCGAATCTGTTGGAGCCGTCATCACTTCATTGACGCTACTCCTTGATTTAAATTTTACCCTAACTCAATCTTTACAAGTCTGATTCTTGACAGGTAAGTAGATCAAGTAATCATGTCTCACGACAAGTCTCAAACAAATCCCATCAACATCTCCAACAACATTGGATCGACCACAAGGATTCTGATTCTATACACTCACAAATATGAATTTTGGGCTCTTCATTTTGAAGACTATGTTCTTGGCTCAGAGGATAACGGATATTTGATCTGGGAAGCTATTGATTTGGGTCCTTTTGTTCATTCCGGAACCAATAGAACCATCAAGACACAAAAGGAGTACTATCAGCTGATGATAGACGTAAAATAAGTCCCTCAGGATGAGAAGGCCAAACTGATGAGCAACGTAAAAGCAATGAGGATGATCATATTTGCTTGACAATCTGATACCTTTTGTTTGATGAGTTCTTGTACTATTGCAAATGAGATCTGGGAATGGCTTAAGGATTTATATTCCACTGATGTGGATCTAGAGCATTCCATCCAAACTCTTCTACTCTCAGAGTTTGGTGACATCAAGCAAAAGCCAAAGGAAAGTCTTGTTCAAAGATTTAATCGTTACAACCACCTTCTCAGCATGATGATTTAGCACAGAATTGGCAGAGAAGTGATCGAGCAAAAGGTTACTTCCATGAAATGTCGAAGAACCAAATGGATGGCGGTGGTTTCAACTGTTAAAGCTCATGAACAGTTCAAGGCTTACTCGTTGGCAAAGCTTGTGGGGATTCTCAAGTCACATGAATATGTCATGACAAAAGAAACAAAAGTAGTCCAGAGCATAGGATCCTTGGGTGTTATCTTAAAGACTAAGAATGTAGTTGAAGAAGAAGCTGAGTCAGATCTTTCTCAATGTGATTTACCTAGTGAAGAGTATGCTCTGATGTTGTCTAACCCCAAACATTTCGCAAGGAAGAAATTTCCATCTGCCAAAAATCGAAATTGGCAAGGGAGGTACAGCTCTGAGAAGGCGAAGGAGGAAAATAAAATTACTCATCATAAGGACGAAGAGAAGAAGGAAATGAAGTTAGTTGGTAACTCTAGGTATGATTGCCACTACTGTCAAGGGCAGAATCACCTGGCGAAGGATTGCATGTTACGAAAGATGAATGAGAAGAAAGATGGAGAGGATAAGGTGGCTTACCACATGCATAAGTTGGAAGAGATCAAGAAGAAGAAAACTAATGACAAATATATGCATGCTTTAATTGTGCAGGAAAATGTAGCTGATGATGAGTTCGGTGGTGTAGAGGTTTGGTCTACTAACTCGGAAGATGAAGAAGTTCGCAAGCCCACACATGGCAGGGAATTCATTGCGAAGGAAGAAAGTTCTGAGTAAGCTGGAAAATGCTTGATGGTGACAGCTGGTGTGTCACAAATAAGAGGATACGTAACACATTGCGAGGGTGAACAAGTGATGGAGAGGGAAGACAAATGCTTTACGGATAAACCAATCGGAGAGCAGATCAACGAATGTGATCGGTTGATCAAGAAGGTAAATTTCATCCTTGAATCACTTAAAATACTTGTCTCTAACTGTGAAAAAGAAATAGATGACTTAAAATTCACCTTCTCTAGTTTAAGTGGTAGTCTAAAAGAAACTCGCCTCACAAACTCTAACCTAACTGATCAAATTAGTAAGGTGTCTTCCAAGAGTGAAGAGCAAATAATGTGGATAGAGAAGAATGAATTAGAGTTGGTTAGGGCAAGAGACAAATTGATTTATTTGCAACATGATAACTTAATGTTTTTGAAACAAAGAAATATTTTTTTTTATTGATAAACGTCTTTATACCAATATTACTCAGTTGCATTTAGATTCTGAGATTGGCAAAAAGATTCACAAAATGATTTTGCCTTTCCTTGAATTAATGGAAGACGAAATAGATGCTGATTGCTATAACCGTGAATCAATTGTCTCATCTGAAAAAACCTCTGAAGCATACAAAATTGGCACTTCTAGAAAACAACCCTTTAATGACGCGCAAATAATGAGAATCGCTGATAGAGGATGCGCATTTGTGCGTGCCTTAAAAAATAATGTCATTTTTGCAAAATTTGAAGGATAGAAGACACACATTTATGCGTGCCCTGAAATTCGTGTTAGAAAAGAAAAAAAATGAAATACAGAGGGTGCCTTTCATAAACCGTGCGTCGTCTAAATGTGTCGCTTTATAACATTTTAATGAAACACGCGTTTTTAAGGCGGGATTTCACCCGCCTATTGAATCCCAAAAATTAAACCACCCGCCTCTTCCAATTAGCAAGAAAAAGCCCTAGGTCTTCGTCTCACCTAACGCTCTTACCGTTCTGTGTTTTTTGTGACTCATTTCAAGAAAGATCTTTTTCATTTCTCTTATATGTTTGATGATACTTTAGATCGTGAAGATGAGGAGAGGTTGAATTTTGAGAGGCAAATTGGTGTGCGTGAAGCTCAAAATGTGATTGCCTATGAAGAAATGGAATAGAGCGTTCCTCCCCATGGGCTGAATCTTTTGCTTTATCTGTTCACTCCTTCCCCTAACCATGGCCTTCTTCAATCCAATCCAGGTATGAACATATATCTTAGTATGCATGTGTAAGTCCTTGTTTGATAAGCCTCTTACCAGGTCCAGTAAGAGGTTATGTGTGACTCGGTCCGAATCAGGGCGTTTGATAAGACCACTTAAACCTCTTACTCGGTCCATAGACCACTTACCGAGTCATTCAAAAATAATGCTGACTAAGAAATTAGACCAAGTTGCCCTACTACGCCTCTCTTCTGTCTTCTTCTCATCAATGTCGAAATCATCTTGACTGGACAACATCTGAAATCATCTGGGCAACACTCTGAAATCGATACTAAAATTGCATCTTCTCCATTTAAAATCGACGTTGATTTCACCACCATCTGGAATCGATGCTGAAAATTTTTGGGTATTTTCTCCTTCACTCACCCAAATCAATCCTCTCCTTCACAGCCAAATCGACCCTCTCATTCACTAAAAAATTGAGGCCTCCACTCCAGCCCCTTTTCCTATCGATGCCAACCCTCCAAAGATTCTTCATGTTGACGCCGACCCTATGGTACCTCTTCTAGTCAAAGCATTGTGGGTGTTGAGTGCTATTTGAAATGCAATTTGTTCGATTTTTGTGCTATTGGGTAAGTATATGATATTATATTCTTTGTTTATGGATGTAATTGTTTGATTTTTGTCAGAATGTGGAGTTTGATTACATCCATGAAACTGTTGGAATCGTTGATTCTGCCTCATTTTCATCAACGAAATTGATCAATGATCTTGCATCTATAAATGGGTTGGAAAAAGATTTGATGATCACACATTTAATCTATGAAAGCTCAAAACTTTTTCAATCAAAAAGAACTTGTAAAGATTCGTCAATGATAGGAGTCTTGGAAAAATCCCAATTTTTTTTTGAAGTTGTTGAAGAAAATTCGTTAACTACACCTCCTATTTCTAAAAGCTGTCAATCTTATTATGATGACGGGGTTCTTGAAGATGAATCTGATTTCACAGATGAAGAGAGTCGAGACTAAAAGTAATAGTGATAACGAGGAAGAAAACACCACTAAAAATAACAAGATCCCAAGAAAGGGTAGAATGGTAATTTCTGAAGACAAATATGATGAAGGGGTAAAGTTAAGGTTAAGAGGAAAGACTTTGGATATGCAATATGAAAAAGAAACCTGTCAGGTAACCATAATGCAATGATATTGGGTCTGATCTAGGAAACATGTCATCAGATAACCATAATGCAATGATGACACGTGGCAGCATTGACGAACAAAACCAGCTTACACTCTCTTTCCAGGGTCAGGGTTATGTGTTTGATTCAGTCTCTCCTGAAAAGGTATGAACTTTTATGAATCTGTTTGACTTATGAGTTATGAGTCGTTATGTAATAAAAAGAAATGAAGTCGTGTTTTTGATCAGGTTCAAGCTGTTCTTTTACTACTGGGTGGGCGTGAAACATCTTCAAGCATGACTTACATGTCATTAACCCAATATCAGCAGAGTAACAGGGTATATAACTAATATGTATGAGGCAATGATACAATTTTATCTTTTATTTTATTGGGTATATTTTACATTAAAAAACAAATTTTAGCTTAATCATTAAGAATGACTGAATGAGATGTTTTTTGGGGTGCAGGATAAGGAAACAAATAGTTTTGGTATGCCACATAAGGAATCAGCAGTAGTATGCTGTGATGAAGTTGACTGCCTTGCTAAGGTAAGAAACTAAGAACCAAGAACAATAGAATCTAAGTGAAATTAAGGCATTTAGTTGCAATCAAAATATGAAAAGGTTAAAGCTGATTCGACACATTCTTTTCTGATTATCAGTCAATTGGAGCTGTAAACACCATTGTCAGGAAACCCACTGATGGAAAGCTCATTAGTTACAACACTGATTGTGATCATATATTTTATTTTTTTAATCTCAGCATTTGCTTCAGGTGCAGGAATTGCCTTTTATTTAATCTTTAAATTGACTTGTATTTCAGGTCAACACAAAGTTCTTGCCTCAGGCCCCATTGAGGATCTGATAGCACATAGGGAGCATCGGTAGTTCACCCTGAAATCTTTTCTTATGTGCCGTTTTTTTTTGTTGGATTTGTTTATATATTTTTTTCTATTTACTTGTCAGATATTGAATCTCTGGATCATCTCTTCTTGCAGCCATGGATGAAAGTAGTCAAGTTTCTTCTGGTGATTTAGATAAGGAACAAGCTGATAGATCACAAGTAAATAGAGAAAATTTGAAGGAAAATATAAGTTCTTCTCAACCTGGGGATGATTGAAGTGGAAGAGGTCAGCCCACAGTTGATATAGCAGAAGTTTTAAGGCGATGGACTCATGCCTTACTGCGTATACATAAACAGTTACTTCACCTGGTATTTTTTTTATATCAAATGTACCTACCTTTCTTATTTTTGTAATAATAATTGTTATTATGGGTATAAAATAAAGTACACTGCTTATACTAGTAAAAAGAGTGAAGTACGTTTAATTTGAATAATATTTGAGTTGATTATAGGCAAAGGCGAATGGTGGTGAAGGTCTGGATCTTCTTTGAAGTGCAAGTGATGGTGGTACAAGTGGCCATGCTGAATCTTTAGCTACAACACTTTCTGAACATCGACAACATTTAGCTAGCATACAGGCATGTTAATGTTAATAATACTCATTGCTTTTCCTTATAATCAAGATTCATATAGTATTTACAGTTTCGCCCTTTGTTATCTTATGTAGGTGCTTGTTAATCAACTGAAAGGTGTTGCCCCCCACAATACAAAATTCAATATCAGAGCTTGATGTACATGGTGATGATGTAAATCAAAGTAATGAAAAAGATGAGGACGCTTCAGAGGCTGGAAATGAACTTGTAAGTATCTAATCTACTGGTTTCTTGATCCTTGTAACTTTTTATTCAAACTTTTTACTGATTCTTTTGGAGTTGATTGTAGGTAGGAGTTGTCTCTGATGAGAATTTATTGGAACTTCTGGAGTTAGCAATGTCATCAAACACAACTGAAACTGTGAAAAGAACCAGAGAACTGATGGAATTGGGAGTTTACCCTATGGTCCTCATGTCTCAAATGGCTGCACTTATTATGGACATTATTTGCTGGAACATATCAAGTAATTGAAGTTAGTGCTAACTCATTGTTTGATGGTAGAAGCTGTAAGTTCTTCTCAACTTTTTTCTTTATTATTATATTTTGATTACTATAAACTGAAACTATGGATAGGTAAATGAAACTAGTTGCTAATTCTTGCGTTTAAACTTTTAATTTTGTGTTTTAAAATTTGTTAAGAGTTTTTTTAATAGATTGTAGCCTTGGAATCCATACGAGACACTGGAGCAGTTGCAAGTTCTCGGGCTACTGAAATTGGGCTTGATATTCTAGCACAAACAATCCAGGTGTCACCTAGTTCTTAAAGTTATATTTGTAAACATGTATATAAATACAAAGGCATTTCGGTCATTATACCCCCATAAAAGTTTTTAAAAAAGATAGGTAACTATTTGTTGCGCTTAATTTATGGATTGATAACATTAAAAAAATCACATCTCATAGTATTTTCAAATATATATACATTTGTCCTTTTGTCTTACAATTGTTATATTAAATGTTCAGGATGATTTAGATAACATAACTCGTTTTCTAATACTAGCAAGAGAACCTATAATCCCAGGAATTGACAAGCCCCATAAGGTAACAAAAAAGATAATTTATTTTATTGTATTTTAAATCAAATTATCAAATCATATATAAACTACCCAAACTATATTCAAATTTTATTTTATCGCCTCAATTTTGCAGACGAGCATTGTGTTTACATTAGAAGAAGGCCCTAGGGTCTTGTTCAATGCTTTAGCTATGTTTGGTCTAAGGGAGATCAACTTATCAAAAGTAAGTTATTTTTTTCACCCTTTTATTTAATATTTTTGTGATTGAATGAAAGTCTTAATGAAAGTAAATGACAACCCTTTTTCTGTAAATGAAGTTGTGATTGTGGGAGAGGTGTTGTGTTTTTCTTTGTTGCTAGGTAACCTTCTCAACAACAGCATTCTACTTAAGCAGGTGAGTAATCAAGATTAAGGGAGACTTGTAATCATGTTTGGCATTCCTTTCCAGTAAGAAACCGAGTTGTATGATTATTTGTTAGTTTTATAGGAATGTATAAACCATGTTAGCAATGTATTATTTTTGTTTAACATTTGAATGATTCTTTGTATGACATTATAATTTGTGCAATTTATTTTATTTTTTGAGTATGAAATTTTATTTTATATTATGCAATGGATTGTATTTTTTGTATATGGTATTTTATTTCTATTATGAGAAATTAAATGCAAATTTAATTTAAAAATTAATAAATATATAAATTTATTATTTTTTTTAATTTAAATTTACGATACGCAAAAATGTGTGTCATCTTCATTTATGACATGGCCTTTCTTCACAGGGGCTTTCTTAATACGCATTGTGTGTCATTAACACGCACGTCGTAAGGTTACGACACGCGAATGTGTGTCATCTTCCTTTATGACAGGGCCTTCCTTGATACGCATTGCGTGTCGTAAACGTGCGTCGTAATTACGCGTCATAAATGAGCGTCGTCTATAGACGACGCGCAAAAGTATGTCGTCTCTCTTTATGACAGGGCCTTCCTTGACGCGCATTTGCGCGTCGTCTAAGCCTTTTACGACGCGCAATGAGCGTCGTAAAAGGCTATTTTTCTAGTAGTGTGGACTTGACAAAATTAAGTCATTTATTAAGTCCAAAGACCACAAGGACATGCTCAAAAATTTACTAGATGAAAATGACAGATTGAAAATAAAGATTGAAGTTGTATAGAAATTTTATTCATCGAGTTCTAAGTTGAGTTCAGATAACAAGCTTAATGCTGAATATACATCTGAATTTGATGAGGACAGTGACATGAGTGAAATATCTGTAGACGACGAGGTTGACTGTTTTGAATTTGGTAAAACCGAACAAATGAAAGTCCTTATACACAAAAACTTTTTTGAGTTCGCACAATTGTCAAAAGAGAAGATCAAGGTTCTGAAAGGGAAGGTTGTTGTATACCGAAAGGTACAAATCATACCAAATCAAGTGTACACTAGCATTGGAGTTACCAAGGGTCAAAAAGCAGAACTAAGAACCAATGTCGACGAAGATAATGTGTATGGTTGTGATGATCATTTCTGGTATGCCGCAATCGATCACGCCGATGAAAGAGTACGACTATCAGAACGAACCACTTGGAGAGTAAAAGGCCATTATGTCGAAAAACCCGTGACATCCCTATTTCTCGACCAGAAAAGACCGATTTAATTTATGCTTTTAAATTAAAATTAGAGTAATCTTTTAAAAGATTTTACGGAATTTATCCCCAAAACAAAACATAATAAAAAATTATCAAAACATTTCTTAAATAAGTATATATTTTCATTATAGATCAAAACCTCGGAATGTCATGTTCCGATATAGACCAAAAGCATAAACATTACATTATAAGCCTTACAAAAGTTATTTACAACTATTGGCCTATAATCCAAAAATCTCTCTTCACCGTCCAACTATACTCTTGGTCTACTACCTGTAATACAGAAAGATGAGTGGGTCAGGAATGGGAGCCTGGTGAGCATATAGGGTTTTCAACCCACAATAAATAAATTTATTAATTTCATCAAACAATAATAACCCGATTACCCATTCTCGTTATCCTCACCTTACATCCCTAAAACAACTATCACAAGGGACCTAGCCTAAGGATTTTCATCGGGGAGACAACATTGCATTGGGGGTTTCCCAACAATTTATGTCAAATAAGGAAACCATGTGGGGGATGGAGTACAGTAAATGAACACCCAAGCTCATTAACACCTATAGGTTATGAGCCTGTCAGCCTTCCACATGACTATTCAGAAAAGTATGTGGTCGTCATCCATACTCCGCTACATGACTGGATCACAATAACATCGAGGCCTTTCATCCTTTTATTTCATCACACATCAACCATTTACCCATGTTTTACCCAACATTTTTGTAGTTAAAAATACATATACAGTATAAAACCTATATAAAACAGTCATTCAACATTCATCTCAAATAAACAAACAATATAATTACACATAGCACATATTTTATCGCAAATAATTCATATCTATGTGTAAGATGAAAGTGACTATACACTCACTTGATTTAATGATAATCAGGCAGCACTTCGTTTCTAAAAATGATCGCTTCTGATGAAATCGGGAGCTTTAACGAGAAACCAATTCTTGCAAAGGTTGAGCTTCAAACCGAAAAGATAAATTTCTCGGGCCTTTCGGGCACTTCAGAACGTATTTCTAGTGTTAGGTATGATCCTGAGGTTTTAGGGGAAGTTGGAATGGTAAAAATATGACTTAGGGGTGAAAAGTGTGAAATTTCCAAAATTATCTAGGAGGGTTCACACATCCCTTATATAGGGTGAAGCCTCAGATCCGAAGCGAGAGGAATGGGATAGACGGAAACTTCGCAGGCCAGGGGGAAGGGGCTACATGGCTTGGTTCGCAAGCAAAGGGGAAGGGGTCCAGGCACCAGTCTCGGATGCGAGACACACGTTAGAGACGCGTCGGTACCAGATCCTTCGGATGCGCCACGCCTTCGGACACGGGGCAGCAGCGATACGAGGCGACGTGGCCGAAGTCTCACCATGCGAAATTCCTCGGTTCTGGTGATTTTCTCGGATTTTGTGCCCTAAACTTCAAAAGTCCATAACTTTCACATACGAGCACGGTTTTTGACGTTCTTTATATGCGCGCGTACACGAAATTATGCTCTACAACTTTCATTTAGACTTCATCGACTAATTTTGAGTTTTATTTGTAATATTATTATTTTTAACAGGCTGGGTCAGGAAAATCCGTTAAAAACTCATAACTTCTTCATCCGACATCCGTTTTCGTCTGTCTTTTTGCCGTTGTACTACTATTGACGAGACCTTCAATTCTCATTTAGGTTATATTGGCTAAAAATCACTCGATCTAAAATTCAAGTTTTTAGTTGTCTACTGTTAATTTGAAACTTAGAAAAATCATAACTTCCTCATACGAAGTCAGATTTAGGCATTCTTTTTATGCACGCTCTTGGTTTAACGAATACTACGATAAGGCTAAAAATCACTTTATCGTAAATTCGCATTTTACGTCACACAACGTCATGTCGGTTCTATCGCGAAACTTTGACAGGTCATAACTTCTTCGTTATAACTCAGATTTCGGTATTTTTATATCTCTGGAATCCTTATTTCAACCACTACAACTTTCTTCATAGATATTAGGTTTTTCTAACACTTATTTTCTACGCTCATTTTTATCCTTAACTCATTAAATTATAATAAATAAACAAATAGGCACATAATTCACATAATATTCACATAATTCCTCCTTATTACTTCTAAATGAGTTACATATGTTCGCTTAGACTATTACACCACCATAAATGTTTTAACCCAGAAACACGGGCGTTACGGTTCTCTCCCCATTAGGATGATTTCATCCTCAGAATCATACATCAGTAAACAAATGCGAGTAGCAACTCATCATGCCACTCTCCGTTTCCCAAGTGGGATTTGGCACATTCATATATTTCCAACGCACAAGCACTAAATCAACCATCTTGTGTCATAACTTTTTAGTCATACGGTCAACGATTTCCTCTGGTTCTTCTATTAAGCTCTTGTTTTCATCCAACCTTAATTCAAACATTGGAATTATGTCGGGATCATCTCCCATGAACTTCCTCAAATAACACACATGGAAAGTGTTATGAATACCATCTAGTTCTTCTGGTAGTTCTAGCTTGTAAACTTGATTCCCAATCCTCTGAAGAACTTTAAACAGTCCAATAAATATTGGACTCAACCTTCCCCTTTTACCAAATCTTATAAGTCCATTCCACGGTGAGACTTTAAGTGAAACCGAATCACCAACTTCGAATGTTATCAGTTTTCTTTTCTTTTCAGCATAGCTCTTTTGACGATCCTGAGCTGCTAACATCCTTTCCCTAATCACTTTCAACTATTCAGCTGATTGATGGATAATTTCGGGTCCCATAAACTACTTTTCTCCGGCTTCAAGCCAACAAGACGGCGTACGACACTTATGTCTGTACAAAACTTGATAAGGTGTCATCTTAACGCTCAAGTGGAAACTATTATTGTAGGAAAATTCTACCAAAGGTAAATGTTCATCCCAGTTACCTTGGAATTCCAGGGTACATGCTCTCAGCATATCTTCCAGTGTTTGTATTGTTCTCTCGCTTTGACCATCAGTCTGCGGATGGTAAGTTGTACTCAAACACAACTTGGTACCCAATTCCTCTTGTAGACTTCTCCAAAACCTTAAGGTGAAACGACTATCCTGATCCAATACAATACTTAAAGGCACACCGTGAAGTCTTACTATCTCCTTCACGTAAGCATTAGCAAGTTTATCCATAGACCATTTCTCATCGGCTGCTATGAAGTGTGAACTTTTCGTAAACCGATAAACGACCACCCAAATCATGTCGTGACCACTCTTTGTTCTGGGCAATTTAGTCACAAAATCCATAGTGATGTCTTCCCATTTACCCATGGGTATATGTAAAGGTTCTAAAATCCCATACAGTTTCTGATATTGTGCCTTAACTCTCACATATGTCACACAATCAGCCACATACTTTGCAACATCGAGCTTAATCGTCGGCCACCATCAGTAGGGTTTCAAATTGCTATACATTTTTGTGCTGCCGGGATGAATCGAGTACATGGTCTAGTGAGCTTCTACCATCAGAATGTCTCTTAATCCTCCTGTCTTAGGTACCCATGTTTGATCATCGAATACCTTCAGTCCTTGACTGTTTATACCGAACACTAATGTCTTGCCCAAACGTTCTCCCTTTCGGTCATTCTTCTCTGAAGCTTCTTCTTGAGCTTTCTTTATACTTTCCACAATTGTCGAATGAACTTCTATTCTTAACGCCCTTGGCCTTTTTCTTTCAAGATGGACTTTCCGACTGAGAGCATCAGCAACAACATTGGCTTTACCGGGGTGGTAAAGTTTCTCCCAGTCATAGTCCTTGAGTAACTCTAGCCAACGCTTTTGCCTCATATTCAATTCTTTCTGATTAAAGAGATATTGAAGATTTTTATGATCAGTTAAAAGTTTGCACTTAGTTCCATAGAGGTAATGCCTCCATATCTTTAGAGAAAATACTACCGTTGCCAACTCCAGATCATGAGTGGGGTAGTTCTTTTTATGCTCTTTCAACTGTTGAGATGCATACGCTATCACCTTTTCTCTTTCGGTCAAAACACAACCCAACCCAACACCAGACGCATCGCTCTAGACAGTGAAGTCATCAACACCGTCGGGTAGAGAAAGAATCGATGCTTCACATAATTTCTTCTTTAGCAACTCCAATGCTTCTTTGTGCTTATCACTCCAAGTATAAGTAGCTCCTTTGTGGGTCAAAGCTATCAATGGATTAGAGATCAAAGAAAAGCTTTGGATAAACCTTTAATAATATCCAGCTAATCCTAGAAAGCTTCGGATCTCTGTGAGACTTTTCGGTTGTTCCCACTTCATCACAGCTTCAAAATCTTTGCTGGATCAACCATTATTCCATCTTGGTTGACCACATGACCCAAGAATTGGACTTCTTGAATCCAAAAATCACATTTGGAGAGCATAGCATACAACTTCTCCTTCTTTAAAACTTCTAACACTTCTCAAAAGTGTTTGCCATGCTCCTCCTGGCTTCTCGAGTATATCAGAATGTCATCTATGAACACTATCATGGATTTATCATGGAATGGTTTACAAACCCTATTCATCCAATCAATGAATTCAATTGGAGCATTGGTTAGTCCAAACGACATAGCCAAAAACTCGTAGTATCCATATCCTGTTCTGAAAGCAGTCTTCTATATATCCTGCTCTCTCACTTTTACCTGATGATATCCTGACCTTAGATCGATCTTTGAGAAATAGCTTGAACCTTGCAGTTGATCGAACATGTCATCAATACTTCGCAACGGATACTTATTCTCTATTGTTTCCTTCTTCAGCTCCCATAATCAATACACATCCTCAAGCTCCCGTCTTTCTTCTTTACGAATAACATCGGAGCTCCCTAGGGTAATGAACTAGGTCTAATGAAACATTTGTCCAATAATTCCTAAAGATGTGTCACAAGCTCCTTCATCTCTTTTGGTGCTAATCGGTACCGTGCTTTTGCTGTCGGCGTCGTTCATGGTAACAAGTCTATTCTGAACTCCACTTGTCTATCATGCGGTAATCCAGGAAGATTTTCGGGAAATACATCCGGAAAGTCACACACCACTGGTATGCTTTGCACCTCTTTCTTTTCCTTTATAGCATCGATTACGAATGCTAGATATGATGTACATCCCTTGGCCAAACATTTTCTGGCTTTCATTAAGGAAATGATTCCAGAATTTACTCTATGTTTGTCCCCATACACCATAAATGACTCTTTCCCTGGTGGGTTTACTTTTACTATCTTCTTCTTGCATAATATTTCGGCATCATTGGCACTAAGCCAATCTATTCGCAGCACGATGTCAAAACCATTTAACTCAGTTGGAAATAATTCCTCGTAGAACTTATTCCCATTCAAGTTGATGAAATTGTTTTTCATGCAATGGATAACAGGTACAAACTTGCCACTAGAAACCTCGACTACTAAAGCATTAACTAATCTATAAACAGGCAAAGCTAGTTTTCTAACACATTCATGCGATATAAAGGAGTAGTTGGCTCCAGACAGCAATCAGGGCTTGATATGATCACTACGAGTTAGTAGTGGTGGCCTTCGGTCAAATCATTTTCCTTAGTCATGTAGATAAGCAAGGCAGTTATACCCGTGGACCTTTCCAAAAACTAAGGCGATAGAGAATTAGTCGGCACCGGAGATACCCATAGAAAACCCGTCAATTCTTGGGTCCCGCCGGCTAATATCGCATACCCACCTATAAATTTCCTTTAGAATCATCAGACCCTTAGCTACTCTGCCATATGAAGATGTACCCTCTTGTTGGAAGTCTTACTCTGGAAAGACATAGTACGCCTTGGGAAGTGCGGAAAACTTAACTCGTGGTACATTAGACCCTTCGAGATCCTCGTTAGGAATCGATTCTGTAGCCCTTTCCGAGCTATCTTTAGAACTCAGCAGCAACCATCTGGTATTCCACATCTTTGTTCATAAGGAGTGCCGACTCGACGAAACCCTAGTAATCCCTTTGATGAGATTGAAATCAACGGAAACCCGAACCTCCATGGAAGAATCAATTGAGATCATGGATTGAGAGGTTGAACGTACGAAACAAAGCCACATCCCGGTAGTGAGAGTTCGCTGGAATGTGAAGCGGAGACCCGATTCCACTTAGGAGTGGGAAGACCTGAAGCGGTAGATTCATCCTCATCTCTCTTTTCACTTCATGATTTGTATCCAAATCTTTGAATTTTGGGATGAAATTCCCTCTAACGAGGGGATAATGTAACAACCCGAAGTTATCCATCGCCGAAACCCAATTCGTCCGTAAGACCCGTTTTTAGCAATTCGTTCTGGTTTCGTTTTTGGGCTAAGTTATTCAAACTTATATCATTATTATAATCTCATGAGTGTCCAAACCACTTAGGAACTCATGAAATTGGCCCAAATTATTGATTTGAAAATTTTTAGAATCATTCCCGTCGGATTACGGCAACTTGGTCGGGTGTGACCAAAACCCACGTCTAACGTCGGTATCAGGTAGAATTCCACCGTGTCCAAATCTTGAACACTATTTAAAGTGATCTAATCTCCCATTTGAAGATTTTGCTCTCTCTCTCACTACTCTCTCTCTAACCTCTCTCCTCAATCCAAAGATCTAAGTCCAAAAACATTGATTTAAGGCTTCAAATCTTTAAGGTAACTTCCTTAACTCATAGTATAGCATCATTAACCTTCAAATTCGTGTTTAAACTTTTATTTAGGACCATCTTCATGAGTTTACGGCCCTGGAGCAAGCTTGGGCCATAAACTCAAATAAATTGGGTTTTTGAGCCTTAAAACCCCTCCAAACCAACTTTGGGACTTAGATATGACTTTATGGCTTACCATTTCGGACTTAGAACACCTTAATCATGATTTTTGAGGAGTAAACATGAGTTTACAGCCCAAGAGCATGCTTGGGCCATAAACTCATCCTCATGGAGAGTAAACTCATTTTCAAGTGTTTAAAAGCCATGTAAACACACCATTAGCCTTGGAATAAATCCTAGAACCAACCAAAATCAATATGGGGAACTTAAACATGATAAAAAAATCTCCATTTGAGAGTTTGTGGCCATAACCCCCCAAGAATAGGTTCCAGGGCCGTAAACTCATAAACATAAGTCAAATGGTGCCTAAAATTCATCCTAAGGCTTGTAAAAATTGCTTGAATCACATGTGATTGGTCTAAGGCACTTAAATCATCAATCTAAGAGGGATATAGGAGCTTACAGCCGTAAACTCCTTGTTTAGGGCCATAAAATCCCAATTGATGGTATTTTTGGTGATTTAATTCATCCCTAAGCCTTAGATAAATTTATCCCATCATCCCTAAAGTGTTATTGACCATTTAGCACCATAAAACCCTCAACCATGAGTTCACGACCGTGAACTCATGTGGTTAAAGTGTTTAGGGCCGAAAACTCCATAAGGAGTTTATTCTTGACGAGTAAACTCATTTCCTAAGTCCCACACGTCCATAAATGTCACCCGGGTCACTCCAAACACTTATTTTGAAGTGTTTTCACGTCATGGAGTATATAATCATATCTAATTAGTGATTTAAAAATCTAATTAGATATATTTTGTATATCATTTCATATTACATAGGAACCTCGCGCATTATCAAGCACCGAACCGACACTTAGCATCCGAACCAACACGTTTTCTCGTCTAGTGAGTTCATACCCCCTACCCTTTTTCAATGTTTTTCAATGTTTTCAGGGGGGAATACAAGCAAAAGTACAAGAATATTTTGTACTTAAATTCATTATTTCATTTGAATGGTTTCATAATCCGTACACTTTTAAGAATTGAAAACCTATTAACAAACGGTTTAACTTGTAGAATTGTTCTTCAAACCTATTTCAATTCTTATTATATAGTGTTATACTTTATACTTCACAATTGATTGTTCACACCTTTACTGAAAGAAATCATAAAACATTTGTATTGTCCATAATAAAACACCCCTTAGATTCGAGTGTGAAGGACAGGTAGTATTAGAACTTAGTCAGTCATAGATACTACTCCCCCTAGATACGAGAGTTAAGAGTAATCTTAAAGATTGGAGACACGTCCTTTGTAACACTTCCCCTTGGCATGAGAGTGGAGGACTGTCCCTATAACCAGAATCTCCAGAAGGGAGAACGTGAATTGAGCGTATAGATCTATACGGGACTGACTATCCCGCACCTGGCTGCTAGCTACAGCCGAACCGCAAGGTTCAAGGGTGACAAAAGTCATAAAAAGATACTGACCTCGATTCGAGTCATATCTAGTCTGAATTACGGTTAAGGACTCGTAATCAAGATTATGAACACTTTACACTTGATTATTAGTTTTATATATGTGTTAAAACTAAGGTACATTTAAGGGTAATCAGACTTTCAAGAGACTCCACACACACACACTTTAAGCATGGTAGACATTTGTACATTTCTTCCAGATTCGTTAACATTTCATAAACATTCAGGAAAATATGGGATTTTCCTAGAGATAACATTTTTACATAATCAGAAACATGTAACAAATCGGATATCTAAACTATACAATACACAAGGGTAAACATGTTTTCAGTATACATGTTTTATATTACATTTGTGATTTGATAACCAACTTTTAGGAAAATATAGGATTTTCCTGGTGTAACAACTGTTCATAACTAGAATTGTAATATAACAGATAACTAAACATTACTTTTAAGAAATTATGGGATTTTCTTGGTGTGAAACTTTTTTCAGAAAACAGAAAGGAACTTGTACAATTTCAGAAAACAAAACCGCTTATGAACTCACCAGCTTTATGCTGATTTTTAAACAGCTTGTATTCTCAGGTCCGCATTAGACAGGTACCCGATGATTCCTTTTGTCGAAGACGGAGTGCGTTGAAGTCACGTCTTACTTTGTTCATATATACTATGTATCACACTTGTACAACTTTACTTTTAAAACAAATATAAACTTTTATATGTAATGTAATGGTTGTTTACTTTTCTTACTATGTGCAATGGAATTGATACTCAATGTGGAGTCCGCCCCGGAAATGTTTCTGCCTTTGATTTTTGGGGTGTGACAGATTGGTATCAGAGGTCTTGTTTATAGTGAACTGAGTATACCAAACCTTACATGGTATAAGACTATAAACATTAAAGGTCCTAAGTGATCTGAACTAAAAGTATCTTTCAAAATATAAGTATTTTCAAAAGTATATAAGTATACCGAACCGTCGAGATCCGTAACTACAAGTAGAACAAAACATAAGTAAATGGGTGTTGTGTACTGCAGTTAAACCTGGGCAGTTATGTAGTCGTGTCTAGGATCAATATAGCCTGGCCAACTATATTCATTCGAGACACGGCCAACATGTGCTTGGGAGTGACTGTGGTATGCGGCATGCCTAAAACTTACCCAATACCCAAACAACGAGCCATCGCTGCAGCGAATCATGAAATACTATGGGAGTATTTCTCAAGCCAAACTCGTTATAGAAATTCTCATTTCAGCGTTGTTCCTCGATCATTCCCTTAGCGATAGCTAATCTGCTTTGTTAACTCTTTCCTGCTTTATCGCTTAATAGATTACCAGATATCTGTCTTAATAAGATATCTCCTGTTCCATATATCTTGATTCAATTCAGAGGACTTATGATCCTCTGTTTCCTTATCTTTTTAGATCAAGATGCCTCGAAGAAAGAGACCCAGCACAAAGACCAACAACCCTCCGCCACCACCTCCTCCTCAAATTGATCTTATAACGCTTCAGGCAGCTGTTACTACCGCAGTGATAGCCGCCATGTCACAAATGAACCCCGGTGGTTCAAGAGGTGGTCCCCAGCCTCAAAACTAGGAAGGTAACCAGGGACACCGAAAAAAGGGTTCCTATAAAGATTTCATGAATGCAAAACCGACGTCCTTTGATGGCACTGGGGGTGTTATTTCCCTTACCCGATGGTTCGAGAAAATCGAATCTATTTTTGAAATTTGTGCCTGTTCAGAATCTGATAAGGTAAAGTTCGCCGCCTGCACCTTCATCGAGAAAGCCCTGACTTTGTGGAATGGCCGAGTCAAATTCTTAACCTTACTTGTAGCCAATGCCATGGGTTGGGAAGCTATGAAGGAACTTCTGCTGGCTAAGTACTGCCCTCGGGGTGAAATACAGAAGTTAGAACACGAACTCTGGAACCTGAAGATGAAGGGTTCTGATACCGCCGCTTACACTTCCAGGTTCGATGACTTGGCATTACTCTGCCCAGGAATGGTTACCCTGGAGAGTAAGAAGATAGAGAGATTCATTTGGGGGCTGACCCAGCCAGCAAAAGGAAACGTCCTAGCCGCAAGGCCAGATACATACGATAGCACCAAACGCTTAGCACAAACCTTAATTAATCACAGTGATGACCTTGAGGAAGCAGCTACCACTACTGAGCAGACAGAGAGGAGTGGCGAAAAAAGGAAAATTGGGAAGAAGAGAGAAAGTCAGATATCGCAAGAGTCTTCGAAGAAGCAACAAACGGTGGCAGTTCACGCTGCCACTTCCCCTATAGTTGTTTCTATTGTTGGATCCTCAGCTCGAAAACCTTCCATTAGGTATGCTGGAACCCTTCCTAGTTGTGACAAGTGCAACTATCATCACCTCACTTCCAGCCCATGTCTAGAGGTGTTTTGCAACAGTTGTGGCAAAAAGGGTCACACGGCGAAAAACTGTAAGACACCAACTCAATCAACCAGCCAAGCTTCCGGAGCGGGCATTGGTCAGGCCCTCTATGGTTGCGGAGAAGTCAGACACTACAAGTGAAACTGCGCTAAGGCAGTAACATCTGGCAACACCGGAAGAGTTCTAGCGATAGGACGAGAGGAGACAGCCACCGATCCCACCGTTGTCACAGGTATATTTCCCCTCGATGAATCTTATGCCTGTGATTCTTTTCGATTCTAATGCTGAAAGAAATTTGCTAACCATCCATTCAAAAATCTTTCTAAACTCTGTCCTTCGTTAGTAATCGAAAACGTGTACCGTCGAGATGGTTAACAAGTGGGAAGAAGAACGCTAACGTCATATCCATAGATTGTATCCTCAATCCGGACAATTATTCTTTTCCATTCGATCTAATGGCAAATTTTTCATGAAATGCTTTGATGCCATCTTCGGCATGTAATGACCGAGCCTCATTCACGCTGCTATTCTTGGTTTCGAGAAAGCAATTTGTCTTAACTTTCCTCCAACCCGACTCTCATGATCTTCGTGCATCAAAGCTTAAAAAGTTTTCCCATGTATTCCTCGTCTGTGTGATCATCGAGAACAGAAAGTCTGCAACTCTTTCCTTAATGTCTTTCCTGAAGATTTCCCGAAAATTCCTTCCGACCGTCTAGTCATGTCTTGTATCAACCCAATCCCTGAAACTACCTTGTAGCCAAACCTCAGTGAGGATGAGGTGTCCAAGACAGCAATCAGGGCTTGATATGATCACTACGAGTTAGTAGTGGTTCCCTTCGGTCAAATCATTTTCCTTAGTCATGTAGATAAGCAAGGCAGTCATACCCGTGGACCTTTCCAAAAACTAAGGCGATAGAGAATTAGTCGGCACCGGAGATACCCATAGAAAACCCGTCAATTCTTGGGTCCCGCCGGCTAATATCGCATACCCACCTAGAAATTTCCTTTAGAATCATCAGACCCTTAGCTACTCTGCCATATGAAGATGTACCCTCTTGTTGGAAGTCTTACTCTAGAAAGACATAGTACGTCTTGGGAAGTGCGGAAAACTTAACTCGTGGTACATTAGACCCTTCGAGATCCTCGTTAGGAATCGATTCCATAGCCCTCTCTGAGCTATCTTCAGAACTCAGCAACAACCATCTGGTATTCCACATCTTTGTTCATAAGGAGTGCCGACTCGACGAAACCCTAGTAATCCCTTTGATGAGATCGAAATCAACGGAAACCCGAACCTCCATGGAAGAATCAATTGAGATCATGGATTGAGAGGTTGAACGTACGAAACAAAGCCGCATCCCGGTAGTGAAGGTTCGCTGGAATGTGAAGCGGAGACTCGATTCCACTTAGGAGTGTGAAGACCCGAAGCAGTAGATTCATCCTCATCTCTCTTTTCACTTCATGATCTGTATCCAAATCTTTGAATTTCGGGATGAAATTCCCTCTAATGGGGGGATAATGTAACAACCCGAAGTTATCCATCGCCGAAACCCAATTCGTCCGTAAGACCCGTTTTTAGCAATTCGTTCCGGTTTCGTTTTTGGGCTAAGTTATTCAAAATTATATCATTATTATAATCTAATGAGTGTCGAAACCCCTTAGGAACTCATGAAATTGGCCCAAATTATTGATTTGAAAATTTTTAGAATCATTCCCGCCGGATTACGGCAACTTGGTCGGGTGTGACCAAAAGCCACGTCTAACGTCGGTATCGGGTAGAATTCCACCATGTCCAAATCTTGAACACTATTTAAAGTGGTCTAATCTCCCATTTGAAGCTTTTGCTCTCTCTCACTACTCTCTCTCTAACCTCTCTCTTCAATCCAAAGATCTAACTCCAAAAACATTGATTTATGGATTCAAATCTTTAAGGTAACTTCCTTAACTCATAGTATAGCATCATTAACCTTCAGATTCGTGTTTAAACTTTGATTTAGGACCATCTTCACGAGTTTACGACCCTGGAGCATGCTTGGGCCGTAAACTCAAATAAATTGGGTTTTTTAGCCTTAAAACCCCTCCAAACCAACTTTAGGACTTAGATATGACTTTATGGCTTACCAGTTCGGACATAGAACACCTTAATCATGATTTTTGAGGAGTAAACATGAGTTTACTGCCCAAGAGCATGCTTGGTCCATAAACTCATCCTCATGGAGAGTAAACTCATTTTCAAGTGTTTAAAAGCCATGTAAACACACCATTAGCCTTGGAATAAATCCTAGAACCAACCAAAATAAATTTGAGGACCTTAAACATGATAAAAACTCTCCATTTTAGAGTTTACGGCCATAAACCCCCAAGAATAGGTTCCAGGGCCGTAAACTCATAAACATAGGTCAAATGGTGCCTAAAATACATCCTAAGGCTTGTAAAAATTGTTTGAATCACATGTGATTGGTCTAAGGCAATTAAATCATCAATCTAAGAGGGATATAGGAGCTTACGGCCGTAAATGCCTTGTTTAGGGCCGTAAACTCCCAATTGATGGTATTTTTGGTAATTTAATTCATTCCTAACCCTTAGATAAATTTATCCCATCATCCCTCAAGTGTTATTGACCATTTAGCACCATAAAACCCTCAACCATGAGTTCACGGCCGTGAACTCATGTGTTTAAAGTGTTTAAGGCCGAAAACTCCATAAGGAGTTTACTCTTGAAGAGTAAACTCATTTCCCAAGTCCCACACGTCCTTAAATGTCACCCAGGTCACTCCAAACACTTATTTTGAAGTGTTTTCGCGTCATGGAGTATATAATCATATCTAATTAGTGATTTAAAAATACAATTAGATATATTTTTTATATCATTTCATATTACATAGGAACCTCGCGCGTTATGAAGCCCCGAACCGACACTTAGCATCCGAACCAACACGTTTTCTCGTCTAGTGAGTTCATACCCCTACCATTTTTCAATGTTTTTCAATGTTTTCAGGGGGGAATACAAGCAAAAGTACAAGAATATTTTGTACTTAAATTCATTATTTCATTTGAATGGTTTCATAATCCGTACACTTTTAAGAATTGAAAACCTATTAACAAACGATTTAAATTGTAGAATTGTTCTTCAAACCTATTTCTATTTTTATTATATAGTGTTATACTTTATACTTCACAATTGATTGTTCACACCTTTACTGAAATAAATCATAAAACATTTGTATTGTCCTTAATAAAACACCCCTTAGATTCGAGTGTGAAGGACAGGTAGTATTAAAACTTAGTCAGTCATAGATACTACTCCCCTTAGATACGAGAGTAAAGAGTAATCTTAAAGATTGGATTCACGTCCTTTGTAACACTTCCCCTTGGCACAAGAGTGGAGGACTATCCATGTAACCAGAATCTCCAGAAGGGAGAACGTGACTTGAGTGTATAGATCTATACGGGACCGACTATCCCGCACCTGGCTGCTAGCTACAGCCGAACCACAAGGTTCAAGGGTGACAAAACTCATAAAAAGATACTGACCTCGATTCGATTCATATCTAGTCTGAAGTATGGTTAAGGACTCGCAATCAAGATTATGAACACTTTACACTTAATTATTAGTTTTATATATGTGTTAAAACTAAGGTACATTTAAGGGTAATCAGACTTTCAAGAGACTCCACACACACACACACTTTAAGCATGGTAGACATTTGTACATTTCTTCCAGATTCGTTAACATTTCACAAACATTCAGGAAAATATGGGATTTTCCTGGGGATAACATTTGTACATAATCAGAAACGTGTAACAAATCGGATATCTAAACTATACAATACACAAGGGTAAACATGTTTTCAGTATACATCTTTTATATTACATTTGTGATTTGATAACCAACTTTTAGGAAAATATAGGATTTTCCTGGTGTAACAACTGTTCATAACTAGAATTGTAATATAACAGATAACTAAACATTACTTTTAAGAAAATATTGGATTTTCTTCGTGTGAAACTTTTTTCAGAAAACAGAAAGGAACTTGTACAATTTCAGAAAACAAAACCGCTTATGAACTCACCAGCTTTATGCTAATTTTTAAACTGCTTGTATTATCAGGTCCGCATTAGACAGGTACCCGATGATTCCTTTTGTCGAAGACGGAGTGCGTTGAAGTCACGTCTTAATTTGTTCATATATACTATGTATCACACTTGTACAACTTTACTTTTAAAACAAATGTAAACTTTTATATGTAATCTAATGGTTGTTTACTTTGCTTACTATGTGCAATGGAATTGATACTCAACGCGGAGTCCGCCCCGGAAATGTTTCCGCCTTTGGTTTTCGGGGTGTGATACTAAAGTTCCTTAAAACTTTCTATTTTCGCCAACTTCAACCTTGTTGGCGGTTCTTTCCTTGATCATTTTCAAAACAGATTTGGTAGCCTAAATAGTTGCCTCCAGAGCAGGTGCCTGTCGTACTAGCACAGCGTACTCCCATGGAAGTCCCTTTGCGTACCGGTCAGCTTTTGTCAGCTAGTCTTGAACGATGTGTAAAACAAACTCCATTTTGTTTGTGAATGCATTGGTGTATTCATCAATGGACATGTTGTCCTTTTTCAATTTCAGAAATTGGTTCTCTAGCTCTAGTAGATTTTGGGCCGAGCAGAACTTGCGTTCAAAGTATACTAAGAACTCTGGCCATGTCAGTTGTAGCGGCTCGTTGGTGCTGATGGTCTTCCCCAAAGTGTTCCACCAATGAACAGCACAACTTCTGAATTGACGTACTACATATGTGGTTTGTAGTTTTCCCTTGCAACCGCATGTTATGCAGGCGCATTCCATCTCCGAGATCTAATCCATGAATTGATGAGAGTAAAACAACCTTTAATCTACGAAGATCGATTAGATCTTGAACAAGTATGTAAATATAAAACTGTATGAACGCAATAATAAGAACAAGACGAGATGGAATCAAACGTGTCGAATGATTAAACAAAATCCTCAGAAGAGCTCGATTAAGAACATCAACTGTAGAGGATTGGTAGGTTACAAGAACGATTAAAGAAACCTGTTATGCTCTAGATGAATCGCTATTTCGTTAATCTCTAAATCGTTAACCTAATACGCATGCAAGCGTAAACTTATATACAAAACATAAAAGGCTCTCGGTTGGACAGGCCCAAACCGGAATACAAAATAACTTATACTATCGAGCCCAAAAGACGCAATCTTCAAAATAATCTTCAGCCCAACAATCTCCCCCTTTGCGTCAATTTGGAGCGAGACCTTCACTTGTTACTTGGGCCAGCAGCTGAAGCAGGTACCTTCTTCTTAACGGTGCTAAACAGACATTTGGTGATGGAGAGAATGGTCTGTCTAAACCGGATGTACCAATTGATCATGTTGTTGAAGTACTTGATGTCATCAGCCGAGTTCTCTTTACACCGTTTGACAATCGATAACACATGCTCCAAATAAGCTGTGGTGTAAAGGTGTTTGTCAGCTAAAGCGAAGAGACATTTCTGTCCTTCCACTCTAGTGAACATAACCGAGTTGCGTCTCGGGTCGATCCTGCCCATTTTCATTTGGTTGAGATCATTGGCCGATCCCACAGGAGCAATCTTCGGTTTCTTTTTGAAGACTGTGGCAACCTCCTGATCCATTAGGGCAACCTCCATGATGTAGCAGGCTAACATCCTTTTGACATGGTCTATAATGGGACCATATTCGGCTTCATTGGTCAAAAGGATATTATATAGGACAATCCAATCATGAGGATTTAGATTCGGTAGATCTGCCAGGGAGATAATATGAGCAGTTCTTGCAGATCCCCAAATCAACTTGAACCGAACGTTTATAAAACGACCTTCGGTGTAAGGTTTCAGCACCCGAACATTCACAATCTTCTGGGCGCTCCAAGTGAGGTACTGAGGACGAGCAGCCGCCAGATAGAAGTCAATGAGCTCCCTGTCAAGCTCAGCGTTCGGGTGAGGGACTTCAAATATGTTAGAGAAGGCGTGGAAGATGAACGCCTTTCGAGTCAGCGGCATGTCGAACTGCGAGTCGACAGTGTTGTTGCAGTCGAACGAGATAACCGGCTCGAGCCATAATATGCTGGGAGTTTCTATGGCCTCTTTAATCATACGCTCCCTGGTCCAGGCAGGGAAGAGAGTCTTTCGGCTCTCAAGGAGATCGTGGGCTTCCTTTTGCTTGCGTTCGGCTTCTTCAGCCTCTCGCGCCACACGACTGGCATCATCGTCAGCATTGCAACTGTTCTTCCGTTATAACATGTCAGCAATGGTCTCCTTGTCTTCATCTTCGTCTTCTTCCTCAGCTAAGTTTTTGCCTTTGTTCTTCACACCCGAACCCGAAGCATGATCAGTTGGAGGTGGTTCGGTTGTGTGAGTAGCTTTGGAGGAAGGAGGTGGTTTCGATCCAATCTTCTCATCTCCCCCTTGTTTCGGAATGGACACGAAACTCGGTAGGCCTTCGATTTTGCTAAGAAGGTCCATGGTCGGAGAGAGCTTTTCAGCGAGGGTACGCCTCACCGAATGGTTTAGAATGGGATCGTGTGCTTCCAGGATGTTGGATAATGCTGCGTGGACATCCGAAACACACGTTTTGATCACCTCCCTTTCGGATCGAAGAGCTTCCAGTTGTTGTTGGGAGTTGGAAAGTTGCGTGCTCTTGACCTTGAGGGCGGTTGTTTTGCTCGCCAGAACGTCCATCAAAGAATTCTCAGCTGCAAGATCCTCTTGTAGCTTAGCGAGGCGAGCATCGATGGAGGCACGAAGTGCTGAGTTGTCGTCGCTGATATTTTGTCGTAGTGTAGCGAACGAAGTCAACTCCGTTGAGACGAACTTGGCCAATTGCTGAACAATTGGTTCCAAAGTTGTATTGGTGGCGTCGGCGCTTTCCTGCAAGGACTTCAGCAGGACGGAAGCGTCGGAGAATAGTTTATCGACTTTTTCGGTCGCAGCCTCACAGGCTCTGGTGGAGGCATCAATCGCAGCAGTTGCTGAGGCCACCGAATCATGTTGAGCCCTGGAGAAGGCGTCAACAATTTTCTGAAGGGCAGCTTCAGAGAGAGAGGACTGCTGGTTGGAAGAGGAGGCGAGAAGTAGGTCAACCTTCTCGTTAAGTTCTTTGAGATGCTTCTTCGTCACTGGAGCATCATCCTCCTCGTCACTCTGAACTTGAAACGGACTATAGTAGACCGAATCAAAGTTCATGTGTTCACCACCAAGGTAAGGGTTTTCGCCATCAGAGGCATTTTCAGGAGATGGAGGGGGTGGTGAAGTTGGGGGTGTTGTGGGTTTGGTAGGTTCAGGTTGAGTGGGTGATGGGTTAAATTTGGGTGGTGGTTGAGTATGGGTAGTTTCGGTTGTATGGGTTTCGGTTTGTGGTTGTTCGGTTACAGGAGGGGTTTCGGTTACTGGTGGTGTTTCGGTTGCAGTGGTGAAAATGGGTGGAGGTATAGGGAAAGATGTTGGGGGAATAGTGGGGTTTATGGTAGGAATGGAAGTAGGAAGGGTTGGTGGAGGTGAAGGAACTGGGGAATTATGAAGTTCCATCTCTGGGGTAGGGGACCGAGGTGGTGTGTTGCCTCGTTGAGGAGATTCGTCTCCTTGAGAGCCGTCAGAGCCCGAACTCTCACCCTCAGAGTCACTGGAAGAAGAGGGAATTACAAGCTTTCGCTTCTGTTGAGTCTTCCTCCTCTTCGGCTGTGGGGACTGTGCAGCCTTCGGTTGTTTCCTCTTTTTGGGAGAAGGTCCCTTTGGAGCTTTGGACGCTTGCTTCCCTTTTTCTGCCTTTTTGCCCCTGCCCACCGGTTTGTCTGCATCGTGAATCGACCTGAGCATATCCGGTGTCAATTCCCTAGGACCAGTTGGCCTAAACTACTTGATCGTCCGAATTAATCTGCTGTCAGATGGCACGTCGCCATACATTGACTCCGGGATGGAGCCAATGAAAGTAAATTTCGATGCATCTGAGACGATGATCTTCTTGGTATGGAACGTACCAACAGAAGACATCGATGCACCGTCAGCAGTGGGAACATCAAATTTATCCATGGCCCATCTTGTAATCAAGATCCAGAACCGGGCCAACGACACCTCAGAGTGTCGGGATGATGAAGAGAGGCTCTGGATGAGCTGTTGCCATAGGACAAACCCATAGTCCAGGTTAATCCCGTTGTAGTCCCCGTACATTATTGACAGGAAGAGACGACTTGCACCGTCGGATCCTGAGCTCCTTTCCGACAAGCCCTTGAAAAGGACTGTAAATAGGCCATTCCATTGTGGCAGCAGGCAAGACTTCTTAAATTTAGCGACAGAGGTGAGAACCTTTGTGTATCCCATGTTGTAAAACATGTTATACAGATGGCCAACTGGAATCGTCTCCGGATGGACTCTTGAAGGGTCAACGGCAAATCCCAGCATGGTGCAGAAACGTTGGCGAGAGACTGAGGTCTTGTGTTCTGCAAGCTCGAAAAACACCCGGTCGACGGCCTTGTCGTAGTAGGCAGTCGCGTAAACCTGCGATAGGGCCACCATTGGCACAGATTCAATTCTTGAGAGAGCCGAAGCAAGTTGGGAGTACTTCAAACATATTATGACCGGCGACATATAGGAGTCGTACGCCAGTGGGTTAAGATCAATAACCAGACATTGTTGTGGGCGGATGGGGAGGATCTGTGAAGTAGCATGAACGGAAGAGGATTCAGCCATTTTTGCAGGTATGAAGAAGATGATGAACAGGAAAATGTTTGGGAGTATTTGCTCTTTGGAAATTTTGGAGGCAATAAAGAGGTAAAAGGTGGTGTAGACGGCTTTTTATAGTGGGTGATAGGAGAGAGAAAAATCGTTTCAAATCTCTTATGGAAATACGAAACGGGTTCTTGAGTGACAGATGGATGACAGTTGAGGCGCGCGATGATCACGTAGGAGAGAGAGTGTCAGGTTCCTAGGTTCACGCCGCCCAACAAGCGCCGTTTCAGAGAGAAAAACCGTTTCCATTTCCACACGCGCCTTTAATGCCAGAGTGATGACGCTTGGATTTCGCACACGCGTCCACAAGTGTCAGTAAAAGCACGGCCGTTTCAAATTCACACGCGCCCACTTTTTACTGTCGTTTGAATTTCAATCCTTTTAACTCCCGCCGAGTCAGCAACCTTTCGTCTTATCCTTGTAAACGGCATTTTCTGAATTAATTAACCACGTGGATTGTTTTTTTACCACAACTTCATAATTAACCACCAAGTAATAATACAACATGTAAATAATTAGCAACGGAATTTGGGAAAATCAAAGATTTTCGTGCAAAGAGTGTAAAAGAAAAAGAAATAAAGCAACTCTTTTAAGGATATTCTGTGATGTCAATAATGACACGAAACTGATGATCCCGGGCACGAATCTCTTCCTTCAAGGTCAAGAGAGACCTTAAAGTGTTAGTATGGATTCCCGTTGAATTATGATCAAACACTTATTAATAAATGTTGAAAGGCTTCTTTTAATTAGGCTAAATAGGGGTGGCTTTCGCTTTGATTCATCAATTCTAGTCTTGACATAAGAAAGAAAGTGAACAAAGTACTTGTAAGACCGGTGTAGCCTGTTGAACAAGTAGGTAGGAATTTATTTTAAATTGGCTTGGACAAATATAAAATCTCAGAAAAAAAATTAAAACCTGGATCCCAAGGGAAGAAATGTTATGGTGTTTAACAATTTCATAGGAATCACACAAAATAAAATTTGATATTGCATTAGGGTACATTCGTCAATCCTTTGGTGAAAACTTCAGCAATATAATTGTTCACCATCAATTCATTAGGTGTTGAATTTTGGGTTTCACTCAGCTCGTAGTGACACGAAACTAAGATCATAAACACAGATGTTGTGTAACCATAAACCTCAGTGGTAATTTCTGAGAGTCTCAAGGGTTACGTTGATGAAACGAATGTAGTGGAGAAGAGTTATGGAGATGGTGTAAGAAGAGATAGTACCTCTGCTGCGAAAATAAGGACCAAGCAGGAAACTCTTAACTCATGTGAGAAAAGATTGAGGTAGCTCACGATTAGAATAAATGTGTTAGCCTTATTGGGAAGACAAGGTTTGTGTGTACCAGGTCATCAAGGCTATTATTCAAAATCTTATGAGGCTTGGGACACATACAGCAACATGCTTCTAGGGACACTTAAGTAATTCATCAAATTTATCCCCATAAACGAACGAACACACAAGAAATTAAAAATAAAAAATATTTTTGGAGTTTTTGAGATTCAAAAAAATAAAAGAATAATAAAAAAATAAGTAAGAAGAAAAGAAAAAGAATAAGACTTAAAAAAAACTTTGGAAAGAATAAGAAAAACCGAACCCGAACGTTCGGTTGGTATCGGTTGGAAAAAGTTGAAAAACCGAACCCGAGCGTTCGTTTGGTTTCGGTTCTAGAAAATTTTGAAAAACCGAACCCGAACCTTCGGTTGGTTTCGGTTTAGGAAAATTTTGAAAAACCGAACCCGAACCTTCGGTTGGTTTCGGTTCAACAAAATTTTGAAAAACCGAACCCGAACCTTCGGTAGGTTTCGGTTTTGAAAAATTTTGAGAAACCAAGGAATTTAGACATGCAAGTGAAATTTTTTTTTTAACACAAAGAAAAACAAAATTGTACAAGAAATATACAACAGAGAAAAACTACCTTTGAAGTAATGAGCGAGTCAGATGGTTGAACCGAACCCGAACGTTCGGTTGGTTTCGCTTCTTACGTTTGAGGTTGAGAGGTAGTGTGAGGTACTGACTCTGATTCCATCATACCTAGCCCTTGCAATATTTTATTGAATGATGCTTCAGGAAGAGCTTTGGTAAAGACGTCAGCCAGTTGATCAGTGGTTCTTACGAAGTGAACTTCGACGTTTCCATCTTCCACGTGATCTTTGATGAAGTGATACCTCAGTGCTATGTGTTTGGTTTTAGAGTGTTGCACTGGGTTATGACAGATCCTAATTGCACTTTCAGAGTCACAATATAGTGGGATCTTCTTCATATTGAGTCCATAGTCTCGAAGTTGACTCTGGATCCAAATCACTTGTGATGTGCAGGATGCAGCGGCAATGTATTCCGCTTCAGCAGTAGACAACGACACACACGTTTGTTTCTTGGATTGCCAGCTGACCAACTTCCCGTCAAGGAATTGACAGCCACCATTTGTGCTTTTACGGTCGAGTCCACATCCTCCAAGGTCAGCATCAGAATAGGCTTGAACAAAGAAGCCTGAGTTGGATGGATACCATAGACCTAAGGAGGTGGTTCGCTTGAGATAGCATAAGATGTTCTTCACTGCAAGCATGTGAGGTTCATGTGGGTTTGCCTGAAATCGAGCACAATAACACACAGGAAACATGATATCAGGTATGCTAGCAGTTAGATACATCAGTGAGCCTATCATTTGACGATAGAGCGTGATATCGACAGCTGGTTTTTCTAGAGATGGGGTAAGCTTGGTGCCGAATGCCATTGGGACTTTGACTTTTGAGTCTCCCATCATGCCAAACTTTGCTAAGAGAGTCTTCGTGTAAGCTTCCTGATTAATAAAGATGCCTTCGGGTCCCTGTCTTATGTTTAAACCAAGGAAAAAGTTAATAGGACCCATTGAGCTCATTTCAAACTTAGTCTCCATCAGCTTTCTGAATTCAGCTGTTAAGCTGGGATTCATGGAGCCAAAGATGATGTCATCGACATAAATTTGAACTATCATAAGGTGGTTACCTTCCTTTTTGCGAAAGAAGGTTGGGTCAACCAAACCTTGTTTAAATTTAGACATCTTTAAAAATTTTGTAAGCGTTTCATACCAGGCTCTTGGAGCTTGTTTGAGGCCGTACACAGCTTTATCCAGAATATAGCAATGATTTGGATACTTTTCGTTCACGAACCCAGGAGGTTGCTCCACATACACAGTTTCTTCGAGTTCTCCATTGAGAAATGCACACTTGACGTCCATTTGGAAAACCTCAAAGTTTTTGTGAGCAACATAAGCCAGAAATATTCTAACAGATTCTAGCCTAGCTACTGGAGCGAAAGTCTCTTCATAGTCTATCCCTTCCTCCTGACAGTATCCCTTTACCACCAAACGATCTTTGTTCCTTATAACATTACCTTCCTTGTCCATTTTGTTCCTAAAAACCCATTTGAGACCAACAACCGAAGCATCTGGAGGAGTTGGAATGAGGCGCCAGACTTTGTTCCTTTCAAATTCGTTCAGTTCGTCTTGCATTGCTTGAACCCAATCAGAGTGATCGAGGGCAGTGTTAACTGTCTTTGGTTCAACTTTTGAAATGAATGAGTTAAACATACAAAACTCAACCTTTGAAAATAAGGATGTCTGTTTTGCCTTCAGTTGTGATCGGGTCAGAACCTTTTCAGATACATCACCAACTACTTGAGAGATAGGATGATCTCTGGTCCATTTGGTAAGAGGAGGGTAATTCGGATCAAAGGCTGGGTCTAGTTCAGCATTGATCTTTTCTTCTGGCTCAGATTGGCTGTCGTAATCGAGCGTCATATCATCATGTTCCCCCTCAATTGATGAGCTTTGAGAAACATGAGGTTCAGGTGTTTCTTGTGGTGCTGAGCTTCCAGGCGTTGAAGCACCTTCGGTTGGAGAGGTATCTTCGGTTGGAGAAGCACCTTCGGTTGGTAAAGGACCTTCGGTTGAAGTTGTAGAACTAGGCTCCCCCTGGACTTGTGAGCTTGGCTCCCCCTCGACATGAGAGCTTGGCTCCCCCTCGACTGAAGCATTGTTGGATGGAGAGTCATCAGTGGTTGATCCTCCTTCATGCATTCTCCTTGCAGCATCTTCGACAATCCGCTTCATATGATCAACTTTGTTGTCTGCTGCACCTGCTTCGAAGAGTGAAGCTTTTTCCGGTTCGTCAAAGAGTTCCAGAAAATTCTCGTATAAATTAGCGATCCAGACTGTGACTTAACCAGTTTGAGGAAAGATTTCCCCAGCGGTGTCTTCTTTGGCCTGTAGCTTCTTGACATAGCTATCGTCAAAGGTCACATAGTATGTCTCTTCAATCCTTCTCGAACGCTTGTTTAGGACCCTCGCCTTGGATGTGAGCGAGTAACCCAGAACAATTCCCTCGTCGGCTTTGACATCAAACTTGTTGCGGTGTTCTTTAGAGTTAAAGATGAAACACCTTGAGCCGAACACATGGAAAAATTTCACATTGGGCTTTCTGTTGTTTAGTATCTCATATGGTGTGAGCGTGAATCGCTTGTTGAGATAGGACCTGTTCTGTGTAAAACAAGCAGCAAAAATAGCGTCAGCCCAAAAATAAAGAGGTAAGGAAGCGAAACTTAGCATGGTTCGGGCAGCTTCACACAAAGATTGGTTTCGTCTTTCGACTATTCCGTTCTGTTGTGGTGTGTAGGGAGCTGAGAAATTGTGACTAATTCCCTTTTCTGCAAGAAACTCTTCAAACTCCCTGTTCTTGAATTCAAGACCATTGTCGCTCCTGATGTTGCGAACAACCTTCTTGAGCTGTACTTCAATTTGCTTGATAAACACTTTCAGATTTTGAGTCGCTTCAGATTTGAGCTTTAGAAAGAACACCCATGTAAATCGTGAAAAGTCATCAACAATAACAAGAATATACTTGCTACCACCGATGTTTTCGATAGATGAAGGACCACACAAATCGATATGAAGTAATTCGAGTGGTTCAATAACTTTTGTGTTGAATACAGATGGGTGACTTTGACGACTCTGCTTCCCCATTTCGCATGCAGCACACAAATGATCTTTGTCGTACTTGAGCAATGGAAGACCCCTAACATGACGTCCAGTGACAAGTCGGTTGATGTCTTTCAAATTGAGATGAGAGAGTCTTCGGTGCCACAACCAGCTTTCGTCGGATTGAGCTTTTGATAACAGGCATATGGCTGGGTTTCCTTTGATGGGTTTCATGTTTAGAGGAAACATTTCACCCTTTCGCTCTGACTTGAGAATCACTTTCTTTGTCTTTTTCTCTATGATTTCAGAACCTTCATCATCGAATGAGACTTTGAGACCTGTACCTCCAACAAGTTGAGATACACTGATGAGATTGTGTTGGATCCCTCCACATAAGCCACCTTCCTTATAGTAAAGTCCCCATTTGTTATCATCCCGTATCCCTTTATGGTGCCGAAAGAATTATTTCCAAACTTGACGTTGCCACCATTTGCAAGAGATCTGTATTCCCTGAGCTCCTCTTTCCTCCCTGTCATGTGACGTGAGCAGCCACTATCGATGTACCATTCTTCGTCGAACTGCTCGTCACTTATAACCTGCAAAAATTAGGCAGATTTAGGAACCCAAAGTTTCTTGGGTCCACGTGAGCTTTTCATGGGAACGGGAACAGTAAGAGAGATGTCAACTAGATATGTTCGTTTTATGAGAGTTGTTTCATCTTTCTTTTTAATGGTAAAAACTTTTATTTTGTTAGGATTGGGTGTGTTCGGTTTGGACTCTGGTTTGGATTCATTGACCTTCTGCTTTCCCTTTTGTTCAGCTGACGAATGAGATTTTTGAGAACAAGCGGAATTGGCTTTAGAGCAAGATGGAGATGAATCGGTGGAAGTAGAAGAATTAGAAGAACGAGAAGAATTAGAATGAGAGGGTTTGGATTGAGAGGACTTCCTGGCTGGAGACTCTAGGTGGCCCTTTTGCTTTTGATCGTTGGAGGGACTGACCTTAGAGTCTTGTTCTCTTTTGACTTCAGAACCGAACCTTTGCGTTTGGTTGGAGCTGTTCTTGGAACCGAACCTTTGGTTTCGGTTGAAGTCTATTTCAGAACCGAACTTTTGCCTTCGGTTGGTATTTTCTCGTGAACCGAACCTTGGCTTTCGGTTGTTGTGACTTTCAGGCTTTCCTACAGGATTGTTTTCATACTTCAGATTCTTGTTTTGGTGTGAGAAGTATGCATTCTGGGATTGCCAGAATTGTTTCCTTTCAGAAAGGTTCTTCCTGTATCTTTGGTTCCTTTCTCTCTTCCTATTCCTCATCTGCTTAGGTTGATGATGAACATTCGCTTTCGTTTTCGGTGTCTCCTTGGCTGGTTCCTTTTGAACTGCAGGAGTTTTACTTTCAGCCGAGGGAGCAGAGGGAATGTCTGTAGAAGTTCCACTTTGAGATGAGGGAGTAGAGGTAGTGTCTTCTTTTGCCGAACGATCATCCTCCTGAGGAATATCTTTCGTACCACTGGTGCTTGGCTCATCGAAATTATCCGGCTTATTCAAGGGTTCAGGTATGTATCTTCCTTTACTCATCCAGGAGGTTCTTTCAGATAAGCCAACGGTTTCGTTTGCATTATCTATTGGAGCTTCCCAGAAGTACTCATCGCAGCCATCAGCATTGTCTTCGTTTACAATAGCTGTGAGTTCAGCTGTTTGATGTTCGGTTACTCCAGTCACCTTGTATACTTGATTCGGAGTGGTCCTGACCTTTTGATACACAACTGCTTTCTCAACTAATATTGGGGACTTTTGTTGGGACAATCGAGCGAACTCCACTGAATTTTCAGAAATAAGATTATTGTGGTTTTCAGGTTCGCTTTTAATAAATTCTGAGCAGTCAACCGTGTCCTCTACAGAAATTTCACTCATGTTTTCATCCTCGTTAAGCTCAGATGCATTTTCAACATCAATTTTGTTTTCTGAGCTTACGTTGGCGTTTAAAGAGTCAAATTTTTGCATGGTTTCGGTTCTCAATTTAAGTCTGTCATTTTCATCCAAAAGATTTTTAAGCATGTCCTTGTGGTCCTTGGATTTAATGAAGGACTCAATTTTGTCCAGTTCATACATATAGGTCGGATTGACATCATCAGACGATATCACACTCTCACAATTGTAGGCTTCGGCATCGATTTCATCCTCCTTAAACTCTAGGAAGGGCAAAATCATGCGATGGATCTTTTGGCCTATTTCACAATCCAAGTGAAGCTGAGTAATATTAGAATATAAACGTTTAGCAATTAAACAAAAAACATTCCGCTGTTTTAACAATTTTAAATTGTCTCTTTGCAAATAAATGTTTTCGTCTTTAACTTTAACTAATTCCGACTCCTTTAACTCGATCCACATTCTCCGCTCCTCACTCTTCGACGCCACCCTGCTTAATTGATCAGTTAGGTTAGAATTGGTGACTCGAGTTTGAGTTAAGCTACTATCTAGATGAGAAATTCTTGTATTAACGTTTTTTAGTTCTTTCTCATATGAGGATGGTGGTACTTTGGATGAAATAAAAACAGATTGTACCTTCTTTATCAGTTCATCGAGCTCATTGAACTGCTGGCTGAGTGGTTTGTCCGTAAAGCACATGTCCTCCTGTACCTTCGGTCCATCGCTTCCTCCATCGGTGTTGTATCCTCTCATTTGAGATACGTCAGTCACCATGAAGCATCTTCCTCCACTGCTTTCCTCCTTAGCCACATAAGCCTTTCCATGGGTAGGCTTCCTCACTTCATCGTCTTCTGAGTCGGTAGACCAAACTTCCGTGCTACCGAACTCGTCATCATTAACCGAACCCTGCACAATAAGAGCATTAATAGAGGGGTTAGCGGTAGACTTCTTCTTTCTCAACTCATCCAATCTTTTCTGCAACACAGCTTCCTCATCATTTCCATCATCCTTTTCAGCCATCTTCTTAAGGACACAGTCCTTAGCATAGTGGTTTTTCCCACCACAGTAGAAACAGCTTACTCCGGAATCGCCATCCACCTTCGGTTCCTTCTTGGGCTCCTCAGCCTTCGGTTCATTGTTCACCTTTTCAGAGCTGTAACTCCCCTGCCAGTTTCGGTTTTTGTTGTTGGGGAATCTCTTCTTTATGAACCTCTTGGGATTGGACACCATCATGGCATAATCCTCAGACGTGAGGTCATATTCCTCCAAGTTGAGGTCTTCATCCTCCATCACAGCTTTACTTTTAGATAGGAGGGCCAACGAACCAAGACTAGAAACGACGTTCTTCTCTTGCAGCACAATTTTCTCTTGGGACTTGAGAATGCCCACCAGTTTCGCCAAAGAGTATGATTTAAACTGCTCATGGGCTTTGACTGTGGAAACCACTGCTCTCCATTCAGACCTCAGTCCATTCAAGAAGGTAACCTTCTGTTCGATAAGCTTCCTTTCAATATCGTGTTTGATCATCTTGCTGAGAAGATGATTGAAGCGATCAAACGTCTGGGTCACCGTTTCTTCGGCCCCTTGCCTGAATTCTCCAAACTTAGATAAAAGCAAAGTTTGAATAGAATGTTCAAGATCCTCGTCTGTAGAATACAGTTCACGAAGTCTATCCCAAACTTCCTTTGCCGTCGTGCATGAGCTGACCAATCTGAATGTGTCGGACTGAAGGGCGAATCTGATCAACCTTAACGCCTTAATATTGCACTGGAATTTGTCCTTTTCATCTTGTGCAATATCCTTCACGTCCTTTAGCAGATCATTGTACTCCTTTTGTGTCTTAATGATTCTGGACGTTGCAGAATGAGAAAACGGTCCATTGATGATGGCCTCCCATATGAGGTACCCATTATCCTCCGATCCAATCACGTAGTCTTCAAAGTGATGCGCCCATACTTCATAGTTATGGGTGTATAAGATTGGAATATTTGTCGTTGAACCGATGCTGTTGGAAATATTAATAGGGTTTGATTGCGTCGCGTTCATTATGATCGTAAAAACCTGTTCAAAGATCAGACTTGTAATAAAGCAGATTAGGGCAAAACAATAAATATCAAGATACGTCAATAAAGAGATGACGGCTCAATAAATATCGATAGTTGCGGAAAAACCCTAATGGAAATCTTTTTCACAGAAAAGATGTGTATCGATTACACAGTCTCCTGCTCTGATACCAATTGATGAGAGTAAAACAACCTTTAATCTACGAAGATCGATTAGATCTTGAACAAGTATGTAAATATAAAACTGTATGAACGCAATAATAAGAACAAGACGAGATGGAATCAAACATGTCGAATGATTAAACAAAATCCTCAGAAGAGCTCGATTAAGAACATCAACTGTAGAGGATTGGTAGGTTACAAGAACGATTAAAGAAACCTGTTATGCTCTAGATGAATCGCTATTTCGTTAATCTCTAAATCGTTAACCTAATATGCATGCAAGCATAAACTTATATACAAAACATAAAAGGCTCTCGGTTGGACAGGCCCAAACCGGAATACAAAATAACTTATACTATCGAGCCCAAAAGACGCAATATTCAAAATAATCTTCAGCCCAACATGAATGTTATCGGATCTTCTTTTCTAGTGAAGGTCGATGGTATGCAAGTTAAAAAATCTTTGTACATGCATCCAAGTCCATCATTTCCTCCATCTTGGTTGTTTCTTCTATCTATAAGTGAGTTTCCTTGGACAACAATCTCACTGAAGTTTCCTCTTTCCGAATACCCTTAATTCAATTCGGGCTGTTCAATTGGTATTGTAAGTTCTTCACAATTCTGCTGAAGCAGACGTCTAGTTTCCTCCATTTGACAATCTACCACATCGTTATAATCATCATTTGCACTACGGCCATTGTCATTGGCTCAGGTGTTGCTGCTGCAACAGGTACTTGCTCAATCGCTGGTGGTTGAGGTTGTTGATTCCTTTTTCGTTTGCATATCCAACTCCACTTCTAGTTCTTGCCATTTTTGATCTATACACCGAATAAGGTGAATTTAGATGCTTACTCACGATATATATTTAAATCATCCATATCACTCAGAAACGTTCACATTCTAGTCCTAATATCGTAGTCGTACACTTAGAATCCTAAAAACATAAGGTTTCCAGATCTGGTCGGCAACAGACCATAAATCCGAACAAACAATGGAATTTATGGCAAACATATAGCATTTAGCACGTAAATGCATTTTAGGCATCTTTCCTAAAATGTACTAGTGCTCGTGTCTAAAATATGGTAGACACTTATCTCACGATCATCACTTAGCATTCTAAGTTTAAGTCTAGAAATCGTACAAATTCCTAGTTCGATTAAACTAATTCTCTGATACCAACTGTGACATCCATAATTTCTCGGCCAGAAAAGACTAATTTGATTTATGCTTTTATATTAAAAGCAAAGTAATCTCTTAAAATATTTTGCAGAATTTATCCCCCAAAACAAAACATGATAAATATTTATCAAAACCTTTCTTAAAGAAATATATATATTCATTATATATCAAAACCTCAGGATATCATGTTCGGATACAAACCAAAAGAATAAGCGGTACATTATAAGCCTTACAACAGTTATTTACAACTACTAGCCTATAATCCAAAAATCTCTCTTCACCGTCCAATTATGCACTGGGTCCACTACCTGTAATATAGAAAGCTGAGTGGTTCAGGCTTGGGAGCTTGGATAACATATAGGGTTTTCAACCCACAATAAATAAATTTAGTAATTTCATCAAACAACGTTAACCCGATTCCCCATTCCCGTTATCCTCACTTTATGTCCCTAAAACAACTATCACAAGGGACCTAGCCTAAAGATTTTCATCGGGGTGACAACACTTCTTTGGGGGTTTCCCAGCAATTTATGTCAAATAAGGAAACCATGTGGGGGATGGAGTACAGCAAATGAACACCCACGCTCATTAACACCTATAGATTCCAATCCTACCAGGGTTCCATAGGACTATCTAGAAAAGTCTGTGGTCATCATCCATACTACGCTAGATGACTGGAACACAATAACATCGAGGCCTCTCATCATTTTATTTCATCACACATCAACTATCTACCCATGTTTTACCTAACATTTTTGTTGATAAAAATACATATACAATTTAAAACCTATATAAAACATTCATTCAACATTCATCTCAAATATACAAACAATATAATTACATATAACATGTATTTTATAGAATATACTTAATATCTATGTGTAAGATGAAAGTGACTATACACTCACTTGATTTAATGATAACCGGGCAGCACTTCATTTCTTAAAATGATCACTTCTAATGAAATCGGGAGCTTTAATGAGAAACCGGGCCTTGCAAAGGTTGAGCTTCAAACATAAAAGATAAATTTATCGGGCACTTCGGAACGTATTTCGGCTGTTAGGTATCATCCCGGGGCTTCAGGGGAAGTTGGAATGGTAAAAATATGAGTTTAGGGGTGAAAGGTGTGAAATTTCCAAAATTACATGGGAGCGTTCACACCTCCCTTAAATAGGTCGAAGCCTCGTATCCGAAGCAAAAGGAATGGGACAGGCGACAACTTCGCATGTGAGGGGGAAGGGGCTTCGTGGCTTGGTTTGCAGGAGAAGGGGAAGGGGGCCAAGCGTCGGTCTCGGATGCAAGACACGCGTCGGAGACGCATCGGAACCGGAGCCTTCGAATGCTCCACGCCTTCGAACACGGGGCAGCAGCGAATCAAGGTGACACAGCCGAAGTCCCACCATGCGAAATTCCTTGGTTCTTGTGATTTTCTCGTATTTTGTGCCCCAAAATTCAAAATTCCATACCTTTCGCATATCAGCTCCATTTTTACGTTCTTTATATGCACACGTAGATGAAATTATGCTCTACAACTTTCGTCTAGACTTCGTCGGATAATTTTGATTTTATTTTTAATATTATTATTTTGAACAGACTGTGACCGGAAAATCCGTTAAAAATTCATAACTTCTTCATCCGACGTCCGTTTTCGTCTGTCTTTTTACCATTATACTAGTATTGAAAAGCCCTTCGATTCTCGTTTAGGTTATATCGGCTAAAAATGACGCGATCTAAAATTCGAGTTTTCAACTGTCTACTGCTAAGCTGAAACTTAGAAAAATCATAGCTTCCTCATACGAAGTCAGATTTGGGCATTATTTTTATGCAAGCTCTCAGTTTAACGAATACTACAACTTTCATTTAGATCGCTAAGGCTAAGAAACATTTTATTGTAAATTCACTTTTTACGTCACACACCGTCATGTTGGTTCTGTCGCGAAACTTTGACAGGTCATAACTTCTTCGTTATAACACGAATTTCGGTATTCTTTATATCTCCGGAATCCTTATTTCAACAACTACAACTTTCTTCATAGATTTCAGGTTTGTCTAACACTTATTTTTTACGCTTATTTTTATCCTTAACTCATTAAATTATAATAAATAAGCATATATGCACATAATTCACATAATTCCTCTTTATTACCTCAAAATGAGTTACAAAGGTTGGCCTAGACTATTACACCATTATTAATGCTTTAGCCCAGAAACACGGACATTACAGAACCAATAAACAAGCCATCAAGCTTTGAGAAAGGTAGTACAAGTGGTACTAAGGAAGTTCAAAGCGAAACCAAAAGTACAAGCGAATCTCTGTCAAGAAGCGAAACTAAAGCAAGAAATATGAAACCAAATGTGAATATTCACAAATCATCCAAGCAATTCGCAGAGCAAAAACGTCAGTCAAATAGGATATATTGGAAAAATCTCAATGAATGGAAGCATTTTTGGCAATCCCAAAACTCCAACTATGTGCGCAACGAAAAGATTTTAAGTCAAAAAGCGAAAGCAAATATGTCATTCCTGTGCTTCACAGAAACAAAAGGGAAGTTTCGCTCATATGCCATCAGTTCCAAAAAGGGTCCCTAAGAAACCCAACCATTCTCAATCAAAGAAAACTCCTGTCAAGGATGTTAAAGGAAAGGGAAAACTAGTCTCAGATTCTGAAGATCAAGCAAAGAAGATGACCACTAACCCTAGGAAGGATAAGAGAGAAAATGTTAAAAATCAACATAAAGAAAAACAAACTGATTCAAACAAAACAAATAACAAAATCAAGGTTTTTACCATTAAAAGGAAAGACGAAACTAACTTAATAAAAAGAATGTATTTGGTTGATCCTTCCATTACTTTTCATTGTTCTGTAAAAGGCTCACAAGGACCCAAGCAACTTTGGGTTCCTAAATCTGCTTGATTTTTGCAAGTCATACGCGACGAGCAGTTTGAAAACGAATGGTATATTGAAAGTGGTTGATTGTGTCACATGACAGGAAGCAAGGAAGAGTTGAGAGAGTTTCGGGCTCTTAAAGATTATGGATGCGTCAAATATGGAAATAATTCCTTTGGAACAACACAGGGTTATGGGATGATCACAAATGGAGATCTTTCGATCCGAAAGGTGTCCTATGTGGAAGGATTGCAACATAATTTGATCAGTGTTTCACAATTAGTTGTGGGGACCAGAATGGAAGTATCATTTGACGACGAAGGATCTGAGATAATAGAGAAGAAAACGAAAGCAGTTTTACCGAAGTCGCAGTGAAAAGGGGAAATGTATCCCTTAAAATTAAACCCGATAAGAGGGAAGCCTTCTATATGCCTGCTAATAAAAGCTCATTCTGATGATAGCTAGCTATGGCACATAAGACTTTCGCACCTTAATTTCAAATACATAAACACGCTTGTTCTTGGTGATCATGTGCAAGGGCTTCCTCTCTTAAAGTTTGAAGAAGATTATCGTTGTGCTGCATGCAAAATGGGAAAACAAACCAGAAAAAGTCATCCAACTCGTGTAAACACGAAGATCATTGAACCTCTTGAACTTCTACACATCGAACTTTGCGGACCTTCTGCAATCGATAGCGTTGGTGGTAGTATGTACATACTAATAATTGTTGATGATTTTTCACGTTTTACTCGGGTGTATTTTCTTAAATAGAAATCAGAGGCTACTCCAAATATAAAGATTTTTATAAAGCAAGTGGAAGTTCAGTTGCAAAAGCTGGTGCGCAACATCAGAAGCGATAATGGGTTGGAATTCAAAAACAATGAGTTTGAAGAATTCTTATCTGAAAAAGGAGTAACTCACAAGTTTTCTGCTCCCTATACTCTACAGCAGAATGGCATAGTCGGAAGACAAAACCATTCGTTGTGTGAAGCAGCTTGAACCAGGCTCAGTTTCATGTGCTTACCTCTGTATTTATGGGTTGATGCTATCGCCATTGCTTGTTACACGCAAAATAGATCCCAATTGAATAAGCAATTTATTCCTACTCCATATGAACTCTTAAATAATCGAAAATCTAAAGTCGATTTTTTCCATGTATTTGATTCCGGGTGTTTCATCTTCAATTCCAAAGTAAATCGGAACAAGTTCGATGTGAAAGCAGATGAAGGTATCTTTTTGGGTTATTCGCTAACCTCCAAGGCATATAGGGTTCTCAACAAACAATCCAAGAAAATAGAAGAAACCTATTATGTCACGTTTGACGATAATTATCTGAAGAAGAATCAATCAATCGAAAGTCAAATGGGAGACATCTTTCCAACGTCAAGTCAAGCCACAATTCCAATAGATTATTTATGTGAGGAATATATGTTACTTTTTGATAAACCAGAGAAGGCTATCAACTATGAAGCAAAAGAAGCAGATAATAAAGTCGATGAAATAAAGAAGATAATCGACGATGCCACAAAAGAAATGGAAAGAAAACCTCCATCCTCAACCAAACCACCAAAAGAAAGCACTCCATTGCAGGGGGAGGGTTCGTCTATGGCAAATAAATCAGATCCGCCTTTCTAGGGGGAGAACCCATCTCCAACCACGAATCATGAAAGTCCACTCGAGGGGTAGAATTCTGAACCAAATGTTGAAAAAGTCTCATCATTCGGGGGGGAGAATCATAATACGAATGATGAATCGAATGGTCAATCAGAATTCGAAGAGGAAGTCAATGTTGAACTAGATCCTGCCTATGATCCAAATTACCCTCCACCCAAAAAATGGACGAAAGATCGTCCAAAAACTCAAGTCATTGGTGAATCATCTGAGGGAGTTCTTACACAATCTCAACTGAAAGCGAAGCAAACTGGGTTTTATTCTATCAAGTGAAATATTGCATGTTTAATTCGTTCGACTCCAAAATAGAACCGAAAATAGTTAATAATGTACTTGATCACTCTGACTGGGTTCAGGCCATGCAAGACAAACTCAATGAGTTCAAACGAAACAAGGTTTGAAGATTGATTCCTACACCACCTGATGCATCTATGGTTGGTCTAAAATGGGTGTTTCGCAACAAGATGGATAAAGAAGGCAACGTCATAAGGAACAAAGCGAGACTCGTGGTGAAAGGATATTGTCAGGAAGAAGGAATCGACTATGAAGAAACTTTCGCTCCAGTAGCAAGGTTAGAATAATTTTGAATTTTCTTGGCATATGCAGCACACAAAAATTTAGAGGTATTTCAAATGGATGTCAAATGTGCTTTCCTGAACAGAGAATTAGAAGAAACCATGTATGTTGAGCAACCACCAGGTTTTGTGAACGAAAAGTATCCCAACCATTGTTATATTTTGGACAAAGCCGTATATGGTCTGAAGCAAGCTACTAGGGCCTGGTATGAAACTTTAAATCGTTTTCTGAAGATGTCTAAATTTAAACAAGGTTCGGTTGACCCAACCTTCTTTTGCAAGAAAGAGGGGTGGCCATCTAATGATCGTCCAAATCTATGTCGATGACATCATCTTTGGTTCTATGAATCCTAGCCTAACAGCTGAGTTTCGCAAGTTGATTGAAACTAAATTTGAGATGACATCATCTTTGGTCTAATTAACTTTTTCCTTGGGTTAAATATTAGATAGGGACCAGAAGGCATTATTATCAATCAGGAGGCTTACAAAATGACTTTATCAGCGAAGTTTGGAATGATGGGAGATTCTAGAGTGAAGGTTCCAATGGCATTTGGAACGAAGCTAACACCATCTCTAGATAAACCGGCTGCAGAATGACGCTTTATCGCCAAATGATATCTTATAGTTAGTAGACCATATATTATGTTCTCAGTTTGTTACTGTGTCAGGGTTCAAGCCAATCCACATGAACCTCACATGGTTGCACTCAAGAACACCTTCCGATACTTGAAGCGATCCTCATCTCTCTGCATATGGTACCCAGCGAAGTCAGGATTTTTCGTTCAAGCATTCTCAGATGCCGATCTTGGAGGATGTGGTCTAGAAAGGAAGAGCACCACAGGCGGTTGTCAATTTTTGGATGGCAAACTCGTCAGCTGGCAGTCCAAGAAACAAACGTGTGTATCCTTATCCACAGTCGAAGATGAATATATAGCCGCTGCACCTTGTGCTTTGGAGGCCATTTGGATTCAACTCTATTGTGACTCTGAAAGCGCAATCTGAATATGTCACAAACCAATGCAACATTCAAAGACGAAACACACAGCACTAAAGTACCACTTTATCAAGGATCATGTGGAAGATGGTAATGTAAAAATTCATTTCGTATGATTTGCTGATCAATTGGCCGACATATTCATAAAAGCCTTGCCTGAAGCAAACTTCAATAGAATACTTCAACGCTTAGGAATGATGGATGTTGAATCTGTACCGAAACCATCTTTGCTTTCATGAGTATATCTTTCGATTTCGCCTCATTAAAGTTTAAACAAGCGAAATAGAGCGAACACTCAGTCTATTTTGGTTCCGATTTATTCAGGCACCGAATGATACTGAACGCTCGGTATATTTTGCTTCATCCGTCAGAAGGCGAATGTTCGGTTGAAATCTTATGTACACTTTTTGTACATTTCAGTTTTCCTTTCTATTTTTATCTCTTTTTAGAATACTTCAAAATTTCAAAAATATTTTTCCTTTTCTGTTTTTATCTCTTTTTCAGAAAAATTCAAAATTACAAAAATATTTTTTCCTTTTTTGTTTTTGTTTCTTTTTCAGAAATATCAAAAATGCAAAAATATTTTCTTTCATTTGTGTAAACTAAATTGTTTAACACTTGCTGCTTGTCTCAACAGTGCATCAAGGAAAAAGTATAAACTCTCAATCTATATATTAGCTAAGTGTCCCTAGAAGCATGTTGTTGTATGTTTTCTAAAGCCTCACTAGACTCTGTGTGAAGCCTTATTAAATCGAATCTACCGTTCGTTTCTACCCGATAAGGCTGCTAAATTCAGTTAAGTCATAAGCTACCTTACTCTTCTCACATTGAGTTAAGAGTTATCTGTTTGGACACTTTTACATAGCAGAGGTACTTTCGGTTCTTTAACCACCTCACCATTTTTCTCCATTACTTTCGATTCCATGAAGGTAACCCTTAAGACTCTCAGCATGTACCACTGAGGTTTATGGTTTCGCAACATCTGTGTTAATGATCTTAGTTTCATTTCACCATGATCTGAGTGAAACCCACAATCCAACAACTTTAATGAATTGACGTTGAACAATTAAATGTTATAGTTTTTCACTCATGTATTAACGAAACCACTCATGTGGTATGTACCAAGAAATCTCTTTTATTTTTGTGGGATCTTTATGAAATTGTCTAATACTACGGTGTTTCTACCCAAAAGATCTAGTTTTATTTTGTTTTTGATATTTCTGCCCTTTCACCAAGTCACTAAAAAAAATTCCAACCTACTTGATGTTATAGGCTACTCCAGCCACACAAGTACTTCACTCAAGTTTCGAACTTATGTTAAGTTTCGTAGTTTGGTTGAAGAAAAAGCCACCATTAGAACCGACATTAAAAGATGCCTTTCAATGTTTCTTAACAGATAATTGATCGTATTTCAATGGGAAACCACACAAGCACTTCTCAGCCTCTCTTGACTTTGAAGGAAGCAATTCGTGCCCGGGATCCATAGTTTTGTGTCTCTATTGACGTCACTTAAATCCTACAGATATAACTTGCTTTATTTCTTTTTCTTTAGCACACTCTTGCATGAGATTCTCTTGATTTTCCAAAAGTCTTGTTTGTGGTACTTCTGGCATTTTTAGGTTCGCATATATCTTTTTGTTTGCTTCCAAAAGTTAATTAAAAGCAAATGGGTATATGGTGTCATATTGTGAAGATTGGGAATTGAAACATTGGGAACAAGTTAATGATGACACGACATGTTTTGAGGATAAGAATTCAAACCACAAAGGCGCGTGAAATTTGAAACATCCTTATCATCACACCGTCTGACAAGTTTTTCAGAGGAACAGTTGTCACTTGCACTTTTTCAGGTGCATTTCAGAGTTGGTCACGCAACCGTCATCAATATTTTCTCTCTCCTGGTAATCGTATAAAAGGATTTCCCATAAGGCTTTTTCTTCTTCACCACTTACGAAAACCCTTGAACATTCAAACAGAAAAAAGTCTCTACTGTTCATCTTTATCACCAATCTTCAGCAATGGCAGAATCATCTTCAGTTCAAGAACACACTACTCAATCCACTCTCCTCACCATCAAACCCAACCAAAACCTCATCATGGACTCGATGCCTTTCAAGTATGATGCATTCATGCTCCAGATCATTGAATGTCTGAAATACTCACCACTGATAATCGCTTTAACCAATGTTGATATTGTTCCTATGTCACTTCTATCGCAGGTTTACTCTTCGGTGAAGTATGTTAAGGATGACGAACGTATTATGTTTGAGATTATCGATAAGAAAACTTATGTCTCCAAAATTAGGTTCTGCTCTCTGTTAGGGCTACCCTATGCGAACTCCATGTTGAATCCTAACTCGATTACTACAGCTGGGATCTTTGAAATATTCTACAACATGGGGTACACTGATTTTCTGTCTACTATCGCAAAGGTCAATAAATATTGCCTCCCTCCTCAATGAAATGGATTGTTTACCCTTCTCTTTAAGAGTTTTTCTGAACGAGTAGTTGGATCCGATGGTGCTAGCAAAGCTTTCATTACCATTCTCTATGGTCTACACCATGGAATCAATCTTGATTATGGGTGTATTCTGTGGAATCAATTGGTTCAAAGTTTGAATTCTTATTTTGTGGAATCATGGCAGACTCTTTAATTTCTGCCATTGCTACTTTCCACATCACAAAGATTATCATTTTAGACTCTTCAAAGTTTGCTTTTATCGGGTCAATTCCTGAGTTAATGTATAGATGTGTTTCAGATGCAGGCAAAATTATAATTGAATACAAGAAACTTCCAGCTTCGGGTCTAAGGCCCCTTAATTTGGAAATGCAGTGCTCCATTGATGAAGCTGACAAGTCAAAGAAAGGAGGTAAGAAAGGGGACAAAAGAAAGAAAATTCAAGAGGTACCCTCTTCTAAACTAGTTACACCTAAGAATCGAAAGGATCAAACGGTTGAACCTTCGGCTCCGTCATCAAGCGATAATGATTACTTTCCATCGGATCAGGATGATCGGGTTGAACATGAAAAGGAGCACAACGAGTCTGAGGATTCGAATCGTGAAGACTCACCTGAGATAATCTTTACTAAAAATGTTCCCTCTCCACCTCCTTCTCCTAAACACACTACTGCTCCCATTTCTATTACTCCATGCTCACCTCCTGTTTCATCTCAACCACCCACTTCTATGCCTTTACCACCACCATTTTTCACCGAAACAACTACTACCACCACTACCACTACCTCGGTCGGACCTTCTGTTAATGTCAACACATCTGATGCGAGGGCAAAGACATCAGGTTTCTCCACATCCACTACATCCTTAGTTTCTCCTCAAAAGCATGGTCCCAAAGATGTTCATGAGGGAGAAGGATTTGATTTCGAATCATTTCATTATAATCCTTTCTCCATTCAAAAAGATAGTGATGGAGATGCTCCCATTACTCAGAAGGATTTAAAGGCTCTAAACGAAAAATTGGATTTTATCCTTGCGTCTACCACTATTTCTTCCAGCACAACTTATTTTGAAGCAGCTGTAAAGGGTGTGCTTGACACATTCGTTAAGGAACATGTCGCTACTCTTGATAAAGCCAACAAAGCAGTTGAGAGCTCCACTCAGTCATGTCTACAAGTGACCGAAAAAGTCGATAAACTAATCTCTGACATAAAAATGTTTATTACGGAGATCACTACAGCTGCAGAAAACAATGCTACTAATGAAAATGATGCCATTGTCAATCTGAACACTTCACTGCAAAAAGAACGTGAGTCCATTGCAAAGCTTCGGGCTGACATTTATACTAACAACTCTGCGTTTCAAGAGTCCATCTCTTCAAGGATTTCTAAATTTCACGAAGACATGGTAGTTGAAAGCAAAATTATGGACCAACTTGCCATTCGTACAACTCAACTGAAGACTCAATCAGTTAAGCTCAAGCACGCACAGCAGGAGCTAGAAGAACTTAAATTTGAGCGAACCGGTATCAAAAGTTGTCTCAGTGACGTAAACTCGCTACTATCCAACCTCCTTGTAGCTCATGACCCAATCCATACAATCACCATCAGACGACATCTCGCTGAGAAGCTTCTCCTTGCGATTGCTATGTCAAACAGGATAGAGGGTGTTTCGGAGGTCCTTGTCCTTCCAGAACAAGGGAGAGAGAAAACAAAAGATAAATCAAAGGATGATAAAGGGAAGAAACCGATAGGATATTCTGATGAAGATGATGACTCTAAGGAACAACAATTAAAACGCAAGGCTCGTGATCATGAAATTATGAGAATGCTCGCATGGCGAGGGAATCTGAAGAGAAAGAGCAACAGTAAAAAAGAAGCTCACAACGCATTGGAATGCTGAAAATTTATGTTTCCTCTGTGGATGTTGGTGAGAATGTTGCACAAAGTTGTTGATCTACCAACTGTACACTGGTTGGAACAAGTTGCTTCCTTTGATTTGGTTAACACGAAGGGCTCCCATTTTGATATGCCAATTGTCACAACTGGCATTTTGCTAGGAAATTCTATTCCCGTGTAAGCATCATCCATTGTAAAATCCTATACTCTATTTTCATTCAAATACAATCTCATATGTTCAAATAAGGTTTGGAAACCCTAGAAATCCCGACTCAAGTTCCTTATGGACTAGGATTCTATTTTTAGCCATAAATGAATTAATTAGCCCTAATGGGCCATAAGCCCATTCCTTTATATCATAATGGGCCGTGAGTTATCTAATGAGCCCAATGGGCCAAAAATTTTATGTTTAGGTTCCAAAAATCGTAGCTAGATATTAATGGGCTCACACTATTCCATCCCTACTCCTCTTGGCCCATTAATCTCGGCCCAACATCAAATAAAAAAAGAGAAAAAGCCCATGAATATAACAAGTGACACCTCATTGTTATTTTATGGGTAACCAAGTTAATTACATAACATATATCTATACACAAACACTCTTAACCATTATGTATTGACCCTTTTATCCTTCCCCTTCTATCCTTCTTATTGTGGCCGAGAACCACCACTCATCCCACCATCCTCATTTTCTTCAAAGACTCTCATACACTCTCAAGAACATCCTTTCCTTCCATCCAAAATTTCGAAGATCTAGGGTGTTTTCAAGAGGATTCTTCACAAAAAATCATCATCCTTGGTGAGTTTTTGCTTAGATCCATGGTCTAGTCTCTTGATTACTTCAAAAATCTCCTCTTAACTCAAGCAATTTCGTGATCTTGCATCTTAGAACCCATCCAAGCGCAAAAACCTCTCAAGAAGCTTGCTAGGGCTAAGAATCACATCATCTTCTTCCACTTCTTCTTCAAACCAAGAACTACAAAGCAAGGTGAGTTCATACCCCCTTGTTTTTGGTTTTTACTTGTTTTTGGGGGAGAATACAAGTTGATATGTGTAGATCTATGTGTATATGCATGACTATGTGTGTTTTCCATGAATTATTTGGTGATTATGTGTAGATTTCTTCATTAATCTAAAAATATGTTAAGAACTTGAAGTTTATCACTTGGATCTTCATAAGAACCTTGAGAAAAGTATGTTTTATCACATATAATATATTTAAACTAGTAGATCTGAGATTTATACACTTTAAATAGCAAAAATGAGTGTTGGGTTGTAAGATCTATAAATTATACTCATAAAACAGCCCTTGACAAGAAAGTTTTGGTCCAATCACGGACTGTTTTGACCCTCTTAATGGAAGTATTTTTCCAAACTGTTTTACATGGATAAATTTTAGTTTTTATACCTTTAAAATGACTACTCTCACGTTTTCATACAATTTTTCTACAATTTTTGGCGAATTTTACAAAAATGCCTATCAAATTTGAAATAATTTCGGACTAGCCTGTGAAGGTGGGAGATTTCACACTTGTTAGAAGCCATTAAAAATTATGAGAAAAATTGTGAACAAAGTAGACAAAATTTCCAAAACTCCAAAATTTACGGATCCAAATTTTGACTTACGATGATTTTTCTACAAATTTTCTAAACACTAGGTCGGAAAAGCCAAAAACCAGAAAAATGTGTATTTTCACAAAAACCAAGCAAAAAATGATATGTATGACAAAAATAGGTTTAAAATGTTATTTTTATCAAAAAGTAGTCATCAACACAAGTTTTAACAAAATTGGAGATTAAAGTGTTATTCTTACAAAAATTGGGCCTTAATTGTAAATTTTTGGCTTATTGGGCCAAGAACGTCATTTTTATAAAAAGTGGACTTTAGGTATTAATTATGTAAATAATCAAGCTAAAATAAACAAAACAATAACAAATGGGTTAAAAACGATATTCATATCCTTGTTGGGCCTGGAAATAATATACATGTTTAGTGGGCCTTAGTGTCCTTTTACATGTATATTGGGCTTAGGATAGACATTCACATTCCTTTTGAGCCTGGAAATAATAGACACGTATAGTGGGCCTTAGTGGTCCACTTACATGTTTATTGGGCCTGGGAATGGGTTTTATATACATTCTTCTTTTTATAATATTTTAGTAAATACTTGAGCCAAAACCAATGATAAACCAACAAATGGATTTAATTTGATCATTTTCTAGGTTATTGGGCCTTAGTGGCCCATTTTTATGTGTGAGATGTCCTGTATATGTTTATTGGGCCTCATTGACTCATTAACATGTGCGACGGACCTTGGATACTATTTCTGTGCTATTTGGGCCTGTAAATACTTTACATTTGAAATGGGCCTTAGTTGTCCTTTCATATATATTTCGGGCCCATGTTATATAATCTCATTCCAATTGGGTCTTGAATGATTTACATGTTTAGCGATGCCTTAGTGGTTCACTTACATGGATCATTGGGCCTGGAAGGAGTTTATGATGGGTTTTTGCCATAAGAACTTTCCTATGTGCGCATGCAAAACCCTAATGCTTGGATCTAGGCTTTCTAATAAACATGCTTTGAATCCAAGACTTCTAATTACTAATTAGGTTAAATAACAACATTAAAACAGATCTAGAATCATACCTTTGAGTTCCTTGTTGATCTTGAGGTCTTGGAGCTTCTAGAGTCACAAATGTCACTCCTCTAATGGCTTACAAACACCAAAGCAAGGAGGATGATTTGGGAGAGAGGAGAGGGGAGGAATTTCGACCAGAGTTCTCTTACTTAATCAGAGGTGTCGAATTCCCTATGCCATGGGGTCTATTTATACTTGTAGACTCCTTAAGGGTTACAACCTAAACCCTAATTGGATAATCTTCTCTTAAGGCTATCCAAATCCATTCCTAGATAACTCTAATGGACGATTTTAGCTATCCTAATCCTCTTAGAATTCGTCCATAGTATATCCAAATGGATTTACAGTCTAAAGCTTAACTATCAAACAATTGACAGTTTATACCCCTTTATTTAATTAATCTCTTTAAGTCACCAAATTAATTCTAATTAATTCTATGACTTATAACAATATATATTATTCATTATATTATTCCCATAATATATTAATAATATTTATTCTCTCTTAATAAATCATCCTATCAAGTTGCTATGGTGAAGGCAACCCAAAAGGACCATGCACAACCGGATATAGTTACAGCCTTAGACACTATTCCAACAGTCTCCCACTTGGATAAGTCTAGTAACTATACAAGTAAAATTCGGTTTGCAATCGTAGCTCTCAAAGACGCTGTCAACTCTGATCTAATCAATCTTGTCCTTTAGATAAGGGAACGTACAGTCCTCTGTTAGATATCATGCTGACAATCCTATGGAATGGTTAGTCAAGCATTTAGGTTTCTCGATCTCTGATTTATTTGACATAGAACTTAATCGAACACATCAATTCAGTTCTGACCGGGCCCGGCACATAAGTCAAATCAAATCATCGAGCGGCCGAGATATCGCTTTTACCTTCTTAGATAAAAGTTACAGATAAACTTCGACTTATATGCATTTACTTATTCATTTACCAACTATACACAACAATACGTTTTATAACATCAAGTTACTGATGCGTTTTCGTATTATCAATGTACAATCAATTAACAAATAATAAACTATATATCTAGGTTTTAAGACTATATGATATTATCGTCTTGCGATCATCTTTTTATATCTTATTCCATAAGGTGATTCCAGCAAGCGCGGGTTTATTCCAATGCTCAAAACTAGTTCATAAGCACTCATGAACGTTGCAGCAATCCTTTGCTATGTCTAACACCATTTAGACATTCTACACACCAATTCATGACAATCTTTTTTTTCATATCTACTTCCAATATATGAATGATTGTGGACCATTTGAACAATTCTATTATTCCTAATAATTTCAATTATTCTGGAAGTCAAAACATGCAAAGTGAAACAATAGCTAAACAATTAACATAAGATAGTAACATTACTCATAAATAAAACTCCTTTATTTAATCATCAAATGTCAATTACATTTATCTATTACACGTTTCTAATACTATCTAATCTATGCTAATATCATCCTTCAGCCCAATACTCCTAGCATGCTGCAAGTGCTTAACCCTACTCAGTCCCTTCGTAAGCGGATCTGCTGGGTTATCTTCTGATGATATCCTCTTAACTACGAGTTGTCCTTCTTCTACACGATGTCTAATAAAGTGATACTTTCTGTCGATATGTCTTGATCTACCATGATCCCTCGGTTCCTTGGTTAAGGCAACCGCACCTTCGTTATCACAGAAAATCTCCATTGGCTCCTTTATGGCAGGTACGACTCCAAGATCACCGATGAAGTTCTTTAGCCATATTGCCTCCTTCGACGCTTCGCTCGCTGCAATGTACTCTGATTCGCACGTTGAATCAGCTACGGTTTCCTGCTTGGAACTTTTCCATGTCACTGCTCCTCCATTTAGGGTAAAGACCCAGCCCGACTGTGAACGGTAGTTGTCCCTGTCGGTTTGAAAACTGGCGTCACTATACCCTCGCACCTTCAAGTCATCACTTCCTCCGAGGACTAAGAACCATTCCTTCGTCCTCCGAAGGTACTTAAGGATATTCTTCACCGCAATCCAATGTGCTTTGCCAGGATTCCCTTGATATCTACTAACCATGCTCAAAGCGAAGGCTACATCAGGTCGAGTACAAGTCATAGCGTACATGATTGAGCCAACTGCGGAAGCGTATGGTACTCGGCTCATTTCTGCTATCTCAGCTTCGGTACTCGGACTTTGAGTCTTACTCAACTTGGCATTACTTTGTATCGGTAGTTCTCCCTTCTTTGAGTTTTCCATACTAAAACGTTTTAGTACCTTCTCTAAGTAAGTATTCTGACTAAGTCCAATTAGTCTCTTACTTCTTTTTCTTATTATCCTTATTCCCAAAATGTAAGAAGCCTCTCCGAGGTCCTTCATAGCGAAACACTTCCCGAGCCAGGATTTTACCTCCTGCAGAGTCGGAATGTCGTTTCCTATGAGTAATATGTCATCGACATATAGAACGAGGAAGCTTACTATACTCCCACTGGCTTTGACATATACACAAGATTCGTCTTCGCTTCGTACAAATCCAAACTCTTTGACTTTCTCATCGAAACAAAGATTCCATCTGCGAGATGCTTGCTTAAGTCCATAAATGGACTTCTCAAGCTTACACACTCTATCCGGATGCTTCGGATCCACAAACCCCTCTGGCTGAGCCATGTAAACATCCTCAGCCAACTTTCCGTTAAGGAAAGCGGTCTTGACATCCATTTGCCAAATCTCATAATCATGAAATGCGGCAATTGCTAACATCACTCTAATAGATTTAATCTTCGCAACTGGTGAGAAGGTCTCATCATAGTCAACTCCGGGAGTTTGAGTAAAGCCCTTCGCGACCAATCGCGCTTTATATGTGTGTACGTTCCCATCCACGTCGGTCTTCTTCTTGAAGATCCATTTGCACCCAACGGTCTTACGTCCGGGCACGTAATCAACCAAATTCCAAACTTGGTTATCATACATGGATTGGATCTCGCTATCCATTGCCTCTTTCCACTTTAAAGACTCCGGGCCTGCCATGGCTTCCTTGTAGCTATTAGGTTCATCAAGATTTACTAGTGTACCATCACTAATATACGTGTCCCCTTCGGTAGTAATATGAAAGCCATAAAACTGGGGATGAACTCTAACTCTACCGGAACGTCTAAGAGGTAAGGATTCGTCAATTGGTTCAACCGGAGTTTCCTCCTCGGGTTGAGTGCCAGCGGTAAAGGTTCCTTCATCCATCGACTCTTGAATCTCTTCAAGTTCGATTTGCCTCCCCCTGTCTCCTTGGCTTATGAGTTCTCGCTCTCGGAAAACTCCTCTCCTCGCAACGAAGACAACATTGTCCTTCGGTCTATAGAAGAGATATCCAAAGGATGTTTGCGGGTAGCCGATGAAAATACATCGCTCACTTCGAGGTTCAAGCTTGTCGTGAGTATCTCGTCTTACGAAAGCCTCGCAACCCCAAACCTTGATATGTGCCAACGAGGGAGCTTTCCCTGTCCACATCTCGTGAGGTGTTTTGGCAACCTTCTTAGTAGGGACTCGGTTAAGGATATGGGCGGCAGTCTCTAAGGCATACCCCCAAAAAGAGATTGGTAGTGAAGCACGACTCATCATAGAGCGAACCATATCCAATAGGGTTCGATTACGCCTTTCTGCCACACCATTCAACTGCGGTGTCCTAGGAGGCGTCAATTGCGAAACTATTCCACACTCCTTGAGATAATCATGGAATTCAAGACTTAGGTACTCTCCTCCTCGATCGGATCGAAGCATCTTGATTTTCCTGCCCAATTGATTCTCCACTTCATTCTTGAATTCTTTGAACTTTTCAAAGGTGTCTGACTTTTGCTTGATTAAGTAGATATACCCATATCTACTATAGTCATCGGTAAAAGTCACATAGAAGCGGTTCCCATCCTTTGTGGTTGATCTAAACGGTCCACATACATCGGTATGTATTAAGTCCAATAGACCATCGCCCCTTTCACAAGTACTCGTGAAGGGCGACTTAGTCATCTTTCCAAGCAAACAAGACTCGCATGTGTCATCTTCCCTAAGGTCGAATGACTCCAACACTCCATCCTTTTGGAGTTGGGCTATGCGTTTCTTGTTGACATGTCCAAGACGACAATGCCACAAGGATGCTTTATCCATACTAGTGGAAGAATCAATATTCAAAACATCATTTCCAAAGTCATCAACAATCATAACAGTTTCATATATTCCATTATATGGTATAGCTTCAAAGTAAAAGACACCATTTAGATAAGCCAAAATAGAACCATTCTCATTATTAAAAGAAAATCTAAATCCTTGTCTAAATAAACCATGAAATGAAATGATGTTTCTTGCCATTTCTGGCGAATAGCAACAATTGTTCAAATCTAAAACTAAACTATTCCTAAGCACTAAGGAATACACTCCAATCTTGGTTACAGGCGACGATCTTCTGTTCCCCATGATTAGATTGATCCTTCCTTGCTCCACATCCCTACTTCTTCTTAGTCCCTGCACATTAGAACAAATGTGATAACCACAACCGGTATCAAGAACCCAAGAAATAGCATGATTAGAATCGTTAGATTTGATTGTATATATACCTGCGAAAGATGGCTTGATCTTTCCTTCTTTGATTGCTTGCAGGTAATCCGGGCAGCTTCTCTTCCAATGTCCTATCTTGTGGCAGTGGTGGCACTCTGCCTCCTTCGGGTTAGAGCAGGGCTTGGCGGGATCAACTTTGGTCCCACTAGAAGAGGCACCATCTCGGGCTTTCACCTTGCGATAGTTCTTTGATGAAGCTTTCCTCTTCTTTCCCTTCCCTTGTCCAATAGCCAAGACAGGAGCAGCGGGCGTATTGGGAGTAGGTGCAACAGACTTGTCTTTGAAGTTGCTCTCAGCAACCCTCAAGAGACCTTGGAGCTTGCTTAGGGTGACCTCTTCTTTGTTCATGTGGTAGGTCATCCTAAATTGGTTGTACATCGGAGGTAAAGAGTGAAGCACCATGTCGATCGCCAAATCCTCACCGAAGTCAACATTTAACTTGCGAAGGCGGTCGACATACCTTTGCATCTTTTGCAAGTGCACGGTAAGAGATTCTCCATGACCCATCTTCGCGGAAATCATGTTAGTGAAAATCTCGTACCTCTCTTGTCTCGCGTTTTGGTGGTACCTCTCCAATAGGTCTTGGTGCATCTCGTACGGGTACATGTCCTCGTAGGACTTTTGGAATTCGGAGTTCATGGTGGCGATCATGATGCAATGTACCTTCGTTGCATCTCGCTCATGAGTTTCAAAGGCGGTGATTTCGGCTGGAGTAGCGATTTCGGTATTGATTTTCTCGAGCTTCTCATCAAGGACATACTCTTTGTCCTCATAGCGAGCAATGGTGCGAATGTATCTTATCCATTCGCTAAAGTTCGTTCCATCGAAGGTGACCTTTTGGCAAAGGCTCATCAACGTGAAAGAACTAGCAGTAGCGTTGTTTGCGTTTGACATCTACAATTAGAAAAGGACAAAGATAGATTAGAATAAGAATCCCTAATTATCACCCAATAAGAAAATTAGGGCTAGGATCCAACAATAACATTTACATACTAGAAAAGGGATGCCGTAATCTAACATGCAAATAAATTGAAGGTAAGTGAATGACGATTCACTAATTCTCCATCACGAAACTTAAACTATTAGTCCTAAGTGTTTTTGAGAATTCCTAGGTTCGGATGAGATTCATTGAAACTATTCAATGGCATGTTTAAATCTCGATATGCCCCTCTTGTTTGTGACTGGGATGCCGAGGATCACAAAGCGGGTGTGAATTACCATGCAAATTCACATGGCGCCTTCATTGTAACAATCACCTATTCGATGTGCCGGTAAACCACACACGCTCCATTGAACTATGATAAACAACGAATCACCCTTTGCCACCTTCGCTTAGAACCAATTAGTGTGCCGGTAAACCACACACGCTCCACCAACATCTTAGCAGGGTGCAAAGTGTAATTTCATGGGATTGCATCAATTCACTTTTCCTAAAGTAACTAGGATTGGGAAATTTTAAAATATGTGTAGTTACTTTGTATTTCTTATTATACTTTTAATGAGAGGATGAGGTTGCCCTATCCTACCCGTTCGGCTAACGACCCTCCACCAATCAAGCAAGCGGTGGGTGTGAGTGTACACCCATTAAGCGCCATTTTATAGGCCGCAACCTTATACCCACCTTATAGATCGGCTTCGTGAATGAGGCCTACTAATGGTAAGACTAGCATTTAGTTATACATATATATATTATTCTAGTAATATCATATTAGTATAGGGTTGTATTTTAAAACTTTTAAAATCTAGGGCTTGAAATTTAAGTTGTCTAAATTAAAACTTTTAATCACAAAAGTAAATTTCAAAACAAAAGGGTAGGTTTTAAACATTTAAAACATGGAGGATCAAATAACAAATAATTCCAATTAACAATTAATATCCTAATTATCTATATTTGATTTATTCAAGATTTCTTTTTTAAGATAATTACCAAAATAATCAAAATAATCAATTAATTATCATATAAGGAAATTAAATATTTAATTAGTTGATAATTACCTTTAACTAGATCAAGATAATAGTTATATTTATCAGAAAAACGAATTAATATTGATCTAATTAGTTTATGGTAAGTTAAGATAAGATAAACACAAAGAAATCCCGAATCTGGCCATTCCTGACGCCTGGACTCGCCGAGTGCACAAAGGGACTCGCCGAGTCAGGCCTACTCGCCGAGTCCACTTTGAGACTCGCCGAGTCCATGACTCAGAAACCTAAAAATCGAATTTTGCAGGTTTGTTTCAGTTAATCAAGCAACAATTTACAGAAAACCAAGCTAGGCTCTGATACCACTGATGGGTTTTTGCCATAAGAACTTTCCTATGTGCGCATGCAAAACCCTAATGCTTGGATCTAGGCTTTCTAATAAACATGCTTTGAATCCAAGACTTCTAATTACTAATTAGGTTAAATAACAACATTAAAACAGATCTAGAATCATACCTTTGAGTTCCTTGTTGATCTTGAGGTCTTGGAGCTTCTAGAGTCACAAATGTCACTCCTCTAATGGCTTACAAACACCAAAGCAAGGAGGATGATTTGGGAGAGAGGAGAGGGGAGGAATTTCGACCAGAGTTCTCTTACTTAATCAGAGGTGTCGAATTCCCTATGCCATGGGGTCTATTTATACTTGTAGACTCCTTAAGGGTTACAACCTAAACCCTAATTGGATAATCTTCTCTTAAGGCTATCCAAATCCATTCCTAGATAACTCTAATGGACGATTTTAGCTATCCTAATCCTCTTAGAATTCGTCCATAGTATATCCAAATGGATTTACAGTCTAAAGCTTAACTATCAAACAATTGACAGTTTATACCCCTTTATTTAATTAATCTCTTTAAGTCACCAAATTAATTCTAATTAATTCTATGACTTATAACAATATATATTATTCATTATATTATTCCCATAATATATTAATAATATTTATTCTCTCTTAATAAATCATCCTATCAAGTTGCTATGGTGAAGGCAACCCAAAAGGACCATGCACAACCGGATATAGTTACAGCCTTAGACACTATTCCAACAGTTTATACTTTTTTTCTTCGCGTAAATTTGGTTAAGGATCTAGTGAGTTTTTGTCGGTTGGCACCTATTAAGTGTACGATCGTAGCCTGTAGTTATAACCAGAGTCTCTTGGAGGGAGAACGGGGATTTGTGTATAGATCTATACGGGGATGACACCCCACACCTGAGTTGTTCGCTACAGTTAGACTAACTCAGTCTAGGGTGACGAAGACCTTATAATCAAAGTCAAAACCGGCGTCCAACGACGCCAAGACAGGTGAAATTGTCATTATTTAGTATGGTTATGACGGCTCGCTTAGAGGAATTAACGTTATGAAGTTTACGGAAGACCATTTTTTTTACAGGCAACATCGGGTTGTCTGGGAACATTCTCTTTACATGCTCTTACATTCTCTCTGCATTCTCTTTACCTTTTTAGTCAAATAAACAATAACATACATGCATTAATACAAGATCTAACACAAACACACTAAACAGTTTTCAAAAAATATCGGATTTTCTGGTGGTTTTCAAAGTTATACAAATCATTTTCACAACACATGCTTATGAACTCACCAACATTTTTATGTTGACCATTTTAAAAATAACTTTTAATCTCAGGAAACCGTTGAAGCAGGATGAACGAAACAAACTAATGGATATTGTGTTATATTTTGTTTCATCATACTCTTACTATTTTGGCATGTAATATTCAAATACAATACTCGATGTAAACAATGAATGTTGTTATATTACATGTGTGATGATGATGATGTTATGTTTCAATTTTATTCATTGTAATGATATTTCAAGATGAAATCACGCACAAGCCCCCGGACGTTTCCGCCGTCTGGTTAGGGGGTGTGACACCAATTACAAGAAGAGCCTTTGTGTTCCACTGCATTGATAAAATAATCAATGTTCCTTCACCTGATGCCAAAGTAGACAGAGCCCTTGTTGATTTTTATCTTACCTTCGCCAAACCTCAATATTTAACATGGAGTGCCTAGAAGATCACAACAGTCAAAGTCATCGGGCCCATTCCAGTTGGCGGTTTCCTGAACATCAAATTCAAGGTGACGAGGGGTACGAACAATTATCTACATGAATTTCCTCTTGCTGGTCTGCCAAACATTAACCCTCATGATTGGATTGTGTTACTCAATCTTCTGCTGTCCGAAGAATAAAAATATGAACCAATTGGTTTCGTACATTTATGAAGCAGTGAAATTTTACATTGAGATTGCCAAAGTTATGAAGAAAAAGCCTACTTTAATCCAATCGGCAAAGCCAGTGACATGAGCGAAATGACTCTGGGAAAACTAGATATGGATCATTTGATGGTGATGTTTCAGCAAAGGACTGAAGTTGCTGGAACTTTTAAAAAATGTATTTTTGCTCTGCCTGATATGTTTTCTACATCCTGTCTAGAACATGTCTTTGAAATTCTCAACAAGTGAAACTTGAATGATGATGTTGCAAAGAGGCACTTTAATGAAATGATTCGTTGGTACATCCTGTTTCGTAGGACTTTTCTCGCGGTGTTTCCCAAACTCTTCAAAACTGTCAAGAAGACACAACAATGAAGCTCTCTCTCCCAAATGACGCAAAGAGGGAGATTGTTGAGGATTATTAGATTGCGTCTTTGGGCCTTTTGTATAAGTCCATTATATACACGGTTTTAGGCCTATCCAGCCGTTATTATTCGGGTTATTATATATATGGTGCATGCATGCACCTTATTAGAAAAAATTGTTGATTTCATCCTTCAAAACAATATTGTAACCCTACCACACCTCTACAGTAGCAATTTTTAATAGAGTTCTTCTGAGGTTGTGGCTTTTTAATCATTTGACAATAGTTGATTCATTTTTTGTTCTAGTTTGATTTACATTCTTGGTTTGCTTGTTAAGAATCTAATCGATCTTAGAGACTTTGTAGTCTCATCAAATTTCGGCCGAAAACAGAGTGTTGTAACAAGTTTTGAGGTTTTCGAGGGAAAAATCTTGGTTTTTCGAGTGTTTTTGGTTCTGAAAACTTATATAAACTTTAATTGTATAATTTAAATAATTTACTAACCCTCATGAACTTAAAAAAAATAAATATAATTCGAAATTTTGTTTAAGAAGGTTGACTTTTATTTACTTGAAAAATATCGGGTTGTCACACATGCACTTAAGCAAACTCCCCAACCAAAAACAAATCATGATTGGAACCCCAAACTCGGTCCCCCAAAGCCTGTTATCTGATGCCAAGAGGGCGCAAACCAAATGCTGGACAGCTTTCTGAACTCCCAACGCACACAATGCTCAATCTAGATGGCCAGTCGAGCGCCTTCTTCCTTCACGGGGATGCGAAACTCATCCTAGTTTCACACCTTCTTATGTTCCTGAATTCATGAACGTTTCTCCCCCATTTTGGTTCAACTAAGTTCTCACAACACACGAGAATTGAAGGATTCCCAATCCTTCTTACCCTCCAATGACCGATCTGCTGACAACCATCGCTTAACAATGCTAGTGCTCCGTCAATAACCATCCTAAAATGTTAGGGTGCAAAGTCACGCTTGGATGAGGTGTACCCACTTGTATGTGTAATGAGTTGCTTTTCCTTTATAAGGAAGTAATTGGCACTCATTTTATGTAAGGAACCATTTAGAGTGTTAGACTAGAGAGAGAAACTTTGTACAAACCCATTTGTATATTTTTTCTGGATCTAATATGAGCTTATAAAGATTTATTTACTCCTTGTGTTCTTGATTTTACATTATGATTCACTAGATCTTTCATATTTCGCACATGCCATTATAATAAACACCACATCAATTGGTATCACAGCGGGTGTTCTTGATCGGATCAAGAATTGATCCTTGATGGTGATCTTGATTTAGTAATTCAATTTTTGTTCATTGATCTTCGTGATTTAGAGAGTTTTTGGATTTAAGAAATCGAATTCATCTTTGATTCTATTCAAAATTCGATTTTCTTCACTAGAATTCAAGTGATTATAGCTTTCTCTCTCTAGAAAACCCATTCAAAATCACTTTCTCTCTCTAGAAATCTTCAAGTATTTGTGATCATGGTGAATTTGCCTTACAATTCGTGGATTAAGATCGTTGAAGATATCAAATACAAAGTCAATAAAGATCAATATTATGGATTGGTATTAAACAAGTTGATATATTAGGAAACTATGGTTTCTTATGAAGGATTGAAGGATGATCATGGAAACTTGATATTTCAACCACTTTGTGAGATCAAATGGTTGGCTGATATTACATTGTCCGTATCAACTCGTAGTAATGATAAGAATGGAGAAGAAAAATATTTGTTGAATAAGAAATATGTTTCTCTTATTGAAGACCCAAATGATCTTCGTGCTCTTAAGTTTGTTAATGTTCTTGACAATGGAGTTCAATGTGATGTTCTTGATGTTCAAGAAAAAGGAGTTCAAGTTGATTGTCATGATGAAAAAGTTTTTTGCTCGATTGGAGTTCAAACCGATGATATTTTGTGTTTTTGTGATTCGTTTGAAGGAATGATTCCGTATCGGAAGTCGGTGATCCAAGAAATTCACAAATATCAAACTACAAAAGATTTGATTCAAACTCAAAATGTTCAAGTTGTGGAAAGTGGGTTTGTTCATGAAGTTAAGTCTTCAAGATGCAAAAAGATGAGAAAGAAAAAGAAGAAGACGATCAATCGTAAAAACAAGCGGGTTTACTTACAAATATCGTTAAATGTAGAGAATCCGAAATATGTGAAACAAATTTGGATTCCAAAGCAACAATCTCCAAAGGTTGCATTGAATTTGAAGTCAAAACCCAAATGTGTTGGTTGTTATTTTGAAGATGATCTTGGATCGTTGAAGAACACGAAGAACGAGTTGTGCATCACACATAATGGGTGGTACAATGTTCAAATTGGAGATTTTCTCATTCCATCAAAAGAACCAAGATCTTCTAAATTTGATTCGTTCGTTGAAAATGAAACTCGATTCGTCAAAATGGTATCTCAAATTCTCAAATGAATTCCAAAACGTCCATGATTTTGATTCGTGCGTTTCGTTTTTAAGTTTCGATCTTTTTTACTCAATTGGATCGACTTCGTTTCAAACACCTTTGAAGATCCAATTAATTTTTTTAGATCAAACTTCAAAATTAAAATCATTTTCCCAAAAACAAATGTTACTGCTCACATCCAATTTTATATTATTGAGCCCATAAATCAGTTTGATCCAATTTTCGAATCCTTTACTGTTCATGAATATTATGATCCCAAAATTTCTTTTGATCTGATATCTTAAAAAGTAGAGCCCACAAATCATTAAATCAATTTTGATTCATTATTCACTTTTGTTCGACATCACATACATGTCGTCCTAAAGCTCATAAATCGATTTTTGATCTTAATTTCCTTGCATTTCATTTTCGTTTATGAAAATCGATGAATATTATTCATGATTCTGACCTTGTGAATCGACTTTATTTGATTTCATTATCATCAGTTGATTATGATCAAGTTGTAGTTCAGAAAAGTATTGATTTGTGTATATCGATTGACGAATTCGTCAAGTCAAACCAAAAAGTCAAAATACATGTTCTTTGATGTTGAATAATCGATGCTGAGATTAATTGATTTCGAAGATAGCTATTGAAAGATTTAGATATATTTGATGTCTTGGATCGACTAATTGGATAGATCGATTGACTTTCAAAAGTCAAAGAACATCTGAGAATGAACAAGCTATGGTTTTGATTTCGTTATTGATTAATTGGGTTAGAAATTGATAGTTGTGGACTATGATTGAATTTTTGAATGATTGATGATCGTTGCTTGATAACGAATGGGTTTGGATTTTCCTTGAGTAACTGATAACAAAGGGTCCCTATGTTTGGATTTTGAAGCTTAGATGGGTCGATTGTCGATGTTGGTATGTTGATTCTATAGTCGAATGGTTGAAAAGCGAAAGCCTGGAATAGATAGTCGAAGTCAGATGTGATTTTGATTTCAAATGTTAATGTGTTGATGTGATATTGATTTCAAAATCTAACAAGTATCGATGATGATTTGAGCGTGTTGAGTTCGAATTGACCTTCAATTTGAGTAGATATGGGGACCATGATTTCGAAGGGGTCAAGAATCTGCATGTAAATTGATTAGGTCGTTAACAAGATTTGGGGTCTGATGTCGAACTACTTTCAATTTGTAAATTGATTAGGCCGATGATTCAACAAGACTTCATATGTAAGATCATCGATTGTGACTTGAAGAAGAAAGCGAAGCATTGATTTTGGTATTCGAATGGTTAACTGATGATTGTGTACGAAAGGGGTAATACATACTAACGAAGGGTGTTTGATTTCGTACGAAAGTTGCTGTGATTTCTAATGAACAAAGAAAAAAAAAAGAAAAATTAAATGTTTCGCAAATGGTCCTTTAACCTTCGAATATTTAACACTTTTTATAAACATTCGAAAGTTGGTAAACCTTTCGTATATTTTGAAGGCAAATGAAAAAGTTTCGTATGCAGTCCATATAATTTCGAATTTTTGGCAACTTTGACATTTTGGGGTATTTTTCGAATGTTTGGAGAACAAAGGGCAGAATTGTCAAATTTAGTCCCTGAGTTTCGAAAATCTGGTGGTTCATACCCATTTTCGAAAATGGACTGTTTTTGCTGAGAATTTGAAGAAAATGCATTTTAAGCCCCTGCAGTTTTTGTGAATTTACACTTTATGCCCAGTTTCGCAAATGGGCTAGAGTTTCACATAATTGGCTGTTTTTAGCGCAATGGGTCTCTGCAGAATTTAGAAAATGATAATTTTTACCTGGGTTTTGAAAAATCTTGCAACTTTCATCCAAAAAGTCAAAAACTTTCACAAATTGGAAATTTTTTAAGGCTTTTTCGTGATCGTTTTTCCATGCAAGATTTTTGGTGATTCATTTTTGGTACACATCAAGGGGGAGTATTGTATTGTTCATTCCTCGGGTGCTTCTCACCCTTAATGGGTTTTATAATCATTTTTTATTATAAAAAGGGGGAGAATTATGGGTATTCGAAGCGGGTTTCTCGGATATTCATTTGCGGAGACTTGAAGTCGGGGCATCCAATCTTAATTTTGAGGGGGAGAATGTTAGGGTGCAAATTCACGCTTGGAATAGGCTTTACCCACTTGTATATGTAATGAGTTGCTTTTCCTTTATAAGGAAGTGAGTGACACTCATTTTATGTAAGGAACCATTTCGAGTGTTAGACTGGAGAGAGAAACTTTGTATAAACCCATTTGTATATTCTTTCTAGATCTAATATGAGCTTACAAAGATTTATTTACTCCTTGTGTTCTTGATTTTATATGATGATTCACTAGATCTTTCATATTTCGCACATGCCATCATAATAAACACCACATCACAAAGACCGCACAACCCCTGAAGACCAGCTGAACACTTCCTAAATCCCAGCAAAACAAATAACCCCAAATGCTTTTAAATGATAGCACACTTAAATCTTAAATTCCAAATAACAGATGCTCAGACCAAGACCTCAGCAATAGAAAACTTCCCTTGGTGCCCCCAAAAGCCAATCTAAGCACAATGGCTGAAATCACTGAATCCTAATGATGTTGAATAACCAACCTGCTGAACCCTAACCACAAACCTTCCACCTAATACCCCTTTATTCGATCTCGATCAAAACCAGAAAGAAAAACCGAATAATTGGAACCCGCTATGCAAGGTACAACCCCCTTACTAACCTATTAATGATTCATGGCATGCAAAAGGGATATAACATTTCTTGAATATATAACCTAAACATAAGTAGAGAAATAAACCAAAGATACGCTTAACCAAACCGATGTATGATTCCAAACAACACAATAGAAATAAAACCAAAAAGAAAGCAAAAGATACATACCTGGAACATAGCCTGCTAGAGTCCTGATCTCCCTTGTCTGGCACTGCAAAACCCAACTCATCTCTACTGGGGCTCCTGCCCTAGCCTCTCATCTATCAGTGATCCTTAAGGTAGTCGGCATAGGCGTACTTGATGTTCCTCCACTCAACATCGGACAGCCGACCTTCTTGTGGCCCACTTGAACGTAGTGAAAACATAACGGGCTTTCCCCTGAGGACAATCCTTTCTAACGTAACCAACCCTGCCACACTTGTAGCAACCCAACCCCTGGAAAGATAAACTCTATCGTATAGTTTCCCACACGTGTTGCACTGACCCTGGCCCTGATGACCTCTCAAAAGTTGATCAAAAGTCTTAGGTTTCCTCCTGGGACCCTCCACTATACGCACCTAATCTAATCCCCTCTCCTTAAAGTGCTCCAAATCGATCTCCTGCTCCTAGGCTCTAGAAATCATATCATTCAATGTCTCACCATGAAATACTTAGGAACTCCCTGATATCATCCCGAAGAAGATCATGATAACTCACATTCTTCATTTCCACATCTATTGTATACTGGGGGTACCAATAAAGCCCTCTCCCGAAACTTGGCAGTGATCTCTGCCACAGTCTTAGTAGTCTGGTGGAGAACCAGAAACTATCTCGCCAACTGCTGCACCTCAATCGCCAGAGCAAACTCACCTTGGAACGGGTCGAGAAGTCATCCCATGAAATAGAGTCAACAACATCATCACCCAACTCACTACCAACTTATTCCCACCAATTTTGTGCTCGATCCTTCAACGGGTAAGAAACATATTTGACCTTCGCCTCCTCAGGGAAGAAACTCGTCCTGAACGCGTTAGCCATATCTGCTAACCACCTCCTAATAACAATGGGGTCCCTCTCCCCATGGAACGCAGGAGCTTCACAAGCACGGAACTTCCGGAAAGAAAGAGTGTGAGCTCCAATGATAGCCATAACCTCAACACGAATTGCACCCAAGCGCTCTTCCAAGATCTCCGAAATACTGCAAGAAATCTCCGATGAGAAGAATGTTGGCTTAATGTCTATGTGCATAACTATATTTAGTATGTACTTAACCCGACCCGACATGGTCCATTTGGGTTGCACTTCACTGGCACAATTTATATGGATAATCTTTTGAGAATAATATATTTATGATTATAGTAATATATTATAAGTTCTAATATATTAATATGGAATCATATTATTTAATGAGTATTGATCAAGAATTAATTTAGAATTAATTAAGTGATCAAAATGAACTAACTAAATATGAACTCTTATATATATGGAATGGGCCAAGTTCATTTAGGTTGGGCTATGCTTTCATGGATAGTCCATGGAGTGTTTAACCCATGGATCATATGAAATGAAAGGTCATGGGTTTAACCCTAGTCTCCATACTATATAAAGATGTCATTAGTTGGTGAAATTGGCACTAGTGTGGGTACACTAGGAGGGCTAGCCAATTTTACTAGAGAGAACCAAAGTATTCTTATTCTCAAAGTCTTCCAAGGTGTTTTGGTGATTTGTGATTCCACTTGAGGCTTCCACACTATTGGGGCTAAGCTCTTAAAGCTTGAAGACATCAAGCTACACCAAAAGGTATGTCATCTAACTAGTCTTTGTAGTATAGTTGCCTCATAGTATGCTAGTTAGGATTAAAGCATTGGAAAGTTCTTATTTGCATGTATAATAGAGAAAACATGGATCCAAGGTTTATAGGGTTGCATGTACACCATAGGAGTGTTAGAATGCTCAAAACCCAACAATGGTATCAGAGACTAGGCTTGTTTGCTTGTTATACTTGCTTAAACTGCTTAAAATTTGAATTTTGGTGATGTCTACATAGCAGACTCGCCGAGTCCAAGGAAAAAAGCATCCAACTCATCGAGTTTATTCGTGCACTCGACGAGTTAGACCCCCAGACAGGATATCTTCGACTTTTTTGGCTGGAATTGGACTACGAACGTTACCCTACGATGTTTTTGGACTTATAAACTTGTTTTTGACGTGGTAATATTCATGCTAATCACATTTCAAAGGTAATTGTCAATAGATCCATGTTTTGTATTAGTTTAAAAGTAATGCTAGTTACATGGAAAAGTTTGATGTGTATTATCTTTGTTCAAATGAGTTGCTTAGATTAATAGAAAGGTTGATTGATTATGTGTCTTTGATCCATTTTAATCTAAGAATTGATTCTAAAATGTGTTTTTGTAACTTGTCCTCAAGTCACATGAAAAGTCACATTAAAGATTCTTAAAACTCATAAAAGATGGCAAAGGTTACAAAATGAAGAGTCTTGTTCTCATTAAATGGTTTTATGACTCCATAACTTGTCCTCAAGTTATGGAGGTTCAAGAGTCACTTCATTAAGTAAAAAAATGTGTAACCTTAATTAAATCCATAAGTTACAAAATAAAGAAAAATTACATTCTTTTATTAGTTTAAAGTCTTCCATAACTTGTCCTCAAGTTATGCAACTTGAAGAGTTTTTTAATTAAAACTACTTTAAACACATAAGTTATGGAATTACTTAGTTTTGAATATTTTCAAATGTTGCCCTCAAGTTTTGGAATTTGAAAAGTTTTCTCTTATGAATACTTTAATTCCATGATTAGCCCTTAGAATTTTAAAAGTTAAAATTCAACCCTTATACTTTATAATATTATACGTTAATAATATTTAAATATATGTATAAGAGCGAGTTAGTCTTACCGTTAGTAGGCCTTATTCACGAAGCCAGTCTATAAGGGGGGTATAAGGTTACTGCCTATAAAATGGCAGTTTAATGGGTGTCCACTCTCACCCACCGCTTCCTTGACTGGTGGAGGGTCGTTAGCCGAACGAGTAGGACATAGACTATAAATTCTCCCTTCATTAAAAGTATTAATGATAAATACTAAGTAACTAAACCTTTTATAAATACCCAATCTTAGTTACTTAGGAAAATGTGAATAAGGTACTAATCCATGAAATTACACTTTGTACTTTGTTTAAATCGGTTAGTGGAGCGTGTGTGGTTAACCGGCACACTAACTCGTATTTAACAAGGTAGGAAAAGGGTAACTTAATGTTTATCATAGTATCGATGGAGCGTGTGTGGTTAACCGGCACATCGATCGAGGGGTAAACATTTAAGGGTACCAAGTAATTTGCATGGTTACTTCACACCTCATTTTGTGATCCTCGGCATCCCAGTCACAAAACCTGAAGGGCAGACTCGAGATTGAAACATGCCATTGAAAAGTTCAATGAATCTCAAAAGATCTAGGAGTTTCAAATCCAATTAAAAACCTAATAATTTATTTCGTTTTTCATGGTAGAAATTGGTGAATTGTCATTCACCTACCTTCAAATATTCTATAGCATGGATTACGACATCCCTCTTCCAAGTTATAAAATATTTTATTGGGTCCTAGCCTTAATATTTCATATTGGTTGTTATATTAAGGACTTTAAATCAACTATCTTGAATATCTCCCAAAAAGATGTCTAGTTCAGACATCTATGATCTACCCAAATCTCTTGGAACTTCACTTCCTCCACCTCCTCCAATTATTCTCCCTATCCCCACAAGTTCAAGGTCACTCTAGCCCTATTGGCAAGCAAGGTCTATGTGTGGTCGCATCTTGGAGATGAAGTCACATATTGACAAGCCGGGAGAGTTAGGTGTCAAAGTCTTGAGAAAGTTGGTGGTTCAGTCACTTTCTAAGTCACATAGTGAGTCCATTTGGGACTCCTATGAAACAGACTATGACAATATCCTTAATGATCTTATCTATTTGCTTGGTGCTGCTGAATCAGCAATGATTTGGAAGGCTAGTAAAGCAAATTTGATTAGAAGATCGACTTCCCAAAACTTTATGGACATTGAAAATGGTGACACTGGAAATGTAGAAAAAGCATTCTCTTCCCAATAGAAAGGGATCGGCTATAGTCAACTCTGTTGACCAAATGGTAAAGAGAAAGGCTAAGTCTAAGATTATCCCATGTACCATTCCCAAAGGATCCATATGGTTCTATTACCAAAAAGGATAGGGCATTGGTTGCGAAGCTACCAACTTTACCTAAAAGATCATAAGGCTGGTAAAGTCAATAAGTTTGACTCTACTTCAGGTAAAGTCCACTATCAAACTCTATTAAGTTTCTATTCTAAGATTATTATTACATGATGTGACTGGGTCACATGTTGATGTTTTAAGAATCAAAGGAAAAGTGAAGGAAACTTAAAGAAAGAGTATGCTAAATTTGACCGCGAAGATGGATTTCTTTTGCTTGGTTGAAGATTGAATTCTTGAGCTACTTCTTAGGGGTTATGATAGATTGCTAGGAAACATGTAATAACATAGTTTTATTTCAAGTTACATTGTAAGGAAAAAGTTTTTTCCGCATTTTAAAAGAAATAAAAGTTTGTTTTACTTTATTTTCATCTCCTTACAATGGCATTCATGAAAAACTTGATGTTTGTATGTTTATAGCAATGTTGGAAATATGAATTTGATGCTTTCATTTATGGTAGTGTCTAAATTTACCAAACTAGGAAAGATTCTCATCATCCAAGTTTTAGTTGGACCAAAACTTGGAATCATACAAGGTGTTTAATGTATAAGAATTTTCAACTTTGGAAAATTAAGACTAGTTCCGGGTTCACATGCATATGTGACTCAAGTGAAGGACTAAGGGATCAAGTACACTTTCTTGTGCACTTGTCAAAGTCCACCACAAAATATGGATAAGACTATTCGCCATTGTCACACCCCAAAACCGAGAACGGCAGAAACGTTATGGGGCGGAGGACGTCATGTAATGTATCACAACAAATGTAAAGCAGTAAACAAGCAACAACATCATCCATTGCATTAATAGTACTAATTTTAATTACAAGTGTGTTGTTTCACAATATAAGACAACATAATGAATCATCAAAATAAAAGACGAGTCTGAACTGCTCCGTCTTCACAAAACCTGTTTGTCGTACCTGTCTATTTGTGACCTGAGAATACAAGTTATTTTGAAAGCGAGTATCAGCCAAAAAAGCTGGTGAATTCATAAGTATTAAGGTGTCTTTGATTTGTAAAACTTGCAATGAAAGTCTTGACATTATTTTGAAAGAGAGTTCGTATAAGTATGTAAATGTTTGTAAGAAATGGAAAGCGTTTGAATGACCCTAGAAATCCCTATGATCCCTATAAAAGAAGTATTCTACCAAGACCCTACTATTTTGAAAGTAAGCATCTCTATAATGTGATGGTTTTCCCATGGTTAACTATTAGTATAAAACTATAGTATACCTCATCATTTATGTGAATGTGTCACAACATAAAGGAAATAAGGAAAATAGTTATCTATATCAAATATATTCTACCTCGTCGATCATGTGAATGTGTCACAAAGTAAAGGAAGAAATATTATAATGACCTAAGTATTATCCTTTTGTACTAGGATAACTAACAGTGTTAACTGAAGACATCCGTAGATGTACATTTACCTCTGTAGCTAATAGCTGGGTGTAGGAATAGTTAGTCCCTTAAAGTATACCTATAATGGTATCAAACGTAGACATTCGTGGATGTGCATTTACCTCTGTAGCTAACAGAGATTCTAGGAATGGTCAATCCCGCAAAGTATCCTTTAGAACGAGGATATAAAGTCTAATCTATCTCGTCGATTATGTGGTTGTTATCACAAAGTAAAGATAAGAAGGAGAATTATATATAACAGTATCTACACATATAATGTGTAATAGTAACTCTCCATATAATATCTACGTAAAAGTATTCATGTAAACGTACTCATGTAAGCGTATCTATGTAAACGTACTCAGGTATCATGTAATGTACTCATGTATCATGTCATGTACTCATGTATCATGTAATGTACTCATGTATCATGTAATGTACTCGTATAGACTCATGAATGAACTGACTCTTGTGTGATTCCCTATACTTGGAATAGTAAGTGGTATCTCCTAACGATACCTATAATAGTTACTAACCATGTACGTGTATAACCTGAAGTATGCCTTTGCTACCCAAAGGTACTGAACTGACTGAGGAAAACTTTTATGTCTCTATATGTATACATGATATATAACTGATAGTTAAACAACCTTCGGACGGATACCCGATACCCTACCAGACCACATCCCAACCGGGAAAAGGAAATAAAGCGGGTTAGCCTTCCTAAGTCTTTTAAACATTATTTATATAGCTATGCATATACATGCATGCAATTGACAATATAAAAGCATATAAGGAGTTTTATAAAACCTCTGAAAAGATTAATACCTAAGAAAAGATCGACTTGATGTCAGTTTATAAAACGGTTTTTGAAAGTATTTGTTTGACGAAAACAGTTTAAGTATAAAGGAACCTTTGTTGGAAGCACAACTATAACAGATTCAAAAAGGAGACATATAGTTTGTAAGACACTTTCTAAAAGTGTTTTAACATGTAAAAATGTTTGAGAAAACTATTTGAAGTACATATGAAATGTTCGTTTGTTCTTGTATATGAATGTATCTCCTTGAAATAGTATTTCTAGTATGTAAAAGTTCGTGATGTTCTCTTAAAACTATACCTATTAGAGTTTTCTAAAAGTGTGTCTCGTTTGTATAGTAATCCCTAGTGAAATGCTCACTTGTTATGAAAAGTATAATTTTTGTAGTGCCTAAGATGGACACATATACATACAGTATAAGTAGAGTGTCTGATTTGTACATATATAACAACATTTGTCAGTTCAAAAGATATGATGTTATCGGGATATATTTTGCATACGAAAGTTTCCCTATAATAGTTATAAATCACATATGATTCCGTTGATAAAAAGTGTATAATGAAACTTTATATAACACACGATAATAATCGTTTGTTGTACTTGTATTCCCCCCCCCCCCCCCCTTCTAAAAGCATATAAAAGCATTTATAAAACATTTAAAATGTAAGGGTATGAACTCACTTGATTGGTTGAAGAAAGCGAGACGAAAACCGAGCAGAACTTCTACTCGAGAAAGCGGATTTCTCGGGAATCTCGGGAGCGTAAAACTTCCTTCCAAACGTCGATATGAAAACCGAGGCTTCGGGATGGCTCCGAGGGTTGAAACGCAGAGCTTCGGCGCGAGAAAGGGAAGAAATGAGCAAAAATGGCCGGCACCCTCGCATTCTATTTATAGTGGCTGGAGGACCTCGGTACGCTGGGCGTACGAGAGTACGCGTGAGGTACTCATGCGTCATGCATGAGCCCATCCTCGGTCGAAGCATAAGAGCGACGTGGACGGATTAAGGCGGAGCATCCGAGTACGCTGGGCGTACGAGGGTACGCTGGGCGTAACTTGGATTGGTCTGATGACTCCTCCTTCGGATAATACCAGAATTGAATTAAATTATATTTTAATTATTTAGTAAACTTCAAAAATTCATATCTTCCTCATACGAACTCCATTTTCGACGTTCTTTATATCCACGTGTAGGTGAGACTACGATCTACAACTTTCGTTTAGACTCCGTCGACAAATTTTGAGTTATTTTTAATATTATATTTTTAATAGGCCGGGGCAGGAAAAGTCCGTTAAAGTTCCATAACTTCTTCATCCGACGTCCGTTTTTTTCAGAATTTTTACCGTTGCGCTACTATTGTTGAGACCTTCGATTCTCATTTAGTTTGTGTCGGCTAAAAGTCCCTCGATCTATATTTCGAGTTTTTAGTTATCTACTACCATATTTGTAACTTAGAAAAATCATAACTTCCTCATACAAAGTTAGATTTGGAAGTTCTTTTGATGTAGTTTTACGGTTTAATGATATCTAAAACTTTCATTTAGATACCTAAGGATAAAAATTATTGTGTTGAAACTTTGCGTTGTACGTCTATCAGTGTTGCCGGTTTTTGCTGAGAATCTTCGGTCGGTCCTAACTTCTTCGTTATAACTCGGATTTTAGGGTTCTTTATATGTACGGAAACCTTGATACGATTCCTTCTAATTTATTTAAACAAAATAAGATTTTAGGAAAGTTCAATTTTGACCTAAATTTGACTTGTGTTCCATCATATTGTCTCGAAATATCGGGTTGTCACGGTCATGATTTACTAAGGTTTAGTAAATATGATTATACTTACAAGCTTAAGTATAATTCTGAAACGTTGAAAATTTTTCAATGTATGACAGAACGAATAAGAAGAATCAACTTAGGCAGAAGGGTAAAAGTTTCTCAAATCTAAAAAGATGGGAGAGTACTTTAGTATCATGTTTTAAGATCATCTTAATGATTTTGAGACCTTATCACAATTCATCCTCTAATTGCATTATGATAGTTAAGAAGAGGCGTTATGAATTGTTGAAGTGGTTAAATCAAGAAGATGATTCATACATCGTTCCAAAAACAATTCATAGAGTTATACTCTAAGATTATGAATTCAGTGGCATGTCTTAATAAAGGTTTAAAACACTTGTAAGAGTAAAAGTTTCCTACTCATGTACATTTGAAATTGGTAAGTTGTGATGTTTTCGATAAAACAAAGACCAACCAGGGCTAATTGTGTTAAGTGTCTATCTTGATTAGAATCCACACTATCTCTTGAATATTTGGGCAAGGAGACAGTGGGTGTCTAGAAGATCCTAAAAGGGTTTCAAGAAGTAATCAAGAATAAAAACCTGTATTTCGTCACTAGCACACAACTAGAGGTTTATAACCTATCATGTTGACATTTCTGTGCCCATTCCAGTTAAGTTGGCTATACATTTGAGTTCTATGTTTTCTCAACTGTTTGCATAGCTACTTGGAAGCAATGGCAGGCCCTTGAGCTGCCAGATGGCAAGAAATTAAGATTGAGTTCATTCCATATGAGTTTGGATTTGTCATTATCCTTGTCTTGTGACTATGGTTTTGACAATTCGCCTGGATCAGAACACATACACCATTAAATCTAAGTGTCATAAGGTTTCTCTCCGATTCATGAAAATGATGGTGAGGAAATTCTTTCACTAAGCAGATTTTAAGTAGATAGCAATTGTGATATTTGCAGTTCTCAAAGTCGTTAGTGGAGCGTGCGTGGTTAACCGGCACACTAACATTGACTTATGAGCAATGGCAAAAAAGTCTAAACAATTGAGACTATGATTACGGCATCCCTTTTCATAGTTATGAAATTATTTAGACACACCTGTGAGCTATCTAAGAGAGGTGTATGATTTTGATAAAGTCTTATCAAGGCAAGCTAGTATCAGAAATCTGAACTTTGGTAAGAAAGTCAATAAAGTATTGATTTCTAGAAGTTCAACTGATTTCTGAGTACATGTCAAAGCTAGTGGGAGCCTAAGTGTTATGCTAATAATCATCATGTTAGTGGGAGCATGATAATTATGGTAAATATTGCAAGTTAGCAATGTTAATTATAGAAAACAAAAGTTTCAATTCGTGAGGTTGCAGGGGTTGAAAAAAGTTGTTTTGCTATAACTAAGGGAGAGGAAACTTCATTTCAATTATGAAAAGCTTAGATTGAGTTTAAAATCATTCTAAAGAGATTATATTGAGGTTTTAATCACCTTTAGTCCAGAATATATATATATATATATATATATATATATATATATATATATATATATGAATTTCATGTTGGATTGGTTCAACTTAAGAAAATTCTATATATTGCGTTCTCAAAATTCGATTATGATTACGACATCCCTTTTCCTAGTAAAATTTTGAGAATATGGAAAACAAAAAATTATTATGACAAAAGACTGGTTTAGAACCATGTATTTATGTGAAACATCATGAATCATGTCCCATTTACTTTGGGTACAAGATCGATTACATGTGCTATAATATTTATCCATTCTGAATTTTCCAAATGCCTTTGGGCATTAAGGAGGAAAATGTCTAGAATTGGATATGACTAAAGTGATTAAGCAATGTCAAGGACAATCTAAGGTTTACCAAATATTGGTTGCTTAAGGACAGTTGGAAGTATACTGTTAATATTGGAAGGACCATATTGACATAGTCTAAAAAGAGGCAACTCTTGTTCAGAAGTGGTAGTCAAAATGGGAATACAGAGTTGTCTCCATAGATGGAAGCAATATGTGTAAGATTAGAAAAAACATAGTGCAAGAAGCATGTTCAAAGCAATGCATACTTTGAACATAAGGCTTTGTGTCCATGGAGTAGGTCTTCATTGGAATACCCTATAATGGTTGTTGATAAGTCTTTGTGACTTTGTACACATTCATTGCAAGAGGGTAGTGCATTTAAGTTTAAAGTCTAACATACTTCGATTTTGGAGTGTCAAATTAGAATCATTGAAAGTTTGGTCAATTGGTTTATCTCACAAAAGTAAGGACCATAGACAAACATAGAGTGCATACTTGGTGTATGACAAAACTATTGTTTAGAAAACATAGTGTACATGATTGGAGCATAGGATAACTAGTGTTTTAATTCAAGTATAAAGTTGATAAAACCGAAACAATGAATAATGAGTAATCAGTATGGTGATAGATAGAAAGTGTTTTATTTATATTCATAGGTTTTGATACCATATTAGATTCATTTATTCTTCTGTTTCACATTGCATGTTTTGACTTCCATAATAACTAGGTTATTCTTCCGGAATGACTAAGTTATTTAAACCATCCACAGTAGGTCATATGTTGGAAGTAGATATGAATCAAGATTGTCATGCGTTGGCTTGTAGAGGTCCAAGTTGGTGGACAAAGTTTTGCTACAACACTCATGAGTGCTCAAAAGTTCTGAGTATTGGATTCAACCCGCGCTCATTTGAATCACTTCATAGATTTTATCACGAGTGATCATGAGATGATAATATCTTATATTCTTCAAATCTAGAGATATGAGTTGTTACTATTAGTTGATAGTACATTGATTGCACGAAAACGCATTGGTAACTCGATGTTATAAAACGTGCCTTTGTGTATGATTCAACAAGTAGCAGAACAAGCCATATGAGTCAAAGTTTATCCATTCCTTTTACCTTCGGGATAAAAGCGATATCTGTGGGCCCCTCAATGATTTAATGATGACACATGTGAGTGCTTGGCCAAGTCAGGACATATTTGATTTGTTCAATCAGTCGGTCATCATGAATCGGAAATCGGGAAACAACAAATGGACAGAGAGAATGGTTATAATCCATGTCTCAGTCCATATGATATCTAGAATGGATGAATATATGATCCCTTATCTGATGGACAATTTAGTTGACAAAGATCAGAGTTCGACAACGGCTTTAAGAGCTACAATTGCCAGTTAGGTTTTGAAGTCATACTCAATAACAGTTTTAGACTTACCCAAGTGGGAGACTGTTGGATTAATGTCTAAGTCCATAACTATATTTGGTATGTACTTGACCCGACCCGGCATGGTCCATTTGGGTTGCACTTCACCGGCACAATTTATATGGATAATCTTTTGAGAATAGTATATATGGACTCTTATATATATATATGGAATGGGCCAAGTTCATTTAGGTTGGGCTAAGCTTTCATGGATAGTCCATGGAGTGTTTAACCCATGGATCATATGAAATGAAAGGTCATGGGTTTAACCCTAGTCTCCATACTATATAAAGATGTCATTGGCTGGTGAAATTGGCACTAGTGTGGGCACACTAAGAGGGCTAGCCGATTTTACTAGAGAGAACCAAAGTATTCTTATTCTTAAAGTCTTCCAAGGTGTTTTGTTGATTTGTGATTGCACTTGAGTCTTCCACACTATTAGGGCTAAGCTCTTAAATCTTGAAGATATCAAGCTACACTAAAAGGTATGTCATATAACTAGTCTTTGTAGTATAGTTGCCTCATAGTATGCTAATTAGAATTAAAGCCTTGGAAAGTTCTTATTTGCATGTATAATAGAGAAAACATAGATCCAAGGTTTATAGGGTTGCTTGTACACCATAGGAGTGTTAGAATGCTCAAAACCCAACAAAGAACTCCTACATCTACTCACTAATCGAATCAGCACCTACACCTGAACCAGAACCCGAACCAGAATCTGAGCCAGAACCACCTCCCTAAGTTCTCATCTCCAAATTGAAATACAACATGCAAAAGATCAAAACATTCCCAAGAATCCTCCTCTTGTAAGCTTCATAGATTCTCCAACACTCTCACCGATTCAAGTATGGATCCCGTACTTTCAGTAGTACAGGACCAATACTACCTTCCACACCTATCCATACCCTCCTCAACAGTCCTCCTGAATCCTCTAAGTCACTTCCTCGAACTAAAGCACCAAACTCACTAAACTGCACCACTAAACTCACTAAAGCATATCCTAGGCTCTCTTACGTTCCCAACCTCACCCAGCCCTTAACTACTAAAGAACTCCTCATAATTCCAGTTAGCCACTTCGTGAACACCATCACATGTAATGAAGCTCGGATAATCCTTTGAGTAAGGCACTCATCCCTATAACGGTTAGGAATCAAATAAGAGTTGTGCAATAGAGCCAAACCCATCACTTTGAGATTATTGAACAGTTGTCACATGTGACTTAACATATTCACTCAGTAGCTAACTCCCATCACCCCAGCGTCCTACAAAGCACAAAGCAAGAAACATTCAGGCAACGAAAAATCTAACCAACATACCCTAATCAAGCCATTATATCCACTTATCTAGAATTAATACTAGCATGCAATTCTAAAGCTTATACAATCAGGCATATAAAGGAAGTTTTCCTATCATATAATACTAAGCAAATCCTTAGCCCTAATCTAGCATGCAATTCTCATAATAATATCATATATCATAATAAACATGTATTGGTATTCTGGGAACCACTTACTTGAGCTTGGCCGATTGCATGCATCACACCCCTTTCTTTGATTAGAAATTCATTTTTAGTTAAATGTTTATATTATAAAAAAATTTACCAAACCCTCAGTTTGAGTTTAGGCACCCCCGAGAGCATACCCGAATCCCTTAAACCAAGGCTCTGATACCAACTTGTAACACCCCAAAAATCAAGGATAAAAATTTTATTTATATTATAATCAAACACAGATGTAACTTGATCCAAACATTTAAAATCATTTCTACATAAAACAATTATCAGAGTTAATTCCCAAAATCATGTATTGCAGAAAACACAGGTGTATCCACTGCGATCAATCCAAGCCCTTTGTTTTCGAACCAAAAGTACCTGACACCAAAACCACAAACTATAAGCACCAAGCTTAGTGAGTTCCCCAAATACCATAAACCATACATATCAAACGAACCATACATATCATAGATATACTACAATCAATAGGAGTGCTATGTGCCAACCATAGTTTTGCCATAATGCCACGAGCCGCCTTGTGGTCTTACTTGCCAGGCCGAGGGCCACAACCTTGGGTCTTATACCAAGTGCCAGGAGCACCTCCTGGTCTTCCATGAAAGTATCACAAAGACAAAGAGCATACAATCTACTACTAATTAACTAATAATTGCCAGAGTTCAGACTCTGGTCTTGCATACAAATTTCCAGGAGCCGCCTCCTGGTCTTTAATATAAAATGCCAAGGGTAACCCCGGGTCTTCTTACAATACATAAACCAAATGGGCTGGCATTGGTTCCTTCAACCCATAGAATAGTGAGGAAACTCACCTCGAATGCAAGAGCCCACTGAAAGAAATCCTTAGCTGCTGCCCTGACGACTTCCCGTGTTATCAATACCAAAATATCACCCAATTAGCAATTGGGTTCCAACTATGATCCATAATCCATACTCGGGTAAATCGTCCATTTTACCCCTGACCCAACATGAACCAAAACTGAGGCCTAAGCCTGAAACCAAAAGGCCCATAACTATAAATTCTATAATGGTCCACTAATAACCCAATTTTCAAAATTGGACCCAACCCTTACATGGGCCTTACCCTAAAGCCCAATAACCTATTCCTAATCTAAAACACATATCCACAGCTAGCCTAACAAATCCTAAGAAACACAAGCCCAAACGATAGCCCAAACCTAAAATGACACCATAAGGCCCAGTAAGGAACAAATACCCCTCATTTACTCCCAAATCTGTCATGGACCTATCCCGAGAAGGCCCAATATCCAAAAGGCCTAAAATACTGAATGGTCAACCCTATTTAACTCCTGGTCCAAGGTCCAAAGCCCAAAAAGTCAACAATCCAAGAAAACCCAACATGGTCGAGTACGCCACACGTACTTAGCTGGTATGCCCAACGTACACCCCATGGGGCCAGTACGCACATTGTACCAGATGGATACGCCAACGTACTCCTCTGAATCCCAACCATCTCCAAAAAGCACTTAATCACTTCAATCATTTCTCTAAACTCTTAGATATGATTCCCGTAGTTGACTTAATAGGTAAAGTTGGCAACTTTACTTACATACCTGGATTAATAGGACTCTAGAGCTCAAAAGAGCTTAATGAAAGGTCTTAACACATGCATGAGTCCATGTAAACCATAAAGATTACAACTTTATGCATTTGGGACACCTAAAACATCCAGATCCACAATATCAACTTCGAAAACAACTATAGCTCACAAGAACCACCAAAAGTATATCTAATAAATGAGAAGACATGATCAAATCTTTTTACCTCCAATCGATTGCAAATGATGAGAACTTTCTAGATCCATAAGCTCTCTCCAGGAAATGGGTCCTAAAATTTCTTCTTCTCTCACACAAATCACCATAAACAATCTTCTCCAAGCTCCAAAAGCTCATTGAAGGCACTTTAGGGTTTCTATCATGCTAAAAGGGGTGTAGCCTGACTTCAAAGACCCAAAGGAAGGCCATAATGATGATTAGATAGTGTAGGAATTCCAAAATGAGGGTTTTGATCTGAAAGGAATATGCCTCGTGTAGAGGTACGCCCGATGTATTCTAAGACCCACTGCGACCATTCTACCCTCTACGCTCCGTGTACACATCTAGTACGCCCCGCGTACTAGATGGCCTTCAAACACTTAGAAACTTCTCTTTTCCATATCTCCTTTATTCTAAGTCCGTTTCTAATGAACTTTATATCCACGAAAAGATGACGACAAGCCCTATGCTTCTGAAAACTCACCCTTTACTAAAAAGTTCCCGAACAAGAACCTAAAATTCATAAAGGACCGAGTTGTTGATGGGTTTTGAGCATTCTAACACTCCTATGGTGTACATGCAACCCTATAAACCTTGGATCTATGTTTTCTCTATTATACATGCAAATAAGAACTTTCCAAGGCTTTAATCCTAACTAGCATATTATGAAGCTCTTATACTACAAATTACTAGTTAGATGACATACCTTTTGATGTAGCTTGATGTCTTCAAGCTTTAAGAGCTTAGCCCCAATATTGTGTAAGCCTCAAGTGGAATCACAAATCAACAAAACACCTTGGAAGACTTTAGAGAATATGGATACTTGGTTCTCTCTAGTGAAATCGGCTACCTTTTTTTTAACCACACTAGTGCCAATTTCACCAACCAATGACATCTTTATATAGTATGGAGACTAGGGTGAAACCCATGACCTTTCATTTCATATGATCCATGGGTTAAACACTCCATGGACTATCCATGAAAGCTTAGCCCAACCTAAATGAACTTGGCCCATTCCATATATATATATATATATATATATATATATATATATATATATATATATATATATATATATATATATATATAAGAGTCCATATTTAATTAGTTCATTTTGATCACTTAATTAATTATAAATTAATTCTTGATCAATACTAAATAAATAATATGATTATAAATTAATATATTACAACTTATAATATATTAATATAAATCATAAATATACTATTCTCAAAAGACTATCCATATAAATTGTGTCGGTGAAGTGCAACCCAAATGGACCATGCCGGGTCGGGTCAAGTACATACCAAATATAGTTATGGACTTAGACATTAATCCAACATTCTCCCACTTGGATAAGTATAAAACTATTATTGAGTATGACTTCAAAACCTAACTGGCAATCGTAGCTCTTAAAGCCGCTGTCAAACTCTGATCTTTGTAAATGACTTGTCCATTAGATAAGAGATCATATATTCCTCCATTTTAGATATCATATGGACTGAGACATGGATTACAATCATTCTCTCTGTCCATTTGTTGTTTCCCGATTTCCAATTCATGACGACTGACTGATTGAACAAATCAAATCAGTCCTGAGTTGGCCAAGCACTCATATGTGTCATCATTAAATCATTGAGGGGCCCACAGATATCGCTTTTATCCCGAAGGTAAAAGGAATCGATAAACTTCGACTCATATGGCTTGTTCTACTACTTGTTGAATCATACACAAAGGCACGTTTTATGACATCGAGTTACCAATGCGTTTTCGTGCAATCAATGTACTATCAACTCATAGTAACAACTCATATCTCTAGGTTTGAAGAATATAAGATATTATCGTCTCATGATCACTCGTGATAAAATCCATGATATGATTCAAATGAGCGCGGGTTGAATCCAATACTCAGAACTTTTGAGCACTCATGAGTGTTGTAGCACAACTTTGTCCACCAACTTGGACCTCTACAAGCCAACACATGACAGTCTTGATTCATATCTACTTCCAACATATGACCGACTGTGGATGGTATGAATAACTTAGTCATTCCGGAAGAATAACCTAGTTATTATGGAAGTCAAAACATGCAAAGTGAAACACAGGAATAAATGAATCTAATATGGTATCAAAACCTATGAATATAAATAGAACACTTTCTATTTATCACCATACTGATTACTCATTATTCATTATTTCGGTTTTATCAACTTTATACTTGAATTAAAACAGTAGTTATCCCATGCTCTAAGCATGTACACTATGTTTTCTAAACAATAGTTTTGCCATACACCAAGTATGCACTCTATGTTTGTCTATGATCCTTACTTTTGTGAAATAAACCAATTGACCAAACTTTCAATGATTCTAATTTGACACTCCAAAATCGAAATATGTTAGACTTTAAACTTAAATGCACTACCCTCTTGCAATGAATGTGTACAAAGTCACAAAAACTTGTCAACAACCATTACAGGGTATTCCAATGAAGACCTACTCCATGGACACAAAGCCTTATGTTCAAAGTATACATTGCTTTGAACATGCTTCTTGCACTAAGTTTTTTTCTAATCTTACACAGATTGCTTCCATCTATGGAGACAACTCTATATTTCCATTTTGACTACCACTTCTGAACAACAGTTGCCTCTTTTTAGACTATGTCAATATGGTCCTTCCAATATTAACAGTATACTTCCAACTGTCCTTGAGCAACCATTCTTTGGTAAACCTTAGATTGTCCTCAACAATTGCTTAATCATTTTAGTCATATCCAACTCTAGACCTTTTCCCTTCTTAATGCCCCAGGCATTTGGAAAATTTTAGAAAGGATGAATATAGCACATGTAATCGATCCTATATCCAAAGCATATGGGACACGATTCATGATGTCTCACATAAAGACTAAACCAGTCTTTTTCTA